>NC_069660.1:10385000-11010000 GCF_027244095.1 Hemicordylus capensis
AGCCAGTATTGGTTTGAGGGTGTTAGGATTGAAACAGATGTGACATGGGAGTTCTGTGATTGTTTCTCCTGATGTTTCCCCCCCTACTTCAAAGCAGCCAGTGGGGTGGGGTGGGGAACTTACTTTGATCAGACACTGTAGTGATGCTGGGGGAAGAGTCTCCACCATGCCTCCCCCCATCCCAGTGCATTTCCCTGATATAAATTGTGCTCCTAAACGGCAATTAGACCTACAGTGGAACACAAATACTTGTATTCTGCACATTTCTTAATCCCCAGCAGAGTTAAGGGTAGCTTCAAAGCAGGAAGTTGATTTAAGGCCAGATCAGACATTATCTTGGGGCTCCCAATGTCATTTTTCCTCTTCTAAAATCAGCTACAGGGGGGTGGGGTGTAGGGATGAGCCTGAACGGCCTTTTATAGAGCATGTGGCCTTTGTAGAGCACGCACCACGCCTGGAAAAGTGGCAGGGTGGCGCAGGAGCAGTTAAGGACCTGCTTTCCTGCTTTTTAAGGGAACCGCTCCCCGTCCCACCCAACTGGTTTGGCTGCAGGCAGAGGCACTCTTACCCCTGGACTTCGGGGCTGAAGTCCAGAGCTTCCACAGCCCCTGGGGCCCCCGAAATCCTCTTTAGTTTGTCCCGGGTGGTGTGGTCACCCAGCTGAGCATGATGATGATGCTTAATTTGCAGGGGGGCGGGCATCAAAGGCCTTCAGGTCCAGGCTCCAAAATTACCTAGGTACACCTCTGGCTGCAGGCATCCGAGCCGGTTCGGAGCGTCCCTAAGGAGGTGCTGAACCGGTTTGTGCACATCCCTACTGGGGGGGGGGGGACGAGCAGGGGTTTACCCTGGGGCTGTGGAAAGATATGAGCCTAACCTTCCCTGCCCATACCAGTTCTCTGACTTGAGCTGCCCTCCCCAAAGCTGCAATCACGTACTCGCACAAAGAGCCGGTTTTACAAAAAGAAGATGTCACGGGCCCACATGTTGCGGAGTGTTCTGCGGTTCTTTCGGATTGGCCCATGTTGCTGCAGACATCTAAGGAAACTTGTGCAAGGGCACAAATACCCAAAGCTGCTCACCCGCACGCTGGGAGCACGACGCAGTAGATTGACACCAGTGTTTCTGGTGTCCATGACATTCCTGAAATGTACATGCACAACTTTAAGGAGTGTACACTTGGGCTCTTGAGCAAGACCACTGGCACTTCCTTAGATGACTGAAGCAGCGTGGGTTGATCTGAAAGGACAGCGTAACCCTCAGCGACATGAGGACCACCAGGAGGAGCACCCAGCCATGATGTCCCAGTGTAATGAACTGCTTGGCCTTTATACTAGAAAGGGCTCTATTGGGACTGCTCCAGTGTTCCCTCTAAGGCGTATGCATGTGCTTGCGCTCACACAATTTTTGATGTCCGCTCAGTTGAATTTAGATTCCACTCAGGTTGGATCAGGAAGGGCCCACTCTGAATAGGGAAGTGCGAACTGGTTCAGGGGTTTGGGGTTTCAGGGGTTTGGGTTAGAACCCCGAAAACAAAATGGCCACCACGCATGTTTAAATGGCCTCTGTGAGGCCCTAGGCAATGCCAGGCCCCACAGAGGCCATTTGAGCATGTGCAGCGGCCATTTTGTTTTCAGCGGCCATTTTTTTTAAAAAAAATATTTTTAAAAATGGCTGCTGTGCGTGCTCAAATGCTCCCTGCGAGGCCATTGGAGCATGCGTGGCAGCCTCCTAAATGGCTACTGTGACGATCTTTGCAGGCCCGAACGGGCCCGAAAATCAGCCCAGGATGGGCTGTGGCGGTGAATTAAGAGGCTGGCGGGGGGAGGGGGCACCTTTGCAGAACCCCCGTGGTCTTTAGGAACCCCCCAAAGGGGCTACAGGTTTGTTTTTTAAAAAAATAATTTAAATAATAATAATTCACGAACCCCCACCCCCCAGACCGGACTGAGGAGGGGGTTCGGGGGGGACGTGCCAGACCGAACTGGCTCAGTCAGGGCCAGCTGGTTCCGTGCACACCCCTAACTCTGAATGCACGTACGCACACATTGCCTTGATCCTGCTGCCCAGAACAAAATGCATTCTGCACACAGATGAAAAAGATGAGAGGGAACACTAGACGTCTCCTCCTTGCTCCGTGGCATTCCTCTGTGGCATTTGGCAAATCAGTCTTTCACAACCTCAATGGACACATACTCCCTCAGCTGGGGAGTAATAGCCCTGGCCTACCTTACAGCATGCTTGGAAAGATTACTGGAAGAACGTTTTTAAAAGTCTTTTGAACACTCTGAAGTGATCCGTCAATGCCAAGTGTTATCAGTTAATCGACTGTTCTGTTGCTTTCGCTTCCAGCCAAGCCCAGCTTGGTGATCCAGCCCCAGAACACAGAAGTGCTGGTTGGGGGAAGTGTCACTTTGGAGTGCGGGGTGTCCGGGCATCCTCAGCCTCGTGTGGTCTGGAGGCTGAGCTCAGGGTTTCCACTGCCGCAAGATCCTCGCTTCACCACCACCAGCTCTGGGGGCCTCTACATCCAAAACGTCACCTTCTCGGATCAGGGCCAGTACAGCTGCAACGCCAGTAACAGTGAAGGGTCCATCCAGGCAACAGCAAACGTCATCGTCCAAGGTGACCAAAGATGCATTCGCCCAGGGAACCTTTCTACACATATAGACTGCCCTACACCCCATCTTCTCCTCCTCCTCCTTCTCCTCCTTCTCCTCCTCCTAATGTTGATATGCCGCTTTTCAACAAAAGTTCTCAAAGCAGTTTACACAGGAAATAAATAATAAATAAATAAGACGGTTCTCTGTCCTAAAAGGGCTCAAAGTCTGAAAATAAGCATAAGGTAGACACCAGCAATAGCTACTCAAGTATTACCCATAGACCCCACCCCACGCCATTTATATAATATAATTTCATATGGCTCCAGTAAAAAAACAGAGGAAAAACGAGTACTCAGCATAGCTGTTTTCAAGATCATTTTTCTGATTCACCAGGAAGCAAACTAAATTAAGTGCAGCAAAGATTAACTACAGACCAGCTGGGCCTGCCCCACAGACCCCAGCTTAAGAACCCCTGCATTAAGCACTAGACATGAGTGTGTTGTTTGGCCAAAGTCTGGAAGATCCAGCAGGAAAAGATTTGATGGGCTGGTTCAGACATCACGCTGAACCCCAATTAAACCTTAGCTCCTTGCAGCATCCCCAAGCCTTGCTTGGGAGTGTGCTCTCCCCACTTCCCTGCTTGTGAAAACCCCAGAAGAATTGTACTTCCAGGGCACTTTCCACCCTACAACGGTGTCACTACATGTCCGTTAAGTGTGTTTCCGTACTGCCTGTGTTTCGACATTGCAGTGCCTGCGCTGCCAGCAAGGTGCCATTCACATTTTCAATGCCTTCTTTCGGGTTTTATCTTTGTGTTACGGTACTACAACGTTGTAAAAAAATCGCTGTATTTTCACATTGTGGGAAGTTTGTGCAAGCTAGAAATGATTGCTCCCCCTGCTGGTGGCTTTGCACAATACCCTTTATTTATGGTTTCAAGATGATCCTGCCAAACCAAAGTAAACTACCGCTGAACAGCATGAATCTGGAAAGCACCCAGGTGTGGTTAAAAACCAATATCAGGCATGATGTCTAGCCAACTTACTTGGAATAAGGCAAGATATGAATTCAAAAGTTTGAAGTGGGTTTCGGTTTATTTCAAGCAATATAGTAAGAATAAAATGAGATCATTCAGTTCGGACATCACAATCTCTGGTTTGTTTTTAACCACAACCAGCAGTTATTCCAAGGCTCACACCTGCAAGGGAGCGGGGATTGTGTTTTTCCAAGTCTTGCAGATGTCACAGAGAACCAAGATTTAACTAGGGTTTGGCCTGAACATCTGAATCACCCAATTGATATTAAAAAGTAACATATTTATTTATTATTTATTCATTTAACACACTTGTATACTGCCCAAAATGCAAGTCTCTGGGCACTTTACAACAAAACAATAAAAACAACTGATAAAAAGATTAAAACATTTCAACAATTAAAATTTAAAATGTTAAAATGATTAAAAACACAATTAAAACACTATCTAATTAAAAGCCTGGGTGAACAAATGCGTCTTCACTGCCTTTTAAAAAGTTGTAAGAGATGTAAGACATATAACCACTAACCAGATCTATAATACTAACTCCCATTCAGTCTGTCTTCTTCTGTCTTCTTCTATCGGGGTTCTCAGCCTTAGGTCCCGAGACTATATTGGATATTGGATATTGGCCTTTGGCTATTGTGGTTGGGGTTGATGGGAGTTGTAGTCCAACAGCATCTGGGAACCCCAAGTTGTTATACCTGCCCGGTATAATGATCCCAAATCATGGTACACATTAACACATGAAGTTGCTGCTCAGATTACAGGGGAGTCAAGGAGGGCCTATATAACAGCTCCCTTAGCCACTGTTTTTAGAAGATTGCCATGAGCTATGATTTGGCTAGAACTGGGAGACATCAGGAGGGATACATGGATATCATTAAGGGCTCCCCTTCCTCCTCCCCCATAATTCAAGCATGAATGACACTACCTCTGTAGCCATGAAAGGAAGGGAGTTGAAATATATTAAGATATTAAATTCTGCACCCGATGCAAACTTTCATGCTATACAACAGAATCCTAGAACTACTAAAAACTTCTGTCCAATCTTTATTGAAAATAATGGGACCCACAGCTGAGCTTTTGTAGAACTCTGTGAGGCTGGTTAAAGAGAGCTTCTTGTGGTTTATGCCCCGTTGTAAGTAAGTTTGCATCTGCTCTCTCAAACAGCAACAAGGAAGTATTTTACTTAGGTATCCAGTAAAGTACTTTACCTTGGTGTCGTCCCACATTGCCAATTCATTGGAATTTGAACTGGCAGTGCAGATAGTATAGAAGTCAAGTGTACTTTACTACTGGAGTGAACTACCACTGTTCACCGAGAGTGTAAGGGAGTTCACTTTTTGATACCTCAGCTCAGTCCAAAAGTGTTAGGTGGGAAGAGATTTGTCACTTAAAACCAGCTTGAAACCTGTTGCTTTCTCTTCTGTCTTTTTATCTTCTTCACAGATAAACCTAGGTTTTTGGTGGTCCCCACTGATCAGACCGTGACTGAGGGGCAGAGCGTGGACTTCCCATGTTCTGCAGAGGGACATCCTCTCCCTGTTATTGCCTGGACGAGAGCAGGTATTTCACTGGGATTCCCCTCTTTTATAATAATTTGCAACATTTAAGCATGCTCCATGCACTACAGAGAGGTCTGTGGTACACGTCCATCTCCATCTTTCCTCAGGGCACTTTCCAGACTAGACCCTACAACGGGGTCAGAATGTCTCTCAAAAGTGTGCTTCCACACTTCCTGCGTTGTGACACCGCAGTCCCTACGCGGACAGCAGGGTGCCGTCCACATTTCCAATGCCTTGTTTCGAATTTAATCTCAGCCATATGGAGCAAGGACGCTGCATATCTGGCGTGAAAAAGCTGCAGTTTTTCCGGGTTGTTAGTTGCTGCAGGACTGCTCCCCCTGCTGTTTACAATCCAAATGTGACTTGCCCGAACGGAGGCATTTTGCTCCTATTCCAGCAGCTAGTCTAGAAAGCGCCCAGGTGGAAGTCAGAGCACATCGAGGTAGTATAGATTCTCTGTTTCTTACCCCTTGATAGCAGCCTTGCTTAGGTTTCTGACATGACATGAACTGCAGTGGCCGGGCCCCAGATGTGTACAACTGCCATTATATGGATCACCAAAAAGAGCACTCTTCAGCATCTTAAGGAATTGTAATCCATGAAAGCTTATGTTGCAATACATTTGTTAGTCTTTAAGGCACCGTAAGAGCTTTTTGTTGCAGTGTATAAGACGAATGGATATTATTCATATGCATTGGACTCTGGAATAATTACTCAGTCACTCTTCTCTCTTCCCTGGTTGGGAACTGTGGGAACTGGCCATTTCCTTAACAAGTCATGGTTGTTGTTAGGTGGGCCTCTGCCAAGCGACCGGAAGCACAGCATCCTCTCTACTGGCACCCTGAGAGTGGTCCGGGTTGCCCTTCATGACCAAGGCCAGTACGAATGCCATGCCATCAGCGCTATCGGTGTCCAGAGCTTCCCGGTGCAGCTCTGGGTGACCCCACGAGGTACGTTTGCATGTGAGATTCTGCTCATCAAAGGGTCTTCATCCCCATTGCAGCCCATCCAACCACTAACGGAGGGAGGCCAGCGGCAGCCCCCCTCGCCCCACCCCTACATCAGACGCGGGTGGTTAGCCACACCCTTGTGTTTGACATCAGACGCGGGAGCATGGTCTAGCTCCCGAATGGGGCCATGTGGCCCCGTTCAGGAGTTAGATTGAGCAGGGGCAGTTCTCCCTGCCTTAAAGGCGCTGGCCATTTAACTCCCAAACAGGGCTGTTTGGGAGCTAAGCCACGGCCCCCGCGTCTGACGTCAGATGCAGGGGGAGTGTTGCGGTCGCAAGACATGGCTCCTGAGGGGCAGTGGCCCGAGTTCTTTGAACCCGGTCACCCAATGGTGGCTACGCTCCTGCTTCCAACCTCTAAGGTGCCCCTTGCTAAGAAAGTACTAATATTTACTGTACTGGCATTTTAAAGTACAGGAGCATTCCCAGACGGGGCATTTAGCTTGCTTCTCCCCTGGAATGGAGGGTGTGCGTTCTCACATTGGCCAGATTCGTACTGAAGTCCATGCGAGATATTGGGGAGCACTTCACACAAAGGTCAGGGTTTGAATTGCGTGTTAGAGCCTAGCGTGATTGACACACAATCAGAGCCTAGCCTGCGAAGAGCCTGCATACAATTAACCTGTTAGAACCTTACATACAATTACATACATACACTGCAAAGAGCCTTACATACAATTAGAGCCTAGTGTGTGAGAGCCTAGCCTGATTTATGTCCAGGGTAAAATTCCCACTTATTGTATCAGTTTTGGGTAGAAATTAGAACTCTCACTAAACCCACAATAAAGCCCGCAGTCTGGAGAAGCTCCCGGTATTTAAGAGGAAGCTCCTTCTTCTTCATGAACCCTGCCACCCATTAAGATCATCAGGGTGTTAGAGGTTGTTGATTTTTACCCACAATAGGAAAAACAGCAGAGCACTAAGGAATGAGCACACACTCCAGTTACAGAGTAGGTAGCAGAGGATGGTTTGGATATTGCAGCTGTTTAGAGAAAACACATGGAGATCCTTGTATGACTAAACACTAAATATTTATTGGTTAAATACACTTAGATAGGAAAGACCTATCTCTAATCTAAAGGACTACATAGTGGATAGGTAAGGAGAGAGAGAGATGTTTCCATCTGTTCTCTAGGAGGAAAGGAAGGATTGTGACGCAGCACAGGAAGTGCTGCAGAGTCAGTTCAGGGGTCATAGAGAGGGAGACCCTGACTCACTGTCTCTACTCCCAATGCCCCGAGTGGTCATTAGGACAGTTGGTGCAAAAGGTCGATGCACTGGAAGTTCATCTCCAACACAGGGAAGGTTCGGTTGCAGTTACCACCCGCTCATTTAGCAATGACCCCAAAGCAGGCCTTCTCTAGAGTTGCCCCAGAGCTCTGAAACACGCTCCCTCATGACACTGGAACCTCCCCAACTCTAGCTGCTTCTAAGTGAAAATGCACCTGTTTTATCAGGCTTTTAGTTTATAGGGTGTGAAGGTTTTACTGATGCTTATTTTAATTGGCTTCATGTGATTTAAGGTATTGATTGTTGTGCTCTAATTTAACCCAGAGATTTTATATGGGGCGAGATATAAATGCAATAGATAAACATCTGTTCCTCTCTTTGGAATAGTGATTCCAGTGTTCCTTCATCCCCCGCAAGATCTGGTGGCAGAGACTGGGAAGGACATCGACATCACTTGCGCTGCTCAAGGGGACCCGCAGCCTACCATAACGTGGGCCAAGGTCTGAGTATTCATGGCCAGGCAATGCGCTTTGAACTTGGAGGCTCAAGGGCTGGGAATCTGAATACCTAGAATCATAGTCAAGTTGGGAAGGGTCCTGGAGGTCTTCTAGTCCACCCGCCTGCTCAGTGCAGGAGTCTGCCATGGCATTCCTGACAGATGGCCCTCCAGCCGCCCTTGGAAAACCTCCAGTGAAGGAGAGGCCACCACTGCCCAAGGCAGACTGTTCTGTTGCCGTAAGGCTCTTGCCGTCAGGAAATTCTTCCTGATGTTTAGCCTGAATCTTCTTCCTTGTCATTTCAACCCATTACAGGCAAACCTTGTTACTGGTGGCATACTACCGCGAGTAACAAAAGCACAAGCAATGAGGCATTATGCCTGTGGGAAAGGAGGGGTGTTAGGTTCCAGAATGGACCAAAAAGGTGGGGGGAAAACCCACCAAAAACAGTGGGGGGGACCACGAAAAAAGGCATTTACTGTACCATGCTCCCATGTGCTCCGTAATGCCATCCAAATCTGTGAAAAATCTGTTTGTTTTTTTAAAAAGGTGTGTTTTTTAAAGAAGAAGAAATTAGCCACAAAATGGCTCCTCCTCACAAAATGGCGGCCAGAAGTGACCCCCTGTGGTCACTTCCAGCCCTCTAGGAACTGCGGATACGGGGGTTTTAACCCTTAGGGTATCCACAGATAATGAAGACAGGTGTCAATTAGACACCTGCAAGTACACGGAACTGCAAATAGCGGTTACACATACAGTATAACGAGGTTTGACTGTAATTATAGTCCTGCCCTCAGGAGCAACGGAAAGCAAGTTTGCTCCTTCGCCCGGCAGATATTTGGAGATGGCTATCGTATCTCCATTTTGTCTCCTCTTCTCCAGACTAAGCATACCCAGCTCCTTCCTCATGGGACTTGGTTTCCATACCCCTCCTTGGAGACCCTTCTCTCTTATGTTCTGTCACAACCTTTAACCTCATCTGGGAGCTGCTTCTTGAGCCACTCGCCAAGTCTGACCAGTCAGGGCTGCTCGTGTGGGACTTGCATCCTAGTTCTCCACAGATGTGGAACTCCCTCCTTCGGAGATTCTCCATAGTCTAAGCCTCAGTACTATCCAGAAGCACTGCATTGCAATTTAATTCAATACTAAAGAAACATGAACTAAAACGAGGGTTTCCAACATGGGGTCCCCAGATGTTGTGATCTACAACCCCCCTTCTCCCCTTTGCCCATTGTGGCTGGGCATGATGGGAGTTGTAGTCCAACCACATCTGGGAGGCCCGTGCACTAAGAAATGGCCTTGTATGTCAAATGTGGCCAGAGCTCCCTCTTTCTTTGCTGCCCCTTGAATCTTACCGTATCTTTGCAAGGATGCTGGACTAGATAGTTTCCTTTACAAAGGTAATGTTTACAATATCTTAGTAAGGGAAACCAGGATCTGGACTAGATAGGCCTTGGGCCTGATCCAGCAGGGCTGTTCTTATGTTCTTTGGTGACATCTGGTGGTCATATGGCTTAAATGCCACTGAGCCTCTTCTCACAAGCAGTGAGAAGGGCTCCAGAGAAGGCAGGTTAAACCTACCTTGCCCACACACGAATGATGCGCCATTGTTGGGCGCGCTCCCCGCGTGCCCAGACGATTACCCGCACGCCCAGGCAGCAGAGAGGGTCAGGGGCCAGAATGTGTCATCCCAGCCACCGGAAATACCATAATGCACTGCTTAAGTGTGCATTGAAACATGGAGATCCCCCCTCCCCTCCTCAGTCCCCCTGCAATCTTGCAGCCACGGCTGCCACACAATTAAAAAAACAAGGTTAAGGGAGTGCTCGTCCCCTTAACCTTGTTTTAAAGGGTGGCTGGTTAGGCGGGTTTGCTGCTGGGATGCTGCTGGGATCGGCCCGATTCCAGCAGCTCACGTATACGTGCAAAACCGGGCTGGGCTCCCTTAGCCCAGTTTTGCATGTGCGTGTGAATAGTCTCATTGCCTGCTTAGCTGGTTGGCACTTAGTATTATTCTTGTTGTTATTATTAATTTATTTATTCATTCATTCATTCGATTTTTACACCGCCGTTCCAAAATGGCTCAGGGTGGTTGACAATTAAAAACGAAACCATTAAAATCAGTTAACAATTAAAACAAAAATTATAAAACAGTATAGAACAACTAACAATTAAAACATCACAAAACAGTAATTAAACAATCACAACAGTTTTTTAAAAAACCCTGAAAAACAGGCTTGCGTGTGCTGTGCCAGTTCTCATGGCTGTTGTTTCTGGGTCAAAGTCTGCTTCTGAGGCAAGGAGGCACTCCAAGACATTTTGCTGCCTGGGGTGAAGGACAGTATGGACAGCATCAACGGGCAGGTGTGCCCGCCGTGGTAGTACCTGTGTCGCTCTGTGCCCCTCCTCACACCTCCACCTGAGGTGACCGACTCGCCATGCTTCATGAGAGGGCCGCCCCTGTTCTCCTTGGACACGTTTGTGCCGAGGCAGTATCCAGTGGCTCGCCTCCCGGTCCAGTTTGCTGCCCTGCCCAGCTCAACTATTCCATCCCTGTTTTAGGGGCTGTGTTCTGTCTGAGAACGCATGATGGCTCCTACGGGTGCCCTAAGAAAATAACCCCTTGGCTTCTGACCCAGACACAAACAGTCACTATAGCCCCATGAAGGCATTCTGGTGCACCTGCATTCAGATGTCTGTACACAGGTACATGTGTTTGTGTGGATGACTGTATCTGGACTCATTTAGAAAATTGATCCTGAAACGAAGGATACAACATAATGTGTGATTAACTGTACCTGTATACAGATCTGTACCAGTGTACACTGTACACTCATCATGCAAGGGTTGGGCGTAATGTGTGAATCGGGTCCATGAGTCAGCTGTCAGGCCTAGTCTACACCGCCTAGAGATTTCTATATTAGGCGGTAGAGAAATTCAGTCAATCAATAAATAGTCTACACGTGCAAGAGAATGAGGTGGTTGAATGGCAGTGCTTGGTTCTGATTTTGAAGTCTCCTCCCTATCAAAACACATCCCTGAAAATCGAAAGGGAGTACCGTGGAGATCAAGTGGTCTTGTGGCATTTTTCTTCTGCCTTCTTCCAAGGTGGTCTGGGCAGCCTACATAGTATTCCACACCCTTTTTATCCTCACAACAGCCCTGCGGTTTAGGTTACTCTGAGACAGATCAAGGGAGCTTCATGGCTGAGCAGAAATGTGAACCCCAACTCCCTAGTTCCAGGAACACAGGAAGCTGCCATATACTGAGTCAGACCATTGGTCCATCTAGCTCAGTATAGTCCAAATAGACTGGCAGCAGCTTCTCTAAGGTTTCAGGCAGGAATCTCTCTCAGCCCTACCTGGAATTTCCGGGGACTGAACCGGGGACCTTCTGCATGCCAAGCAGATGCTCTGCCACTGAGCTACAGCCCCATCCCAGCGCTCTAACCATTACACTATACTATTCTGGCATTTCCCCTCCGATGCTGGTTTCCTGTGGTAAAAGAGGGTTCTTTGTTTTAAAAAAAAATGAAAAAAGAAAGAAATCGCAGAGGAACATTCAAAAGCATCCACCCACCCGCAGTGGCACAATCTACTTCACCACTTCATGTCCTGCCACCTCGGTCTGCTGCATAGGTAGACCACGCCTCTGTGTCCACCCAGAAAGGATTTCCTTTACACTCCCAAACTCTTTCCTTCTGCAACAGGATGGAATTCAGATCACAGAGAGTGGAAAGTTCCATATCGGCCGCGAGGGGACCCTCTCTGTCAGCGATCTGGGGATGGCGGATGAAGGGAGATACGAGTGTATAGCCAGGAATACCTTTGGGTTCACTTCCAGCACCATGCAGTTGACAGTGACCGGTATGATACCTCTTGCTTTGCTCTAATAATGTGGGTTCTGCAAGGCCAGCTCACATGCCTGCTTCCCCTACCCTCCCAACTCAGCCACATCCAGCCAATACAAAAAACTAACCCTTGGTCTAGGATTTTAACTGTTTCTGTTACCCCATTTGAGTTTTAGTTAATTATATTGGGGGTTCTGAAACTTGGGTCCCCAGATGTTGTGGGATTACAGTTCCCACCATCCCCAGCCACATTGTTGACCCCAGTTTCTGGACCCCTGGATTTAAATGGTTGATTTGTTGATTAAATATGCATTAATGTGCATATGAAAAACAGCAATCATTTCTAAAGAAAATAAAGCATTCTTTCTGCGGTTTTAGTTGATGCACTCACGTGTGTCAGCAATCATAATCTTAGAGGAGGCATGGAAAGGCTCTTTTATAAGATGCCTTTTGCCATCTACAATCCACCCCTCCCCCCACCGCAAGTAATCATAAAAAGGATTTAAAATCTGCTGCCCTTTGTGGGCGTCTTCTTCATAGGAACATAGGACACTGCCTCATACTGAGTCAGACCACTGGTCCATCTAGCTCAGTGTTGTCTTCACTGACTGGCAGCAGCTTCTCCAAGGTTGCAGGCTGGAATCTCTCTCAGTCCTACCTGGAGAAGCCTTGGACCTTCTGCATACAAAGTAGACATTCTTCCACTGAGCTGTAGCCCCATCCCCAAAAATATTGCATTGTTGTTGTTGATTAAAATATTGCAGCTTGAATTGTAAGCAATTGGTACTATCAGCAAAATTTGCCCGGGGCCAATTGTGTTGTGAATGAATGAATGAATGAATGAATGAATGAATGAATGAATGAATGAAGGTAGGGCAACGCCATCTCAATTGCCCAGGAACATAAGATAAAAATGCAAGGGTGCAAATCTAATGAAACATTTCATTCCCTTAACATTGTGAAACTTACATGTTGCAAGCCAATTAGCTGAGGAAGAATTCATGTTCTTGGAAGGGTGTGTGTTGTTGGCTTTGAAGAATGAAGCATGGATTTTTCTACATCCTGTTTCAAGGCAGATGATTGCAGACTGAATGCCCCATTTAATTTTTGTTTGTTTGCTTTCCCACGGCTAAAAAGCCACGAATGTCAGAAGAAGCGGCGATACTTTTGTAGCCACCTCAATCCAGGAAGCCATCAGCAGCGTGGACCATGCTATCAATTCTACGCGCACTGAACTGTTTAGCAAGTAAGGAGGTTTGGGGGATGAATTCACAAGTGCCTGACAGTGGTTGAGAGATGCCACCCCAAGTCTGTGTGGATACAGGAACCACGTGGGGGTGTGGGGGAGAGAGGCATGTAGTTCTTTCCCATCTGACTCTCACGCAACCAGGAGCTTAATTAGAAGTGGAAGCAGTAATGCAGAAAATTAAGGCTCTGGAAGACGTCAGGCTGCTTCAGAGATCACACTTTATCATCTCTGAACAGGCGGCCCAAGACTCCTAATGAATTGCTGGCCCTTTTCCGTTATCCGCGGGATCCGTACACCATTGAGACAGCCCGGGCTGGAGAGATCTTCGAGAGGACCTTGCAGTTGATTCAGGAACACGTGCAGCAGGGGTTGGTGGTGATCATGAATGGAACAGGTATAAAGCAGCATTGAGTTGCTGGCATTAATTCGCTGACAGGCAGCCCTCTTGCAGGAGGGATTAGCCAAAGCAGTGCATATCTGGCATAAATAATACTGTCTTGAGTAAGAAATAGAATTTGTGAGGTGGTTTATTCTTCTAAATAACAAACCACTTATTCTACAGTTCAGCTAAAGAAAATACACAGTGTGGGCCATACTTATATAAATTTACAGTCTGTGGTCTTGATTACAAAAATATGTATTTCCCCCTAGAATCTGTACTTCTGAAAAAACATCAGATATGAAACTTTGTAATGATCAAGTAATGGGACTCCTTAAACATGGAAGGATAGTGGCTCACATGCTGACCAAGGACAAATCGGCCCTTCTCAGAAAGAGCTGGTGCTGTGTATGCACTGGTGCTGCATTCTGGATGATTACAGTGTGTGCGCATAGGGGTAGCAATTGTTTTCGATCTCCCCCTACTTTGGAAGCACTCCATGCAATGTGGAGGTATGTCCCAGAGAGCTGTGCAGCCCTCTGGGACCTAGTTCCACATCATAGGGAGCCCTTCCAGGGAAGGGGGGTGGGATAGGCAAACATTATGCCCCTGCATGCAACAAGCAGAGCACTGATAGCCTTATGTACAGAGGCAGGAAGAAGAGCAATGAGATTAACAGAACACAGTGATCACACATCCTAAGCTTGAATGTCCAGCTTAGGCTTGCTGTGCAGGATCTATTGCCCTAGGAAGAAATTGCTCCTATGTATTTCAATTTAAGAGTTAGAAACTCTGGACATTCTTGGGAGAGTCTGCAGAAGATACTCTGGTTGTTAGACTTTCATTCCTAGACCGTCAGATTGTTTGCTTGCTTTCTTTTTTAAATGTATAAACCGTCTTTTGTCACTTAGACCTCAAGGCTAAAGTACATCATAAAAACATAAAAATAACCAGTAATGATCAGTATAATGCCTGGGTCTGAAAAACAGGGTTTCAGTTTGTACTGCATGTACTCTAATAGAAAGAGTAACCCTCTGAGGGTTGTCTTGCAGGCTACCGCTACAATGATCTGGTCTCCCCACACTATCTGAACATGATTGCCAACCTGTCTGGCTGTTCCGCTCACCGCCGCACACCCAACTGCTCAGACATCTGCTTCCACAAGAAGTACCGGACCCACGACGGCTCCTGCAACAACCTCCAGCACCCAATGTGGGGAGCGTCCCTCACGGCGTTCCAGCGTCTGCTCAAGCCAGCCTACCAAAATGGCTTCAACTTGCCCAGAGGCTTTTCTTTGGTGGAAGATGCCAGAGATCTGCCGCTTCCTCTGCCACGCTTGGTCTCCACCGCTATGATCGGCACGGAGACCATCACCCCTGATGACCAGTTCACACACATGCTGATGCAGTGGGGCCAGTTTCTGGACCATGACCTGGACCAGACGGTGGCCGCCATCAGCATGGCCCGGTTCTCTGACGGCCAGTCTTGCAGCCAGGTGTGCACCAATGACCCTCCGTGCTTCTCCATCATGATCCCGGAGAATGACCCCCGGGTCAGGAATGGCCGCTGCATGTTCTTTGTCCGCTCCAGCCCAGTGTGCGGCAGTGGGATGACCTCTCTGCTGATGAACTCCGTCTATGCCCGGGAGCAGATCAACCACCTTACCTCTTTCATCGATGCTTCCAACGTCTACGGCAGCACCGAACACGAGTCCTCGGAACTAAGGGACCTCAGCAACCAGAGAGGGCTGCTGAAGCAAGGCCAGGTGGTCCCAAGTTCGGGGAAGCACCTCCTTCCTTTTGCAGTGGGGCCTCCCACCGAGTGCATGAGGGACGAGAGCGAGAGCCCCGTGCCGTGTTTCTTGGCAGGCGATCACCGAGCCAATGAGCAGCTGGGCCTGACCTCCATGCACACCCTGTGGTTCCGTGAGCACAACCGCATAGCCACCAAGCTCCTGGCCCTGAATCCCCACTGGGATGGGGATACTCTCTACCACGAGACTCGCAAGATTGTGGGGGCCCAGATGCAGCACATTACTTACTCCCATTGGCTCCCCAAGATCCTTGGGGAAGCTGGGATGAAGGTTTTAGGAGAGTACCGAGGCTACGAGCCCAACACCAATGCCGGCATCCTGAATGCCTTCGCCACTGCTGCGTTCCGCTTTGGCCACACCCTCATCAATCCCCTTCTCTACCGGCTCAACGAAACTTTCCAACCTATCCCACAAGGCCACGTCCCGCTCCATAAGGCCTTCTTCTCTCCATTCAGGATCATCCAGGAAGGGGGCATCGACCCACTTCTCCGCGGACTCTTTGGGATCCCTGGGAAAATGCGGGTGCCTTCCGAACTCTTGAACATGGAACTGACAGAGAAGCTCTTCTCAATGGTGCACTCTGTCTCTCTGGACCTGGCGGCCATCAACATCCAAAGGGGGCGGGATCACGGCATCCCCCCTTATAATGATTTCCGGGTCTTCTGCAACCTCACATCTGCTCAGGAGTTTGAGGACCTCAAGAATGAGATTAAAAACCAGGAGATCAGGGAGAAGCTCAGGAGGTAAGACTATCTGATGAAAGGGGGTTAACAGAGGGGTTAACTGTGATAAAACTTTCCCCCTGTTGGGGGTTGTAATTCTTACCCCCAGATTAATTAGCAGAGCACTAAAGAAACTACCCACTCCAGTTACAGAGTAGTTTGCAGAGTTTAGTTGTTGCAGCCACTTTGAGAAGACTCATGGAGATTCTTGTAGAAGAACTAAATACTAAGTATTTATTGGTGAAGTAAACTTTTGGATAGGAAAGACCTAATCCTTAATCTAAAGAACTACATAATGAATAGATAGGGGGAGGGGGGGGGGAGAGAGATGTTTCCATTGGCTCTGTAAGAGGAAAGGAAGGGATTCTGACTCCGCACAGGAAATACCTGAAGAGTCATATCGGGGTCATAGAGTAGAGATGGGTAGAACAGCTAGGGAGACCCTTACTCACTATCTCTACTCCCAGTGCCCCAAGTGTCCATTAGGATAGTTGGTGCAAAAGGTTGATCCTCTGGAACTCCATCTCCAACAGTGAGAGTGAAGATCATAAGGCAACATTACCATCAGCCATAGTGTTGTTCATTGTACAGCGCAGGGCCCCGTCATCCCTGACAAAGTGTTTATTTGGCCCATATGAAGCTTTGGCCAAAGCTGAATACTCTGCACTGACCCCCAGCACGATGCGGAGATGACCATTCTCATTGTGCTGCCCAGTGCCGGTGCGGGGTGTATCCTTTAAGGGAAAAGGAGCCCTCTTGAGCCCCTGTGCCATCTTGGAAGGTGTGCCCAGAGGGCACACTCCAACACCCCCAAGTGTGCTGTATGTCTCTCTGTGAAGCAACCTGTATTCTGCTGTCCTCCCTCTAGAGCTGGGACTGGGGGAAATCCACAGGCACATAAATATGGCATTTGCTACAAACACACCCCATGAACCTCTTTACTGGTTTTGCAAGTAGCTGACCTGCATTCTTGCCTCCAGCAGTGGAAGTGAACAATCCAACATGCAATGAAGTAGAGTGTTGGCACGTCCTCCCTACCATGGTTTCGTAACAGCATGCAATCAGTGTCCAGTGAACCAAGGATTTTACTTTCTCACTGTATCATTTTCCTTCAGTAAATATCCTCACCCCATGAGCAGCTATTGCCCCCGCAGTAGAAAGAAAAATAGGTACCTGCATTGTGCTTGATTTTCCCCCAGTGAGGTTAATAGTGGTGACGAGGGGCATTGAATTTTGAGAACATGGCACAGTACACAATATTAAATACCCCACTGCTCAGTTCAACACTGGAGTTTCCCACTGCTCTTTTAAAGTTGTGTGTTGCTGTTCTTAAGCCAAGAGATCCTATCCCAGGTCTCCCGTGTCACGTCTGTGGTGTTTTCCCGCAAAGAATCTTGGGGGAATTGTAGCTTAGTGAGAGTGCTGAGAAGTCTTTGCTAGAGATTCCTTCATTCTAGTCCTGTACTCCCCAGGACTAAAGTTCCCTGGGGAGTTAAACCTGTCAAATTTAACTCTGCTGTTTCATCCCCCTTCACAACCGCAGTTTATATGGGATTACAAAGAATATTGACCTGTTTCCTGCACTGATGGTGGAAGATCTTGTCCCTGGTACCAGAGTTGGGCCAACACTGATGTGCCTATTGGTGACCCAGTTCCGAAGACTCCGGGATGGAGACAGGTAGCCCGACTGTCAATGCTTTTCACCATTCTGCCCAAACGTGTTGCTCTTTGGATTAGGAGAATGCTAAATTTTCATCACCTCCGCGTGGGGCCCTTCTGCAGGGGAGGGGTCATCGTAGCAGAATACTGAAATCCCAGGTCCAGTACCTGTCATGTCCAGTTAAAAGGAAGGGTTAGCAAGTGATGGGACCCTAGAGATTAGCCTAGAGATTAGCCCAACTAGCCTAGTTGGGCCAGTGGTCTGATTGTAGAAGGCGGCATCATGTACTTACCAGGAGTATCCACAACTCCAGTGGCAGAGCATGTGCTTTGCATGATGAAGGCCCGGGTTCTGTTCCTGGCTTCTTCTCAAGTTCAAAAGCATCTTAGGATCGCCAGTAGCACTACTGGAGAAGAAGACTTCTCACCTGAGACACTGGAGGGCCATTGCCAGTTGGAGCAGACAGGCACCCAGAGGAGAGCTGGCCTTGTGCTAGCAAGCATGACTTGTCTCCTTTGCTAAGCAGGATCCACCCTGGCTTGCATTTGAATGGGAGACTACATGTGTGAGCACTGCAAGACATTCCCCTGAGGGGATGGGGCTGCTCTGGGAAGAGCATCTGCATGCTTTAATGCAGAAGGTTCCCAGTTCCCTCCCTGGCAGCATCACCAAGAAAGGGCTGGGAGAGACTCCTGCCTGCAGCCTGGGAGAAGCCACTGCCAGTCTGTGTAGACCAGGGCTGCACAACTCAAATGCTCTGGTGAGCCAGAACCACCCACAACTTGGCGTGCAGGGACCGAGGTCAATTTTTAGCACATTATTACATTAAAATTAAAAATATTAGTTTCTTGTGGATCAATTCCCCCTGTCAATGGACCCCTAGTTTCAACCAAGGATAGTAGCCAGAGAATAGGTCCTGCCCCTGCTCAATCAGTGGGGCCCCTAGAGTGCATCTCAGCCCCAAACAAATGTGAAAGCATGCACAGGATGGCGCTATAAGGCATTTTCCAGCTGCCGTGTTGCTGCAGGATACCTGGGGGCCAGTAAAATAGTCACTGTGGGCTGAATCCGGCCCCCGGGCCTTATGTGGCGCAGGCCTGGTGTAGACTGTGCTGAGCTAGATGGACCAGTGGTCTGACTCCGGTATAAGGCAGCTTCCTGTGTTCCTAATATCTGCTCAAAACCCAGCCTATCACCATTCAAGAAGATTGTTCTTGGCTGGCACTTGTGTGACCCCAGGGGGAGACTCATATATCTTGACAAGGAGGACGCCCATGTTTGTTTTTGTTAAATGACAACTTAAATGTATGTTTTTAAAACACCCATTGGTATGTCCACCTGAATACACTGTGGAGACAAATGCTCCAGTGAAATGCTTCCTCATAACAAAGCAGCAAATCTGTTGCAAGAGGAACGCAGTGTCGGAACATTATTTGTGAAGGAGTTTTTCCACCCACATGTTTTAGGATCCCTGGTTATCTCTGCTCCTTCCTCTTCCTCTTCCAAGATTGCTCTGCTGTTCTCAGAGGCGGCCCAAGGTATTATGGCATCTGTGGCAAGGCATCAAATCCAGCCTTGCCCCCTGTCTCTGCTGGAGGATAGCCTTCTTTTATTTATTTCAATCATTTTATTTTAACATATACCGCCCAAAACATGCATCTCTGGGCAGTCTTATAAAAACGACCCATGCAAACACTGAAAGTGAAATTGTGGGGTAGGCAAAGAGGAGAGGAGGTTGCTTGTAGCTTCTTCCTCTTCTCTCCTCCTGCTTCTTAGGAACTTTGCACTGGTTGGGTTACTGCTTTTCTGACGAATGGTAGTTCTTCTTGAAAAGCAACTGCAGGCCAGCAGGTGGAACTGCAGAAGTCACAGGAGGCTGCTGCCCTGTGTCTGAACTCATCATAGATTCCCGCTAGTTAGGATATATGGAAGCCAACACTAGTTTGCGGGGCTAGAGTAATGCGCACTTGGATCATGTACAAAACCTTCTCACTTAGTGCTCCTTATTGCCGTCTGGAAGGACACTTAACTTTCTTGTTTTGTACTGCAAAAACTGAATCCAGCTTCTCAGAGGATTGGTGTATTCCTTGGGGTTGGTTCACATGAACAGGTGTGTTGTTTCATGTCTTGTGTTGGTCCCAATGCCATAGCTTTCAGCCAGATTTGTGGGCAGTCTCCACTGAAAAATACTGTGTTTGAGTTGACCTCAGGAGATATGAAAATTCTGCCTATAGTGATGAATTAAATGGGGGTTGTTTTTTGCCAGATTTGGCTTTTTAAAAGCCAAATTCTGGGTTACAGCCCCTATTTCACACGAGTATACCCCTCAGGTTCTGGCAACATGGCGTCATCCCTCGTTGCTGTAGTCAATGAGTGATGAGCCTGCCTGTGTAAGTCAACTCTACCTTATTTTTCCAGCCCCTCCAGTCTTAGCCTTGTAGTCTCTTTTTTTTCCTGTCCTTGAACAAGCCAGTTACTGATGTCCTCATATGCAATTTCCTGCAAGGTTTTGGTACGAGAACCCAGGGGTGCTCAGCCCAGCCCAGCTCACACAGATCCGGCAGGCATCACTCGCACGCATCATCTGTGACAACAGCGACCACATCAGGCAGCTGCAGAAGGACGTCTTCCGGGTGGCGCCGTACCCTCAGGGCATGGTCAGCTGTGATAAAGTCCCCGAAGTCGATCTACGTATGTGGCAGGACTGCTGTGAAGGTAAAGAGGAGGAGGACAGAGATCTGGTTCAGGCAGCCCAACAAACACCATGGGAGTGACAAGGAAAGGACTTTGTTGCACAGTGCAGAATTTATGTGCGACTTTTACAGCTACAAGATGTGATGATGGCCACGACCTGAGATGGCTTTGAAAGGGATTAGACAAATTCATGGAGAAGAGGATATTTATCACTGGCTACTAGTCGTGGTGATTGTGTGGAACCTCCATGTTTGGGTGCAGTGTACCTGAATACCAGTTGTTGGGGGAGGAGAACAGAGGCAGAGGGCTGTTGCCTTCATCCCCTGCTTGTGGGCTTCCCAGAAGCATCTGGTTGGTCCCTGTGAGTAGCATGATGAAAACTAGATGGACATTTGGTCTGATCCAGCAGGGCTCTCCTTATGTTTTTGTGCTCTTATGACTCAGGTTCCAGCTGGGATTTTGTTTTTGGTTCACATAATTAAGATGATTTGCATTCACTGAGCATCAGGCAGGCCACGGAGTGCGGACAGCTACTGCTTTGCAGCTGAAAGGCAAGTCTGAGCAAAACCTTCCTGCATTCCTGACCGGGTGCTGCTACATACAATCAAGGTTGCAAGAAGCCTCCGGGAAAGGAAGGCTCCCTTTTTCCTGGGGGCCCTTCTGCACTCGCTACCTGAGGCCACTCTTGCATAGACCCTGCTGGCTGCAGGCCAGCCTCTGTCAATTGTGCACATTAACTGGAAGATATGGGCTTCAGCGAGCACAAAATGATCTTTGAAAGCACGCAGGGTGCAAAAATATGTTCATGTGTCTTGATGTTCTGTTATGCAAAGTGGCTCTCCCTTTTTGGCACTGGTTTGAGTCTGACCATGTCAGAGATGGGGAGAAGTATCTGCTAGGGGTCTGCACGGAATCACTGGTCCATGAACCAATTCATTAGAACTGGCCAGTGGTTCAGGTTGTGCTATTGAACCGGTTTGACCCAGTTCAAGTGAAGGGAATTTGGTAAGGATTCCCTCTTTTGGGGCGCTAGGCCGATTCAAACTGGTCGAACTGGGCCAGTTCGAATCAAGCTGGGTTTGATTTGAACTGGTTCTGCATACCCATAGTATCTGCAGTATGAGTTACAACTACCCATTAGGGTAGGGTAGGGGCCAAAACCCATTTTTGTCTGGGGACAAAACTCCATTTTACACTGCTCTTGTGGGTACCAGAGGCCTGTTGCAAAGTACCTCTAGAGGAAGCAGTTTTGCATTGGAGGGGGAAAGTGGGTGTGGAAGAAATTCTCCTCCACATTGCTTTTTTGCAAAGTAAACACAGATCTGGAAGTGGGGAAGGAGATGGGAGTTCAGGGGGGAAATGGCTAGCCAGTAAAGGTTTAAGCATTCCTCCCAACAGAGCGAACATCTTCCTGTTGAGCTAACATTATCCACACCTGCTCTTTAGCTGGGGAGGGATATAATTTGCTGAGCGTTTCATATCCATCATCAGTCCCCCCCCCTTTATTTTTCTCCAGACTGCAGGACGAGGGGCCAATTTAGGGCTCTCTCACAGCAATTCCGAAGCAAGAGGTCGTCCGATTTCAGCTACCCGGAAGAAAACCCTTCCAAGGCCATTCTGGGAGACCTGAGGTGTGGTGCTCTTTTCACCCTCTTCGTCTTCTTGTTTAAAAAGACAGGGTTGTTGCCTCACTGACCCCTGCTACTCCTCAGCCAATAATCCTGTGTTACACTGTGTGCAAATTTGTGTTTGCAAAGTAGGCAGGTGTTCATGCTGTATTTTGGGAGCTTGTGTGATCCAGCAAGGCAGTGCATAAATTATTATCTAGATCAGAGATTCTCAATGTTGGGTCCCCAGATGTTATTGAACTTCAACTCCCATAATTCCCAACCAAAGGCCACTGGGGCTTGGGATGATGGGAGTTGAAGTTCAATAACATCTGGGGACCCAACATTGAGAATCCCTGATCTAGATAGTGCTACCCGGGTGGGTGTGTATTCACATCTCGGCCAGATTTACCCCAAAGTCCCTGCAGTATTTCAGAGCACACTTCAAACATGATTCGGGTTTCCCCCTCCATACTGGAATCTAGACAGATTTATATCCGGAGTTAAAAAAATCCTCTTTTTCTGTCAGAGTATCTGTTATTCCCTGAACTCACAGTAAAGCCTCGCACTAAACCCACAGTAAAGCCTGTTGTCTCAAAAAGCTCCAGGGAGTTATTCGCTCATGGCTTCATGCTGTTGGGTAAATGTTGAGTGAAGCCAGTTCAAATCACACTCACAGCATTAAGGGAAGCAGCCTCTCCCCTCTGCTCTTGGGTTTTGTTTTGATGCAAGTTCACATGGCATGCCTCCGTGTTTTCCTTCTAGCCAATGGGGCGGGGAGAGAGAGAGATTACTAAAGAGCTATATCTGCATTTCTAAAGAGAGTATCCCTCTTATCATGCTAATGATTCTACATCAGTGCCTCTCCCTATTTGCTCCGCATTTTCAGAAAAAGTAGCTTAAAACCAGCATTTTAAAAACCTGGAAATACACCGAGATAAGCTAGAATTCGCAAGACAAAGCCCAATTTGTGTGTGGAGTGGGTCCAAGGATCTCGAAGGGACTTTGGGGTAAGTTTGGATGGAGTGTGAATGCTCACACTCTCTTCTGAAGGAGATTTGGTGTAGAAGCCCTGTCTGTAAAGCCTCCTGGCGAGAGGACAGGTCTCTGCCCCAAGGAGCTCACAATCTTTAAATAGACACTAAGGAGACAAGAAAAGAAGGGGAGGGAGATTCTGTATGAAAGATGTTCGGAGCACTGCCTGTGTATCCTGCACAACCACTGGATTTTTTTCAGCTTCACCCTAGCAAGAGAGGCCCCTGACTCGGAAATACCCTCGGATTAAGCCCTGTTTCTTCCTGCAGGACAGAGGGACCTCCACAGAACCCTTCTTCAGAAGAGGATCTTGAGTCTTTAGTGAATGAACTTGAAAAAACTGTCTCTGCTCTTCGGAAACAGGTAGGTGGGGACAGGTTGGGATTCCTGGGATCAGAGTGTAAAACTGGGTATCAGAGTCCTCAGGCCCTGCTGGTATTAATGTTGCCTAGTCCAGATATTCTGTGCATCCTGAAGGCCATTGTGGCTGAGGATGATGGGAGGAGCAAGAGAGCAACTGACCCTAGCCAACCTCAGCAGAGCATCCCTCTACTGGCTGTTGCTGGTGTCTAGTATGTTTCTTTTTAGATTGTGAGCCGGTTATTTTTATTTCTCTATGTAAGCCACTTTGGGAACTTTGTTGAAAAGCAGTATATAAATATTTGTTTAAGGAGCAGGACAGCTGTAGTCGAACAACATTCTCCAAGATTGAGAAGTCCTGGAATACACTGCTATCCTGTCCTTCCACCAAGAAACTCAGGGCAGCGTACACGCATACATTTCCCCCCACAATAACCCTCTGAGATAAGTTAGACTGAGAGGGGATAACTGGCCTTCCCAAGATCACCTAGTGAGCTTCACGGCTGAGTGGAAATTTGAACCCAGATCTCTCCAGTCCTGGTGTGACACTCTAGTGCCTAGACTGTACTGGCTGTTTATAGGTGATTGGAATATACTCAGATTTAAATAGCTAGTTTGGCCCTGAATATTTTCCAGTCTTGTCCACATCCTTACTGGGATCCCGGTGAGATCTCACTGGCATTGAAGCAATTGTTTCACACAAGTGAATACTGTGTCCTACCGAGGTTTGGGAGCCGTGTGTGCTCCCTGTTTTCGGTTGTGTGGGTGCAAACAACTAGGTGGGAGGAGGGAAAAGTGATTGTGTGGAAACAAGATAGGTGGAAAAGCTACCCAGCTTTGGTACATGCATTGAACATAATGTGTGAATAATAGCACATCATGAACATGATGGGTGAATATAGCTATGTACATGGAGGTCTGTATGTGTGTGTGTGCTCTACACAGATTGTACATGCACTGAACATAACGTGTGAATAGGCTGGGGAAAGGTTGGAATGGGAACCTTTCCAACTGAGCTGAAGAACTGGTGGAGGGCAACTTAGGGTACAGGGATGTCTCTCTGGGGATCTGAATTATCTGTTGCTAACTTATAGGAGTGTACATGTTGCTTACACCTTCCTGATGTCCAACTTGTATAGTTACAAATAAACCAAATATTACAAAGATACCCTAACCTTCTAGTGATATCTCCTGAAAAGGAAACCACACCTGGGTAGCGGTGTCCCCGGAACTTCCCGCAGCTTAAGGAGGTAGGGAGTGTGTGTAGCAATATTGATGCGATCCTTGTTGCCTTTGTTATCAGGTCAACTATTTGGAAGGCCAGCTGAGGCAGCAGCAACGAAGTTCTGGCAAATCTGGTCGGCAGCAGAAGACTGGCGCCAAATGGAGGAAAAGATGACCAGCCCTTCCTGGTGCTAATGTGAGGGGGACAATCCATGCTCAATATGGGGAAGTGGTGGGATTAGTCTCAGGAGCAAGCTGGTGCAGTGCATGCCTGGGGGACCTCAGAAGGCAAAGCGTATAAATACCTGGGTTTGTGTGTCTACTTAGGTGGGGCCTTCTAGAGCAGGATCTGGAGGAGATGTGTGGTTAGGATGGTTGCTATTCAGGTGGATGTTCTAACAAAAGCGTTCTAGTTTGCCAGTTTTGATTAACTATTCGGGACTTGCCTTGATTGCATTTTAGGGTGCAGTTGCTCAGGTTGTCACTTGCTCAGAGAGGCTTTGTCTCAAGATTTGTCCCATCTGGAATTTGGCTGGGTTAACTGTTCAAGAATTTAGGGTAGGTGCTCTGCCTCCCAGCACATTTCCCTTCGTCTAATCATATGGAACGGTGGTTTCTTCTGTTTAGATCATATGTAAGGGGGCAATTCAGTTGAACCACCACACTATCGGATTAGAAGAAGGGGAAATCTGCACCAGGAGAGGGAACAGAATGGGTGTCCCTGATCTCACAGTAGGTAGACCAGCTCAGACGTATAATCTGAACCAGCCCTGTTGTTCTTTAAACCGTTTGGTTTTGAATTTTGTGAGGCTTTTACAAACAGGAGTCGATGCTGACTCGACGGCACAATCTTTCCTTTCTTTTACAAACAATATGTATTCAACAGGATACAAAACAGGAAAGCAAAACCTTAATCCTGCAGTTGAAAGCAGAGCGTGCAATTAATGGACCACTTATTTTGAACCAGTTACCATGTTTTGTGTTCAGGGGTTTGGTCCTGGTTCAGGTTGAAGGTAAACGAGATATTCTAGGTGCCGGTCCCATTCTTGTTCAGTGAAAAAAAACTTCTCCAAACGGGTTTTTGGGTTCAGGTTTGGCTAGGCTTCCTGGTGATAGACATGGAGACATAATACTTACTCAAATGTAATTGCACAGTACTAGAACTATCTGAAGCATCAAATATCTTCAAACACATTGGACTACTTGTATTGAGGTTTTTTACTATTTTGGTGTGACTTATGATGCATCGACTCTGCTATCTCTGGGTTTCTCCACTGCAGCATTTCTTGGCGGGAGCTTGAGCACGTGTCGTGCACTGCCCAGAGCCTTTGGATGGGGCAATCTAGAAATTTAATTAATTAATTAATTAATTAATTAATTAGCTAGCTTGAATCCAAATATACCCCCTTTCCCCCTAATGAAAGCCTCTTCCACTCATGGAAAGGATGCTTCTGACTTAGCAGAAAAGTGTTGTGTGAGAAAAGTGACCCTGAATCCAGGCGACTTTCTTTATTTGCACAAACTCAGGTGCAAGTCCCTACACAAGCCCTTTTCAAATTATTTTTATGATCTACCAGAGTTTGTGTGCTATAGCGCATATTTTCCAAATTCACCATGTTTCTTGTACTGTAACGCAACCCCAAAGGATTTTGGTTCAGCATTGCAAGAAGCCTTCCACAAACTCATGTGCAACCGTTCACGGAATGGGGCCAGGCAATTTTGTCCTTTTGCACATTGCTCTTTGGACCCAATCCCATGTGCACCTGTTTATATTGCCATCACTGGACCTTGCTGTGTGTCAGACAGCTTGCAGAAACTGAGTTGCAAAGATTTTCCTTGCTTCTGTTTATAATGCACTCGTTCTGTGTTTCACCCTGTTCAGGTTACAGTATTTCAAGCATCTGTCAACACATTTCACACGGTGCTGTTTCCCAAGAAATGCCTGTTTTGATTCAGGAGAGCCCATTACCGTCAGCAGTTCCCTGGGCTGTATCGAATCCTGGTCATGCCCCAGGACAGTTGTGCTTCTCAGAACCCCTGGCCCACTGCACTGATAGACCACAGACTTCTTAGATCCCTACACTGCCTTTGCTTCTTCTTGCCTGATCAAGAAATGACCTATTACAAACTTCTCCACTGTCCTGTTTTTAGAGCTGGACTGATTATGCTTATATGCTTCCTGAAAATACTTCCTGTCTACAGCATCTTAGCTGAGAGTGTGGACACTACATCCAGATAATTCCCAGCTCAGGAAGCTCTTCTTACCCTTCTGCAAGCATCCCGGACAACTCAACCTTTTGCAAACGTGGTTGAAATGTGCCGTTTTCAGAAGCCAAAGACCCAGCTGAGGCCCAAGCAAAGCCACAGGGGAGCACCAACATTTGCTGTGTACACATGTGTACGGAAAGATCCAAATCGTTAAGCAATCAAATCAAGCAGAACGTTGACAGGAATGCAAAAATGAGCAGGTGATGGACAACAATGAAGGGAAGCAACAAGAAGAGACATATCTTCTGGAAACGGCTTCTGTCATACCTGGTGTGCAGTCGCCTGCATTGAAAAACATAGCCGGAAACGGAGATTAACCAGACTTTGCCTTAGGCTGCTACACTTCATCAGCTATTCTCAAGGTTGCAGGAAACTTCTGCAGAACTTTTCTGGCTGGAGGGAACCAACCTTTCCCCCTTGTGCTCATAATGATCTTGTTCCTCCTTGGGCTGCATCTGTCCAGTTCTCTTTTGCGTGTATCATGAAAGACATTTCCAGTCACCTTGCAAAAATTGGGGCTATTCTCACGATAAGCAAAAATCGGGCTAGGAGAGCCTAGCCCGATTTCTGCTAATCGTAAGAACCACCAGGCTCGGCTGCGAGCCCAGTGGTTCTTGAGCGGCTAACCTGCTCAAGTAGCCCTCCCCTTAGCCCGGGTTTACGGAGCTGGCAGTCATGTGGGCGGCCGATCTGGCTGCCCAGGGCTCCCTTCCCGCTCACCGCCACAAACCAGGTCTTGTGAGACCTGGTCTAATGTGTGATAAAATAATAAGGAACAAGGGCAGCTCAGGAGGACAGGAAAGTAGGTGTCCTGGCATCTCTCTCCAACTGCCCCCCACTTTAGAAATCTAGCATGTGGGTCACAACTCGCCCACCCAAAAGTGCACGTTGCCCCTTCTGTGCCTCTCCCCCTTTTTCCCCCTGGTGCTGGTACTGATACAGAAGTAACCCCCATTATCTGTTCTCAGCTGCAGATCCCGTTTGCATCCAACCTCCCCTCAGTCTGCACTGGCTGATATACAGAGCAAAGATGCACCAGTGCAGCCAGAGAGCAGCCTAACCAAACTTCCCAGCTGGTGCAGTGGACAAGTGGCAATTTGGGGCACTCTTCCATTCTCCAAGAAGCCCTCTGTGCCACCCGAAAATGTGTCCCTGAAGGTTGCGCAGCCCTTGGGGATGTACTTTTGGGTGGCACACAGGGCTCCCTGAGGAAAGGAAGGACATCAAAAATTGCTCCTTCCCCACTGCACTAGTTGGAAAAACTAACTAGTGCAGTTAGTTGGGAAGTTCTGTTAGGCTGCTCTCTCGCTGCTCGGATACATCCTTGCTCTTAATAACAATCACTGGGCCCACCCAATTACATTAGAACATAAGGAAAGCCCTGCTGTATCGGGCCCAAGGCCCATCTAGCCCAGCTCCCTGCTTCACACAGTGGCCAACCAGGGGCATCTGGGAAGCCTGCAAGTGGGAGAAAGAGGGAAACCGCCCCTCTCTTGGTGCTTCCTAGCACCTGGTGTTAAGGGGCATGCCCCCTCTGATCCTGATCCTAGCTACCAAGTCTAGTAGCTGTTGATAGCCCTGTCCTCCATGTATTTATCTTTTAAACCCATCTCGATTGGTGGCCATCTCCACATCCAGTGGCAATGAATTCCATAGTTAAACTACGCATTGTCTAAAGAAGTACTGCGTTTATGCTCCAACCTGCGGCAGATGGGAGACTATCAGAAAGTTGGACTGGAAGGCAGAAACCACACAGAGGCAAAGGCAGGTTTTTTCTCAACAATTCCACTTTCTGTGGGGCCATGAGCAAACACCCCTCTTTCCAGCACTAACATGCAAATGTGGGAGGTTCCTGTGCCAGTACATCCTCAGGCCATACTTATGCTACGGAGTTAAAGCAATGAAACTGCCGTA
Organism: Hemicordylus capensis; assembly: GCF_027244095.1. Classification (NCBI taxonomy): domain Eukaryota; kingdom Metazoa; phylum Chordata; class Lepidosauria; order Squamata; family Cordylidae; genus Hemicordylus; species Hemicordylus capensis. The sequence goes on from NC_069660.1 coordinate 10,413,716, forward strand.
GCTTATCCCACTGGGTACTATGTTTCTGTGAGGGAGCTAGTGCTGTCTAAGAGAATTCTCGGCACCGTTTCAGCACCACAGTTTTCATGGGAGTTGGGGAGAATCCATGGCCACAGAACTGGATAATGTCTGCAGCAAGGATATTCCAGAAGAGGAAGGTGCATTCTGCTAGTGGGCCCAGAGATGATTCTATGGGCTTGCATTTCAAGGGTCAACTAATGCAGAACATCCTTTGTATTTATGACACCCATGAGTTCATCCTGCAGCTTATGCTGGAAACACACGGCCAAGTTTTGAATCTGATTTATGGTGCTCTTGCTATTTTGTGGTGCTTTTAAAAATAATAATGGTGCTACAATATACCCGGTGCTCTTTTATGATGCCCCATGTAATTCTGTTTGGGTGGAGGTTTACTTTGACTCTTGGAATCAGTCAGTCACCAGAGGTGGTGCTAAGAGGCCTGAGTTCATTGGTTTTCTCTCTGTCCTTCCCCAAATACCTTCTATTCCCCTACACTGTGACTTCTCCTATGATCCAAGAGTTATAAGCATCTGCAAACTGCAGGGTTTGGGGTTTTGTTTTGTTTTTTTGCTCATCTGGAATCTTTACTGCAAAATAGGGCGTGGAAACTGAAAGGCTGGACAAAAATGGGAGGCAGAGACTGCAATATAAGCACATTTACATTTTATGTTCAACACTTGTACAACGAGTGTACAGTGTACACAGATACAGATCTGTATATAGGTAGAGTCATTCACACGTTACACTGAACACAGGTACTGCAGTCTACTTCCTATCTGTGCCCTGCATTCCAGGGGGCCTGTACACTTTTAAAATGAATGCAGGTACAGTCGTTCACACAGACACATGTACAAGTATCTGGACACTTGTACAGCATGACGTCCAAATGGGGCTTATGTCAGCTAGCAACCCTCGGTTCTACTGTTGGACAAGGTGGACACAAGAGTGTAGCAAGGTTGGTGTGGACCCCAGGACAAAAAATGGAGATAAACCTCTTGCCGCTCCCGTGCCCCCCCCCTTTCAGAGAGGTGGGCCCTCCTCTCTAGGGGCCTGGGGCCATTACCCGCCACCCTTGTTCAATTGTAGCTATGCACCTGCGTGTACATTTTGCCCATTGGAGACCGTGTTGCCCGATGATCCATCTGGAATTCTCAATTGCTTCCACATGTGCAGTTTAGGCTGGAAACCCTACCCCTATTTACTTTTTAACAGATAATCCAGATCAGGGATTCTCAATATTGGGTCCCCAGATGGTATTAGACTTCAGCTCCCATAATCCCCAGCCCCAGTGGTCTTTGGTTGGGGATTATGGGAGTTGGAGTCCAATAACATCTGGAGACCCAACGCTGAGAATCCCTGATCCAGATAATATCATTGTCCAATTGCTGCATCCCACCCTGCCCATCTTATTCTCCTGTCTTTTTTCAGACATGATCTGTGACAATTTTTTTTTTTTTTTTAAATTTAACAAGCAAGTTCAGGGCCATTGAAGTTTTTCAGGCCCACGGTGACTTTGATTAGTAGCTTCCTCCTTGCTCCAGTGCTCATTCCTGACAAACAACTTTTAAATTGCTGCTTTATTAGTCCATTCTGGTTCCATGGGGAGGGAGGCTTTAATTATGCATGTCTTCTCTCTCTCTTTTTGTTCTTGGTTTTTAATTGCAAAATAAAAGTTTTTCACAATAAAGAAAATGGAAAGAACAAAGGAAAAAATGGAAATCATTACATAAAGCTCCCCACCACCCATGGGTTACTGGTCTACACATTCAGCATGAGATGATAGAATGGACTGTACCACTTTGGACTACAAATTCAGAATGCTATTTTTGGATGTTCCCCAATTAAATAAATAAAGCTCCTTGCAAATAGAAAACCAGAAAATCTAGCCCAGGCTCTTTGCCTGTTATGCTGATTTTCTGTTTGCATTGGGTATGTTAAATGGAGAAGAGCATTCAAGTGTGATTTCCCTCACCCACAGTTCAAAGTGGTACATCCCAATCTAGCCCCTTCGAATTCTATCACCTCATTCCACTGTCTGCATAGCTCAACCCAAGAATGGATTCATTGATAGTGCTGTTGCCCTGCTGAATAGAAAGCAATTAAAAGGGTAGAAACTGCAATCGAAAAGCTACCAATTAGCTTTAAATTGGTCTACCTGTGAATGGTTGAAACCATAGGAGATGAGCCCTCAAGGGTCAACTGTGAACATGTTTACTCAGAAGGAAATTGCAGGAAGTTCAATAGGGTTTACTCTCTACGTTGTGTGTACAGGACTGCAAACTGTCAACCACAAATGGCCAGTACATAGTGGAGCACCACCACATCTCTTGGTGGAGGTAGGACTGTGTTAGAAGGTATATAATAGAATTTCAGAAGGGATATTCTAGTTCAGAGGTCCCTAAGCTGGATCCCCAGATGTTGCCTTTGGCCATTGTGGCAGAGGATGATGGGAGATGTAGTCCAACAACATCTGGGGATCTAACACTGAGAACTCCTGTTCTTCTAAGTGGTCTCTGACCATCACACAGATGGGCTTCACACCTGCATGAAGAAACCTCCGGAAAAACTCACAGACTCGTCTTTTTTCCTGGCTCTCCGATAGGTAGAGAGGCTCCTCCCCGTTATACCTAGGTCACATACTCCTCACCCTTCTCCTCCTCAGTTCTTTTTCATCCGCCGAACTCTTGGGGGAATCCTTACAAGCTTTTCTGTCAGGAAAAATACATAAGTTATTTGCTGTTTCTGCTATTATCTCTGGGCTTGCCTTTATACTTCTGTCTTTTGTTTCGCATATAGTTTTTCTGACTCTTTACTCCTCCCTCATGAGGGGAACCCTTCTCTCTCCCTCTGGTGTATGGCCGGCAAGGTAACCTTCAAATGTTCCTCCCAGTGCCGGTCATCTTTCCCCACATCTGACAGCCACAGCCTTTGCCTATTTTGCCTGGGAGAATCCCATCCCATTTAACTTCACCTTGTGCTCATTGCTTCAGTTTTTCCTAAGCAAGCGTGCCGTAATAGAGCCTCTAGGCTCCACCTTTACTTGTGGGAGCATGCCCTGTCAGACCCAGCCTCTATGGAGCAGTCTGTCAATGCGCCTATTCCAACCTCCATGGCGGAGAATGGATGTTCTGAGGCAGTCACCCCACTGCCAGGAGGGCCTGGGACTCCCTTCTGTGACTCCCTCTGCGATTGCGTTGCCTCAAGCACAGCAGGCTCTGGGGCTGCCCGGCACATCGTCGGCCTTGCTTCCTGTGGGCTCTGGAGTCAGACAACATCCTCTGTCGACTGATCCCAGCCTGCCCTCTCAGCCGCACAAGCCACATAGAAGAAAGAAGAACAAGGGGACGGATACTTCAGCTCTGAAGCCGAAAAAGAAAAAACTTTTGCCAGCCGAGGACCAGATGTCAGAGGGATCGGCTCTGCCTGCTCCTGCGCATGCGCAGTCTCTTCTTGTGCAGCCGAAGCAGACAGAGCTGCCCGCAAAGCCGTCCAAGGCAACGGCAAAGCTGAAGCACTGTGCATTTGCAACGCAGAGCATGCAGACACCACCTAGGGCTCCATCAGGACTGAGCTCGGCGTCCCTAAACTCCTCGGTTCAGAGTTCTGTAGGAGGACAGACCAGCCCTTCACTTCAGGCACATTCACTCTGGCCCCAGTCATTGCTTCAAGACTGTATGCCTTCCGAAGGCAGGTCAGCCTTTCAGGACTGAATGGGGCTGCATTATTATGATTCTGACAAAGACCCCTGGCAATCAGGTGACTCCAGGGAAATGGACTACTCCCCCGAGGTCATGGCACGGAGAGATAAGTCACCATCATACTCCAATTCTACCCTGCAAATCAAATAGCAAATTATCAGGCGTGTATGTCAAGATACAACCATCTGTTGTGGGAAAGGCTATCGGAACACCTGGAGACTCTTCCATCCTCGCAGCAGGAAGCCATCCTTTCCTTGCAGCGGGAAGGGTGCAGTTGAGTAAGCAACTCCTGCACACCTCTCGTCACTCCACAGATTGTGCTGCTCGATTGTTGATAGGGTCTATTTCTCTCCAAAGACATGTGTGGCTCCACTCTTCAGGCTTGAACCCGGAAGCACGGATGCGTATTGAAGATCTGCCTTTTGATGGCATGGCCCTGTTCGGGACGCAGACGGATGAGACAACGGAGTGGGTGCAAAAGATGAGGAAGACGGCTAAGTCCATGAGCTTCTCTCCGTCTTCATCGAGTTCCAGATTCAATAAGCCTTTTCGTAGGCCTCAGAACTATGACCAGCCTTTTCATGAGTCCCGGTACTCTCAGTTCAATTCACAGTACAAAAAGCGTCAGTTCTCAACCACCAAGCCCAGTCAACAAAAGTCCAAGTCCTCTACCTTCCAAAAGAGATTGTGACTACCCCTGGGTCGGACCGCATTTAAGGCTTTACCTGGAACACTGGGAACATATCATATTGCATGCCGGGGTTCTACCATCAGTCGTCAAGGCTATGCTATAAAATTCATGGAACGGCCACTAGATTTGGGCAGGAGGATCATGCCTGTGAGCGCCATCCTCCAGGGAGAAGTCGAGGCCCTGCCACCCTGAGCCATTTTTGGAAGGGCAGTATAGACATCAATCAATCAAGCAAATAAATAAATAAGGTGGTTTCGACCTTTCATAGGTCGCAAGCCATTTCATTGCCGGTTTTCTTCCCTAACCCTTCTTCAGAACCAGAGCACAAGTGGCACACCCCAGATGTCAGACAGGTGTTAGCCTTTTATGTCCAGCGCATGGCACCTTTTAGGTCGGCCACCGCCTTGTTTGTAACCTATGGGGCACCGCGTAAGGGCCAGAGGGCATCATCCCAATCCATATCAGCATGGATTGCTCAGGCTATCAAACTGAGTGGCTAGTTTGGAGCCTCCTGCTCCGCTGAGAGCTCATTACACTAGAGCTGTGACTACTTCCACGGCCTTTGACAGAGGACTGTCATTGGACTCCATTGGCCAAGCTGCAACGTGGTCTTCGCCTTCATCCTTTATAAGGCATTATGCTCTGGACGTTCGGGACCGTAATGATGCGTCCTTTGGAAGATCAGTTTTGCAAGCTTTGTCTCAGTGATTCATGCACTTATGCCTCTCTTGTTGTGTGCATCTTCAATAAAAAGTGTTTATGTGACCGTTAATCCCTGCCTGCTTCTTTGTATGTCAGCTGCTAATGGATTATGGTCTTTTCCTGCTCTCTGGGCTCTGCTTCCCTCCTCCAAAGTCCTGGAGCTTGTGATGCTCCCATCTGTGTGATGGACAGAGACCACTTAGAAGAACTGCAGGCTGCTTACCTGTAACTAGAGTTCTTCTGGTGGTCATCTGTCCTGTCACGCACCCTCCCATCCTGCCTCACTGCAGAGCTTTTGAAACTGAGACTCTAGAACTGAGGAGGAGGGTGTGGATCTAGATGTAATTGGGAGGAGTCTATCAGAGAGCCACCAAAAAAAAAGATCTTGCGATTTTTTTTTAGAGGTTTCTTCTCACAGGCGTGAAGCCCATCTGTGTGACTGGACAGATGACCACCAGAAGGATTCTAGGTCAGGTAAGCAACCCGCAGTTCTTGTCCAACCCCTGCTCAGAGCAGGAAACTGGTACAGCATTCCTGACAGTTTTAAAACTCTGAGCAAAGAAGAGCCCATTACTGTACAAGGCAGACTATTCCATTGTTCCACAGTTTAAAAAAAGCAGTTTTGAAAAAATCCCTTCTGTTTAGACTGCATTTTCATCCTGCTAATTTCAGTCTGCGGCATCCCTAGTAATGGTGCATGCATGTTTCTTCCATTAATATGTCATCTATACACTGAGAATTCTAGGGCTAAGCTGTTCATAAGCTGGTATGACACATTAAGCTGTTCATCTAGACCTGTAGCAGCTGTTTTGAGAATTAATATAAAAGAGCAGTTTGGGGACATAGGAAGCTGCTTAATACTGAGTCAGACTGTTGACTACCAATGTGGAGGCAGTTCTTGGTATACACTGGGTTTTCCAGTCGAGAAGCCGCATTAACTACCCCCTAACTAAACTGGGTCTGTCTGGAGCAGCCAGTGTGCTAACTGAGATGTATGCTGGCGGCTTCAGCCTCCAGGAAGTTTCTCTCACAGGGCTTTTAAAGCCCTTCAATACAGTCTCCTCCAGAATGGAGGGGGTGCATTTACAAATCGGCCAGATTTATCCCAAAGTATTAATGTCAAAACAAAACAAAACACCCAAGAGCCAATGCCAACTCTCTGGGTGCAGTTCAGTTACTGTTACCCTAGCTTGCAAAAGGCTGCTCCACCTCCAAATGCAAATAGAGAATCACTTGTTTAAAAGTCTCCCCATGTCAAAATCAGCCTGCACATGGAAAGCGGAGATGATAGAGTGATGGAATATTTGGAAATGTAACCAAAGCACACATATGGACTGCATAGTACCACTTGCACAGGTTCTGTATGCCCTCACACACATGAACTCACTCATCTTGGCTATGCAGTCTCCAGTAGACTGAAACTCCAGTAGACTGAAACTCCAGTAGACTGAAACAGTAGACTCTGACTAGGACCAAAGCATGCAACTACAGGAGCATTTGGAAGTGGGATAATATAGTTTTGTGCATGCTTCCAGCATAGTCCTGGTACAGCTCAGATTTTATAGCCTACTAAAGACTGCAGAACCCATGATGCTACCCAATTGTGAATTGGTGTGTTTGCACATTTAAAGCCTGTGCACTGTTGCATAGAGTCATGCTATTGAAAAAGAGAGCAGGTGGAACTGATGTGAATACCCGGCTCGACTTGGGTCCGCTTTTAGCCAATCAAACAGACTCAAGGAAATCAATCAGAGGCTTTTATTGCTTCGCGATAGCAAGGTACCCAATGCAGCTCACGCTTCACATTGAATACAATGAGTTACAGCTAGAGATGTTCTTTTATACAAACAACAACATGAATGCAAAAAGGCTCTTGACCCTAATGCACATAGCAACTGTGACCTAACCCCTCTCAAGTACGCATGCATGACTTGACTATCGTCCATCAGGTGATTTCCCTAATATGGTTAGATCCTCTCTTTCTTCAGCGTTAGCATTTCAAGCGTTTCTCATGGGAACCTGGCTTGATTAGCATTACAATTGCTACTATGCCAGCTAGAGAGATAAGAGTAGTGGCAGCTATTGTTAAAGCAATGTTGCAGAGTTTGTGTCCTTGGGCTTTGCTGAGGTTTCTCTAAGTTAGAGCTTTTAGTTTCCTAAGCAAAAAGGAATTTCTTTGGTTCACTAAGCAATGGAGTAGCTTTGGCTTACTAAAACACATCAATTCCCCCCTGAAACAATTGGATCATCCTGAATCTTCAGGATGCTTCAGGACGCCCTCATTAATGCTTGTAAGGGTACGGATGTGTATTTAGGTCCCAAACTGTGGTGGGGTCTAAAAGCTTTCATAAACAAGTGGATTAAGGTTGGAATGCATTGCAAGCAGCAACATGTGATTATCAATAAAAGACAAATACATACTATAATTATGATTATCTTCTGTGCCCACAATCCCCAATTGGGTAACCAAGAAGTGAGCCATGCCCATATATCCACAGGGTTTTCCTTGCCCATGTTATGCCATATTTGAAGTTGATCTTTAAGATTTTGAACATGAGCAGCGATGGATCCAGTCTCATTGACATAAAAACAACAAACCTCACCTAGGACTGTGCAAGCTCCTCCCTCTTGAGCTGTGAGAATATCTAAAGCTCTACGATTCTGCATGACTACTTCTCCTAATGAATTTATCTCTGTGCCCATATCAGTTAAGGCTAACAGAGTCTGGTTAAATGAGAGTTCGATTTGTCTGGAAATATTAATTATAGCTTTTTCTAGTTGATTTACTCCTAACCTAGATAGTATGGTTCTTGTCCATTGATGGAACCTTGTGTTTCGTGTAGCTAAAGGATTTGGAACATAATTGATTTTGGCTTGTCTTCGTGTTCTGTGTAACAAGCTTCCAAGATTAAGAACTTGTGATGCATTAAGTGAAGGTTTCACATAAATGGTAGGTGCTAAATGGGCTGGTGCACATCTGCCTGTCCATCCTGGGGGTAATGCCCGATAGGCTCTGTTCCCACAGACCCAATAAAGGCCTGCTGCTGGTAAGGCAACAATTAAGTTGTTTCCTGAACGAGGTAAATTGGCATAATGGCTACACAAATCCACAATGTCTTTACCTGCATTGCTAAACAAATGCTTCCATGTTTTTGACACTTTCTCTGGATAAGCACATGCAATAGTCACCCAGATGTCAAACCAAGGCGTGTGTGTGTTAAAACTAGAGCCTTCACAAACATGATCAGTTTGGTTTGCCTGTTGACAAAGGCCAAGACCTTTTGTAAGATATATGGAAGAATTATAAAGGTTCAGGGCTTTTGAAACAGTGATCCACTCTGAGTCTGTGAAGTTAAGAAAAAGAAATTCTCTAAGAGAAGTAGGTATTCCTAAATCAAAAGGAATATGAAAACGTTCTAGTTCGTTCTCTCTGTGTTGAGAGAACCATGTTCCGTCCGTGCTGTTAAAGGACACTATGTGTGTACAGCTGTGGTAGGGATTCACTCCCAAAACCTTCCCTGTACCATTTCTATTTTCAATGCAGATAGGATGCAGGTCGTGGCTTGAAAGCTTAATATCCGGGATACCAAGGGCATTTCTGTTGAGAGTTTCCCTTTTAGTGTATCCATAGCGATTATAACTAATGCTTCTTCCCTGGAAGTGAATTGTTTCTCTGTGTTTTCCCCAAGACCAATATGTAGTGTAATTTGAAAAATATTGGGGCTGTTCTGTGGTTTGTGGATAAGTAATCCACCAGCCAAGTGTGACTGGAATGGCCACTACATTTAAAATATCCCCTTCTGTGCTTGCCATGTGACTGCATAGCCAGCAGTCATTTAAGTTGGCAATGTCAGCTAAAGTCTGTAAAAGTGGAGCGTGTGGGTGTTGAATTGACCATGTACACAAGAAATAACATGACAAACACCAAAAGATATACATCCTCCCTTTGTACAGGAAAAATTAAAAGAAGAGGGGGGGGGAAATATTGTTCTTTGCAAGAAAAATGTTTGGGAAAATTAAAAGTGTCCTTCATCCATTGCTTCCCACACTGCCAGAGTATCTTCAAGGGAAAGAGGCTCTGGTGGGGGTTTTGGTGGTGGCTGTTTGCGTAAAGTGAGTCTCAGGTCTCCACGCTTGGTCACTGCCCAGTTGTTGTTGTTGTCTTCTGGTTCCTTCGCTGAGGTAGGCACGAATCTCACTCGGGTGTGATGGGTCCAAGTCTTTGATCCAGAGAGACGAACTGCAGTTTGGGTCACTAGGAGCACTGTAAACGGGCCCGTCCACCGTGGCTTGAGGTTAGGCTTCTGCCATTTCTCAAGGTACACCTGATCGCCTGGCTGGAAAGGGTGTTGTGGTCCCTCTAGTGGCGGCCGTTGCGTTGCCTGTAAATGAGAAGAAAGAGAAGACAAGGCAGCCGCAATGCCAACTACATGTTGTTTCAGCAATTCTTCTCCCCTGACATGTAAGTCAGATACATCAGCAGATAGAGGATTTAGAGAACACACTCTCCCATACAGAGCTTCAAATGGTGAGAGCCCACTACGCCCCCGCGGTGTGATGTGCATGCGAAAAAGGGTCAGAGGCAAGGCGTCTGGCCATTTTAGCGATAGTTCTTGACATATCTTCCTCAGGGGTGTCTTCAAGATCCTATTTGAGGCCTCTACTCTCCCGGAAGAAGTGGGCCGCCAAGGTGTATGTAAATGATAGCGAATTCCCAAATGTCCCGACCCCCAGTTTTGGAAACATTTTTTGCTTTAGTAGAATCCTACAGTTTGTTCCAAATTCTGCTTCTAATACATGCCTTATAAGTGTGTTGTATGCAATGCAACTGGCCCGTGACAAAGAGACACAAATTACCATGCACTGTGGCAATAATATGGAAATAAAGGCTAATTTGGGAGTAGCTCAGAGTGTGAGCATCTCTGGTAATAAGCAAGCTTCAGCTCTGGCCGCCTAGACGGAAGTCTTGGCAGGCCCGGACAGATGACTTCAGCACCGTGCAGCAAACTCGTTACACCTGATTATCAAGTCTCACTTTTGGAACTTGGGAGTTCCCAGTTGCCAAGCACACTCAGATATCCCGGCACTGAGACAGCATCTCACAGTGTTTTTGTTTGGTTTTCTGGGGGTGACAGAGGCATTGTGTATTCACAGAATAGATGAAGCGTGTGACCATGAAAGCAATGCTTGCTGCTTTTTTCCCTTTCTTTGAGAAACTCCTTGGAAGAGCAAAGCCACGTTCTGTTTGAGAAATTCTCGTCAAGGGATGGACCAATTCATCAGGAAGCACCTGGCTTTCCTTAACACTTTCTGGAACAAATTTTTGCCCAGCGGCAGTCCAGATAACCAATCACTGGATTTCTGGGAGCCAGTCCCAGGATCTTTACATCCCACCCTGGAGCCGGACCCTGCAGAGCCCAATTTCTCTCTTTATGGCGTGTTATACGACTACACAGCCAAGAGTGCCGATGAACTGAGTGTCAACAGAGGGGATAAGCTCTGCGTTCTCAAAGAAGAGGGGGGCTATGTCTTAGCAAGACGGATTTCTGGAGAACCAGTCGTGGGCTACATCCCTGCCAATTATATCAGCAAGATCAATCAGGAACCTCCTGTCCAGCAGTCGTAAGTATCTGACTCTGTGGGTTGCTGGTCATCATCACTGAAGTTCTTAACATGTGTCTGGAACTGTAAAACATGGTTGCGGTGGGTCAGGTGGGAAATTTTCTGGGAGAGAAAGCACACAGGACAGGAAAGCTACTTTTGAGGACTTGCACAACTTTGCAAAAGGCTTCGGAGAACCTTGTATACCATTTTATTTTATTAGCATTCACAGGTGAAAACAGCAAATGGCTCTGGCAGCATTACTGAGACAATTAGCAATATGCCTATCAGATTTTTAAAGACATGGGGGGGGGGCATCAAGGTGCCCAAGTGGTCAGCAGCCCATGGAGGTGGGGAAGCACATCCTTCCTTGTTGTTGATTGACTGATTCCAGGGGCATAGCTAGGGGAGGGGGGCCTGGCTGCTGATGGCATAAAGGCACCTATACCTACATACATCAGAGAAAAGCAATGTTATTCCCCTAAGCAGTTTATAGGGGAAACTATTAGGATTGTCTCCCAGGTAAACAGTCTCAGGTTCCCCAAACAGAGTATCTTACTTTCCTTGGTTGTCCTACAGGAACTCAGAAGGGAAAAGATGGACAAGCAGACAGACATGTTTGTGGAACATTATTCATATAAATATACTTCGTGCATTCAAGGGCTGAGACCATGCACTGAAAATAAGTTATAGGGCTATGTTTCCGAAAGACTGGGTTTAAATTATTTCTGTCTCTCAACCTAGCCAGTTGCGAGGATAAAGAAACATCATCAAGTACTTTTTTCAAAACTGGAGCGTGCTGTAGGAATTATCAGCTAGAGCAGGAATTCTCAATCTTGGGTCCCCAGATGTGTTGGACTAAAACTCTCATCATCCCCAGCCACAGATGATGGGAGTTGTAATCCAACAACATCTGGGGACCCAAATTTGGGAACCTGGATACAGAGAAAACATGTTGCAATTTCCAGTTTTGTCATACCTCCATTTCCATCATGCCCTCCAACATCTGATAGAGGCAAACAAGAACTCTTCTCAGTGTGCCTAGGGGTGGAGCCCACCCACTCCATTTAGGATTCGTATCAGGGTGCTTATTATATGGCATGTGGCAGGGTTCATCCCCAGAACCTCTGAGCTCGAGTACGATGTGGGTACGTTGCAGTGTGTAATCTGGAAAACGCCCTGGAGTTCCTTTTAGTGCCAGTGGCTGAGCCCTGGCACACAGAAAGTAATAATTAAGAGCAAAGTGCCTTTGAGTCCATGCAGCGTGCATTTATTTCCCTTATCACCGAGTAAACAAAGCCGCATACCTAGAATTGGAGGGAAATGGTTAGATCAGAGGGTGTGGTGGCCCAGGTCACATTCTGAGTGTTTGGTTTGGTTTGGGGATAGGGAACCATTTTCTTATTTTTCTTTTTCTATGTAAGCCACTTTGAGGGCGGGGGAATTTGAGAAGCAATATATGGATCATAGTAATAGCTTGCCTCCTTAGACAGCCAGTGTGTTGTGTGTATGTATTTATTTATTGAAAATAAATATTTATGTCCCGCCCCTCCAGTACACTACTGCTTGGGGAGGCTCACAACATCCACAAAGCAAATACAATGTAAAGTAAAAGATTAATAAAGTTAAACAACTTAAAAGACCAGGCTGAAACCACATTTAAAATTACTTTTTTTTTTTGAAAAGTTTTAAATTAAAAGTTATTAACAGAAAGCTAAAACCTGAGAACCTACCGGCTGATATAAGCAGTAGATAAAACATTAAAAAGCTTCTTTTTAAAGATGTTTTTAACTGGGGTTGTTTTTTTAAACACCGAGGGAGGGAACAAAGTGAAGCTCTTCGGGAAGGTGTGGGAGGAGAGCTGGAGGCTATTCACACGATGGGGCAAAATCCGGCTAGCGGAGGCTTGCCCGATTTTGCCCCATCATGTGAGCCACCGGGCTCATCTGCTAGCCCAGTGGTTCCTAGGCGCAGGGGCATAACAAAGCTGGAGTGGGCCCAGAGACAACATTTTAAAATGGGCCCCTCGCTGATACACACACACACACTTCACATGTGACTTGTCTCTGGGGGGCCCCTCGAGGTGTGGGGCCCCCCAGGCAGCCGCCTCCCCTTGCCTAATAGTAGTTACGCCCCTGCCTAGGTGGGTAACCTGCCTAAGTACCCCTGCCCTTATACCAGGTTTGCTGAGCGAGTGCTCTGCAAACCCGGTTTTAATCGTGAGTAGCCGTGGTGTGGCTCAATACCAGTTGCAGGGGAGCAACAGCAGGAGAGAGGGCATGCACATACCTCTTGCCTGGGGGCTCCCCAGAGGCATCTGGTGGGCCACTGTGTGAAACATGATGCTGGACTGGATGGGCTTCCTTGGGCCTGATCCAGCAGGGCTGTTCTTATGTTCTAATGAGTGTAGAGTGTACACAGGTACAGATCTGTACACAGGTACAGTGACAGCCATTCACGTTATGCTGAACACAGTCACAGAAGTACACTTCCTATCTGTACCATGCATTTCAAGTGCCTGTATCCAGGTTCACTTTTAAAATGAACACAGGTACAGTCATTCACACAAACATATTTATGTGTGTAGAGACTTCTGTACACTCGTACAGCATAATGTCTGGATTTTGCTTAATTCGTGACACAGTTTCTCCAGATAGTGCTCTAAATCTGATGAACTGACAGTGTCTAAAATAAAGGTTTTGAGAAATGAATTTAATGTAAAAAAAAATTTGAGGTTAATCATCTCTTCTCCTCCCTGCTCAATTCATTTCAGCTCTAGTGTGAATTGATTGCATAGCATACCAAAAAGCAAGAAGTTGCACAATCTAATGTTTGGGCCCAGATTTTAGCACTAAAAATTGTCCGGTTGTTCATAAGCACTCGTGCACTTGCCAGAAGCTAAAGCAGACCATCAAAATAATAACTAATAGAACAAAGTAATTAGACTATAAAATCTTATATCCACATTCTGAACCAAAAAATACAGAATGTGGAACTGGAGACCCAGATATCCATAGGCCAAGATAAAACATAAACATTTGGATGATAACATTCCCACAGACATTTTGAGAATTTATGGTGTGAGCGTTTCCCTCACCAAATTAATTTCAGATCTCATAACTTCACCTGATTTTGATATGCAAGTTTCTGCCATCTTCCTAATTAAAGGTTATAGTAGGGGAAGAGGGAGTAATTATATGCATAAGCAACAAAGATGTGCTAAACAACCAGAATTCAACATGAAATAAAAACCCACCCACAGCCACAAGGTCAGTGAGCTGTGAGTGATGTGGTTGGGACATGTCAGTTTCAATGGCCAGGGGGACGCATGGAAGTTATGGGACCAGTTCCATGTGTGACTATTGTGGGACTTCCCAAACCTGCTAGATGAGGAACTGACTTCTGCATGGGCAGGTTGGTGTGGTGTTTTTCACAGTGAGACATCGGCGGCTTAAGTGCTAAGCCTGTGCATGAGTTGCACTGGCAATATGAGCATAGGATGCTTCTATATACTGAATCAAACCATCTGCCCATCTAGTCTGATATTATCCACTTTGCCCACTAGAGTTTCTGGTGCCCTAGCTGAAGTGTGACTTTGCTCCCCAACCCCAGCCAAGAAGTGGTGCAGAATTCCAGCTTTCACTTGAGCCATTACCTGGCCTAGCCTGACTTCTGCTCCCAGCTTGCATGCATTGGAGGGTAGCAGAGGCCTGCTTGACACCTGCCCTTCTTCTATTAGGAACTTAGAAACATAGGAAGCTGCCATATACTGAGTCAGACCCTTGGTCCATCTAGCTCAGTATTGTCTACACAGACTGGCAGCGGCTTCCCCAAAGTGGCAGGCAGGAATCTCTCTCAGCCCTATCTTAGAGATGCTGCCAGGGAGGGAACGTGGAACCTTCTGCCTGCAAGCAGGCAGGTGCTCTTCCTAGAGTGGCCCCATCTCCTGAGGGGAATGTCTTACAGTGCTCACATGTAGTCTCCCATTCAAATGCAAACCAGAGTGGACCCTGCTTAGTAAAGCGAACAATACATGCTTGCTACCATAACATACCAGGAGGACATCAGAATGTCCAGGAAAGATGCCGGGAGGGGCCTGCTTTCAGCGTTCCTCAGTCTTAATTGTATGGGCCAGTTCAGTGTGGGGTGGGGGAAGTTAGTACCGTCTGAATAAGTCCCATGTGGTGCCAATCAGGTGGGAAAGACCCAGAGGGTTGGCTGCACCCATCTGGCTGCCGCAGGGTTGCCAGCTGATCAGAACAAAACAGTCTGGCCTGCTTCTCTGCCTTTCAACAGCGTCTTGACAGGCAGGAACAAGCCAGCGAAACTCCAGCATGGAAATCACTTGCTCATGTCCTCAGACAGAGTTGCTGTTCAAGGCACAGGAGCACAGGCCAGATAAAACACTGGCAACCTTAGGGACTGGAATTGTTACATCGCAGGAAAGCACCACCCGCCTCAGCCAGTAAGGGGTGGGAGAAGTAGGGGGTCTTGCTACCAACCAAATTAGCATGCAGAGATTGCGGCCCTATGGCCTGTGAATATTTACTAGAAATGGCTGATGGGGTGTGTAGTGTTACAGAGCTGTAACACTGCACCCTGGAGCAGCTATGGAGTCAGAAGGCAGCCTCAACACTCGGGCAGCAGCAGAAGCAGCTTTTCTGCAGGCGTCCCATTGCCACAAATGGGGCAGATTGCCACAAATACAGGAAACTGCAGTAGGGCTGCTTCTTAAGCTGCCCATCCTTAACAGCATCAGGGCTACTTTCCACAGCAGCCCCAGAGTGCCGCACTGTGGCTCCAGGACGCTGCACACCACGTCAGTCGCTATTTATATACCTCTTAACAACAAAAAAGGGTTTGCAAAGCAGTTTGCATAGCCAAGGAATAAGTCGGTTTCCTGTCCCCAAAAGATTCCCAGTCTAAAAAGAAACACAAAGAAGTCACCAGCAGCAACCACTGGAGGGATGCTGTGCTGGGGATGGATAGGGCCAGTTGCTCTCCCCCTGCTAAAGATAAGAGAATCACCACTTTAAAAGGTGCCTTTGTCCTCGCCCAGCTAAGCAGGGAATTTCTTCAGATGTCAGGAAAAATATCTCGGTCATTCCATCAGTGCAACAGTTTTGGTCCACTTAAAACTTCTCCCGCAGAAGCACCTATGAAATGACTTAAATAAAAGCACAATTCAGACATTACTCTGTATGGGTGTTCAGATGTCTGCACACTTGTACACATGCTTGTGTGAGTGACTGTACATGTGTTCGTTTAAAAAGTGAACCTGGATCTAGGCCCTTCAAATGCATGGTAAACATAGGAAGTGTGCTTCTGTACCTGCATTTGGCGTAACATGTGAATGGCTGTACCTGTGTAAAGATCTGTACCTGTGTATATGGTACCCTTGTTGTACAAGTGTTGACTATGGCACGTGAATGGGATACCTGTGGGACTGAGGATAAGGTGTTCGAATCAACATCTGTACTTTTAACAGCTGCTCTTTAGGTGAAGCTCATTGCATTTCCACTTCTGGGGCAAATAGCTGCTGCAGGGCGGTGTGTGTGCAGGGCCGTAGGGAGGCTGGTGGTGGACAAGAGCAAGAGGACAAGAGCAAGGCCGCCGCGGCCCCCTAACCCCACCCCACGCGTCTGATTTCAGACACAGGGGGACAGCTAGCCACACGGGGGCGCAGAGGCGTAACTATAGGGGGCAGGGGGGGCACGTGCCCCGGGCGCCATCTTTTCTGGTCACGTGGGGGGCGCCGCCATGACCAATTTTTTTTAAAAAAAAATTAAATTTTTTGTTAATACAAATGTTTCCTGCTCAGTGCAGCAGCGCTGCAGCAGTCAAGGGAGCGCGTCGGTGCCCCCTTCCCCACGAGCGGTCCCTTCCGTGCCGCCTGCGCCCCCCCATTGCTTTGCTGGCGCCTGGCGGCCAGTCAGTGGCCTGGCTTGGCGGCGGCGGCGGGCGCTTGTGAGGAAAAACCTAAGTATAATGTAGTATGGTGGGGGGGCGCCATTTCAGTGCTTGCCCCAGGCGCCGTTTTCCCTAGTTACGCCTCTGCGGGGGCGTGGTCTCCCTCCAAAATGGGGCCGTGTGCCCTGTCTGAAAGGGAATCAGCCCACGCTGCATTGGGCACAGTGCAGGCCAATCTCCCTCCCAAAGGTGGCCACATGGCCCCATTTGGAAGGGAGATCGATCAGCCCCTCTGCGTTGGCAGCGAGACCAGGAGCGGCTCTCCCTGCCTTTAAGGCCATGCTGCCGATGCAGCGCAGGCCGGTTTCGGCAACAAATGGGGCTGCACAGCCCCGACTGGGACCAAAATAACGTCCCCCCGTGTCTGATGTCAGATGCGGGGGCGTGTCTGGGGCCGTGCTCATGGCCCCAATTGGTGGCGGCCCGTGTTCTTTGAACCCGTTCGCCCAATGGTGGCTCCCCTGGGAGTGTGTGTGTGATTTTTCAGCCCCAACAGATGCAAGGGGGAACATATCTTTTTAAAAACCCGCCCCAGAAGTCACACTCCCAAGTCAGTTCACACATAAACATACCCAAGCACCATTTAAAAAAAAAAAAAAATTGGTTTCCAGTCCATTTCCTTGTTAAGTCCATTGATCAGCAACATGACATATAGTTTAGCCCTGAGTGTCCAGCAACCATGTCCCAGCAGTAAGGGCTTCACAGTCATAGGAATGAAGGACTCGTGCTCAGGAAGGGGGAGTTCTTGATGGGAGGGGCAGGATGGGATGACCAAGGAATGGGCTGCGTCCTGAGCAATCCCTTTTCAGAGGCAGCCTGGGAATGAAGTATACACAGCAATTCCTTGCTCTTGTCCTTCAGAGAGAAGTGGGACTGGGGTGGGCCACGGTATTGTGGCATCTGAGGGGAGGCTCCAAGGTGATGCCTTGCCTGATGTCGCTGGTGGGGTCCAGCCCCATGTCCAAACTAACCCTTGCAAGCTTTAAATGTGGCTCAGAAGGCAGGAGGGGGGGAGGTTGCCCGCAACCCCCTTTTCTCTCCTCCCGCTTCTGGAAAGCTTTGCAAGGAGTGTGAAGAGGGAGATCCCTTTCGAGGCCTGTAAGGATCAGGTTGGTCCAAAGAGCTGCTTTGATGGAAGCAACAGAGGGCATCTGGCCACCCTTCTGGTGCCCCCCAAATCTGCTACCTGATGTGACCGCCTCACCTCGCCTTGTGAAAAAGACACACTACGTCTGATTTTCCCTCCTACGACAAAGAGTCACTGGGGGCGGGGAGAGTGGGAAATAGGGTTGACAACTCAATATGGTCTTGGAGCTGTCAGTGCCTGATCAGGAGAGAGATCTTGGGGTCGTAGTGGACAGTCCGTTGAAAGGGTCGACTCAGTGCGCAAAATCTGTGACAAAGGCAAATTCCATGCTAGGATCATTAGGAAGTGGATTGCAAATAAAAATGTTAATATTATAATGCCCTTATACAAATCTGTGGTGCGGCCACATCTGGAGTACTGAGTATAGCTTTGGTCACCGTATCTTGAAAAGGATATTGTAGAACTGCAAGAGGTGCAGAAGAGGGCAACCAAGAGGATCAGGGGTCTGGAGCACCTTCCTTATGAGCCAAGGCTACAGCATCTGAGAGCATGGCTGGCTCTTACCAGTAAGCAGATGATGCACCGCATCGGGGCACAGTCTGCAGGAGGGCATTGAGCCAATTAGTTGAGGTGTCGCTTCCCAACTGCGAGGTGCACCTGTGCAGTTAAGTCTCTTAACTGCACAGGCACGCCTCGCAGTTGGGAAGCAATGCCGGGCCAAGCAGCAGGCCATGACATTGCTCTGATATCTTCTGCCACCGGGGGGGGGGGGGTAGAAGGACACACATGCACTCCCGCAGCCATCCCCTCAGCCATGCGGAGGCTCGAATTGGCGGGAGGCGGCGAGAAGAAAATGGCCCCAGATGCAGTGATGATGGAAGAGGGAGGAGGAGAAGGAAGCGGCCGGCGGCCTCATAAGGGAGCTTGGCGAAGGGTGGGCGAAAATGGCAGGGAGGGAGGGAACCCGGTGGAGAGAGAAAGCGCTGTCGGTGGCGGAGGAAGCTGCCTCTGGCAGAATGTGGACAGGGACATCCAGAACAATGGGGAACTGACTCTCTCTCTTTTTCTCGCCAAGACTGCTCCATTCTCTCTCTCTTTCTCTCTCTCATTCAAGCCAAGACTGCTCCATTCTCTTCACTCAAGCCAAGACTGCTCCATTATCTTAAATACCCAGGGCCTAAGCTGTGTAGGGCTTTATAGGTTATAACCAGCACCTTGTATTTTGCCCAGAAGCGTATTGGTAGCCAAATAGCTCTTTAAGTATAGGAGTAATATAATTATAATTATATTATATACATATTATGTACATAATTATATTATATGCAATGTTATGTACATAATTAAGTAAAATCTTTGTGTATTAAATTTTGAATACACACTAATTGTAATTATTTTGAATTTTTATTTTTTACTATAAGTTGGGGGGGGCGCTCAACAGAATGTTGCATCGGGGCACCAGATCCCCCAGAGCCGGCCCTGTCTGAGAGTCTTTAGTTTCGAAAAGAGGCAACTATGAGGAAACATGATATAGGTATATAAAAAGGTGACTAAGGGGAGACATGATTGAAGTGTATACAGTTATGCATGGAGTGGAGAGGGTAGACAGAGAGAAATTTTTCTCCCTTTCTCACAACACTAGAACCAGGGATCACCCCATGAAACTGAAGGCCAGGAAATTTAGGACCAACAAATGGAAATACTTTTTCACATAGCACATCATTAATCTATGGAATTTTCTGCCACAGGGTGTGGTGATGGCCACTAGCTTGGATGGCTTTAAGAAGGGTTTAGATAAATTCATAGAGGACAGGTCTATCAATGGCTACCAGCCTAGTGGCTATAGGCCACCTCCCGCCTCAGAGGCAAGAGGCCTCTAAATACCAGCTGCAGAGGAGCAACAGCAAGAGAGAGGGCATGCACATACCTCTTGCCTGTGGGCTCCCCAGAGGCATCTGGTGAGCCACTGTGTGAAACAGGATGCTAGACTGTATGGGCCTTGTGCATGATCCAGCAAGGCTGTTCTTGTGTTCTTATGTCTACACAGACTGGCAGCAGCTTCTCCAAGGTTGCAGGCAGGAGTCTCTCCCAGCCCTATCTTGAGATGCCAGGGAGGGAACTGGGAACCTTCTGCATACAAGTAAGCAGATGCTCTTCCCAGAGCGGCCTCAAACTCTAAGGGGAATATCTTACAGTGCTCACATGTAATCTCCCATTCAAATGCCAACCAAGGTGGACCAAAGGATACAAATCCAACCCACACTTTGGGGGAGCTCCAGTCTGTGACTTATAGGCCTATTAGCAAAAAGACATGCTAAATTGCTTGTCTCATCCCTCTGAGTCTGCATGCCACCCTGACTCCCAGGAGGGTGGCAACTAGCACTCAGTTTAACAAATGCTGGTCAAGGGGACAACAAGAACATAAGAACAGCCCTGCTGGATCAGGCACAAGGCCCATCTGGGCACATTCCAGACCAACTGCTCAAAAGCGGAAAAATGCTCCATTCAGGCAAATCACTTTCAAAACATAAAACCCGAAGGGGAAGCTTTCTCGCGAAAACTAACAACCTGAAAAAACAACACCTTTTTTACACTGGATAAACAACGTCGTAGCACTAAATCGCAGTGATTAAATTCGAAACAAGGCAACCGACATATGAATGGCACTCTGGTGCTTTTGTCAGGACTGCAGTGTCATGACACAGGAAGTGCAGAAGCACACTTCAGAGATGTGTTGTGACCCCATTGCAGGGTCTAGTCTGGAAAGCGCCCTGGTCCAACATCCTGTTTCACACAGTGGCCAACCATAGGCCTCTGGGGAGCCTACAGGCAAGAGGTATGTGCATGCCCTCTCTCCTGCTGTTGCTCCCCTGCAGCTGGTATTGAGAGGCATCCTGCCTCTGAGGCTGGAGGTGGCCCACAGCCACCGGACTAATAGCCATTGATAGACCTGTCCACCATGAATCTGTCTAAGCCCCTTTTAAAGCCATCTAAGCTGGTGACCATCACCACATCCCATGGCAAAGAATTCCATAGATTAATTATATGCTGCGTGAAAAAGTACTTCCTCTTGTTGTTCCTAAATTTCCCAACCTTCTGTTTCATGGGGTGATTCCTGGTTCTAGTGCTGTGTGAGAGGGAGGGGATTTTCTCTCTGTCCACTCTCTCTACTCCATGCATAATTGTCTCCCCTTAGTTGCCTCTTTTCCAAAGTAAAGAACCCCAGATGTTGTAGCCTTGCCTCAGAAGAAAGGTGCTCCAGGCCCCCAGTCATCTTGGTTGCCCTCTTCTACACCTTTTCCAGTTCTACAATATCCTTCTTAAGATATGGTGACCAAAGCTGTATGCAGTACTCCAGATGTGACCACACCATAGATTTTTATAAGAGCATTATAATATTAGCATTTTTATTTTCAGTCCCCTTCCTAATGATTCCTAGCATGGAATTAGCTTTTTTCATTCAATGAGCTTTCAATAATTATGGAGAGAATTAACAACTATACCAGGAAGGGAAATTCAAGCCCTTTGTGCTGGAGGCCTCAGCATTTCCCCCAACAAGGATCACCCAAACCCAGGCTCAGAGATTGCAAACAGCCTTAGTTACTCTTGTGTTTACAGACACTCCTAATGCACATTCCTGCCTGTTTCCTGACAAGGCAAATCATGTTCAGGTGCACCACAAAGGAGATGCGTCAACAACACCACCCCCAACCTAGAGACTGCGGAGAGGCCTGAGCATGTATTTCTGTTGCCCCGAGAAAAGTAGGTGGTTGAGCGTTTCTTTGCCTCAATCTCCCGATGAGCATTCGTGGATTAAGCCATGCCATGGGCAAAGCTGCACAAAGGATTTGGCTGCAGTGCTATGAATGGAATGCCTTCAGAGCATCCAAAACAAGCAAAACATCTTAAGCAGCTGGGTTATTATGGATTAGGGAATGCATGATTGAGCCAGAGCATGAAATGTGACCCCAAGAGGGGAAGCCGGCCGGGAGCGCTTGGATATGATCTATGAAGAAATTCACACCCTTGAGAGTGAAGATCTGAATTCTTCCCAAGGGTTTCTGTTGAGAAACATAGGGAGCTGCTTTATACTGAGTCAGACCATTGGTCCATCTCATTCATTATTGTCTACACTGACTGGCAGTGGCTTTCCAAGATTTCATACAGTGTTCCTAAGCCCTACCTGGAGATGAATTTCCCATGAAATTGATTGCTGGGAAATTTAGGACCAACAAACAGAAGTATTTTTTCACACAACGCATAATCAGCTTGTGGAATTCTCTGTCACATGATGTGGTGACAGCCAACGACCTGGATGGCTTTAAGAGGGTTTTGGATAACTTCATGGAGGAGAGGTCTATCAACGGCTACTAGTCGGAGGGCTATAGGCCACCTCTAGCCTCGAAGGCAGGATGCCTCTGAGTACCAGTTGCAGGGGAGTAACAGCAGGAGGGAGGGCATGCCCTCAACTGCTGCCTGCAGGCTTCCAGAGGCATCTGGTGGGCCACTGTGTGAAACAGGATGCTGGACTAGATGGGCCTTGGGCCTGATCCAGCAGGGCTGTTCTTATGTTCTTATGCTGCCAGGGATTGAACCTGGACCTTCTATAGACAAAGCAGGTGTTCTGCCACAAAAGTGACAACTCCATCCTCAAGTATGTAAGAGCAACAGCAGACAAACCAGCTTCTGTTTTGAGGAATCAAGAGCCAGTTTTGCAGTAACAAGCATGACTGGTCTTCTTTGCTAAGCAGGTTCATCTTGATTTACAGTTGGATGGGTGACTATATGTGAGCGGTCTGCTGTACAATATTCTCCTTAGGGGATGGCGCTGTAGCCCAGGGGTAGAGAGCATTTAACGCACGCAGGGTCGGCTCTTACCAGTAAGCAGATGATGCACCGCATCAGGGCTCAGTCTGCAGGAGGGCATTGAGCCAATGAGTCGGGGCGTTGCTTCCCAACTGTGAGGCGCACCTGTGCAGTTAAGTCTCTTAACTGAACAGGCACGCCTCGCAGTTGGGAAGCAATGCTGGGCCAAGCAGCAGGCCACAACATTGCTCTGATATCTTCTGCCACCGGGGGGGTGGGGGTAGAAGGACACACACGCACCCCCGCAGCCATCCCCTCAGCTCGAATTGGCGGGAGGTGGCGAGAAGAACATGGCCCCAGACGCAGTGATGATGGAAGAGGGAGGAGGAGAAGGAAGCGGTCGGCGGCCTCATAAGGGAGCCTAGCGAAGGGGGGGCGAAAATGGCAGAGCGGGAGGGAGCCCGGTGGGGAAAGAAAGCACTATTGGGGGCGGGGGAAGCTGCCTCTGGCAGGATGTGGACAGGGACCTCCAGAACAATGGGGAACTGACTCTCTCTCTTTTTCTCGCCAAGACTGCTCCATTCTCTCTCTCTCTCTCTCTCTCTCTCTCTCTCTCTCTCTCTCTCTCTCTCTCTCATTCAAGCCAAGACTGCTCCATTCTCTTCACTCAAGCCAAGACTGCTCCATCATCTTAAATACCCAGGGCCTAAGTTGTGTAGGGCTTTATAGGTTATAACCAGCACCTTTTATTTTGCCCAGAAGCGTATTGGTAGCCAAACAGCTCTTTAAGTATAGGAGTAATATAATTATAATTATATTATATACATATTATGTACATTTTTATGAACATAAAAGAGCCCCTGGTGGCGCAGTGGTAAAACTGCCGCCCTGTAACCAGAAAGTTCGATCCTGACCAGGGGCTCAAGGCTGACTCAGCCTTCCATCCTTCCGAGGTCGGTAAAATGAGTACCCAGAATGTTGGGGGCAATATGCTAAATCATTGTAAACCACTTAGAGAGCTCCGGCTATAGAGCGGTATATAAATGTAAGTGCTATTGCTATTGCTATAATTATATTATATACAATGTTATGTACATAATTAAGTAAAATCTTTGTGTATTAAATTTTGAATACACACTAATTGTAATTATTTTGAATTTTTATTTTTTACTATAAGGCGGGGGGTGCTCAACAGAATGTAGTATCGGGGCACCAGATCCCCCAGAGCCGGCCCTGAACGCACACAAAAGGTCCCTGGTTCAGTCCCTGGCATCTCTAGATAGGGCTGAGAGAGACTCCTGCCTGCAACCTTGGAGAAGCCTCTGCCAGTCTGTGTAGACAATACTGAGCTAGATGTACCAAGAGTCTGACTCGGTATATGGCAGCTTCTTATGTCCCTCCTTTTTAAGGGCCATAGGGATGCATGGAGCTTCTGAATGACCCCCATTTGGAAATTCAACGCATTCCATGGTCATTAAGAATGAACCAGGGCTTTTCAGTGGGCATTCCCCATCTTTCATTTTGAAACATTCCCTAGAGCACCTACATACTTGCATGCAGAAGGTTCCAAGTTCCCTCCCTGGCATCTCTGAGATCGGATTGAGAGAGACTCCTGCCTGTAATCTTGGAGAGGTTGCTGCCAGTCTGTGTAGACAATACTGAGCTAGATGGACCGGTGGTCTGGCTCTGATATGGCAGCTTCCTATGTTCTCGTGATAACTCAACCATTTATTGCACCTCTGCCACCTGCCATGGTATGTTGTTTGTCCTAAGCAGTTTCCACATGGGTCAGGAGAATCATGTTATCCATCATAGCAAACCACCTTTCTCCCAGGGGGTTTCCACTGACATAGATAAAGTGAGATACCTGGACCACATGAAATATAAGCTTTATTCAGAGATTATATTGTGCCAGCATTCAGATTTATTTATATATTTAAAGTAAAGTGTGCCGTCAAGTCGATTTCAACTCCTATCACCCACAGAGCCCTGTTACATAGGAACATAGGAAGCTGCCATATACTGAGTCAGACCATTGGTCATGCATGGTGTGGAGAAAGTGGATAGAGAGAAATTCTTCTCCTTCTCACATAACATCAGAACCAGGGGTCATCCCATGAAATTGATTGCCGGGAAATCTAGGACCAACAAACACAAGTACTTTTTCAACAACGCATAATCAACTTGTGGAATTCTCTGCCACAAGATGTGGTGATAGCCAACGACCTGGATGGCTTTAAGAGAGGGTTGGATAACTTCATGGAGGACAGTGGTCTATCAACAGCTACTAGTCGGAGGGTTATGGGCCAGCTCCAGCATCAAAGGCAGGATGCCTCTGAGTAACAGTTACAAGGGAGTAACAGCAGGAGAGAGGACATGCCATCAATTCCTGCCTGTGGCTTCCAGCAGCATCTGGTGGGCCATTGTGCAAAACAGGATGCTGGACTTAGCTCAGTATTGTCTTCACAGACTGGCAGCAGCTTCTCCAAGGTTGCAGACAGGAATCTCTCTCATCCCTATCTTGGTGATGCTGCCAGGGAGGGAACTTGGAACCTTCTGCTCTTCCCAGAGCGGCTCCATCCCCTGAGGGGAAGATCTTGCAGTGCTCACACTTCTAGTCTCCCATTCATATGCAACCAGGGCAGACCCTGCTTAGCTAAGGGGACAAGTCACGCTTGCTACCACCAGACCAGTCTCCTCTCTGAGGGTCTACCATTGCCTCCTCCTGTGAGTATGAGATGTTGCCTTTCAGCATCTTCCTATATCTCTACTGCCTGATAGAATACCAGCGGGGATTCGAACCGGCAACCTTCTGCTTGTTAGTCAAGCATTTCCCCGCTGCGCCACTTAAGGTACATACTGCATTTATATTCTGCTCTTCCTCCAAGGAGCCCAGAGTGATGTACATGGTTGTGTTTGATCCTCATAACAACCCTGTGAAGTAGGTTAGGCTGAGAAATGGGGTGTAGCTATAACTGAGTGGATGGGTTCAAAGAACCCGGGCCCCCAAACTCCACCCCTCCCTCCCTATTTTCTTGATTATATCCCTCACTCTAAGGGGCCACTGGAAAAAGGGGCGAACATGGGCCCCTTCTCCCCTAGCAACGCCCCTGCTGAGAAATAAGTGACTGGCCCAGAGTCACCCAGTAAGATTCATGGTCAAATGGGGATGTTTGGGAGAGGAGCGCTGGTCTTGTGGTAGCAAGCATGTCCTATACGATATTCCCCTTAGGGGATGGGATTGTAGCCCAGGGGTAGAGAGCATCTACCGCACGCAGAAGGTCCCTGGTTTAGTCCCTGGCTTCTTCAAGATAGGGCTAAGAGAGATTCCTGCCTGCAACCTTGGGGAAGCCGCTGCCAGTCTGGGTAGACAATACTGAGCTAGATAGACCAATGGTCTGACTCGGTATATGGCAGCTCCCTATGTTCCTATGTTTGTGTTTTTGTGTGAATGACTGTAATTAAAATAAAGTTGTCGAGTCTACTCCTGGCGCCCACAGAGCCCCGTTGGTTTTCTTTGGTAGAATACAGGAGGGGTTTACCATTGCCTTCTCCTGCGCAGTATGAGATGATGCCTTTCAGCGTCTTCCTACATCATTGCTGCCCGACATAGGTGTTTCCCATAGTCTGGGAAACATACCAGCGGGGATTCGAACCAGCAACCTCTTGCTCCCTAGACAAGTTACTTCCCTGCTGGCAGTGTTCATTTTGAAAATGAACCTGGGTACAGGCCCCCTGAAATGCAGGAGACAGATAGGAAGTGCTCTGCTGTACCTGTGTGCAACATAGCATGTGAATATGCTGTAAGAAAGGCATTTGTAATACAAATGAGCATTGTGGCCAGTACAGAATTCATGTATATATCACCAGCCCAATCAAAGCAGTCACTGCTTTAGTCTCACTCAATGAGGCTTAAAAGCCTCTTTCTAGGCAATGATGTTAATGTCTGAGTCGGATTGTGAATCATGCGGAACAGGAAAGGGTGGGTAGGCATTTGTAATGCAAATGAGCATTCTGGCATCTGTAATGCAAATGAGCATTCTGGACAAGGTAGGCAAGGCATTCCCATTACAAACTTGATTTTGAGGAAGAATGGCTTTAAGCAGTGGGTGGGGTCACATAACCCACTGCAAGTAAGTAAGGTAAAGGTAAAGTGAGCTGTCAAGTTGATTTCGACTCTTGGCGCCCACAGAGCCCTCTGGTTTTCTTTGGTAGAATACAGGAGGGGTTTACCATTGCCTCCTCCCACTCCCCGTGTGAGCTGATACTTCTGGTCACTTCCGGGCTGTCAGGCAGGCCTGCCACAGAGGGGCATAACTATAATAGGGCAAAGGGAGACAGTTGTCTGGGGGCCCACTGCCTTAGGGGTGCCCCCAGAGGCAAGTCACATGACTGACTCCCCCAGCCGCGCACCCACCCGGGCTTCCTTCATCCTCCAAAAGTGATGTGAGTGTTAAGACCTGGAGCTACCAGAAGAGCAAGTCTTTCTCTAGTACCATTAAATGACTGGCATCGTCCACAATTTACAAAACCTTTAAAAAAATAATTTAGGATGATGTTCTATTGTGGCACATAGGAGATATATAAAAAAATCTTACTATGCTTTTTATTACCACTATTCAGCCTCATTTAAGATTTCTTTACTTCATGAACTAAGCTTCAGTGAGGGGTGGGGGCCCATTTTAAAATCTTGTCTCTGGGCCCACTTGCTACGCCCCTGCTGCCACCACTGCTCAATATTTGTCTGACATCCAGGTCAACATCTGATGTGGGCTGCTTGGGAATGTTGGGTGAATATTAGGTGGCCGCAGGAATCTGACTTTCTCCACCCAACGTGGCAAGCACAGGCACTGCAAAATAAGCCGAACTTGCAGCTTGCATCAGGACTCAGGAGTGTGCATCCCTGTGGAACCTCCGATTCTCTCTTACTTACTTGCAGTGGGGTCTTGTGAGCCCGCACAATGGGAGTTTAAAGCAGCCGAAGCATTTGTGTGAAAGCAGGTAAGCAAACCACACAGCAACGGCCTGACAAGGCTTAGGACCTGGACACACCTGATGGAATGCGTCTCCCTATATTGGCTTGACTGGGCACTGCAGTCATTGTTGAAGATTCTCCTCCAGGACCCCCACCTTTAGAGGTGAGGCTAGTGGAGACTGAGGGTGGGGGAGTGAGGAGAAAACTGTCTTATCCTGTCTAAGGAATCATGCTTTTCCCCAGGCAGATTCACCTCTTGGTGCTATTGATTCCACCCCACCCACGCTCCTTTTTAAAAATCTGTAGCTTTTTCTTGTTGCTTGTAAAGTTCTTTATTGTCACTTTTAAGCTTGCCCTGAGGACCTTCCTGTCCTGTAGGGTGGAATAGCAGCGTTTTAAGATTAAAAACATAAACTGTAGATCTGCTCCAGTTAGCCTTGGGAAATTCCCTCCTCCTCTGTCTCAGTTTCGCCTTCCTAAAATAAAGGTCAGAGCTACCTACCTACCTACCTACCCTCACAGGTCTATTATCTGAGAATTATTCCGATATGGAAATTCATTACCTGGCTCAGCAGGTAAGGGAGGTTATGAATCAGAATGAGAAACTGTAAACACACAGCGGGTGTGACTTCAGAGCAAAAATTGGGGGAATCACAACTGCATTTTAGAATCCCCCCCCCTCTCTCTCACACACACACACATCTTTCTTCAACCTTAACTGCAGTTAAGTATTCTCCTCCAGGAGAATACTAAATGAGCAAAGAGGCACCTTTTAAAGTGGTGGTTCTCTTTATTGAGCAGGGGGAGAACAAGTGGCCCTCTCCATCCCCAGCACAGCATCCTTCCAGGGGCTGTTGCTGGAGTCTATCTTATGTGTCTTTTTAAATTGTGAGCCCTTTGGGGACAGGGAGCCATCTGATTTATTTATTTATATCCTTGTAAACCAATTTGGGAACTTTTGTTGAAAAGCGGTATCTAAATATTCTTTGTCATTGTCTTCTGTGCAAGGGGCCATGAACATGCAAGAGACAAATGGTCTTGACACACCGCGTACGAGTGTCTGTAATTGATGGTGTGTGTTATAGTTTTTCTGCCAACTCTCTGGACAATGTTCCTAAGCATTGGCCGCTGGCTGGCTGCTGGTTCTTTTGGACTGGCCTCCCTGCCTCTCCAAATAGGCTGATCTCAGGGTCAAACCATATGTGACATTCAATTGTGTAGCTGTTTCTCAGGAAGGTGGGGGTTTTTTGGTGTGTGTGTTTTTAGGGGAGTGGTTACTGAAAAAAATCTTTGGAGGCTGTGACTGAGAGTAGTGGGGAGAGGCACAGGCTACTTATAACACAATGGGGGATCAACTACAACTCTAACTACAAATATTTATATACTACTTTTAAACCAAAGTTTCCAAAGCAGTTTACATAGAGAATGAATGAATGAATGAAGGGGGTCTCCCTGTCTCCAAAGGGCTCACAATCTAAAAATAAACATAAGGTAGACACCAGCAACAGCCACTGAAGGGATGTTGTGCTGGGGGAGGATAGGGCCAGTTGCTCTCCCCCTGCTAAATAAAGAGAATCACCACTTTTTAAAAGTGCCTCTTTGCTCAGTTAGCAGGGGAAAGAAACAGTAACACAGACCAGTATATACTCCCAGCATGTATAGTTTACTCCTTGGTAACAACATCATCTTTAAAAAAAAAAAATCCTATGGCAGCTAACTGGAGCAGACTTTGCACGTGTTTTTGGCACAGTTTTTATTAAGGAGTAACGATAAGAATTTTTGCTTGAGGAAGGTATTTTGAAATATGTTGTTGGGGATGAAGACCAACCCATGGAGCTGTTTCTTTTTGTGGTGGGAAGGGCTGCTTAACCCTTCCTTGCCTGCCTTGGCTACTCAAAATTGGCTTCACCAAGCTGCTTTCTCACTCACTTCTGGGAGTGGGGGGGGGGCAGAATGATACAGGGTTTGCATATCTTTGCGGGGGGGGGGCATTTTGGGGAGGCTGCTGACAAACAGCCAGAAGGAAAAGGAATCAAAGGTGCTGGATCACAAGCCTACTGGAACAGGTACATCGCTGGGTCTAGTACAGCAATGGTTCAGTTTCCCACATTGGCCAACAACCACAGATGCATAAGGAGCAACCTCATACTGAGTCAGACCACTGGTCCACCCAGCTCAGTATTGTCTACACTGACTGGCAGCAGCTCTCCAGGATTTCAGGCAGGAGTTTCTCCCCAGCCTACCTGGAGATGCTGCCTGCCAGGGACTGAACCTGGAACCTGCAGAAGCATGCAAAGCAAGATGCACTCCCACTGAGCAGTGCCATTCTTGGGGCAGGAGGGGTTGCCGATCGGTGCCATTTCAGCAAGCCCCATGCCTATCCTGGGCTCCACTGAGCAATGCCCCCATCCCCAGATGTTTCCAGAAAACCCACGAGTAGCGCATTAAGGCGTCAGTCCTCCCTTCACTGTTTGCTCCCCAGTAGCTGATATTCAGTAGCACCAACTGAAGCTTCCCGCCCGCCCTCCCCTTTGTAAGGCAGTACCTGCAATGGAACGAAACAGATCTGGACCACAGCAAGGACCAATGGCGTCATTAAGGGCTCACCCATGGGGCACAGGCTCCCAATGAAATGCTCACAGAGAGCCCATCAGCCACTCCCTCCGCCATGACTTCTTCCAGAAAGGGAGTGTAGCAGTGGAGGTACTTGCACAGAGCGTGGGAGGGAGCTCCTGGCCTCACCTACCTCGCTGCTAGGATTGCCATGACCCCCCCCCCAGAATTTAGGGTAGCCCCGGATTTTGGCTCCTCCACCTGCCTGCCAAATTCCACCTGGATTTACACAGATTTCATATGCGCTGCCCGGATTGCCCGGATTTTACTCTGGATCTGATCACATGGGAGGGCAGAGAAGGAGGGGAAAGTATACAAATCTGTCCAATAAATAAATAACTAAAATGCAAATTTGTTGCCACATAATTTTATTTATTTATTATTATTTTATTCAGTTTCTATATGGCCCTTCCAAAAATGGCTCAGGGCAGTTTACACAGAGAAATAATGAATGAATGAATGAATAAGATGGCTCCTTGTCCCCAAAGGGCTCACAATCTAAAAAGAAACATAAGAGAGACACCAGCAAGAGTTACAGGAGATACTGTGCTGGGGGATGGCTAGGGCCAGTTACTCTATCTGCTCAAGCAGAATGAACTTACTCATTCTGGACAAGGTAGGCTTTGCATCCACTTTACAAGCCTTTCTGCATCAACCCATCTGGCATCACACCCGTACATGCTGACGAAAATGTTTGGGTAGCTTTGTAACTTACAAGAACTCAGTTCTCTCAATGAATTTCACAGATGTCGTAGAGGTGGTTGTACATATTGGTACCCTTACATGCTATGTGTGTGTGGGGGGGGGGGGTGTAGAATTTGGAAGGCAGTCTTATTGAAAAATGCTTGTAAAGTGGACGCAATGCCTACCTTGTCCAGAATGCTCATTTGCATTACAAATGCCTCCCCACCCTTTATTGTTCCACATGATCAGTGACCGGATTCAGACACTAACAGCAATTTCTAGAGAGCGGCTATGTGTTTGACAACCCCTGCTTTAACATATGCAGATTAAAAGATTGTCTATAACAGTAATGCTAGGCAAAAGATGACATAGTTGCCAACATTTCGGTAACAAAGGCGGTGAATGTAAAAGGACATTTTCATTGGCGGTTTCAAGTTGTTTTTGCATCAATCCATTTTAAATCTCAATGTAAAAGCTACATGGGTCAGAATACTCAGCTGTATTATGAATGCCTCTCTTCTGCTTTCTCTTCTGCACTAGCTATGATTAAATGTTTGCAGAAAATGGTTCAGAAGAAGCTCGAAGGCTGATTGAAAATGCTTTTTTGAGATGCAGCCAGACGGGTGTTTTGCTTTGTTTCCTCCCCGCACTGTGGTTGTTGCATAGCAATCGTAATTGTCTTTACTGTTCTATTTCTAATCCTGTAGATGTCCATGCTGTTGACCTCCTCGCCTAAAGAATCCCCCCAGCCAGCCCAGCCCCAATACTCAACTCACATTCATTGCTTTTCTTTTCAGCTGGTACATAAGTGGGATCAGCAGAAACAAAGCCCACCAGCTCCTTCTCTTACCCCCCAATCAACATGGCTCCTTCCTCATCCGGGACAGTGAAAGTAACAGAGGAGAATACTCTCTTTCAGGTACTGCTACACCTTCTTTTTCAGCCTGAAACCAGTTTTACTACTACAGCTTCCTCCAAGGAACTCCGGGAATTATAGTTCTATGAGAAATGTTTCAGTGCCTTCAGCAAACTACAATTCCAATGTTCCTTCAGGAAAGGAAGTCAGCCACAACAGATATAAACACCAGTTTGAAATCCGTATAGCAGGGGTTCTCAGACTTTGGGTCCCCAGATGTTGTTGGACTACAACTCCCATCATCTCCAGCCACAAAGGTCATTGAAAGATGGGGATTATGGAAGTTGTAGTCCAACAACAACTGGGGACCCATTTTTGAGAACCTCCCTACTGGATAGCACAGATGTCTCTGATTTCTGCAATGGATTTCTGTCCACCTTCTCATCCCTCATCATAGATTAAATTCAAGGCTGATTTATATAAGACACAGTGTGCATGACAAGCATTGCCCCATGCAGGGTTCCACATGGCCCAGTATCTGGTTGAAAGGGGTCTTTGGCATGCATTGTACTGTGAAGTGTGACAGAGCTGGGTTCTGGATCAAGATTCAATCTGATCTGGACAGGCTTGGATATTTGACGTAAACCCACAAGCTGATGGTGGTGGTGGTGGTGGTTTACATTTTATATCCTGCTATTCCTCCAAGGAGTAGAGCGGTGTACTACATACTCCTCAGAGTGGTGTACTACATACTTAAGTTTCTCCTCACAACAACCCTGTGAAGTAGGTTAGGCTGAGAGAGAAGTGACTAGCCCAGAGTCACCCAGCAAGTATTATGGTTGAACGGGGATTGGAACCTGGGTCTCCCCGGTCCTAGTCCAGCACTCTAACCACTATACAGAAATGTAAAGTCCTGCATCTGGGCAAGAAAAATCAAATGCAAAAATATACGATGGGGGAGACCTGGCTTGGCAGCAGTACATGCGAAAGGGACCTAGGTGCCTTCATGGACAAAAAGTTGAACATGGGCCAACAGTGTGATGCAGCGGCTAAAAGGGCTAATACAATCCTAGGCAGCATTAACAGAATCATTGTGTCCAGAACACGAGAAATAATTATTCTGCTCAATTCTGCATGAGTCAGCTCATACTGTGACTTACTGTGCCCAGTCCTAGACACTACGTTTTAAGTGATAATTCCACTAATGAACTGGAATGAGTTCAGAGGAGGGCAGCAAAGATGGTGAGAAGTCTGGAAACCAACCCTGCAAGGAATGACTAAAGGAGCTGGGTTTGTTTAGTCTGGAGAAGACTTTGGGGAGATACAAAAGCTGTCTTCAAATATCTGAAGGGCTAGAAGAAGGAAGGGACTTGCTCTCTGTTGGTCCTGAGGGCAAGACTAGAACCAATCGGTTGAAAACAAAAGCTAGACATTAGGCGGGATTTCCCTACTGTGAGAGCTGTTTGACAGTGGGACAGTCTGCCCACTAGAGGTGGTGGCCTCTGCTTTGCTGGAGATTTTCAAGAGGCTGGATGGTCATTGGTCAGGGATGTGGTAGCAGATTCCTGCAGTGAGCAGGGGGTGGACTAAAAGACCTCCAAGGTCCCTTCCAACTCAAACATTCTATGATTTGTTAGTACTGAATTGCTCTTTATCTTATACACATCAGCCCTTGGATTGCTGAATAGTGGGAAAGGACTTGACAAAGCTGGTGGCAGCAGAGGAAATCGCCGATCTATCTGATTTGATATTAAAAATGACTCAAAGCCAGGTCACAGGCACACTCACACACACACCCAGAATTTCATGGATGAACCCAGAACACTTGGTGCTTTTAACACTGCATACTCTCACCAAGCATCACAGCCTGTGTCCTTTCCCTTCCCATCACCGAAAGCTGTTTCCTGCCTTCAGCAGGTTGTATTCAGTGACTGTGTCCTGCATTGGCTTATGAAGCAGGGTGTGTGAGTAAACTCCCTCTTAATAACTTCCCCCAAAGGCAAAAAAAATAAATAAATAGGGATAAAAGATGGGCAGTCTTTCACCAGAGACAGGTACAAGGAAACAGGGACTATCTCCAGGAAGAGAGACATCTGGAGTGTGTGCCTGTCACATGGGGTGTGTTTTCGCATTTGTCCAAGAACAGATAACACAGTCCGTTTCGTAACTGCTTGACACACAAGCTTAGTATATAAGATGCAGCAGTGCAGTCTATGGTTTTGCAGAGATAAGACAAACACATAGGAAGGCGTGGCAGGGAAGAGCAGAAAAAGAAACATTTTAAATAACTGTCTCATAGTCTGGGAAATAAGAGGGTGGACATGAGATATGGGCTTGAAACACTTTCTGTGCTTCCTTTCAAAGGAAAGGAATTAATCAGAAGAAACCAAAGATTCTGCATCAACAAATGGTTTAAAAATAATTTTAGAAAGCATCTCAAATACATCCAAATCAAAAATCTGAAACTGAACCTTGAATTTTGACAAGTGTTCAAATACATTTTAATTAGAGAGGTTTCTTGATTAGATTACCATCACCCTTTTCAGTAGGTGTTTCCAGATGAGCTAATTGCCTGTGTATTGTGGGTGCCATAGTCCTGTTCCTTGAACAGCAGCCTAGCATATATAAATCTGGCAGGTGAAACTTTCCCATCCTTTTATCTGTATCAGGAAAAGTTTCTCCTGCTTTCTTTCTCAGATTGAAGCTGACAGCCGTCTCGTTAGGGTGCCTGGATGTCAAGACTATACCTGAAATTAGAAGAGAATTAATCTCCTTCTTCTTGTTGACAGCTGCTAAATTACAATTAGCTGTTAAGTGGGGAAACAAACATCCGCTACCTATTATAGGTTGGTTTGATGAAACATGGGAACACTTAAGGCATGAGGAAAGTCTCAGGCCAAATCAAAGGGATATGCAACCTGTCTTCTGTGGATGACTTGTTAGAGAAGTGGTTCCCATTTATTAAATCTGTGGACACAGTAAAGCTAACATATAGTATAGGAGATCATAAGATTGTTCATACAACCACAAGGGGGTGGGCTGGGGGGAAGGTAGGAGCCTACCTACCTTCTCCCAGACCACCAGAGCCCAATCAGGGCTCCGCTGAGTGGCATGGTCGCAAGGCAAGCAGTGATTGGGGAGATGGAAGCCAGGGCTGTCAGGTATCCCACAATGCTCTGCATGAATAGCATGGTGCATTGGGGAAGCTCCATGCTGCCTGGCCACTCCATCTTCTTAGCTCTATGGTAAAGATGGCTGCTAGCAGCCCAGGAAGAGCTGCTGGCAGCACGGAGCGCCACATGACCATTGAGTCATGTGGACACTTGCCCTCCTACCTCACTTTAAGCCTCAATTTTAAATCAGGGTTACCCAGGAGAGGAGCGGCAGGATCGGGAGTCATCCCAGGTCTTCACACGACCAACCCTACCGAGGTAGGGCAGGGTTAGCCCAGGTGGGGCTGGTTATGAGAATGGGCTCCTTGGTTCTTAAGTTCAATATTGATTTTGTCATATGAGAGGGGGGGATTTCTTTTCTTTTTGTTCTTTTCTGGGATTGTAATTTTTAGCAAAGCTTGGACTTTCTGAAATGTTCTAAAACCTTTAAGGTAAAGAAGCTTTGGTTATTGGAAAAACAATTGTTTATTCATAAGGAAGCTTTTGGTGATTCACAAAGAATCTCTTTGCGGAATTATTGTTTATTTGTTGGTTGTTTTGTAAACTTGAAAAACATCTTCAGTTAAAAGATAAAGGGGCTGCTCCTCACACAACCTGTTTGTACATGCAAGACATTTCTCTTGCATTTTGATTTGTTTATGAAATGAGAAAAAGAGAATATAAGTTAAAT
This sequence comes from Hemicordylus capensis, assembly GCF_027244095.1. Lineage (NCBI taxonomy): Eukaryota > Metazoa > Chordata > Lepidosauria > Squamata > Cordylidae > Hemicordylus > Hemicordylus capensis. Next base: position 10,449,260 of record NC_069660.1, read on the forward strand.
AGAAAAAATTGAATAATAGAAAAAATAGAATATTCTGAAATACAAAGGAAGTTGGAGGTTTGTTATCTAAGACAGATTTTAAATCTCCTAGAATCATGGGAGATAAGTTAGACTCAAAATGGGAATTTGATATTGGGCTAGAACCTAGAGCAGAGATTCCCCAGCGTAGGTTCTTAGATGTGGTTGGACTACAACTCCCATCCTTTGAGGAAGATGGGAATTGTAGTCCAACAGCATCTGTGGACACAAGCTTGGGAACTCTTGCTCTGGACACTACAGATTGACTGTTTTCAGAAAAAGAGTAACTTCTGTCAATCCTGTATAGAGAAACCAGTGGGCCTGCCCACTATGAGTTGTAGTTTCCTTTGGGGCCCCTGGAAGAAAACAACTTTAACATATTGCACTCCTGTGGGAAGCTATCCACAGCCTATGCAATGAGTTCACTCCAGAAAGTTAATGAGGAAGATCTTGTAAGATCAAAATGCTAATTATTCAACCTCACACTCCCTCTCTCGTGTATAATTAGATCAAATGGCACAATAAACAATGGTATTCTGCCCACACAGGCTATATGGTGAAAAGTGTGAGCCAGCCCCAGGCCAGGCAGTGACTAGGCACGGTGAGCAATGGCTGGAAACCACTGGTTTTGACACTTGCCCTGGTTGCCTTGCTAGTCCATGGGCACAATTAGATCTGGAGCATCTTGTCTGCTGCTGACTTATCTCAATGGCAGGACAGGTTTCCCCCCACTACTTTCCTAATCCCATGTCAGAGATATCACTCAAGAGACCAGAATGAATCTGGGCCCTTTGTATCCTCCAAGATGAGACACATGCCCAGGTCTGGCTTGTGTACTAGGTGGACCTAGGCAGTTGCCTAGGGCACCAGACCTTGGGGAGGCATGCGTGCGGACACCACCACCCCAAGCCCCACAGTGAATAACCACTGCAGGTCCCAGGGGCAGCTGGGGTGGTAAGGAATATCCCACCCACCCACCCCCACCCCTCTCTCTCTCTCTCTCTCTCTCTCTCTCTCTCTCTCACACACACACACACACACACACACACACACACACACACACACAGCTGTCTTGCTGCAACTGGAATTCACGCCACCACTCAGTTGGCTGATGTGCATTTGAGGGGTTGGCCCAGTAAAAGTCTTGGCTAGACTGACCCCCTCTATGGCCACCAATTCATGCGCACCAGCCGGATGAGCAGCAAGGGCAAAGCATATGACAGAGGCAGACTCCATGCAGAACTGGACAATGGCACAGGGCAGCAGCATCAGGATTTCTTGCCAAATTTTAAAAGTGTAATCTGATTCCTCGTTGCTCCCCCCTGCCCCAGTCAGCACCAGCCATCAAGTATGACTTCCCTGCCTCCGCATTCTGTATGATACAGAATATAATTTTAACAGTATTTGGGGTGGGTTCCAAAGTAATACTTTACCTAGAGTACCAAAAACCCTAGGGCCAGCCCCGGGGTTGCCAACTGCCTCAGACTGACCGGGGCATGCTGTATTTCAGGGAGAAAGTATTTTTGGCTGGCACCAGCATCAACTTTGTGATCTCTCCGTGCACCACCTCTGTACCTCTGCCCACCAATCTGAAGGTCTCCCCTATGCACTTTCTTTGAAGCTCTTGCTGGACTGTGCTTAAAAGAGGCAGAGCAGGGAGCACTGCAGTGTGTGTGTGTGTGTGTGTGTGTGTGTGTGTGTGTGTGTGTGTGTGTGTGTGTGCCCTACCACCACCACTGCCTGTGTGCTTGCTGCCTCCTTGGAGCTACTGCCTCGAGTAATCCTCTTTGCCCCCATCAAGGGACCGTTCTGCTTCTGCTGCTGCTCTCCACACCAGCTAGGTTTTGCTAAAGAATGTGTGTAAATCCATGGGGGTTGTGTTTGTTTTTTAAGCAATGCACTCTGTTGAAGTTGGTTTGTGAATAATCAAGGAGCTATGCGGATCCACAGGTTTTTGTGTATGGGCTTTTTTCTTTTTCTTTTTGTCTTACAAATGCACTGTATTTCAGTTGGTTTGTGGTGAATGATCAAGGAGCTGTGTGAATCCATAGGGCTTCTGTAATTTATTTTTACAAATGCACAATGTTCTAGTTTGTGAATTATCAAGAAGCTGTGTGAATGGGGCTTGTGTTGTTTTTAAACAATTACATTGCCACTCAGGCTCCTGATTACCCCTGCACCCCACCCCTGTGATCCCCTCCCAAGATCCCCCCAAGACTCCCCTTAATCTGAGTCCCTTATTCAGGCAACGAAATGTTGGCAACCCTTGCTAGCCCTAGATCATGTATTCAGCCCTCAGATTCTTCAGGCATATCTCAACACCACAGACTTAAATTGTCTTAACTGATGTTCTTTCTTCACAAGGAATTATGGGAAATGTTGTTTTATGAGGGAGACTATTTAAAAAGATGTATTGTTGCTATAGGGGTGGTTCACACTGAGCTTGGCCTTGACTCAACAAGAAGCATGACTATCAGAAGATAGATTCTAAGTTTTAGGCATAAATTTCCCTAATAATCTGAGGCAGAGACAAGATCTTACTCAAGAACAAGTCTTTATTTCAAAACTTCCCAAAATTCAAGCTGAAACCACAAGAACAGTTCAGCTCAGCCGGTATGAGGGACCAAGCACACTTCTCAACGAAGATCTGTGAAGGACCCTGTGCCATCTCTAAGACAATTATTTTTATAATTACTGCTTTCTGATTGGATCTTTATATGCTGGCATATATTACATGACCAGCCCCCCAAGAATGTATGTGCCACATCAATGCACTGGACATTTGTGGTCATTTGCGATCATTTGTTTACTGCCTTTTGCCTCCATGTTGAAATATTAAATTCTACCTGTTTTCTACTTATCAGCTCCAAACAGCAAAACATTTCTGGGCAGAAGCAGAAAAGCATGGCCTACCATCTTATAGCTACTAGATCAGGCCTGTGCTGTTTTTATTTTTTTATATATATATTTAAAATTTTATATCACACTCTTCCTCCAAGGAGGCCAGAGCGGTGTACAAGCTAGAAACATTACTTATCAGTAGCTATTGCCAAAATGCTTTCTGACAATCAAAAATTGTTGGGGGTTTGTGGTTATTTAGCAAAGCACCAAGGAAGCCACCACTCCAGTTACAGAATACAGAGTTTAATTGTTGCAGCTATTTAAGTAAAACGCATGGGGATCATTGTAGAGTCTAAACTAAATTGATTTATTGGTGAAGTACATTTGGGATAGGAAAGACCTATCCTATCTATCAGCTACATAATGAAGAGAGAGAGAGAGAGAGAGAGAGAGAGAGATGTTTCCATCTTCTAGGAGGAAAGGAAGATGACTGACTCACTACAGGAAGTACCTGAGGAGTCCAGCTTCAGATCCATAATGAATCAGGGAATTGGATCAAGGCCAGAAAGTGCACAGTCAGCTCCCCAAAATCTGGAAATTTGGATGCTCCAACTGGAACTTAAGAGACTGGCAATGGAACAAGAAAAACTAATAATAGAAAGGGAAAAAATAGTGGAGCAGAGGAGAGCTGAATTAGTCCACGAGGCTGAGATGGCATGGATTCATAAAGGGACAATTTCCCAACCAATTACCCGAACAGCACCAGTGGAAAAATGCAAAGCAGTTTGCAAGGCATGGGTCATAGAGCAGAGGAAACCAGGGACAGGTAAGAAGACCCTCACTATCTACCTTTGCTCCCAATGTCCCTAGTGGTCATTAGGATAGTTAGTGCAAAAGGTCGATGCGCTAGAGATTTCTATATTAGGTGGTATATAAATTCAATCAATCAATAAAATAAATAGTTTACTGGGGAGAGTATGTTTAATATATAGGCAAGATCCAGTTATTGTCAACAACACTTGTTCCAATGATGAGATGGAAGTCCTTATTGTGTGTGTTTGTGAGTATTTGTGTCATTTGTGTTTGTCCTTTTGTGTTGTGAAAATTGAATAAAAAGTATAAGATAATAAATAAATAAATAAATAAATAAATAAATAAATAAAATAGTAAATTTCTTCCTAAAGCTAGCATTTTGGTTTCAGTGTCCTCCACTGCAGGGCTGGTGCTCTTTACACTCATTCCTTCCCTCAGGAGCATGCATGCACACTGGTCCTTTTTCTTCTTGTTTCCTTCCTACAAAAATCATGCACTGCACTGCCACCATGTAATGATGAAAAGCGGGGGGGGGGGGGTACGAAATCCTTCCACTAGCTGTGAGGGGTAGGCTACTACTTCCACTAGCTGTGTCACGGGTAGGCTACTACCCACTTTTTAATATGAGCAGATTCACCTTTCCAGTGGAAAGTTCTGAGAGAGTAAAGTGGAAAACCCTTCCCTACATGAAAGACTTGAGCATTCTTAGGCCTTCAGGAGCGTGTGACTAGGGCAGAAGGCAATACGGAGTGACACTCTATAACAACAAGGATTTATTAATAAAACTATAGAGGTATCAACAATCGCTGCTTCCATTCAAACCAAACCCTCCCCAGGAACGACAAGAACCATACAGTCAGATCTAAGCACCTAAACAAAAACAAATTCCCTGCCATTTCTAGCTAAATTGGTCCCTATCTTTCCTATTTACTTCCAAGTAAGGAATTCCTAGCTGATTCCCAGCCCAAGTCTGTTAGTCTCCCATTTCCCTACAGTAGCTGCTGAGCAGACCTCAATCCAAGGCCTCCAGGGAAGAACTGAACTCCTCCCCTTCTCCTCTATAGGCTGTTGTCCAGGAAACCCTGCCCCTCACTCTGGACTGGGCCACAGCGATTTGATTCTCCAGGGCTTTCTTCATTATTTGGCAGAAGCCCCCCTCTAACTGAGGCCTAGTCCTCCCTCAAGCCTGACTCTCACTACAGTAAAGTAAAAATGTGCCGTTGAGTCAGTGTCGACTCCTGGAGATCACAGAGCCCTGTGGTTGTCTTTGGTAGAATACAGGAGGGGTTTACCATTGCCATCTCCCGTGCAGTATGAGAGGATGCCTTTCAGCATCTTCCTATATTGCTGCTGCCTGCTATAAATGTACCAGTGGGGATTTGAACTGGCAACCTGTGGCTTGCTAGTCAAGCCATTAGGTGGTACCTCACTACAGTAGCCTATTCCTATTTATTTATTTATTAGATTTATATACTGCCCTTCCAAAATGGCTCAGGGTGGATAAATTTATTATTATTATTATTATATTATATTATATTATATTATATTATATTATATTATATTATATTATATTATATTATATTATATTATCTATGTTTGGGAACTTTTGTTGAAAAGCGATATATACATATACAAATGAACAGCATATAAATATTTGTAGTAGTAGTAATAATTCGGTCATGTAGTCTCCCATTCAGATGCAAAAGCTTAGCAAACGGGGCAATTCATGCTTGCTACCATAAGACCAGCTCTCCTCCCTCTGGAGGAGAATCCTCAGGAGACCTGATGGAACTATGGAACCGAGTGCATTGTTTGAGGACCCTGACCACTACCACCCCAGTCACAAGAGCATCATCAGGGCCAATTCATCTTCTTCTGGGAAGCCAACAGAGTGGTCTTCCTTAGACTGAACCTTGAGATTTGTGAGCTCTCAGAGGTGGAGTCCTGTTGTTCACCCACATCTGTCAATCCATATCAGTGATCCGTAGACTCAGAAAGTCTAGGATGTGTCAGATGGGAAGTGGCACAAGGAATGAGCATGTGGGTTGCATACAATGGGAGGAAGCCAAGGCCTTTTCTACATATTTGGAAACATATCGCCTGTGTTTGAGCCTGAAGGTTGTGCTCAAATATGGGTTTCCTGGCAACTGAGCCAAAGTGTCTGTAGAATTAGGGGCCGAAGTTGCCAATAGTGAGGTCATTTTCTCCTTCCCTTCAATCTTCAGTTCGGAATCACAGCAAAGTGAGACACTTCCGGATCTACAAGAGCCCTGGAGGAAGCTTCTACTTAGAGAAGGGGCACACATTTCCCAGTCTGGAGCAACTCCTTGCCTATTACACAATCAACTGGAAGGCCATACAGAGCCCATTACTTCATCCCTGTGTCCAAAAGGTTAGTGTGGATGGGGAAATCTCTCTCTCTCTCTCTGTGCCCCTCCCTCCCTCCCTTTCTCTCTATCACTTGCTTTCCCTCCCTTCCTCCCCTGAGTCATTGGTTTGGACTGCCTGGATGAGTCATTCCCAGTTGTCTTTCATGGCTTCTTTTTCTTATGTGCCACCAGCTGTTTGTACCACCTCTTCTGCTGAACGAGGTCCTTTGCAGCCTTTGGTCTGCTGCTGGCCTTATAGACCTGATAGGAAGTGGTGAGAGCTTTTTTAGTGTTAACACAGTCCTTACCAAACCAAGGTTTGGAGTGGTGATGACCCTGTTGCAGGGGTGCACTATTTTTGCATTTTAGGTACCGTTGGAGCTCACAGATGAGAGTGCTGTAAATCTCCAGAGGTGTGCCAGGTGGTTCGGCTGTTATCAGGCCATTTGGAAATGTTGAAAGTGCTCCAAGGCAAGCAGCCCAGTTATCACTTGATCAAGTTGGGGGGTCCATTTTGTGCAGCAAAGGACTCTCCCTGCCAAGGATACTGGGGTCTGATAGCGGTCCTCAGTGTGAGTTAAGTGGATGAAGGACTTTAATTGAAGGAAGATTGGAAGTTGATCACTGTCAAATTTAAGAACAACCTCTAGGCTCTCAACAAAAGGAAGCAGATCCCTGGAGATGATTATGTAATTGATAGTGCTCATTCTTGAGCCTGAGAGACAGGTAAATTCTCTTGGCTGGTCACCATTGACAGCACCATTTATGATGAAGAGGTTAAGTCTAGTAGCTGTTTGTGCCAAGCAGAGTTCCATGAAGTTTGACCTCTGGTCCTTTGAAATTTGATTGGGAAGGAGTCCATCAGTCTCAAGGTTGGGAGGGGATCATTGATGTTTCATGTACAGGGTGTGATCATCAGGACCCAACCTAGCATTAAAGACTCCACCCGGGACCACCAGCGCATCAGGGTGAGAAAGACTGAAGTCGGCAGTGTAGGTTTCCAATTCAGCCCAGATAGTTCTAAGTTGGGGTTTCTGCTGTTGTGGAGGGAGATAAGTATTAATTATCAATAAGGAGCAGCAACTGAATTGGATTAAAACTGCCATAGCATAGTGCTTGAGTGGTGGGAAAGCTCTTGATGTTACACAAAGAGTGGTGGAAACTAGCACCCCCAAACCACCTTTGGGTTTTCCATGACTCATCCCTGGCTCGGCCCTAACTGAGAATGAGAGAAATCCTTAAGTAGAATTTACTCCATCGTCCATGATTCATCAGGATGATGTCATGGTGAGCCAGTTATTCAGTGAATTGGGCATCCTTTGCAGATGCGGCCCACCCAGCCACATTTCAGGAGAGGAGGGCCACCTTATGCTGGTGTTCTGGATGTCATGGTTGGACTGCAAAGAAGCGTCAGAGCAGATAGACTCTGTGAGGTAGAGGGGGGTTATCTTCCAGGATCTGCCCATCCAGCCTTGGGGACACTGGTGTGGCACTCAGTTGATCCCACACTTCCATCCCAGTGGGCAACTGGGCTGGATCCATTCCAGGGAGGTCAGTAGGAGAATCCAGAGTGCCCTCAATCTCTGGTAGACTACCTTGGGTACTCAGCTTGTCGCTGTCAGAGGGAGTTCCTTGGCCCATATCTTGTGTGTCTATGTCCTCTGGGGCTACAGAAAGGGCAGGGATCTCCATACCGGGGAGATTAGCAAGAGGGACCTGGGTGCCCGCTGTCCCTGGTGGGCTACCTTGGTTGTTCAGCTCACCCATATTCTCAAGATGAGCATCACTGGTCACAGGTACCTCAGTGCCCAGCTCTTGCAGAGTGGAGGGTGCATCCATGGAATTAGCGGATTGGTAGTAGAGGGACGCTGTAGGTAGGGGAGATGCTGGGGGGCTCTGTCTTTCACTCTCATTGGTTGCCAAGATGTTTGTGTGAGTCTGGAATTCCATCACAGAGGCCGTCTCTATAGATGAGAGAGGAGACACTGCAGAGAGGGCCTGGGGATTCCATGACACAGGCAGCCTGTCTGGGGTGAGGAGAGAAGTAACACTACCAAAGTGTGCGTCTGAGGCAAGAAGCACTCCCGGACGCATGTCTGCCATGTCTGGGGCCTTGGTACTGATTGTCCTGAGGCATCCAGTGGAGGCAGGAGAAAGCCTGGGGGATCGGGCACAGCCTGAAAGTGAAGTCACATTCATTTTCTAATTCAGATTCTGTTTCAGATTCAATTTCAAAGTCCGAGGGATGTACTTAAAGGAGCCATTTAGGAGGGGAAGATATTTCCAGCAGGGTGGTCTAGTTGTAGCTATTTGGGCCATGGCCTGGTAATGAAATTGGGGGGCTGGAGTGTCTTGCTATAGCGTGTAATGGTTGAACTTCCATTTCCTGTTCCTGCTCGCTTTCAGAATCTGAGTCTAGGCACACATCCCCTTGTAACTTTGGCTGTGGGCTTAGTCTCTGCATAAGCACAGTGAGCTTATTTTTTAAATGCAGTAAATCATCCTGGCAGTGGGGCTGGGAATTAGCCATCTCTGCTGAGAGAGTAGGTTGGGCCTTTTCTTGACCAGAAAGTTTGTTATGGCTAGATACTTCTGGCCTTAATTTAGCCTTCAGTGGCTTAGCTGGTGAAAAGTTGATGCGGCTTGAAAGGGGTAATTTATTTGTAGAGTAGTTGACAGGTTTATTGTTGTTGGTAATTAGCAAGTCTATGATTAATGATCTAGTGCCAAAGTCCCTAAAGACATGATGAAAACTTAAATTAAATTGCCTTAGACATTGAGCTAATCATAGGAGTCGAGAAGGCACATAGGCTATTTCAAAAGTTAAAAATAGTATTTTATGATCTGCTCGAGTTGGCAGGAAGTGAAAGCTCTCCAACTCTATGGATCTGATTTGGTGCTTTAAAAGTTCCAAGAGGGAGGCGAGAATATTTTTTTTCTTTGCCCATAAATGAGAGTCCATCTGAGGGAATTGAATAAGAATTTGGTGGGTCTGCAAAGTTCTTTGCAGTTTCATTATTTCCAAAAGGACGCACCCTGTGTAGTGAGTCAGACATCGAGGGAGGAGCTGGCCAGGAGCAGTTGATGTTGGTTGAGGTTTTAACCCCTTGTTGATTCATAGCAGTGAAATGGGCAAAGGCCTGTGTTAAATTCTCTTATTTCCCTCCGATTGCATTTAGTCTCTCCAGTGTAATTATCAAAGACTCAGCAGAAATTAAACAGGCATCACTTAGCGGCTAGGTGACAAGGTCGGGTGAGGAGTAAGGTGCATGGTTGGGAGCTATAAAACCCCTGACTCCGTTTCAAGCAGTTTTCCTATTCAGCCCTCTGATGAGAAAGTTTCAAGGTAGTTTGTTTTGTGTCTGTCTTCTGAGGTGCCGGCTTGTGTGAAACACCTGCCTTGGGAGCTTCCGTGGTCAGGACTGTGAATTTATTCTTGGTACTCACAGTAAATGAATCTCCCGGCACTGCCTCTGTGAAGGGGAGTTCAATCTGCAGCTGTTTTTACTTCGCTTCTCCTCCGCCCGCCCCCCCCCGCCCCATCCTCAGGAGGGCTCTTGCTGGTAGGACTTTTCCAAAGTCTTTTTCTCCCCCCACCCCGGGGGGCTGTCAATCCCTTGGAAGGCATGCCCAGGAAGGGCAGAAAGTCCAGATAGAAGCAGGAGCTTGGGAGCTAAGCTGTCATCCCGTTGCCATCTTGCCCCACCCTGTGCCATTGTTCAAGACTTTTCAAGATAAAACTGATGAATTTGGATTAGGGGTGTGCAAAAAACCGGAAAACCCAGCTCAGCTTGAATGAAATTGGATTCGAGCTGAACCGGGTCTGGTTTGGTTTTGTGCACACTCAAGCCAGGCCCCATTCGGTTCAAATTCAAACTGGTTCAAGCCCAGCTCGAGCGGGGTGGAGGGCGGTAAAATTGTTTTAAAAAATTAATTACTTACTGCAAATGAGGGCTGCAGTGACCTTGGGAGGTGCTGCGGTGGCCAGTGAAGGGTCTCCGGCGGCTCCCCCTCCCCTCGCAGCCTCTCCCCCTCTCTCATTTTGGGGGCATTTCAGCCCTCTCTGAGTGCACTGCAGCCATTTTTGGGCCGCCATGCAAGCGCACTGGCCATTTGTATGACCCAGCTCATGCAAATGGCCAGTGTGCATGCAGGGGCCCCCAAAATGGCTGCCATGTGCACAGAGGGCCAAAGGCTCTGGGAATGGCCAGTGAGGGAGGGGGAGCTGCTGGAGACACACACAACCACAGCTGCCACAGCACCCCGAGCCCACTGCAGCCCTCAGTAGTAGTAAGTCCTTCAGTTTTCAAAACTGTACTGCCCCCCGCGCTGCCACTCTCGAGCCGGGCCCGAACTGGCCCAGCCTGTTCAGCTCAACCTCGAACCGAACCTGGGCCAGCTCAGCTCAAGGCCCACCTCTAATTTGGAAACATTCACTGAATTGCCAACGGAAGCAAAATTATGCTTCAGTTGTAGGAAACTTATCTTTCTTTCCTCTGGTATTGGAAGAAACCATCTTCTCTTTTTTTTTGCTTTCTTGGAATTTGCTCCCAGTTAGGCACATTACGATTTCTCCTGGGAGTCACTGAAAGATCAGACTAAGAAAGGATTGGCACGCTGCCTGCATTCATATTTGCCCACCCAGTTTCCCTGCTGTAGATGCCACACCTCTCAGTCACCTGTACACTAGCCATATTTTCCTGGCCTTCAGCCATGCCCCACCTAGAAACTTCAGTCCTTCTCCTTGGTTCACACCACCCACCCACCTCAGCTCAAGGAAGACACAATTATAGTGCGCATTCAGTTCTGATTCAAGTTAAATATATATTGTTAAAACATGTTCTCTGATTATAGTTCAGCTCCCCCACTCAGGAGTAATTCTGGTAACTTTAATTAACCTCTTCAGAAGCAAGCCGATTAACACCCAGTATGCGGAGGTAGGAATGCATCAGCCCATTGAAATCAGTGGCTGACATTCTGACTTAACAAAGCACCAGTACAACAGGAGAATACCAGTCCTTCTGAAAATTTCAAGGAACTCAGCTCCACTGCTGGCTTAGTGGTGTTTGCAAATTTTGATGGCCTTCACTTCCCCAAGAAGCACTCTGTGCCACCTACATGTCCCTGAGGGCTGCACAGCCCTTGGAGACATTTTCTTGAGTGACACAGAGGGCTTCTGGGGGAAGTGGAGGTTGGTGAAACACCCCACCCACCCACCCACCCCACCCACACACTGGGACCAGTGCAGTATTAGTCTGGAACTCTTCAGAAACCCTGGTGCTTCACTGGTGCTTCTCCCATTGCAGTGGTCCTGTATTAGTCAGGATGTCAGCTAATAGATTTAAGCACACCCAACTCTGCATAGGATCCGGTTGTGAGAAGTAAGATGTGTTTTTGTGTTGCGTCTCAGATTTTGTTGATAAAAATTGAGCTTTGCCTCTGAAATTTGATTAATTCCCTAGACGAGGGCTGCATAACTTCAGCCCTTCTGCAGATGTTGGTGTACAACTCCCATAATCCCTGACTATTGGCCAGTGTAGCTAGGAATTATGAGAGTCGTAGTCCAAAAACAGCTGGAGGACCAAAGTTGTGCAGCCCTCCCCTAGACAGACACACCCCCACACACACTATCAAAAAGTAGAAAGTCATCAAAAAGTGCATTTTCCTTCACTTGAAATGTTTCCATGCCTTCCAAATGCAAAGTGCCAGAGCTGCATTATTATTATATGGCTCCAACGGCATAGCTAGACTGGGGGTCGGGGGGGGACAAATGTGTCTGGGCGGATGGGTCTAGGGGCCATCTAAGGCACCCTTGTCCCCCACCCAGCACACGGTCAGCAAACAAACCACTCATGGCTGGGGGTGGGTGGTGCTCCTGATGCTGGCCACCACCACCCCTGCATTGAGGTCAGAAGCATGCTGACACAAGGTGTGTGGCCAGCATCAGGACATGCACACACTGCCCATCCCTCTCCCAGAGATTGGTAGCAGCGGTGGGGGGGGCAAAGTGGGGAGGGGCCACCAACTTTCCTAAGACCCTCTTTGGCTCACAATTGTTTCAGCCCTGCTATGACTCTAACTCCTGGGGTGGGGTGGGGGCTGTTATCTCCATGGCCCCAGTGAACTGTCTGTGCTTCTGCCTAGACTCTCTGTGATGATGTTTTGCCCTGTGTCTGCCCACTTACAGAGGTCTTCCAAGACAGACCAGTGGGAACGTCCCCGTTCGGAGTTCCAGCTCTGGAGGAAGATGGGGGAAGGATGCTTTGGAGAGGTGTGGGAAGGAACATGGAAGAACACAGTGCCAGTGGCCATCAAAATCATGAAACAAGGTTTGTAGACTATGTCACTGGTTGTGAAATTCCTCTTCCAATCCTCCCCTCCAGGGGCGTAACGAGGCTGGAGTGGGCCCAGAGACAAAATTTTAAAATGGGCCCCTCGCTGATACACACACACTCACTTCACATGTGACTTGCCTCTGGGGGGCTCCTCGAGGCATGGGGGGCCCCAGGCAGCCGCCTCCCCTTGCCTAATGGTAGTTACGCCCTTGCTCCCCTCATTATCCTACAACCCAACTGGTTGTTTGATCCCCACTGTATGACTGAACCCCCTACTATAGGCTAAAGATGGAATCCTACATTGGACCCAGGGACTTCCTTCCTGGGGAGGAGAGCTGGTCTGGTGGTCAAGCATAACTTGTCCCCTTAGCTAAGCAGGGTCTGCCCTGGCTTGCATTTGAATGGGAGACTACATGCATGAGCACTGTAAGCTATTCCCCTTAGGGGATGGGGCCAATCTGGAAAGAGCATCTGCATGCTTTATTTATTTTGTTTTATTTTTTTATATAAATAGAAACAGGAAAAAGTGAAAGACATTCTCCACTCTTGAGCTTCACTCTCCACTCTTGAACAGTTACATATGGCATGTTTCATATAACAATCCAATATTTCACATTCCCCCCTCCCTCTCAACTAATATCACCAAAAGCAAAAATAGAAATATGAGTAATACAATCAGAGATTGCCAATCTGCTAGTACACTGCCCTCCACCCACACATCAGCATGCTTTAATGAAGAAGGTTCCAAGTTCCCTCCCTGGCAGCATCTCCAAGATAGGGCTGAGAGAGATTCCTGCCTGCAGCCTTGGAGAAGCTGCTGCCAGGCTGTGAAGACAATACTGAGCTAGGTAGACCAATGGTTTGACTCAGTATAAGGCAGCTTCCTATGTTCCTGGGGGGTTGGTGGGATTGAACCTTGACCGTTTGTTCCCCGTGGTTTGGCTGGGAATTGAATCTCGGTCAGATCTCACCTGGAATAGTGTCTAGTTCTGAGCACTGCACATTCAGTTCTTAACCACTAGTTAAGAAGGACATTGGTCAACTGGAATGGTTTCAGAGAACTGCAACAAAGATGGTGAAGGCTCTGGAAACCAGGTCAGGTATGATTAGCCTGGAGAAGATAAGATTGAGGGGAGATATGAGAGCCATCTACAAATATCTGAAGGGTTATCAGCTAGGAAGAACATGGAAGAACATAGGAAGCTGCCATATACTGAGTCAGACCATTGGTCTATCTTGCTCAGTATTGTCTTCACAGACTGGCAGCAGCTTCTCCAAGGTTGCAGGCAGGAATCTCTCTCTCAGCCCTATCTTGGAGATGCTGCCAGGGAGGGAACTTGGAACCTTCTGCTCTTCCCAGAGCAGCTCCATCCCCTGCGGGGGAATATCTTACAGTGCTCACACTTAGTCTCTCTTTCATATGAAACAAGGGCGGACCTTGCTTAGCTAAGGGGACAAGTCATGCTTGCTACCACAAGATCAGCTCTCCTCCTAGAAGAGGGAGTGGACTTGTTCTCTGCTGCTCCTGAGGGCAGGATTAGAACCCATGGGCTGAAATGACAAGGAAGCAAATTCAGGCTACACATTAGGAAGAACTCCTTAACTGTAAGAGCTGTTCCACAGTAGTGATGCGCACGAACCTCTGTCTGTGCACAGGTTCGAATAGGAACCGGTTCGTGGATTCCTCACATGCATGGAAGCCATTTATGTGGTCAGCAACACCTTACTGACCATGCAAATGTCTTCTGTGCATGCGTGGAGGCCATGTGCATGCCGTGCTGGGGACAGTGCAGGTAAGGACCTCCTCTAACCACTTTTTAATATGCTGCTTTTCGCCCCAGCCCCCCAAATAGGGATGTGCGAACTGGCTCAAGATTGAGCCAGTTTGCCATCCAACTGGTCCGGCTTGACCTTGAGCCAAACACCACCACCCCTGAGCCAGCTCGGGGATTCTAACATTTAAAATTATTTTTTAAAATGACCTACTGGTGGGTCCGGCCGCTTCGGGGAGTGCTGGCGTGGCTGCAGGAGAGCCTCCGCAGTCACCCTCTACCCCTGCCAGCCTCCCCCTAGTCCTCTAAGGGCCTTCGGTCTATTGGGGGGCCATTCTTGCCCTTTTCTCAGTGGCGGTCGCCATTTTGGAGGCCGCCGTGCATGTTCCCTGGCCATTTGTGGGCTTTCTCCATTCAAATCCGATGCTCTATCTCTAAACAATGGACCCATTCTCTAAGGAGAATACCTTGCAGCAGACAGCGCTTACATGTTATCACCCATCCAAATGCAAACCAAGGCAGACCCTGCTTAACAAAGGAAACAACAACTGCTCTCCACCACAAGACCAGCCCCCCCTCTCCATGAGGACTTGCATTTTAGAAGCAGGGTCTTTTTCAGCTTCATGTGAGCAATGTCAGCCACTATCCTTTTTTTACCAATACTGTAATGTAATGCCTTTCCCCCCATTACTGCATCATGCAGCAATGGGAGCAGGAACGCATTATTGACTAAAAAAATATGGCAGCTGTTAAGGAGTGCTCCTGGACCCTGTGGCCTCCCCAAACATGCCTGCAGCCGCAGTAGCCCAAAGGAGCCTGATCCCCTCATCACTCAGTAAGCCCACACTTGAGCTTGGGGAGCCCACCAGGACACTTGACCAAAGGCCCATGAACTTGGAGCTGGCCCTTGATGGGTCCTCCTGGGATCAAAGGTGCTCTGCTAAAGAGAGGTAGAAGCCACAAGTGTGGAGGAGCGCTTAAGATGCAGAGGCTAGGAATGGGCTCCCCCTTCCCAAGGCCTTCAACCCTGCAATATCTTGTATTTCTTCAACAGCCGACATGAGGCACGACTTCGCAAAGGAGATCCAGAACCTCAAGAGCCTGAAGCACACGAGACTCATCAAGCTCCTGGCCATCTGTTCCATGGGTGAACCAGTCTACATCGTCACTGAGCTGATGAGGAAAGGGAACTTGCACAGCTACCTCAACAGTCAGTACCGCTTTGGCAGAACTCTACTAGGGATGTGCACAGAACTGGCTTTGCTGGTTTGGATCGGTTCTGGATCGGATCAGGTCAGATTCGAGCTGGCCTGGCCTGGTCCGGGCTTGGGCTCGGCCGAACTGGGTCGGGTCTGGCCATCGAGCTGGTTGAGTTGGCTCGTGGATCAGCTCAGGGGGTATACTTGTAAAGGGGAATCAGGCTAGGATTCCCCTTTCCAAGTACAGGGGATTCCCTAGCCAAAGAAGGTGGTGGTGGAGAAAGGGGAATCTTTTACCTTGGAAATGAAGGTGCCATGGATGGTGGTGGTGGAAGACACATCAGAGGAGGAGGCTCCTCCTACCGCCCCTCTGGCCCCCCAAATAACAGTCTGGGCTGGCTGCAGCCTGGTTTGGGCCTCTGCACGTGTGCATTGGTCATTTGCTTCACCACATGATTTGTGTGGTTTCCTAGGCAATGATGAGCCATGACAGCAACAACAAATGCTCTTCTCAGTGTCAGCACCATTTGCCCCACAGGCAGGCCGATTCAAGATGGCGCCACTGCTGCCACTTCTCACCCTTCCCCAGGAAGCCAGGGCCAAGGCGGCCAGAGCTTAGCCCCAAGGCTACCCAGTTCCTGACTGAGGGACAAACACTCATTTTCCTCCCTGCAGAGGGGTTTCAAAAACCACCTAGAAGTTTAATTTACATTTGGACTGGCATCCTAAAATCGTTACACCAAACTGAAGGAGAGGAAAGATGAGTAGTTTGTAGTATATTCCATCCCTGCGTCAATTAAGTTTGACACTGCAATTTGCAAAAACTCAGTCAAATAAAAACAAACCCAGAAATGCTCATCATTGTGCCATGATGCTCCATATTCCACAGCAATCAATGGGGGCATTGTAAACCCATCCAGAGATCTGATTATGGCCACCCTTAATCTATCTAGGAGGATTTCCTGATTTCACTTGCTATAAAACACACCACCTTGGTTCAGTTGTTCTCTGGAATGCACGTGTATACACACACCCCTTTAAAGCATCTGGTCCGGCTTTCTGCTTGCAAACTTGTGGTGCAACATACACAACACCTGGTTTCTATGATGCTTTTTTCTGAATATGAAATCCCCCAAATCTCCTCGCTCTGGGCAAGCAGGACCTTTCAATTTGTCTGTTAAGATTGCATCAAAAATCAGCTTTTGTTTCAGCACTGAGATGACAACTACACTCTCCCAACCACAACAAAAGAATATCCCTGTGGTATTTTTCTTTTCTTCTGGCCTTTTACTCCCAGCTGAGAAATGTTTGTCACAGGAAGCTGATCCAACAGCTTCCAAGTAGGGCGTTCTTTCATGAAGATCATCCTGTGACCTCCTTTTGAGTTCTAGTTTGTTACCTAAGGAGGGACAACTCCCAAGGAGAACAGGTCTGGAGACACTCTGATGAGAGAAAGAGCTAACCTTCTTGACAAATGACTCCCCAAGATGAACTTGGTCTGCTAATGAGCTTCCTTTTTGCACTCTGTAATCCAGAGCCATGCAAACTGGAAATTGCATTGCCTTCCTTTGTTGTTTCTTGTTGTGAGGCACAGCCAGTTCCTGGCTCCTGGGAAGACACACAGATTTCGCCCTGCTAAACCCCTTATATGGGGTTGCCAGCTGTGGCTGAAACTCTTCTTAGAGATTTCTCCTCAGTATTTTCCCTCAATATGTTTCACAACATCAAGCCAGTAAAATCTCTAGGATTGCTTCCAAGAGTCCTGGAGACTCCAAGCCAGGGATGTAGGGAGCTTTGCAAGGGCCGGGGGGACAAGGTGTGACCGGCAGCTCCCCTGCCCCCTGGGTGTTCTTTCACATTTGCCCCAAGCCATGCCCCCTGCATGATCTGATGTCAGACACAAGGGCGGGGGCAGTTCAGAGAATGGGGCTGTTACAGCCCCGGCATAGTTTCATAGAATTCAGCGATTCCACCAACCGCTGACAGCGAAAATGAAACTATGCTGGAGCTGTGACAGTTCCGTTTGCTGCACTGGCCCCGCCCACCTTGTGTGTGACATCAGACAAAGGGGAGGGGTCAATGCCCGGGGAAAGAGGAGACTCCATTCCTCCCCAGCCAGCATGAAACTCTCAACGAGCCCTTTGCTTGCTGGCTGGCTGCTGGTGGGAGTGAGGGGGCACCCTGGCCAAGGTGAGGGGGAGCCTTGAGGGCCCTCCAGACCCCTGGGGACAATTGTTCCTCCTTGCTCAACGGTTGCTATGCCTCTGCTCCAAGCTGAGAGAGTTGGCAACCCTACTTGTGTCTCATGGGATACTGTGTAAAATCTCCCATTTTTTGCCCACCAGAAAATTGGTAAATTCACAAGGCAGGCTTTCTCTTGATAAATCCACAGCTCTAGGCCTCTTCACACATTATATTCAGCGCTTGTTCAATGAGTGTACAGTGTAAACAGGTAAAGATCTGTACATGGGTTCAGGCACATTCCTATCTGTACTATGCATTTGAAGGGCCTGTATCCAGGAGGCTTTTCAGACAGCAGGTTTTACTGTGGGATTACTACGAGGCTTTAAGTTCAGGGCATAAGGGATACTCCAATGCAAAAAGAGGATATTTTAACCCCAGACATAAATCGGGCTAGGTTCCAATATGGAGGGGGAAACCCGAATCATGAGTGAAGTGCTCTCTGAAATATCACAGGGATTTCGGGGTAAATCTGGCTGATATGTGAACGCACACCCACGCTCCCCAAGTAAAGTCACCATCTGAAAAAGCTCCTGGTTCTCTTTTAAAATGGACACTGATACAATCATTCACACAAACACATGCACGAGTATACAGACATCTGTACACTTGTACAGCATAATGTCTGAATCGGGCTTCTGAAACCAGGGAATGGGGTTTGCATTCAGATCATGGTCTCTGGAGGCTGTGGAATTGAGGGACGTAAATTTTCCCCGTGACTTTTTTTCTTTCTTTTCAGAATTAAAAAACAAAAAAAAAGTTAAACGTTAATGCCAAATCTGGAATAGAAATACTTTGTACTTTCTCTGAATTATTCTCATCTCTTCTAGGTGAAAGATAATTTGAAAAATTTGAATTGGAGAGTATTTGTGTCTAAGTCTAGCCCTGTCAAACCGAGTCAGGCCATGGGTCGATCTAGCTCAGTGCTGTCCACTGAGTGGCAATGTCTGTCCAGGGTTCTAGACAAGGCTCTTCCTCTTTCCCAGCCCTACCTGGAGATGCCAGGGACTGAATCTGAACCTGCGTGCAAAGCAGGTGTCCCACCCCTGAGCTACAGCACCGTCTCCAAAGTATTCTTCAAATTCTTCCTCTTTTGATTCTTCCAAGTGTGCGAGTGAGAGCTCCCCTGAGTGTAAGGCAAGACCGTGTGCCCATTTCATGTGTTATGCACGCAGTGTACACACATACAGATTTGTACAGGCGTGCAGTTGCACACACATTATGTTGAACACAGGTACAGCGGTACGTTTCCTGCCTTTCCCATGCCACTAACTTTAAAAATGAATGCATATACAGTCATTCACACCAAAATATGTACATGTGTACAGACAGCTGTAGGCATGTAAAATATATTGTTTGAACAGGGCTCTTCAGGAAAGAAACTAGATCTGCACCCATTTCTGCCTGTAACCTGGAAGTATCCCGGCAATGCCACACTCTTTGCATCTGGAAGTATTCGACTCTGGTTGGGTGAGGTTTGCATGGGTCTTGGAGATCAGCAGAGATTATCTCACTCCTTCCTGTACTCTGCAGGTTTTGCAGGGAAGGAACTGACTACACATCACCTGCTCAGCATCTCTTGCCAGGTGGCTGATGGGATGACATACCTGGAAGAACAGCACATCGTTCACAGAGACTTGGCGGCCAGAAATATCCTGGTGGGGGACGACCTTGCTTGCAAAATTGCTGATTTTGGCCTCGCCAGGCTCCTCAAGGTTTGTTCAAGGAAGGCCTTGACACATTGCCCTTAAATGTATTCCTTTCATAGCAGGGGTTCTCAAACATGGGTCCCCAGAAGTTGTTGGACTACAACTCCCATCATCCCCAGCCATTGTGATTAGGGATGACAGGAGTTGTAGTTCAACAATGTCTGGGGTCCCAAGGTTGGAAGCCCCACAATAGCCATGGTGGCCCTCAGGGCCAGCCTGTTTGCTAGGCAAATGAGGCAGTTACCTAGGGCGTCAAGCATGGCCTGGGTCATGTGTCACCCTCGTGGGCAGGAGCAGGTGAGCAGGCGGACAACTGAGCGCTCCCCATCCATCACCTACTTGCTCTCCTCACTGCCTCCGGTTGCCACTCCTGCCGCCAGCTTGCCACGGCGCGTTATAGTCCTGTTGCCACATTGTGCAGTGATCTCATTGTAATATGCTGAGGCAGGCCAGAGACAGGAGCAACGAGGAGAGCAAGTGTGTGGGTGGATGATGGTGACTGCCCCACAGGAGGTGTCTGCCTGTGTGGGAAAAGAGGGCGGGACACCTGCTTCACCTGGGCCAGCCCTGGTGGCTCTATCCTCCCTTCCACAAACCTCTCAGATGGAAGCAGCCTTCAGGTGGCTCATCGGGACCCTTTTCACTGAGGACATATCCTTGGTTTCCCTCCAGGACGACATTTACTCCACCACGAGCAACACCATGATCCCTGTGAAATGGACAGCCCCGGAAGCCGCCATCTACCAGACCTACTCACCAAAATCAGATGTTTGGTCATACGGGATTTTTCTCTACGAGGTTTTTACATATGGGCAGTGCCCCTATGAAGGTGAGGCATTATTTGACCGGGCACTGATGGCTAAGCAAGGTTTTTATAAGTGCGGCGCCTGATCTTGAATGGGTAGGGTGTGGTGGCAGAAAGTACGAGTGAGGAAGCGGCTGGGGATTGGTGGGGAGAACTGGGGGGTGGGGGTAGAAAGGCTCAGAGGTGGCCCAAGGTGCAGTGGCAACAAATGCTGTCTTGCCCTTTCAAAACCTAACCTTGCAAGCTTTGGTAGTGACACGGAGAGGCAGGGAGGAGGGAAGAGTGTCAGCAACCTCCTCTCCTCTCCCCGTGCTTCTGGCAAGGATAGGATCCTGAAGAGCTTGTTCTGATGGCAGGGGGCATCTTTCTATCCTGCTTGTGCCCCAAACATCTGCCACCTGAGGTAACAGCCTCTCCTCACCTCATGGGAAGGACCACCCCTGGAAAGGCTGGTGCTCACCCGTTCTCCTCTCCATACGAACATAGGAAGCTGCTATATACTGAGTCAGACCTTGGGTCTATCTAGCTCAGTATTGACTACACAGACTGCCAGCAGCTTCTCCAAGGTTGCAGGCAGGAGTCTCTCTCAGCCCTATCTTGGAGATGCCAGACAGGGAACTTGGAACCAAGATGCTCTTCCAAGAGTGGCTCCATCTGTAAGAGATCTTACAGTGCTCACATCAAGTCTTCCATTGAAATGCAACCAGGGCAGGCCCTGCTTAGCTAAGGATACAAGTCATGCTTGCTACCATAAGACCAGCTCTCCTCTCTTCTCTCTCCTCTCCAAATGCCCCCTTCACCCTGCATACGTTTGTCCTCAGTTAATATGGACTTGGAAACACACATTTGCTGAGATAACTTGGCTCCTGAACCTGAATTATGCCTGTGAAGCACTTGGAATGAGTGCTATAAAAATGCTCACCTTTCTTAATGGTGAAGTAGTTTTCATGGCCCTAGAAGGTCCAGGAGCTACTTAAAGCCTTTCCCCGTTTCCACTTGGCTCCTTCCAACTTTCTGACTGATTTGGTCTCTGTAGATCTTGGTTGCGTGAGCATAGCATGCTGGCAAGTAGGAGTGGGAGGGCGATCACCCAGTGCCCTGGGCCCACACTGCAGCACAGCAAGGGACTCTTCTAGTCCTAATCCTGCACAGATGCAGTGCATGTGTTTCCACTTCTGGTGCTCACATGTGGGAGGGGTACCTTTTGCCAGCCTGTGCAATGTGCAAATGTCTCCCTGAGGGCTGTGCAACCCTCAGGGACATATTTGTGCATTGCACAGAGCAGTTCCGGGGGAATGGTAAAGATAAAGTGTGCTGTCGAGTCAGTGTCAACTCCTGGCGACCACAGAGCTCTGTGGCTGTCTTTGGTAGAATACAGGAGGGGTTTACCATTGCCTCCTCCCGCACAGTATGAGATGATGCCTTTCAGCATATTCCTAGATCGCTGCTACTTGATATAGGTGTTTCCCATAGTCTGGGAAACATACCAGCGGGGATTTGAACTGGCAACCTCTGGCTGGGTAGTCAAGCCATTTCCCCACTGTTCCATTAGGTGGCTTCTGAGGGAATGGGAGATTGACAAAAATCATGCCCTCTCACACACAAATGCCCATGCTGCAAAAGCGGGAGCACATCTGCTGCACACATGCTTCCTTTTGCATTATGCACACAGTTACTAAGGATGCCAGTTTAGGATGGGATTGTTAATGCAAGAGAGACTGTGATTTCTCCTTCAAAATGCAGGACAAAGTTCACTTCTCCTGGAAATGCACTTTGCCCTCTCTGATTCCCCTCCCTTAATATGTCCCCACCCCCCTTCTGCCACCACTGAAACAAAGTCCAAAGACATAACCTGCCTTCTGTTGCAAAAGTTTAAAATGCAAAATATTTGCACATAAGCCGCATGTTAGTGATACTACTGAATGTTTAAGGAACAGGTCAAAGTTGTACATCATTCTGAAACTTTTTTTAAAAACGGCTGACATACCACACATGCTGACATACCACATCAGCCCAATATCATGTGTAAGCAAGCTGTGCAACTGCACAAATTGCTCCATGACATTACACCCAAGTAAGCCCATTGAAATTAATAGGCTTACTCTTATGTAACATCATTTGTGCAATTTGCATTGTTGCAAAACTTGTGTGCATGCAACAAGACATAGCCTCGTGCAGTATGTCAGCCATTTTATGTGGCAAAATATATCAAAACTAGCTTAACCCGCACAGAACATCTGCGCACTAGTACCCGATTGCTCCTCTCACCCCTCACCACAGTCCCCTCACCTAGGAGATCTCTCCACCTTCACCTGAGCCTTATTCCTGCTGCTCCTCCTCCTCCATCGCCTTGGTGACTCCTCCATCCCTTTACTCCATCCCCCTCACCCCTCTTGATCACGGTTGCAACATTGCTGGCGCCTATTGGCCAAGCTGCAGCCCCCTATCCCCAGAGACCTCCCCACCTGAGCCTCGCTCCTACTCCTCCACACAGGAGCAGCAGCAGCAGTGGTTAACCAGGCCCTTCCTCACTGCCGCCACTGCCATGTCTGCTTGTTCCCCCTTACGCTGCTGACAGGCTCATGCCCATCCGTTGCCTGCCTGCCTCTCTCCGCCAATGGTCTCAGTAGCCCCAAACAGCAGCAGTGGTTGACTGGGCCCTTCCTTGCTGCCAATAGGCATCGCCATGGCCGCTCATTCCCCTCAGGCCACTGACAGGTCCGGGCCCATCCCTCGCCCTTCTTTCTCTCTCCTCCACTCGCTCTTCCCTGTCTTTCCTCCCTTTCCTTCTTTTATTCTCTCTCTCTCTCCCCCTTCCTGAGTTTACAGATCTTGTTCATCTCGTTTCATCTAATTCGCACAACAGCAGCCTCCTCCCTCACAACCTCTCTCTTCACAGACCCCTGCTATCTCTCTCTCTCGCTCTCTCTCTCTAGATTCCTCTCCGCTACAATCAAGAACATCTTCTGACTAGTAACAGTTGCATTCCAACTTAACCATCACAGGCTCCTTGTCCCTATCTGCATATCAAATCTCCACTGCCCAATCCCCACAGTGTCACAGGCTCCTCCTCCCTATCTGCATATAAAATCTCCACTGCCCAGTCACCACGGTGCTTCTGCTTGCGAACTCTCGCGAGAGCTGCCACACACAGGATTATCCATGGGTACGCCTTAGAGAATTATATATATAGATGGTTATTACCTATACAGCCCTAAGCGCTGGTTATTACTTATAAAGTCCTTAAAGAGCACCTTCTCAGTCATGAACCTCACCACCTACTGAGATCGTGTGGGGAGGACCAGTTACAGTTACCACTGGTTCGTTCATTGGTGACATGGAACTGGGCCTTCTCTATCACTGCCCCAGGAATGTGTTTTCTGTCAATATAAGAATATCTCCATCTCTGATTGTCTTTTTTAAAAAAAAAAAACACCTTTAAGACTCACCTTGTTACAGGCATTTTGTTAAAAATACTTTTAATATATTTTTATTCTGTTTTTATTTTTTGCTGCATTTTAAATAGTTGTATGCTTCCTGGAGATCTGTATTTCAGGCGGTTTATAAATGTGACTGATAAAATGAATGAATGAATGAATGAATGAATGAATGAATGAGTTTAATTTCTTCTCCACAGTCCTTGAAGTTCTCTGGATCAAAAGAGAAACTATATCATATCTATGGAATGGAATCCTACAATTAATCAATCAATCAATCAATCAATCAATCTATCTATCTATCTATCTATCTAAATTTGCAGGGATGACCAATCAAGAAACCATACAGCAGATTACCCGGGGCTACCGTCTCCCTCATCCAAACAACTGCTCTCCTGAAATATACAGCATCATGTTAGATTGCTGGAAGGGCAACCCGGACGAGAGACCAACTTTCCTCAGCTTGCGGGAAACACTCTTCTCCATTTACAAATGGGCCCATCACCCATTCTCTTGAAGGGAAAATGCCATCTTCTGGTGTTTAAATTGGACAGTAAATCCTACATCTTCAAAAGGATAGCTGCTAGAAATACTTAGCCTTGGGGCAAAGAACATTTCTGCATTTGAAGTTGGACTATATATGAAGGCTTTCTTCTCAGGAGGCACAGAGAAACAACCTGATCCTGGCTAGGGATCAGGCCCATTCAGCTTTCCTGGCTGCATCTGCAGAAGATAAATCTATATAGATGTTGCACAGCTAAGATGTCACTGCATCTTATGTAGTATTCTTCTCATGCAAGCTGCAGACGGAGATTGCTTTACTTCAGGGGCTCTCAAACTTGTGTCCAAAGATATGGTTGGACCATATCTCTCACTCTCAGCCACAATGGCCATTGCAGCAGGGGTTGATAGGGGTTGTAGTCTTAGAAGGTCTGAGGACTCAAGTTTTGAGAACCTTTGCTTTTCTTGCCATATGCACAGGTTGATTAACATTATTCAATAAATGTGCGCAAATAAACTGAACGCTGTTATCATGTACACATTAAAAGAGCAATTAATGGCTGTCTCATGGGCAGTCCCATCAGATAAGTTACCATTGTCTCCATTTTACAAAGGAGGAAGTGAGAGTCAAAAACAATGGCCTTCATACAGGAAGAGAGCACCGTGCACGTAAACAGCTTTCCACCAGCACCACCAATGGCGGATATGGACTTGTATTTTCATCCTCATGTAATGTTCACCCAAGCATGACTGAACTATTTGACCTTTTGAGGTGAATGGGATACATGTGCAGAGGTCCCAGTTGTTACATCTGCCCATGACAACCATGGATCAGGGCCAATGTCTTGGCCCATGAATCAACTGTCACGGATCAGGGCCAGTGTCTTGCCCAAGGTCAGTTAGTGGATTTACAGGTAAAGGCTTCAATACAGCTGTAGTCTCTTATCACCAACATCAACACATGACCCATTGGTTAACTCACTACCTCCTACAACCAAAGTTCAATTAAGTTTGAATACATTTGATTAGATACAAAGTCAGTCATCAGGAAACAAAAAAATTAACCACCCTTGTAGTTGATAAAATCATAATATCCAGGCAAAAGAAAACAGAACTTAGTCACAACATGACTTAGATCAAATTTTCTCAGGACAAGGGAGTGCATTAGCTTGCAGATATTTTTGCCCGGTTTCCAGTACTGTCATGATAAACAATTAAATTTGACAGAGGATATTTTAGTCCCAGCCAGACAGAAGGAAAAAGATCCCCCCCCCCCCACAATCTGAGATCTCAGAGTGAATAAAGGGACCAGGTAAAATCTTCCCCTGCAAGCTTCAAACAAAGGACTGTGGCAGAAATAATGATCAATATCTTTTACTTCTCATTGACTGCATGCAAAGCTATTGGTCCAAAGGAATTTTTGAGATATTGCCAGTATTCTTACAAAATATGATCACTCTTAATAAACTTGTACTATAAAGAGAGGAGAGTGATGAATACATTTTCTAGGTTGTATCAACAAGGGTGTGTATGTGTGTGTGTCAAAATGTCTCCTCTATCTATGAGGAGTCCCAGGTAGGAGGCCACCATCCACTTTTTAAAACGAGCAGATTCACCCTTCCAAGAGAATATAGCATTTCCAGATGGGGCTTTTAGCTCGCTTCTCCTCCAGAATGGAGGGTGTGAGTTCACATATCAGCCAGATTTATCCCAAAGTCCCTGCGAACTATCAAAGAGCACTCCAGACACAATGTGTTTTTCATTGCATGTTAGAGCATAGCCTGGTAAAACAAAATCCACTTTTTGCATCTGTTTGCATCGGGGGGGGGGGGGGCGGGTTTCGAATCCACATTATAGCCTCACAGTAAACTTGTGGTAAAGCCTGCTGTCTAGAAACGCTTATGGGAGAGTAAAATAGAAAAAAAAAAAAACCCACAAGAAAGGATCGAGCAGAGCAGTTTTAGGCCTTCAGGAATGTGTGACTAGGGCAGGACCCAATAAAGAGTGATACTCTATAACAACAGGATTTATTAATCATTGGATGATCAAGAAAACTATAGAGGCATCAACAATCACTGCTTCTAGTCAAGTCAAACCCTTCCCCAGGAACTACGTAGGCAGATCCAAGCAAAAATAAATTTCCTGGCGCATCTAGCTAAACTGCTTACTTCCAGGTAAGGAGCTTCCAGTTGATTCCCAGCCCAAGGCTGTTAGTCTCCCCTTTCCCTACAGTAGTTGCTGAACAGACCTCACTCAGAGGCCTCCAGGGAAGAATTGAACAATAACACGCCCCTTCCCTGCTTCTCCATAGGCTGTTGTCCAGTAAACCCTGCCCCTCATTCTGAATTGGGCCACAGGGATTTAATTATTCTGGGCTTCCTTCCTTACTTGGAGAAGCTCACCCTCCAAACAGTTAATCCAACTGGGGCCTAGTCCTCCCTCAAGCCTGGCTATCACTACTCAGGCGAAGCACAGTTAGCACATTAGTTAAGCAAATGGCTTCCATTTACTTGGAGAATTTGGTTTTCTGTAGGGATGTGCAAGCCAGACGGGATGGCTCGAATCCATACTGGTGGCTCAAGCTCAATCAAGCACGGGCCAGGTCCAGCAGTTGAGCAAGTAAAGGGTTAAATACGGGAAGGCATGGGGAAAACCTATAAAACCAAGCCTTGGTGGCAGTGGGGACACGGGACAGCAGAAGCGGCACCAACACCCTGCTGCTACCGGGAGGCCATGCTGTGGGCTGTTTCAGGCCTCTGTGCACGCGGGAAAATGGCCGCCGGGGAAAAATGGGCGGCCATGCCAGGCTTCACAGAGGTCATTTGAGCATGTGCGGCGGGCTCCAAAATGGCCACCGCGCCAGTATACGGAGGCCCAAATGGGTCATAAAAGATTATTAAAGTGGGCTGTGGCGGTGATTCAAGATGCTGGCGGGGGGAGGGGAAACCTTTGCGGACACACATACAACCTGCGGCCTTTAGGAACCCCCCCCCAAGGGGCAACAGGTAATTAAAAAGTGTGTGTGTGTGTGTATATATATATATATATATATATATATATATATATATATATATTCGCAAACCCCGCCCCCCGATCGGGGGGGATTTGGGGGGTGCCGGACCGGACTGGCCCAGGCCAGCCTGTTCCATGCACACCCCTACAGCTTTACATAGAAAGCTGTCATATGCTGAGTCAGACCCTTGATCCACCTAGCTCAGTATTGTCTACACAGACTGGCAGCAGCTTCTCCAAGGTTGCAGGCAGGTGTTGCTCTCTTGCTCTCTCTATCTTGGAGATGCCAGGGAGGGAACGCGGAACCTTCTGCATGCAAGCAGGCAGGAGCTCTTCCCAGGGTGGCCCCATCCCCTGAGGTGAATCTCTTGCAGTGCTCACATGTAGTCTCCCACTCAAATGCAAAACAGGGTGGCCCCTGCTTAACAAAGGGGACAATTCATGCTTGCTTCCACAAGACCAGCTCTCCTCCCATATCTCCTCTCACAGCTTTATTCTGGATCCTGCAGTCCTGCTGCTCTCTGGGACATCAGCAGGGCCCAGATCTAAAGCAAGTGCCATTGCTGACTCCCTGCTCCTGAGTAGACGGGAGCCATCAGGCTGCCAGACAAGTTGTTGACTCCTGACTTCAGTCTGGGTCTATCATCTCCTCTGTTCTTGAGGCCCTGGGGGTGACATGGACGGCCCAAACCAGCCTGGGGACAGGAATGGTGAGTCTGGGTGTTGATTAGAATTTGCAACTGGGTGTTGATTAGAACTCCAGTGGTGTTGATTAGGACTTGCAAATTGCTCCCCACCTCCCTTTTGGAAATTAACTAGAGATGTTGAAATCCCCACTCAGCAATGATTCATTTCTAAATCACCTCATATGCAAATCTCTGGGCAGTTTACAATCTAAAACATTAACATAATTAAAGCATAATTAAAACAATATTCACAGGCTTGAGCTAGGAACCGTGAGTTTAACATGATGTGTAAAAAACGATGTGGGCAGGTCGCATGTGCTTTGAACATAATGTGGGAATGGGATCTCACAGTTTGTTTGTTTATTTATTGTTTAATGTAAACTGTCCTGAGCCATTTTTGGAAGGGCAGCATATAAAATAAATAAATAAATAAAATATTTATATACCGCCTGATATATACTGATATACATCTCTACTGCAACAGTTGAAGTTGCAATATAATTTAAAAAAAAAAAAAATTAAAACACTTTCACAGAATAAAGCAATTAAAAACAATTCATGGAGTAAAACAATTTCACGGAATAAAAAAATTAAACAGTTTAAAAATAATTTTAATTATAAGCCTGAGGTAACAGGTGTGTCTTAAGGGTCTTTTTAAAAGCAATCAGAGATGCAGATCTTATTCTGACAGGCAGTGCAATCCAAATCTCACTTCTGAGATTCTGGTCACAACTGAGCAGGGCACTATAGGATAACTTCATGGAGGAGAGGCCTATCAACGGCTACTAGTCGCAGGGCTATAGGCCACCTCCAGCCTCCAAGGCAGGATGCCTCTGAGGACCAGTTGCAGGGGAGTAACAGCAGGAGACAGGGCATGCCCTCAACTCCTGCCTGTGGGCTTCCAGCGGCATCTGGTGGGCCACTGTGTCAAACAGGATGCTGGACTAGATGGGCCTCCTTCGGACTGATCCAGCAGTGCTGTTCTTATGTTTACTACTGCAAATATTTATATACCACTCTTCAACCAAGTTTCCCAAAGCAGTTTACACAGAAAAATAAATATTACATAAATAAGATGCTCCCCTGTCCCCAAAGGGCTCATAATCAAAAAAGAAACATAAGGCAGCCACTGGAAGGATGCTGTGCTGGGGATGGATATGGCCAGTTGATCTCCCTCTGCTAAATATAAGAAAATCACCACTTTAAAAGGTGTCTCTTGGGCACTTTCTAGATTAAATGCTATAACAGTGTCACTAATGATCTGCTAAGTGTGCTTCCGCACTTCCTGTGTTGTGACGCCGCAATCCCTGCGCTAACAGCAAGGTGTTGTTCACGTTTCCCGTGCCTTCTTTCAGGTTTCATCTTTGTGTTATAGTGCTACAAAGTTGTATGTGCGTCACAAAAAAGTAGCTATATTTTCCCATTGTAGGAGTTTGAGATTCTGGCCAAGCCAAAGCATTTTACTGCTGTTGGAGCATGTGATCTGGAAAGTGTCTTTGCTCAGTTAGCAGGGGTAGTCAGGCATGTTAATTCAAATTGCAGAATGCTCTTTGGAGAAAGCTTGCACTGGCTTTGGCTTTATTCACATCCACAGTGTTAGGCTTTTTCAGGAGGGTGTGCTTTATAAAGATAAAAGGCAACCTCTGCCTGTACCAGCTGCCACCACTGGGAAGCAGTCAAGAGCTGAGGATGGCAAAGCCATAGCTGCTGCTCCTGGGAAGGGCTGAAAAAGGCCTCTGCCTGAGAATGCTGCCAGTCAGAGACAAGTACTGCACCAGATGGACCAATGGACTCCTGATAAGAAAGCAACTTCACCCCCAAAGCAAGGAAGGTGCACAATGAGGATTTTAAAATGGGCATTCAAGTCAGCTGCCCCAGATACAACTGAATATTATTTTATTTAATTTTATTTATGTATTAAATTTTTATACTGCCCCATCCAAAAGCTCTAGGTGGTGCACAACAAAACAAAAACTAACAAACATTCTTTTTAAAGAAAATCAGCTTAAAACAATATAAATTTAAAAAGTTTAAAACCATTACAAACTTTTAAAAGCAATTTTAAATGGTTAAATTACATGGCTAATGTAAATTCCTTATTCAATGGTTTTATTTGTTAGCGGTTTGCATGTTTTCATAATCTAAACAAATAGCTTGTCAGTGGCGTTAATTAACATGAACTTCCTTAAAGTGGTAGAAGATTCCAAAGTAGATTCCAAAATATATTAATAATTTCTCAGCGCACATACCATTAAAAGATTAAGCGTCATCACGCTCCGCTGGGTGACCGGGGGCCTCCCAGGGGCTGTGGAGGGAGGCCCTGGACTTGGGCCCCAAAGTCTCGGGGCAAGAGCACCTCTGGGGAGAACCCACGTTACAGGGCCTCCTACTTGGAGGGCAGCACGTTCCATTCATTTTAACGGGTCCTGAGTCCTCCGTGCTTTTCGAACCGCAAAACGAGCTAGCCTGCAGCACGGCCCCTCCTCCCCTACACGCAGCCAGCCCTTTCTCGGGGCTTCGCGGGGGAGCCTCGCCTCCCAACGAGGCACCTCCGGGGCTGCCTCGTTCCCTGCCCACACAACCTCCTCTGGATCGCAGCGCTTCGGCAACAGCTGCAAAGGGCTGGAGGCCCCTCGCACGATTTCAATGGCTCGTACCCTGGGAGCCCGGGAGGGGGCGGAGCTCCGAGCTGGGAAGAGGCGGGGGGGGTCGGCCCGGGAGGCTCATTTGCATCTGGCCGCGGCCATAATGCATTGCGCGGGACACTGAGCACCTTTCTGGCGATTTCGGTCCTTCCGTTAAATGAAAAGATCACCAACTCGATGGCAAAATTCCAAGCCGCTAAAAACACCCCAAGCTCTTGCCTGGTGCAGAACGGCAGGCACGGAGGGCGGCACCCCATGACCTCGGAGGCAGGAGCCGTTCCTATTCTTGCACTGGTTGAAGACTGTAACTCATGCTCCGGTTTCTCTTCAGAGCGTATAAATCTTTAGCCTTTTACTAAAGATTTCCGTGGAGAGGAACAGTTACGAGTGTTCAACTAATTTTTCGAGGCTCTATTTCGGTAGAGCTATCATTTCTTTGTTTGAAAAACAGAATGAGTACAAATTTAGATAAGTCCATGTGTTCTTTTTATTACGCACGCTTCAAGAAGTACACTTACGCTAGAGAAGAACTGCTTTACTTCATTACGGCACGTGGTTTCGGCTGGGTCGAGCAGGGCTGTGCAGAGAGAATCCTCTTCACAATGTGGTGATCCCGGACTAAGGAGCAAGTGTACTGATTAACGAGCGTCTGAGCATATGAAGAGCGCCGTCACACACAGTGGCTCAGCAGAGAGCACCACGCTGCCCCAGCCCAGAGCTGCAAATTTGCCAGTTGTTTGTGAACTGTAGCAAGGAACACGCACCTTAGTCCTAACCATTTTTACACAGAAGTAAATCTCCGAGTCCAATGGAACTTACTCCCTAGGAGGTGTGTTTAGTGAAGGAGAATGGCGTTTGCATTATCATCGCATTATTTTAATCACATTAACGGCGTCTATGTTGATAATGATTAAAGCGAAGCTTCTATGCTTTTAATCAAGAATCCGTATTTAAAGAATTTGGTTCAGATCTGTTTATTCAGGCCTATTGCTGTCCAGTTATTTTTAAGATTGCTTTGCAAGTTCAGTGGGGGCGGGGGGCGTTTAGCATGGCCATGGGTCAGACAAATTAAATGCCATATTTCTCACTGGAAATATCACACACAGTGGCGCACCTAGGCATTTTGGAAGCCCAGGACTTAAAGGGCTTTGGAGGGCCCCCTCCTCGCTTTAGGGAAAGCTTGGAACTTTTTTTAAGGGGGGGAAACACCCTGCATTTTGTGTTGCACATACCCTGCAGCTGCTGCTCTCTTGTCCCTGGGGGCCTGCAGCTGTCCTGGGGGGCCTCCCTGCACCTCCCTGCGAGCGGGTCCTATGTGCCTGCACAGTTTCAAGCACCACGCTCGTTCGAGACCAGCACAGCACAGGCACGCAGGAGCGGCTCACCTGTGCTCAGGCCTCCAGCAGGCCCAGAGAGACAGGCCCATCACCTGGTGGGACCAGTGGCTTAGCCGCTGCTGCTGGCAGCATGGAGGAAGCACCACCACCCTGGCCTGGCCGCGCACATGGTGGCACAAAGGGAAGAGAGTGAAGTGGGTGGGTGCGGGGCTGTGGCAGGGAGGGCCCCCGTGCAGAGGATCGGACTTCGTCACTGATCACACAGAAAGGGGTTTCCCCCCCCCTGTGTCTGCTCTTTTGACAGGTGAGATCATATAATTCATATTTTTTAAAAAACAATGAAACAGTCAGCAATTCATAATTTTTGCAAGCAAGGCAATGGTAATCGATTTCTAATTGTAATCTAAAATGAAGTGTTTCTGATTAAGATGGGTGATATCTCCTAATTAGAAGGGGCCTATCAAAACTTAACAAGTCCCCCCAAACCATCCTCTTGGGAGGCCCAGACCTTCCCCTGAGACAAGGGACTATAAAAGTTTAAGCCATAAATTTGATTTGGGGGGCTTCCCTCCCCCCCACTCCTTTTTGGAGTTCCCCTCTTTTTCTTTCTTTCCCCCTGACTTTGGGCTTCAAGCTCTGGCTATGGTTTTTGTGATTTTTCTTTCAATTTTTCATTGGGTCTTCTGTACTGGGTTTTATCCTTTGTGTTGCCAAGACTGGTTTGCAGACTACCTGGAGTGGTAAAATACCTCCTGAATTATTTAATATGTTTAGACCTTTTAAGATTAGCTCTTCTAACCTGTTTCTATGTACCTCAGATAGAATGTTAATTTGATTTTTGGAGTGTGCACTTCATTTTCTGGGCAGTGGGCAATCGGCTGGTCAGGACCCAGTAACCCTGTAGCTAAAATTTGGCTATGAAGGAAAAAGAGGGGGGGGCAGTGCTGTCCCCTGTGATAGGCCCCTTCTAATGTGTTTGGTGTGGATACTCTTCACATGCTCAGGCGCACTGCTCTTCCCTCAGCCCTAGATTATTTTTTAAAAGATTGACAGCCACTCCTACACTGAAAATGACAAGTTCTCCCTTTCCAAAATGAGCGCTTAAAGCATTACGTATATAACACACTTAAGAAGCTAACAGTGATCAACACTGCAAAATTATACTTTATAAAAATAAAAAGCACCTATACTCTAAGGAATAGTTGGTTTTTGGTAAAAGCCAGAACGGAACGGGCCAGAATGACCCCTTTAAAAGCCAACTGGATCCCAAAAACAGTGGGATGTGTTAGAGACACTGGAGAACAATATTTTAGAACAAAACTATTTCCAACATTACACTTGTATTAACCCTTTCAAGGGCAGACATGAAACGGAATAGTGCAACAGTCTGCAACAGCCCAAGCTATTGCACTTTTATTAACCCCTCCTCATCTGGAATGGTGTGAAAAAGCCTGGAACAGTCCCCAGTAGTCAAACTGCATCCCAAAAACTGACGTATGAGCCGCAGGCACTGGAGAAGAATATTGTAGCACTGGAATATATGCAATATTACAATTTTATTATCTCCTCCAATCCCAAAAATGGACTGCAATGGTGCAATGGCCTGAAACAACCCGAAGCAGCCCCAAACTGTCAGACTGCAGTGCAATCCCAAAAACAGTGGAATGAGCTACACTGGAGAAGAGTATTGTAACACTGAAATATTTCCAATATTATAGTTTTACTAACCCCTTCAATCCCCAAAATGGGCCAGAAATGCCTGAAACAGCCTGGAATGAACCCCTAAGAGTCACTCCAAAAACAGTGGAATGGGCTGTAGACACTGGAGAAGAGTATTGCAGCAAAAAGTCTTTACTCTTAGCATTGTTAAAAGCAAAGCATTTCTAATTCTCCTCTTTTAGAATCACTGCTAAATTCTATCAGATTGAAGGCTGTGTAAAGGAAGCCTTTTTTGAAGATTTTTTCCTCGATCACTTATGTCACACTTTGGATGTTTGGAAATTCCGCAAGGAACTTCAGTTGTCTCAAGACAGGACAGATGATATCAGTCCTGTCATACACCTTGGCAAAGAACCATCTTGTGTCCTCCTTTGGTTTCTTGCACAGTTTTCTCATTAAGCACCGGTATTATTTTTCTACTGCCGAAGAAAGGAATTTTATAGTAGTAGATGATGACCCCTGAGGTGCATTTCTGGAAACGGCTGTCCATTTTCAGTCCATTTTTGGCACTGAATGGGGTTCATAAAAATGAAATATATTAGTGCTGCAATCCTATTCTCCAGTGCCTGCAGTCCATTCCATTATTTGGGGATCCGAGTTGGCAGTTTCAGGGGCGTTCTGGGCTTTTTCAGGCTATTGCACCATTCTGGTCCATTATATGTAGCACTGAAAATTTCATAAAACTGCAAGATGGGAAATATTTCAGTGCTACAATATTCTTCCCCATGTCTGCAGCCTATTCCACTGTTTTGGGAAGGCATCTTGACTGTTAGGGGGCCGTTCCTCGCTCTTTGGAGCTATTTGAGAACCGGTGGACTAGCATCACATATGCCCCTGGGCGCTTTCCAGATTAGACCCTGCAATGGGGTCACATTGTATCTCAGAAGCGTGCCTCCACACTTCCTGTGTTGTGACACCACAGTCCCTACGCGAACTACGCAGGGTGCCATTCACATTTCCGATGCCTTGTTGCAAATTTAATCGCTGCAATATAGAGCTAGGATGTCGTATATCTGGCATAAGAAAGTTGCTGTTTTTTCGGATCGTTAATTTCCATGAGATGCTCCCCCTGCTGTTTACACTTCAAATGCGACTTGCCTGAACGGAGGCATTTTGCTGCTGTTGAGCAGCTAGTCTGGAAAGCGCCCTGGTTTCTTGTTGGAGAGGTTAAAGCATAGTGCAAGGGTAGCCAGCCTGAGGCTCTCCAGCAGTTGTTGGACTACAACTCCCATCATCCCCAGCAGCTGGCACAGCAGTGAGTGGAGCACTAGGCAGCTGCATTCTGTTGAATGGTGCAGAGGCAGAGTGATAACTTGAGTGATAACTCTCTTTGCTGCAACCTGAGATGCATTTGCTTTGCATGGAATATATTTTTGCAGAAATCTAAAAGAGCCGCTCACACAAAGTAACCTGGCTGAAGACCGAGAGAAGCAGTATCTTCTACTGAAGCCTTTTAAAGCACAATTTAAAAAGCATTATTGTTGTACAAAAGCAGACAGATATCCGCAAAGGGCACATCTGTAGTACAATCTTATTGTGCCCATTTAGCTGACATGATTGTTGTATTCTGCCTTATTAAGAACCAAGCCCAGAAGGCTTCAGGATGAGATGGGAGATTTGAGAGAAATGGGGGACTCTTTCTGTTTTGCTGCTGAAGCCTGAGTGAGTGGTTGGGCCGGTATGATCTCTTCAGGGATCTGAGCAGTCCTAAGCTAAGCCCAGATAGAGGCAGGGCTTTATACATTAGCTTCTTTGGTGAGTTGTGAGCAATAAGTCACCTAATGGCACAGAGGGGAAATGCTTGACTAACAAGCAGAAGGTTGCCGGTTCAAATACCCACTGGTACTATATTGGGCAGCAGTGATATAGGAAGATGCTGGAAGGCAGCATCTCATACTGCATGGGAGGAGGCATTGGTAAACCCCTCCTGTATTCTACCAAGAAAACCACAGGGCTCTGTGGGCACCAGGAGTCAAAATCGACTTGACAGCACACTTTACTTACTTTAAGCCAGGGCTGCACAACTCAAATGCCCTGGTGGGCTGAAACCATCCACAACTTGGTGTGCAGGGGCCGCGGTCACATTTTTTGCACATTATAATTAAACATTATTAGCTACTTGTGGCTCTATTTCCCCTGTCAATGGACCCATAGTTTTATCCAAGAATAGTGGCCAGAGAATAGGTCCTGTCTCCGCACAATCAGTGGGGCCCCTGGAGTGCATGGCAGCCCCAAACAAATGCCAAGTCCTCTCCTCTCCCTAAATTGTCGTTACTTTCAGTTTGCAATCCTAGGCATGCTTACATGGGAGTAAGCCTCACTGGGTACACCATGGAACATATTTCTCAGAAAACATGCACAGGATGGTGCTATTAGGCAGTATCCAGCTCCTGTGTTGCTGCAGGATACCTGGGGCAAGTAAAATAGTCCCTGCAGGCCGAATCCAGCCCCTGGGCCTTATGTTGTGCAGGCCTGCTTTAAGCAATAAGTAGCTGAGTTATCAGAACAGTGCTGCTACTGCTGCAGCTACTACTACTACTACTACTGTTGTTGTTGTTGTTGTTATATTATTCCGTTCTTCATCCAAAGACCCCAGGGCAGTTAACAATAAGGTAAAAACAATAATAAAACTTTAATAAAAGCATCCTGATAAAACAAAACACAGGTCTGTTAAAAAGAGATCTGTAGGCCACTTATTGGCCAAAAGCCTGTATAAAAAGGGCAGTCTTCAGATTCCTCCAAAAGGCTGGGAGATAGAGGGAGCTGTGCAGACCTCACCCGTGAGCAAATTCCACAGCCTGGGGCCAATCACTGAGAAGGCCCTGTCCCACATGCTCAACAAATGAGTTTCAGCAGGCACTGGCACATGGTGCAACGCCCTCCCAGCTGATCTAGTCTGGTGCCTCGATTCAGCTGGGAGCAGGCAGCCCCGAAGGTACCTGAGACCCAAGCTGAATAGAGCTTTAAAGGTAATAATCAGCACCTTGAATTGTACCTGGAAGTGACTAGGCAGTCAGTGCAGCACCTTCAAGACTGAAGTAGTCCCAGAAATCAATCTGGCAGTTACCTTCTGTAGCATCTGTAGCTTCCGAACACTTCTCAAGGGCAGCCCCACGTGGGGAATGTTGCAATAAATCAAACAAACAAACAATCCAAACATGACATGACTAAGGCATGCATGACAGAGGCCACATCAGCCTTCTCAAGCAGGATTGCCATGTCCCCTGGAATTTAGGGTAGCACACCCCCCCGGATTTTGGCTCCTGCACCCGGCCGCTAAATTCCACCTGGATTTACACGGATTTCAAATGCGCTGCCCAGATTGCCTGGATTTTACTCTGGATCTGATCACATGGGAGGGCAGAGAAGGAGGGGAAAGTATACAAATCTGCCAAATAAATAAACAAATAAAATGCAAATTAGTAGCCACATATTAGGCACATTAGGCCACCTGGGTTTGGGAAACTTGAATATGGCAACCCCATTCTCAAGGAAGGATTGCAGGGGCCAAGGGACAGCTGGCCAGTAGACAACCCTGGCTTCCCCCTGAGACTCTGGGGATTGTAGCAGAACAGGTCGGCTGAGAATTCTGTCAGGCTGAGATCTGTTAGATGTTAAAAACCAGTTTACGTTTGCCATGTAAATAGTGTGCCCAACCCAATGAGCCAAAATAGGTTCGAGTGACACACCATCCTAGGTCTGGTATCAACAGAAAGCTGCCTTTTTGTGTGGCACCAGTGATCGTGACCCAGAATGGGGAATGCTCTGCTCCCACGTCTACAGTGAGGGAAATAAGTATTTGATCCCCTGCTGATTTTGTCCGTTTGCCCTCTGACACAGAAATGACCAGGCTATAATTGGAATGGTAGGTTTATTGTAGCTGTGAGAGACAGAATAACAACAAACAAACCCTCAAAAGCCCAGTGCCCAAAAGTCAGCGATGGATTTGCATTGTAGTGAGGGAAATAAGTATTCGATCCCTTCACAAAAGATGTCTTAGTACTTGGTGGCAAAACCCTTGTTGGCAATCACAGAGTTCAGACGTTTCTTGTAGTTGGCCACCAGGTTTGCACACAACCCAGGAGGGATGTTGTCCCACTCCTCTTTGCAGATCCTCTCCAAGTCAGAAAGGTTTCGAGGCTGATGTTTGGCAACCCGAACCTTCAGCTCCCTCCACAGATTTTCTATGGGATTAAGGTCTGGAGACTGGCTGGGCCACTCCAGGACCTTCATGTGCTTCTTCTTGAGCCACTCCTTTGTTGCCTTGGCTGTGTGTTTTGGGTCATTGTCATGCTGGAATACCCATCCACGACCCATTCTCAATGCCCTGGCTGAGGGAAGGAGGTGCTCACCCAAGATCTGACAGTACATGGTCCCATCCATCGTCCCTTCAATGTGGTGAAGGTGTCCTGTCCCCTTAGCAGAAAAACACCCCCAAAGCATAATGTGTCCACCTCCATGTTTGACGGTGGGGATGGTGTTCTTGGGCTCATAGGCAGCATTCCTCCTCCTCCACACACGGCGAGTTGAGCTGATGCCAAAGAGCTCGATTTTGGTCTCATCTGACCACAACACTTTCGCCCAGTTCTCCTCTGGATCATTCAGATGTGCATTGGCAAACTGCAGACGGGCCTGTACATGTGCTGCCTTGAGCAGGGGGACCTTGCGGGCACTGCAAGATTTCAGTCCTTCATGGCGTAGTGTGTTACCAATTGTTTTCTTGGTGACTATGGTTCCAGCTGCCCTGAGATCATTGACAAGTTCCCCCCGTGTAGTTCTGGGCTGCTTTGTCACCATTCTCATGATCATTGCAACTCCACGAGGTGAGATCTTGCATGGAGCCCCAGACCGAGGGAGATTGACAGTTGTTTTGTGTTTCTTCCATTTGCGAGTTATCGTGCCAACTGTAGTCACCTTCTCACCAAGCTGCTTGGCGATAGTCTTGTAGCCCAGTCCAGCCTTGTGCAGGTCTACAACCTTGTCCCTGACATCCTTTGACAGCTCTTTGGTCTTGGGCATGGTGGTGAGTTTGGAAGCTGAGTGATTGATTGCTTCTATGGACAGGTGTCTTTTATACAGGTACTGTAACAAGCTGGGATTAGGAGCACTCCCTTACAGAGGGTGTTCCTCATCTCAGCTCGTTACCTGCATATAGTGAAAAGACACCTGGGAGCCTGAAATCTTGCTGGTTGATAGGGGATCAAATACTTATTTCCCTCACTACAATGGAAATCCATCGCTGACTTTTGGGCACTGGGCTTTTGAGGGTTTGTTTGTTGTTGTTCTGTCTCTCACAGCTACAATAAACCTACCATTCCAATTATAGCCTGCACATTTCTGTGTCAGAGGGCAAACAGACAAAATCAGCAGGGGATCAAATACTTATTTCCCTCACTGTATGTGGTGCAGCCCTAATGTTGACAACTTAAAGGGCCGTGTTCCATTTAAAAGCAAAGTCCCAGCTGGCCTGTATTGGGAATGAGATACTTTGGGTCTGTTTAACAGTATAGTTGGTAACCTTCTGCAGATGGTATATGGCAGTCAGCACATCAAATACACTTGCCTCTTTCATGGAAATTAGGATTGCCCGCTGGTTAACTGTCCCTTCTCCAGTGCGTCTAACAATAATTCTCAAGCAGAAAAGTGTGTCCTCATCACTTTCAGAATGAGCTGTAACTTTCAATTTCAGAAAGACCGGTACTTGCTCAGCTTCCGCATTTTAAAGGCACAGCCGTGAAGCAAGTAAAACAAGATGGTAATCCTTTGTGGCCAGCCCAGCCCAAGAACTTCAACAACATTCATATTTCTCTCAAACCTTGTGAATATTTGGGTTCCTTCCTTCCTTCCTTCCTTCCTTCCTTCTTTCGCATTTTAGATGCTATACCTTGTTACTTGTATATCATTGCACATCTCTCTTCCCAAATAACACATTTCAAAATTGGGGGCAGTAAAACTGTATTGTTCTATCTTCGCAAGAACAATCCCTTACGTGGTTGGCAAGTTGTTGTTTTTAAGCACCCACAAATCTTTCTTTTGCAATGGCAATAAGCAAAATGGCAAGATAAGAATTTAATTAAAACAACAACAACAACAAACCAGTTTATTTTTTATTGGAAGAACGAGTTGCCTGAGAATGCTAAAGAATATCACATTTTCTCTGCATTGTTCTTGCAAAGTTTAAAAGCGTTGATACATCAACAAACACACTGCAAAATATACTGCAGCCGATGAGTTTTCCGGTAAGTTCAAATTAATACGTACAAATTGTCTGGAGAGAGAAATGCTAAACTTCCGGAAGATCCTCCGCATGATCAGAGCACTGGGACACTTACTGGTGAGCTTTTGGGGATGCTATATGCATGTACAATGTCCCTGGATTCCATAACGACTAATTCACACATCAGACCCATTCACACATTATGTTCAACACTCGTACAATGAGGGTACAGTATACACAGGTACAGATCTGTACACAGGTACAGTCATTCACACATTTTGAGAACACAAGTACAGAAGTAACATTTCTTATCGGTACTATGCATTTGAAGGCCCTGTATCCAGGTTCATTTTTAAAATGAACACAGGTGCAATCATTCACACAAACACATCTACGGATGCACAAACATCCATGTACTTGTACAGCATAATGTCTGAATCAGGCTCTACTAGTCTACCCTGCATTTAAGGGGACCTGTGCCCAGGTTCACTTTTAAAGTGAGTGCAGTGTACAGTCATTCATACCAACAAATGTACACTTGTATATACACCTGTATGTACGTGCAACATTCTGTCTGAATAGGGATTTATTTATTCATTCATTCATTTATATCCCACTCTTCCTCCAAGAAGCCCAGAGCAGTATACATGGTTATGTTTATCCTCACAATAACCCTGTGAGGTAGGTTAGGCCCAGAGTCACCCAGTAAGTTTCATGGCTGAATGGGGATTTGAACTTGGGTCTTCCCAGTCCAAGTCCAACACTCTAACCACTACACCATGCTGACATAATATAATATGTGAACAGAGCTTTAACCACTACCCTACCCCCAGTTTTCAAGGCTGGTTTACCCTCCTGGAGCAGATTTCAAGAGACAATTAAAGGTGCTTCCTTAGATTGTGTGATCTTTGGGGGAGGTGAACTGTTTGCAGCAACTTTCCTGTTGTTGTTGTTGTTATTCATTACCTGAACCACAAATTAGGTTTCTTCCAAGTTCTTTTATGTTAGAAATTGGGGGTCATCTTAAATTCAGAGTAAATATAGAGTAAATACTTCTTTTCAGTTAAGTACAGGTAACCTGTATTTAACTTCTATTTTTAGGGGGTGGGGTCATCACCTTAAGTGGCGCAGCAGGGAAATGCTTGACTAACAAGCAGAAGGTTGTCAGTTCGAATCCCTGCTGGTATGTTTCCCAAACTATCAGAAACACCTATATTGGGCAGCAGCAATATAGGAAGATGCTGAAAGGGCATCATCTAATACTGCGCAGGAGGAGGCAATGGTAAACCCCTCCTGTATTCTACCAAGACAACCACAGGGCTCTGTGGGTGCCAGGAGTCGAAATCGACTTGACGGCACACTTTATCTTGCCATCTTAAATGGAGAATCATCTTCTGTTTGGGGAAATACAGTATTGCACTGCAATCCCACTGTTCCAAAGCAACCAGTGTTCCAACGCAAATTTGATTTTCTGCAATACTGAATGTAACTATTTAAGCATGGGGAAAGAGAGATGGACACGTCTGACTGAGAATGTCATAGGAATACAGACGTGTACACCTGTAAAGAGTGAGTGAACGAGGTGTGTCATTTCCAGACTAAACACCCCATCTGGAGGTGCCCTAGATGTGCATGATCTGGCAGGGACATTGCTAGGTAGAAGATCCAGGGTCTAAGACCTCAATTGCCCTTTTAATAATTAAACTCCATCATACTCTTTCAAGAATAATTATGGGAGGAGAACTGGTTTTGCAGTAGCAAGCCTGAATTGTCCCCTTTGCTAAGCAGGGGCCACCTTGCTTAGCATTTGAATGGGAGACTACATTGTGGAGCTTTGTAAGATATTCCCCTGGGGGGATGGGGCCGCTCTGGGAAGAACACCTTCCAGAAGGAACCTTCTGAACCCTGCAGAAGGTTCCAAGTTCCCTCCCTGGCAGCATCTCCAAGATAGGGCTGAGAGGGATACCTGCCTGCAACCCTGGAGAAGCCGCTGCCAGTCTGTGTAGACAAGACTGAGCTAGATAGACCAAGGGTCTGACTTGGTCAAAGGCATGTTCCTCCTATGTTCCTAATCATGCATGTTTTTTTTAAAATAATAATAATAATTTTGCACTATTATAACACAGCACCTGTGAAGGTAGAAGCTGCAGAGGGTTAGGTGAGTGAGGCAGGGAGCTTTCACTCCTGCTCTGTGCAGGTGCCTTTACTGCTACAACTGAGTAAAGAGGCATCTTTTAAAAGTTGTGATTCTCTTTATGGAGTGGGAGGGGAGTAACTGGCCCTCTCCATCCCCAGCATAGCATCCCTCCAGTGGCGGTTGCTGGTGTCTTATCTTCTGTTTCTTTTTTTAGATTGTGAGCCCTTTGGGGATGGGGAGCCATTTTATTTTATTTTATTTTATTTTATTTTATTTTATTTTATTTTATTTTATTCACTCATTCTTTCATTCATTTATATCTATGTAAACCGCTTTGGGAACTTTTGTTGAAAAGCAGTATATAAATATTTGTCGTCTTCATATTAATGCACTTCCTTTCTGGAAGAGGCCATGGAGGACTTGGAGGGCCGTTGCTGATGAGATTCAGAGCTCTGAGCAATTCACTGGGGGCCCATGCAGGGGTGTAGCTATAACTGAGCGGGACCCAATTCAATTCAAAGAATTGAACATGGGCCCCCTCTCCCCTGGCGACGCCCCTGGGTCCATGCCTCATGGGACACTCCCTCATGGCACACACACACACACACCGGCAACAGGGCTTGGAACTTGAACAAGAATTGCACATCCCCATGTTTGTGTCACCACCGCCCTCCTTTCCTTTCGACTGTTTGAGGAGAGGCAGCAGGGCAGGGCTGGGAGTGAGATTACTCCTTCCTTGCTAAGAGGAGGAAGTGACTTTATTTCAGTCTCCAGCTGGCAGCAACTACCTGATCTGGTACTGATAGGACAACGCGGCAGATTTATCAAGACTTTCCCTGGAGTGTATTGGCGAGGGTTGTGCTGAACATGGATATCTGAGAAGAATTTGTGACTGCTGGGAAGAAGTCTGTGAAGCAATTGCATTTTGGAGAGCGAGTGGGGTTCTTTTCCTTCTGTTTCGTACAGAGACAGATTGGATTCGCCATCTGCTGGGATTTTGACTTCTTGGCATCAGCATGAGTTCCAGATCAGGTTCACTGCAGGGAACCAGGGATTCTCTCTATACCAGCCTGTGGGACTTTAAAGCAATGACCGAGACAGAACTAAGCTTCCAGGCAGGAGACCAATTCCAGGTGATTGAGAAGAAGGGGGAGTGGTGGTGGTCCCAGAAGATAGATGCCTCTGGGGGGATCTTGGAGGAAGGTTATGTGCCGTACAATTACTTGGCCCGGCAAGAGACCATGGAGGCAGAGACGTAAGTACCATGCCTGGAAACAATCTTTAAGCAATTCAGCCAAGATAAGAGCAAGCCTCTATGGACTTTGTGCTTAACCCTCTCCTCCCATTTGCATTTTTGCTCACCTCGCATAATGTATGCATCTTCTACTGGTCAGTGGGAGAGGCAACGAGGTATGCAGGGGCAACCCACAGATTGGGGGGTGCAGAGTTGTAATCTCACCCATGGCATCTGTGAGTTCCCCCAGCATGGCCCCTAGGTTTTCAAGCCTGCCTTTAGAATCAACAGGGCTAGAAACTTGGTTCTTAATTATTTAGAATATAGTTTTAAATAAATTTAAATATGGGGTTTAAAAGGTTTGTAAACTTTTAAATGATTTTAACTGTTAATTGATTTAATGTTTTAAATGATTTTAATTGTAAACTGTCCAGAGCTGCAAGTTTTGGGTGGTATAGAAATATAATTAATAAATATATAAATAAATAAAATTTTAAAGTCTATACATATAGTGCTGGATAAGAGCTTTCTATGCAGTACGCAGCCATTGCTTTAGCACCAGTCCAATACCCTGTCCTAAGGAGGACCAAGCCTTTCCACACACACCGTAGATCAGCCGATAAAACCCATACTACACTCTGGTGTGTGTTTGTGTGTGTGTGTGTGTGTGTGTGTGCGCGCGCGCGCATGCGCGTACACGCGTGTGCATGCCAGAAACACTTGCTGAACATTTGTGTGAAGTGTCAGAAGGCACATGTTCATGTGCACTAATGATAAGATAGGAATAGGAATATAGGAAACTGCCATATACTGAGTCAGACCATTGGTCTAGCTAGCTCAGTATTGTCTACCCAGACTGGCAGCGGCTTCTCCAAGGCTGCAGGCAGGAATCTCTCTCAGCCCTATCTTGGAGATGCTGCCAGGGAGGGAACTCTGCTCTTGGAGTGGCTCCATCCCCTGCGG
Organism: Hemicordylus capensis; assembly: GCF_027244095.1. Taxonomy (NCBI): domain Eukaryota; kingdom Metazoa; phylum Chordata; class Lepidosauria; order Squamata; family Cordylidae; genus Hemicordylus; species Hemicordylus capensis. The sequence goes on from NC_069660.1 coordinate 10,493,250, forward strand.
GGAATATCTTTCAGTGCTCACACTTCTAGTCTCCCATTCATATGCAACCAGGGCAGACCCTGCTTAGCTAAAGGGACAAGTCATGCTTGCGACCGCAAGGCCAACTCTCCTCACCATGAGGAGATACACCTGTCCTCCATCAAAGGTTTCACTTCTAGATTTCACATCAGCCTACCAGAGCCATAAGACCATCCTCTTTACATCCTGCACCCGCCTACCCCCCATCTAAAGTGAGATGAGTGGCGATCAGAGACAAGGACAAATAACAGGACAAGTAATGTTGGGTTGTGTGTCCCAGGAAGACATAGGTTTTTCACCATTTGCTGCTGGTGAGTTCCTAGAGGGAGTTGGCTGGCCAGGGTCAGAGACAGAAAACTGGGCAAGATGGCCGCCTCTAGAAGTCAGTCCCAGTGCCCTCCTGTTCCTCCCACTCTAGGTGGTTTTTTGGGCAGATCTCCCGTTCTGAAACCGTCCATCGGCTGCTGTCCGAAGAGAATAAAAGAGGGGCTTTCCTAATCCGCAGAAGTGAGAAAAATGGGGCCGACTATGTCCTTTCAGGTAAGGCTGTTTTGCTCCCTTCCGGAGAGAGGCAACCTTGGTCAGAACTCTTGATGACTTTCACAGCTGTACAGAACAGGGGATTTCCGCAGATGCAGCTCTTCAGATGCTTCATGATGTCAGGCTCGATTGCCAGCATGCCAGTGTGACTCTTCGAGGCTCAGGACTTGGGGGCTGGTCTAGACAAGCAAGTTCCCTCCCAACTCTATGGTTCTGAATCGGTCAGATCCTGGCCCTGCTTTGCATCCGGCCCTATTCCTGGTCCCCCGATCCAGCGAGAGCATCTTAAACAGGAGACAGTCAGAGAAGGAGATTGCCCTCCTGGTCTCTGCCACACTTGGGCAGCCTACTAGATACTCTGCCAGGCAGCAGAACCATGTGGGTGGTGGCTTTTTGCCCAGTTCTTATGCCTCGCACTTACGGGAACAGAAGGAAGATATCAACGCCTTTAATGAGTTGGGTGGTTGTTCACCCTCCCCTTCTTTGCATTGTTCCCTCATTGCCTCTCTCTCTCTCTCTCTCTCTCTCTCTCTCGCTCTCCTGTGATTGCACGCACAGTCCGGGATGACTCACTGGTGAGGCACTACAGGATTTTGCGCAACACCGAAGGGAATTTCTCCATGAACGCAACCCGGTCCTTTCCAGATCTGCTTTCCCTGGTGGAGTATTACAAAGCGAAGGTGCTCACCAACGGCCTGACGCTGTCAAGGCCGTGCTACAAGGCAAGCACAACAGTGATGGGCAGAAAGTGCGATTGCAATGCAGGCCAACCCAATCACACACCAACCAGCTACACTCGGTTTCATAAATGGAAGTGGTCTACGACTTCTGCTCTGCCCAGCAAAATTTGGGAGAGCACGGGTCCCCAATGCCAGGTCCACAGACGTTGTTAGACTACAAATCCCATCACCCTCTGTCACAATGGCCAGAGGTGGGGGATGCTGGGAGATGTAGTTCAACATTTGGGGACCCAACATTGGGAGCCCCTGTAGAGAAATGCTTCGTAAGTGAAAGCTAGGGATGTTTGGGCTATAGCTGTCAATCTACCAAAATGTGATTGGCCAAACCAAGATTTTCAACCTTCAATCCAGTTAGCAGAACAGGAAGCTGTCCAGCTGAAGAAAAATAATATATAGCCAGTATTTTTTGCTATTTTCCTATTTCGGTAAAATGTATGTGTGCTTTTTATAAAGAAAAGAAAAACTTTCTGGGGGCACTCTGCACATCTTAAAGGCACTCTGTCCTTACATTAATTGTTTTAAAAGCTGCTTTCTGTCAGATGCGATAAGAAAGACACTCTGTGCGTGCTCAGAGGCTCCCAGCCTGAGGTGTCAGAATGTTTGAATACAAAAGTTTGGCAGCTTTAACTGTGTTATATTAAGTAAAGTGAGGGTTCATAGTATTCCATTGAGCTTTTAATCTGTGTGTGCTGCTTCCATAGGGTCCAACTCTATGAGTTCAAATATAATATACATATTTCTAAGATCCAGAAAACATTCTATTTGTTTTACGGATGCAGCCTAGTACTTTCTCACAGGACACACTCATGATATTCATGTGAGAACTAGCAATTTTCAGCCCGTTAGATTAACGGGCGCTAGTAGACCACCCCTGCCCCCCCCCCGAGTGCGGCCGCCAGCGGGCCCAGTCCTTCCCAGTCCGCCCCGCCACCTTGGGCCTCCCCTTTCTGGCTTCCCCCGCCAGTCGGGGCCAGTCGCCCGCCGCGGCCACCGCCGCCTCACCTGCATTCTTGCTGTGGCTGCGGCAGCCACCATCGGGGCCAGTCGCGCCGCCGCCATCGGGGCCAGTCGCCCCACCGCGGCCACCGCCACCTCTGGCCAAGGCCGCGGCTGCCTTGCCAGCACTCTTCTCCCGTTGGCGGCGGCCACTTCTCCTAGGCCGCCGCTTCTCCTGCTCCAACATGGCCGCCTGTGTCTGGGCGGCCGTATCTTTTTGGGCTGATCTGGGCATGCGCTCCGCGCATGCCCAGAACAGCCCAAAAAGACACGGGCCGCACACCGAAGGCTTTTATGGTATAGGATGTATGCAGCTAAGAACTTAAGTACCATAAGAACTGTCTGGCATGATCAGACCAAAGACCATGCAGCCCAGTATTCTGTTTCCAAGACAGGCTGAAAGGATGCTCTGGAGTGTTACGAACCAGGCATATGTGCCCTGCCCACCACAGAAGGGACGTAAGTGTGTACATTCCACTCACTTCCTGGTGCATTGTTCTGCTTTGCATAATTACCTGGGCTCCATGGGCGTAACTACCATTAGGCAAGGGGAGGCGGCTGCCTGGGGGCCCCCATGCCTCGAGGGCCCCCCCCGAGGCAAGTCACATGACTATATATTGTGAAGTGTGTGTGTGCATCAGCGAGGGGCCCATTTTAAAATTTTGTCTCTGGGCCCACTCCAGCCTTGTTACGCCCCTGCTGGGCTCTGAATAGCAGAGTCAGCAGAAGGCCAGCCCATGCAGGGAGGAACCAAATGCCACCACGTCCCTAGAAGTGCACAGTTCCTTGCTGCACTGAATGACACCCCTCTTACCCAGCAGGTTGCCAGGCACAAAGAGTGATGGCCTGGGTCCTCCTCCTCCTCCTGCGCTTCCTGAATTTATAAAGGGAGTGGAGAAAGTGTGGAAGAGATAAGAATGGTGGCCTAGAGTGTCTTCTGGGAGACACTCTAGGCCACTACTCACCTCTCCTCCACACTTCTTCTGACCCATTCCCCTCTTCCAAATTAAATCCGGGGGGTGGGGGAGGAAGAGCAAGAGGAGAATTGGGCCCTGACTGCTCAGTCCATCTTATAAACCATCTTATAAATGGTCCATACTCTGAATACCAGTTGCAGCAGGAGAGAGGGCATGCCCTCAACTCCTGCCTGTAGGCTTCCAGCAGCATCTGGTGGGCCACTGTGTGAAACAGGATACTGGACTAGATGGGCATTCTTGGGCCTGATCCAGCAGGGCTGTTCTTATGGTCATGCCAGCCCTATGGACCAGCTTTGTGGCAGCAAAACCAGCATAAAATCAATATAAGAGGGGTTCACAAACTTGAGTCTCCAGATATTATTGGACTATGACCGCCATCACCCCACACAATGACTGAAGGGGGTGGTGAGAGTTGTAGTCCTCCATTACCTCCAAGTCTGAGAATCCCTACAATGTCAGTTTGTTGATTACAGTAGACATGTGTGTGTGTGTGAATGGGTCCATAGTTCAACTGTTGGACTATCAAGCAACCCAGAAGCAGATGGTGAAATGGAGAGAGAGCATAGCATAGTCTTTATTTCAGACTTTGACCAGATGAAGAGAGAGTGTTTAGCTTTTTAAAGAATGTAAAAGAGGAATGTGCGGTGGAGGTGTGGAAAGCCTCGGGGTTATGTTTGTTCTCCTGAGTATACTTAGAAACAACAACTGGCTGTTTCTTTTTCATTCCAGCAAGAGCCCAAGGCAATGCCTCACTGGGATGACTGGGAGAGGCCTAAGGAAGAATTCAGCCTGGTCAAGAAACTGGGTGCAGGATACTTCGGGGAAGTCTATGAAGGCTACTGGCAGAACAAAGTCAAAGTGGCCATCAAGGTGCTGCCCAGAGGTGAGTGTTTTGCTTTTGGTGAGGAGGTGCTGACCTCTCCATCATCCCTTGCACTGTTAGGGATGGCCCAGGTGAGAGCCCAACCTTGCTACATTCCCAGGGCCACACTACAATATAATTACTATTGTTATTGGCTTTCAGGCAGCACAGTGCCCCCACCAATCCAAGAGCAGGGCAGACTTCCTTGTTCGGTGCCTCTCCAAACTTTGTCCATGCTGCTCGTGAGCTCACAGAGGCTCTGTCATTACTAACGATTGTATCATCACTGTAGGAAAGAACTTTTCATTGGGAATAATTGCAGGCTCATCGCTGCAGTGAGGATCCAGTTCTTAGTACCAATGGTGTCGGCACCTCAGTGGCCTTGTTAGCAGTGTGGACAGTTTGGAAAGGCACAGAATGAGTAAACACCCCTGCTCTTGGATCAACAGGGTGCTGTGTTGTATGAAAGCCATTCTTGTTATTACACCACCTATGTGCATGCTGCTTTGTAGTTAAAGACAAAATAGGTCTCTGCCTCAAGGGGCTCACAATCTAAAATCCATACAAGAGAGCAGCAGAGGAAGGGGAGTGAGAGAAGTAGAAGTCGAGATAAACAGAGGAAGAATATGCAATTGTCTCTTGTACACCGGGGGTTCTTAACCTAGGGCCCATCCATGGGAGCAACATGGTGGTCCATGCACTGAATTTAATTTGCTGCCTGGTGAGCCAGAATTAGGTTTTTGAAAATAACTATTCTGAGTAAGAACATAAGAACAGCCCTGCTGGATCAGTCCCAAGGCCTGTCTAGTCCAGCATCCTGTTTCACACAGTGGTCCACCAGATGCCTCTTGGAAGCTCCCAAGCAGGAGATGAAGGCACACCCTCTCTCTTGCTGTTGCTCCCCTGCAACTGGTATTTGGAGGAATCTTGCCTCTGAGGCTGGAGGTGGCCCACAGCCACCAGACTAGTAGCCATTACTAGACCTGTCCTCCATGACTTTGTCCAAGCCCCTTTTAAAGCCATCCAAGCTGGTGGCCATCACCACATCCTGTGGCAGATAATTCCATAGATTAATTACTCGCTGTGTGGGAAAGAACTTCCTTTTGTTGGTCCTAAATTTCCCAGCCTTCAGTTTCATGAGAAAACCCCTGGTTCTAATTTTACTTTCCCACCCACCCCCACTCTAATTTTTACTGGAGCCTTGTGTACTTATATTATATACATGGGATGGAGGTCCATGGGTAATACCTGAGAGTCTGTGGGGTCCGTCAGTGCAAAAAAGGTTGAGAACATCTGATGTACATGTAGTGGGTAGTTTGCTCTTGTGTGTATGTATTTTTGATAGATAGATAGATAGATAGATAGATAGATAGATAGATAGATGCCAGGAGATAGGGTGGGGTGTCAGGATGGACCATGGCACTAGGGAGGGAGTCCTTAACCCTTTCCTCTCAGGCCCTAGCTCTAGCAAACACTGGGCCTGTTTCTGAGCATGTGCTGAGTTTGCTTCCTAGATGAAGCACCTCTGCCTATGGAGCATGTAGGTCATGGTGCCCAGTGAGTCAGGTGGGCAAAGATTGTTAGGGGAGGCCAAGCTGGCAGCTTCTCCCGGGCTTCTCCTAGGGTGGTTGTTTTGGTGGGTGCAGAAGGAATACTATTAACACAGGAAGCTTCCATATACTGAGTCAGACTCTTGGTCCATCTAGCTCAGTATTGCTTACCCAGACTGGCAGCGGCTTCTGCAAGGAAGAAGTCTCTCTCTCTTCAGGCAGGAGTCTCTCTCAGCCCTATCTTGGAGATGCTGCCAGGGAGGGAACTTTGAACCTTCTGCTTGCAGGTGTTCTTCTCAGATCGGCCCCACCCCTAAGGGGAACATCTTACAGTGCTCACATGTAGCCTCCCATTCAAATGCAAACCAGGACAGACCATGCTTAGCAGAGGGGACCATTCATGCTTGCTACCAGAAGACCAGACCTCCTAACAATGCTTGTGCATGGTTTTGTCAGCTGACCTTCACCAGGACATGTTCAAGGACGAAATCGAGGCAATGAAGAAGCTGAGGCACAAGCACATCCTTTCGCTATACGCCATCTCTTCCACTGGGGATCCTGTTTATATCATCACAGAGATCATGAGCAAAGGAAACCTGCTAGATTTCCTCCGAGGTGAGGCCAGGGGTCTTCATTCACAGCTGGTAGTGCAGCTATAACCCTATTCAGAGACAATGTTGTATGCGAGTCCAGGTGTCTCTACACATGCACATGTTTTTGAATGAATGACTGTGCATTTTTAAAAAGCACAAACCCCCTCAGATGCACAGATAGGAAGTGTACCTGTGTTCAATGTGTGCGAATAACTATGGCCACGTTCGCACGTAACAGGGGACCAGAGTTGGAGGGACCCATGGTTTCCTTACCTTTACATCCGAACCCAGCCAACTCCAGTCCCATTGGTAGCATGACCCGAGGTCGTGCTGACAAGACTCTAATCTGAACCCCCACTTTGTAGTGAGCTTCGCTACTCCAAACCAAGGGTCCAGAGAGCCTCCTTTTCTTCTGAAAAGAAGAGAGCCTCCTTTCTTCTGGAGGCTGCATTCAGCTGGACTGGAGTTGAGGCAGGAAGCTCCACCCACCCACCATCCCTCCCTCCCTCCCTGATTGGCTATGAAGACTGTCGGTCAAGCAAGAAGGAAGCCCACACAGCCAGCCCACCCCTCCTCTCAGCAGCCTCGCTGACGGCAGAGAGGATGCTCTCCTGAACATCCAAATGTGGATGAGAAAGGGGGGGGAGGGGCGCGGAACCCTGTGTTACATGCGAATTTGTCTTAGATGTGCATGCAGATCTGTATGTGTGTACACTGCATCCAGATTGTAAGTTCATTGAACACAATGTGGGGATAGGGCTTATGCCTCTGCAACATGTTAATCTGTGTGTGTGTGTGTGTGTGTGTGTGTGTGTGTGTGTGTGTGTGATATCTAGTATATCTATGTTTGGAGCCAATTGCTGCTACTAGTTATGAGAATATTGGTCAACATCCTGCCTACGTGCGCATGTGCAGCCAAAGAAAGCATGTGCTAAATTGCTGCATTCCTGCATCAGCAGTAACCTGGGCACTTGTGGATGGGGTTGAGGGGCATTTCTGCCAACCATTCATTCCCCTGGAAGCAATCTGTGCCACCAGCAAATATGTCTCTGAGGCAGCCCCGAGTACACGCTTCCTTGGGTTGCATACAGTGTTAGGATGTCAGCCTTTGTTATTAAGTATATACCACTTTCCAGCCAAAAAAAAAAAAAGTTCTCAAAATTGTTTATATAGAAAAAGGAGGAAGAATAAAAGACCCAGAAAGAAAAAGAGCCCAAAGGTTCCAAAAGAGCTCACTCTCTCAAAGAAATGCAAGGAAGACACCAGCAATAGACATTGGAGGGAAGCTGTGCTGGGCTTGAATAGGACCAGTTGCTCTCCTCCTGCTAAATACTGCATTTACCCAAGACGACTCTGAATTTGACAAGCCCCTTAAAAACAGAGCTTAAAGACAGAGCTTAAATACAGGCTATACCCTTATTGAAGACCACCTTAAGTGGCGCAGCGGGGAAATGCTTGACTAACAAGCAGAAGGTTGCCAGTTCAAATCCCCGCTGGTATGTTTCCCAAACTATCGGAAACACCTATACTGGGCAGCAGCGATATAGGAAGATGTTGAGAGGCATCATGACATACGGCGCGGGAGGAGGCAATGGGAAACCCCTCCTGTATTCTACCACAAAAACCCACAGGGCTCTGTGGGAACCAGGAGTCGAAATCAACTTGACGGCACACTTTACCTTTATACCCTTATTGACCCCAAAGGAAGATGACCCCCCTGATTTCTAATATCAGAGAATTTGGAGGAAGGGTCTTGGATTCGAGTAAACAAATACAGTATGAGGGTCGCCGCTTTAAAAGGCACCTCTTTGCCCGGTTGGTGGGGTTGGTAACCTGGCACAATGACCAAGCACTGCTGAGTCACATGGCAAGAGATGGGCAGAATGAACCCTGCCTCTCCTGCTGCTTCTCAGATTCCAAAGAGGGGCAGCTGCACATGGTCGAGCTGGTCGACATGGCGTCCCAAGTGGCCGACGGGATGTGCTACCTGGAGTCGCAGAATTTCATCCACCGAGATCTGGCAGCCAGGAACATCCTGGTTGGAGACAACAACATCTGCAAAGTGGGCGATTTTGGGATGGCCAGGCTGATCAAGGTACTTCAATCCCCGCTCCCACAAAGGAGCCCTGTCCTGAAACGGGGAGGAGGCAGGGGGCTGTTAACAGAAAATATGGAGCCTTCCCATCTGGATTTCGTTGCTGAGAGCCCTGGACCTTGTTTCCAGGGCTCGGAAGAAATGCAATTCTGCCAATGCTGCTGCTGACTACTGTTGCTTTCTCACATGTCAGGAGAGCTTCCAGCAAGCAAGCGAGCTTGAATGGCAGCTGCTCCTCTTCCGCCAAGCATGATTTTTACCTGTTGCTAAGCAGGGTCTGCCCTGGTTTGCATTTGAATGGGAGACTATATGTGTGAGCACTATAAGATATTCTCCTTAGGGGGTGGGGCTGCCCTGGGAAGAGCACCTGAATGCTTGCATGCAGAAGGTTCCAAGTTCCCTCCCTGGCAGTATCTCCAAGATAGGGCTGAGACTCCTGCCTGGAACCTTGGAGAAGCCACTGCCAGTCTGTGAAGACAATACTGCGCTAGATAGGCCCATGGTCTGACTCAGTATATGGCAGCTTCCTATGTCCCTCCTCCTTGCTGCTCTCTTTTGCTCTCTCTGGGCCAGAGAGGAAGGGCAGGCAAGCAAACGAGTGGCAGTCATGAGAAGTTGAAGGAGCAGCAGCAGAAGCCGAGGCTCTTGCCAGTGGGCTCTTTGCAGATGCCTAGCTAGCCATGCCAGCCCCCTGATGCTGGCCCAGGAAGGGACAACAAGCTGAAAATCCTGTCCCCATTAGTCATAGAGAATCTTATTCAGCCAGCCTTGAGATTTCCTGGAGAACGGCTGCCAGTCAGTGTAGACAATGCTGAGCTAGATGGACCCACAGTCTGACTCTGACTTCAAACCAGGGAGACCTGGGTTCAAATCCCCATGCAGCCATGAACCTCAGTGGGTGAACTTAGTCCAATCACTCCCACTCAGCCTCACCTATTTCTCAGGGTTTGTTGTGAGGACAGGCGGGATGACCATGAAGGCTATCCTGAAATCGAAGGAGGATGTTGATTATCCTGTTTTTGCAGGATGATGTTTATCTCTCTCACTCCCACAACATTCCTTACAAGTGGACAGCACCAGAAGCCCTGTCTCATGGACGCTACTCTATCAAATCGGATGTCTGGTCCTTTGGAATTCTTCTCTATGAAATTGTGACCCTTGGCCAGAACCCATATCCAGGTATTGTATTTACAGCAAGGTTTATAGGAAGGTGCTGAAAGGCATCATCTCATATTGCTCAGGAGGAGGCAATGGTAAACCCCTCCTGTATTCTACCAAAGAAAATCACAGGGTTCTGTGGGCACCAGGAGTTGACACTGACTTGATGGCACACTTTACCTTTTCCTAACCCTGGGTTGCCAATTCTGTGGAACTGCGAGCCACTCCTGTGTTCAAGAACTGAACATTTTATTTTATTTTATTTAGCATATTTTTATACATGGGCACCATGGCAGTGTTCACATGTGCTAAGGTGTGCACATGTGCACGCACTCATACTTTTTTGATGTCCACTCAGTTAATTTTAGATCCTACTCAGGTTGCATCAGGGAGGGCCTAGTCTGAATACATATGTGCACACAATGCCTTGATACTGCCACCCAGAACAAAACTCATTCCGCACACAGATGATTATAATTAAAGAGAAGACTGTTCCATGGGATAATTTCCCCATAGGGATCAATGGGAAACTCAAAAATATCAATAGCTCTCGATTGGCTAGGGAGCAAGCTCTGAAATTCTGCATGGCATTCCTACATGCTGATATCATTAAATGTGTGGATGTTCAAGGAGATCAGTCCACCTGTTGATTTTTAATGAATTTTTAAAAGTGTTTTAAAAACGTTTTAAATGCATTAAAATCAATGGGTGGACTGATCTCCTACTCCTTGGACATCCACACATCATGTAGGAACTCCCCGTGACATTTCAAGGCTTTCTGTCCAACCATTTGAGCTGGTCTTGTGGTAGCATGCATGGAATTGTCCCCTTTTGCTAAGTAGGGTTTGCCCTGGTTTGCATTTGAATGGGAAACATGTGTGAGCACTGTAAGATATTACTCTTAGGGGATGGGGCCACTCTGGGAAGAGCGCCTACCTGCCTGCTTGCATGCAGAAGGTCCCAAGTTCCCTCTCTGGCAGCATCTCCAAGACAGGGCTGAGAGAGACTCCTGCCTCTGCAACCTTGAAGAAGCTGCTGCCAGCCTGTGTAGACAATATTGAGCTAGATGGGCCAATGGTCTGACTTGGTATAAGGCTGCTTCCTATGTTCCTATGAGGTATTAATATTGTTGTGTTTCCTATTGATCTGTATGGAGAAATTATGGTTTAAGTTGGAAATTCAGGCATAGCGCCACCTGGTGGCGGCTCATGATCACTGCACACCCCTCATATTCCCCAACCATAATGGTCAAAGGCGAAGAGGATTCAGGGTTTGGAACCTTTGGTCTACAGCACAGAACTTCTGGCACATGTTTTAGCCTCGGTTCAGTAAAAACACAGCCTTCAGCTTGTCTTTTCGTGGGAACATAATGTAGTGCTGCAGAGGACTACATTACTACTTTCTCCGCTGCCTATTGCTTATCTTGTGGGAAGGAATTCCCATTCTGGTGAATGATATTTTATTTATTTATTGGTGGACAGAACTGTTTGGAAGTTAATATAGCTAGATGGACCAATGGTCTGACTCAGTATATGGCAGTTTCCTGTGTTAATATGTGCATAGCATCACCAATGTCTCATTAACTTGTTCACAAATTATCTAGAAGTTGGGGTAAGCAGCAAAGCAGCCAAATTTGCAGATGACACTGAACTATTTAGGGTAGTAAAAACCAAAACAGATTGTGAGGAGTTCCAAAAGGATCTCTCCAAACTGCCTGTAGGCTTCTCAGTAGTATCTGGTGGGCCACTGTGTGAAATAGGATGCTGGGCTGGATAGGCCATCGGCCTGATCCAGCAGGGCTGTGCTTATGTACTTGCATGCTGGATATGCAGAAGGGCACAGCTTCATTTCCCAGCATCACCATTTAAGAGCCTTTCGAACAGCAGAGCTGAGACTTCGAAAAGCTGCAGCCAGTAAGAGTAGACTGTACCAGAATAAATGGACCCAGCATTAATAAAGGCCCAGCCCAATAAGCCATTCAACAATGTGCTTCACTAAGGAAGAAGCATAGCTTAGTAGAGGAGCACATCTAGAAGGCTCCAGGTTCCGTTCATAAGACCAGAGGAAGAAGCTGCCTTTTACTGAGTCAGTCCCTTGGTCCATCTAGCTCAGCCTTGTCTGCTCTGAGTGGCAGCAGCGCCCCAAGGTTCCAGGCAGGGTTTTCCCTTTCCCAGCCCTAACCGGAGAATCCAGGGATTTAACCTGGGACCTTCTGCAGGCAGGCAGATACTCCACCTCTGAGCAATGGTCCCATCCCCTAAGAGGGAATGCTCCCATGTGGTCCCATTCAAATGCAAGCCAAGGCTGACTCTGCTTAGCAAAGGGGACCCTTTGTGCTCACTCCCACAAGACCAGCTCTCCTCCCGTGAGTATCTTGCAGAGGAGTGCTGGCAAAAACATCTCCAGGAGCCCCTGGAGACCCACTGCCAATCAGAGAAGAGCCAGCGTGGTGTAGTGGTTAGAGTGCTGGACTAGGACCGGGGAGACCCAAGTTCAAATCCCCATTCAGCCATAAAAAAAACTAGCTGGGTGACTCTGGGCCAGTCACTTCTCTCTCAGCCTAACCTACTTCACAGGGTTGTTGTGAAAGAGAAACTCAAGTATGTAGTACACCGCTCTGGGCTCCTTGGAGGAAGAGCGGGATAGAAATGTAATAATAATAATAATAATAACAGGCGAGATCAATGATTGCTCTGACTCGAATCTTGCAAGCTCTGCGGTTGTTCTTGCTTGTTTTATCCTTTGAGCTGTTTTGCTCACGAGCAGGGAGGAACGGCACTAGGGTTTGCAGGGAGGAAGCCCTGAAGAGATTACCTCTCCGCAGACGATCCGCCCAGACGGGCACTGGCTGCTGCCACTAGCTCCTCCGAGGGTCAGGGTGCCGGAGCGTGTCATCCTGTATCGCCCTACCCCCCAGAGCGCCAATGATACACTGTGCAAGTGCATTATGGAGGTCCCCCTCTCCTCCCTGAGAGCGCCGCAGTCTGTCAGCCGCGGCTGCAAGACAGACGTTTTTCAAAATGAGGTTAGGAAAGCGCTCGCTCTCCTAACCTCGCTTCGGAGGGAGGCTCCACAAGTGGGTTTGCAACCGCCGTGTCGCCAGGATCGGACTGATCCCGGCGGTACACACGTGTGCCAAACCGGGCCGGGCTTCCTTAGCCCAGTTTTGCAAGCGCATGTGTATAGCTTCTTTGTTTCCCCAGCACTATTTAGACTGTAAGTGCCTAGGGGCAGGGACTTGTCTTTCTGCTCATGCTATTCTACAAAGCACAGTATACACCGATTACGGAATAATCAGAATAATAACCGCCCAGAGACTAAAGTTTGGGAGGTATACAAGTTTAAAAAATAAAATAAAATAAATAAAATAATCATGATGATGATGACAACTATCTATCTATCTATCTATCTATCTACACACACACACACACACACACACAGAGAGAGAGAAGAGAAGAGCTATATTACTGTAAGGCTGCAAAAAATTTAAAATGTTAATTTAGTAGTGTCTTGTCTGACTAATTTTCAACGGCAGCTCACTAATCACCCTGTTGCCATCTCCTTTGCAGGTATGACCAATGGGGAAGTTTTCAGTCAAGTCCAAAGAGGCTTCAGGATGCACCGCCCTCCCTCCTGCCCAGTCACCATGTACAATATTATGCGTCAATGCTGGGAACTCAGTCCAGATGAAAGGCTCAACTTCAAGCAGCTCAAAGGGCTGCTTCAGAGTTTCACCAACTACGAGAATCCTGAATAAAAGGAGCCTTTTCTCTTTTCCCTTCTCTTAAAACCTCATCCGTGTGATATGAAGAGGGACCTTGAGGATACTGAAATGCACACGTTCTTAGAGGGCAGGCGTGGAGGCTCCGGCCTTCTGTGATCCGTGCCACTGAGAGTGGAAATGAAGCTTTAATGAAATGCCGTCCAATTCGCCGTGCCCATTTCGCCAGAAGCTGGGGATCAGGCCTCTATCTCAAAGATCTGCGGGTGTTAATTTGGATGCTTCTTTAGATATCAAAAGGGACGTGCACAAGAGAGGAGAATCCACGCACAATGTTTCTACACGTACTACTGCACTGGAAAGAATCAGAAAGGCACAGAGAACCACACGCCTCTTGAAGATGAAGGTTGCATTCCCAAGACAAATCTAAATGGATCTGTGTATTTCCCACATCATACAACGTTGCCACTCAGATCGGAAATATTTAGATTTATATGTAAACATTTTCTTGTTGTTCAGAAAATCACATGTCCTCCAGGAGGGGATCTCGGGTGCCGGCCACAAAAACGGTGGTGGATTGTGTGCTTCTTTAGGAGTGCACCTGGTCAGCAGAAATGGGAAAAGGTGTTATCTATGAGATCATTCAGAACAAAAGACAATTGTTACTGTTAGAAAGGGCTCCCTGCACTTTATATGCTGCATTTCACCATAGTCATAAGTTTGTGGTTTTAAACCAAGCTGGGGGTGAGGGGGCCGAAGGAGGTGCAGCTGCCTCTGCGTCCTGGCTACTGCTCCTCTCTCTCCCATCCCACCCTGCCCCAGTGTTGACGAGAGCCGCGCTGCCTTCAGGCTGATCATTCATCAGGTAGAGCTGCAGGCTGCTGGCCATTCGTCAGAGAGAATCTGCCAGTTGAGGATGGAATGCCACAAATCTGACCAAGTTGGCTAACCTGAAAAAGTGGATGTTTCAATAAATCAATGAGTCTTAACAGGCAAGCAGAGTTCTTGTTGTTTTTGAACAATTCCTTTCAGAATTTCTTAGGAAGTTAAATAGTGCTGGAAACTCAGCACTCATGGCGCATTTCTGTACATCAGGAGACTTGAAAGATACATTAATTATTGGGTTTTAGTTCTAAAATCTTGTCCATTTAGGACATTGTCCCTGACACCCCAAGTAACAAACCCTGCAAATAACAGGTCATCAGCATAAATGGTTGGCCTCTGTGGTTAAAAAACTGCTGGGGTTCAAATGTACCCCATTAGGGGTATGGTTGTGCCCCTCACATAGTTGATTTGAAAAACACCCACCAGCAGTGAAATGTGTTCTTCTGGGACTTGATTTGCCTCAACATTGTTGATTATGGATCAGGTTGCTTTCAAAGTCCACTATAATGGCAAATTTGCAAAATTTTCAGCATTTTCACCTCTTAGCAGCTTGCAATGTTAAGGACACAGGAAAAATTCATGATCTATTCTTAAGAGGAAGGAACTTCTTCTTTACCTTCCTGTCTCAAGAATGCCAAGTTATTGCACCTTTGATCTTTCAAAATAAAGTCATTTGCCAACAGTCATCTCTACCTATAAATCGGGGCTCCATTGCCTCTTTCCTACCAGCAAGGACACAAAAGCAAGTAAGAGCAAAGATCAAGCAAGAGAAGGCAAGCACTTCTGTGTGCCTGTGACCAAGCGCAGGACCCCCTCAGATGATCCAAGACCAGCCCATGCAAGAGAGTCAAATGAGGATATAACAGAGAGGCATCTATGGGCCCCAGGTTGAACCTGCAATGAGTGGGAAGCTCATGCCGGCTATTACAGGTATGATGAGGAAACCCTGATAAAGTGCATTCAGCTGTGGTGGGCAGGGTAGAAACTGGAGCCACCCTTCCCTTTACACCTGATAAGGCAAGCAGAGTGACAGAGGAGTTTAAGAACATAAGAACAGTCCTGCTGGATCAGGCCAAGGCCTACCTAGTCCAGCATCCTGTTTCCCACAGTGGCCCACCAGATGCTTCTGAGAATGGCACAGGTAAGGGGTGAGGGCATGCCCTCTCTCCTGGGCGCTTTCCAGCTTATCCACTCAACAGCAGCCAAATGCTTCGGGTTCAGGCAAATCACATTCAAAATGTAACTAGCAAAGCTACCAACAGAGGGAGCAGTCTCAGGAAAATCAATGACCGGAAAATACAGCAACCTTTTTACACCAGACACATGTTATAGCAATAAATCTCAGCGGATAAATCTGAAACAAGGCATCTGAAATGCGAATGTCACCCTGCTGACAGCATAGGGACTGCGGTGTCACCACACAGGAAGTGTGGAAGCACACTTCAGAGGTACGCCGTGACCCCGTTGCAGGGTCTAATCTGGAAAGGGCCCAGCTGCTGTTGGTGGAGAAGAAGCTGAGAAAGAAGAGGCAGAAGGATCCCGGGTTCCAGCTGCAGTGTGAAACAAATTGGAGCTTGAGGGGATGCTCCACCCCACTAAATGGAGGAAGAGGGTGAGGTCAACCAGGGCAACTTCAGAGAGGCGCTCCCTGGGAAGCAAGAGGCAACAGACATCGTCTGCAAAGGGATGTGGTGACCAACCTGAAGGGCCCACGGCAGAGACAAGGGTTTGGAGCCCTGTGGAGGATCAGGGAAGGATACGGCTCCAAAGAACAGCCGCTCCCACCCCAAAAGGTTTCTGTACTCTAGGAAGTTTCAAGAGATTGCACCTGTGTCTGATCTGATCTGTTGCAGGTAACACTCTGGCGCCCGTTTATGTAGAACTCTCACCTGGTGGGAGGAAATGGCCACTGTGCCTCTCTGCCATCCATGGCTGCCAAGGTTGGCCAGTATGCAGCCCTGGATTTTTTTTCCCTAGGGGGGAGGCATCATGCACTGTTTCATCACACCAGTACTTTTTTTTTGCCCGCACATATAAAGTGGCACATATAAATGGATATAATTCACATAATGCAGCTATGTGCTGACTGTGTGCAATTTTTAAAAAATGTCAGTGCGTGTTTTCTGAAATCGCCCCCCCGAGTTCTTATTGCAAATTTGTGGTTTTTTCCCCTAATGAAGTTTTAAAATTTTTTTAGTAAAGAAAACTCTTTTTCTGAGTTAAAGAAATGTGTTAATGTGTGCCTTCTAGCTTAATTAATTCTAAGAGAATAATAAACAGTGTGTTTTCCAAGTTACTTAATATGATTACTGGCTATTTGTTGCACAGATGGGTGGGGTACAGTTACCCCATGATGACGATGATGTTTTCATTTTCATGGGGTCCCCTGAAGGTTTAAGTAAGGGCGGAAAGGATTTCAAGGGCTGAATTGCTGAATAAATTGACAGTCTGTAGCACATGCAGCATGTGCATGCAAAACAAGGCATAACAGCCTTTATAGTCTCAAGGGTCAAATCCAGTGTCCCCTCTAAGGCGTGTGCACACTCACAAGTTTTTTGATGTCTGCTTAGTTAATTTTAGATCCCTCTCAGGTTGAATAAGGAAGGCCCCACTCTGAATGCACATGGGCATACACTGCCAGTCTGTGAAGACAATACTGAGCGAGATAGACCAATGGTCTGACTCAGTATATGGCAGCTTCCTATGTTCCTATGTACTGCCACCCAGAACAGAACTCATTCTGCACACAGATACAAAAATTTAGATAGAACACTGGTCAAAACCCATGATGAGTAACAATAGCCAAAAAACAAACAAACAAAAACCCCGAGTGTGTGTGGTGTTTTTAAAGGTTTTTGTTTCTTTTCTCCCCGGGGCTCCAAGCAGGGTGTAGTTCTGTAACACAAATTTGCATGTTTAAAGACCAAGTTTCAATTCCTGGCACCTCCTGTTTCAGGATATTAAATAGCAGGACTGGGGAAATCCTCCGCCTGGGTTCCTGGAGAACCAGCCCAAGTACAAAGAAATGATTGCTTGGTCTGACTCAGCAAAAAAGCAGCTCCTAGAAAGCTGGGAAAGGCCAGCCGCGTGACTTCTCACAGGAACCAGCTGCTAAATTATCCATGGCATTTAAGAGTGGAAGGAACCTTTAAGAAGGGGACCACCCAGGCTAGACTAGCTGAGCAAACATACCTGCCGATCATCACCATCTAACTTGGCAAAGGGGCACCTTTTAATGTGGTGATTCTCTTTCGTTAGCAGGGGGAGAGTAACTGGCCCTATCCACCCACAGCACAGTACCTCCAGTGACTGTTGCTGGTGTCTATCTGATGTTGCTTTTTATATTGTGAGCCCTTTGAGGACAGGGATCCATCTTATTTATATATTATTTCTCTGTGTAAACCGCCCTGAACCATTTTTGGAAGGGCGGTATAGAAATCAAATTCATCATCATCATCATCATCATCATCATCTGGAGGTCTGGGTAGAAGTGGGGAGACCTGCTTAAGAACTTCTTTTTTTTTGTCCTTAATACTAGTTTATCACCTTGCAGCATTTACTAACACAGTGAGTAAAGCATAGCAGAACTGAGGATTTGTTTTCAACATAATTTCCCTGCAAGATGTATTTATGGCTAGAGTCTTCATGCTGATGAGAACAGAACTAGAGGCTGGCAAGCATTTCAGAGTACATAACACCTGTTAGGTCTAGTCCAGATAGAATCTTGTTTCTAGCAGTAATCAACCAGATGTTTGGGGGGCACCCACAGCAAGCAATGAGGATAATAGTGTTGGGAATTCTCTCTGGTAAGAGAATCCCTTTTTCATTATAGCAGAGTGCACAGACGGCACAACACAGCAGAATTTGGTTAGGCATGCGTGTATGTTGAGAGTAAAGTACTGTAACTTGGAGCCAGTTCATAGTTTCAAATCAATATATATGGCATTTATTAGAGAACTCCATTCTGGATAGGAAAGTGAGGAGTTAGGATCTCTAATCTATCTATCTAGCTGGATGCAGATTGATTCTGCATCTCTGCACACATGGTGCAGGGGAGAGGAGCTTCCATGTTGCAAGGTAGAAGGAACAGGAAGGGAAGGGAGAGAAAGGAAGTGGCTGGAAGGAAGTGTCCCTAAGAGTAGCAATCTACATTCCAAAGGGATCGTGTCAGAGCAGTAGAAAAGGGATAACCAAGGTCTTGGCCCTCTGACTCACTAATCTGTCCTCCTATGTCATTGGGACAAGAGACAGTGCATAGTCCTTCACTTCCAACAAATAGTTCTTCCCTGCTGTTGCTCCCCAGGAACTGGTATGCTGTGGCATACTGCCTATGAACATGGAGGTTCCATATTTCTGTGGCTGATGTTTTTATGCAAGCCAAATGAAAATGATCTGTAGTTTAATCCAGAAATTCCATTCCATTCCCACTGATGAGAGACTTGTAACAAGAGTATGCTTGCTGTGATATGGAAGGGGGTATGTGTACTGCTTATAGTTACTCTGTGTGGATGGGGTTGACACTCTTCACATGCGCTGTTATCTCTTAATGTGTTAACGGAAGTGACCAATGTTTTGCAGGAATAATGTGATGTAGCTGATCGACTGATTGATTAAATGCCATCAAGTCAGTGTCAACTCTTAGTAAACACATAGATAGATTCTCTCCAGAATGATCTGCCTTCAACTTGACCTTTAAGGTCTCTCACTGTCACTCTCCCACTCAAGGACACTGGAGAGGAGTGGGGGACGGGCAACTTACCAGAAGGTGGGGAGGCACCTGAGGAGGAGCAGGCAGGTGATATGAATGGGGAGGGAAATGAGATAGGCCGGGGGGGGGGGGGGGTGTTTGGCGCAGGATGGGCCAGGTGACTTTGGGAGAGAAAGGTCAGGATCTGAGCCAGAGTCTGAATGGTCACTATCTCCTCGAGCACACAGACGGGGAAAATGCCAGCAACAGGTGAGAGAATTACGAAGGCATCATCGACTTGAGGTCCA
Organism: Hemicordylus capensis; assembly: GCF_027244095.1. Classification (NCBI taxonomy): domain Eukaryota; kingdom Metazoa; phylum Chordata; class Lepidosauria; order Squamata; family Cordylidae; genus Hemicordylus; species Hemicordylus capensis. The sequence goes on from NC_069660.1 coordinate 10,512,380, forward strand.
GAGGCAGCAAGAGTTAGATTGAATCTATGACAGCTGGCGGGGGTGGAATGTTGATTAAGTGCACGTGACCACTGACTATAAATCAGGCAGCCTGTGCCTTAACAACAGCTGGAAACAACATGTCAAATCGGCTTGGGCCTCTACCGGAGAGATTGTGACCTTGGAATTTGGGCTTCTCCCTCCTCACTCCTGTATCCCTGGTGAGATTCTAGCAATAAAAGACTGAAACCTGAGCTACTGGCTTTTGTAGCATATACCTCTGGCCAGCGTCTTCTGTCAAGTGAGCTTGTGACATTCAGTGGAGCATTCATGGTTTTCGTAATGGAGTCCATGCACCTTGCTGACGGTCATCCTTCAATTTTCCCCAGCATTATAGACTTCTCAAGGGAGCTGGATCATCGCATGAAGTGTCCAAAGTATGATAGTTTGATTCTGGTCATTTGTGCCTCAAGTAGAAATTCTGGATTGATTTGTTCTATGATCCATTTGTTTGTTCTCCTGGCTACGGTTCCTGTTTTCTTGGCCCATGGTATCCTCAAAAATCTTCTCCTGCACCATAGTTCAAAAGCATCAATACTTTTTCTATCTTGCTTCTTCAAATCCAACTTTCACATCCATAGAGTGTCACAGGAAAAACCATTGTCCGAACTATTCTAATCTTTGTAGGTGCAGATACATCACGGCATCTAAATATCCTTTCAAGGCCTTCATTTCAGCCCTACCATGTGCTAGTCTGTGGCATATTTCTTGACTGCTGGATCCTTTACTGTTGATGGTCGATCCTAAAAGGCAGAAGCTATCCACCACTTCAGCCTCTTCAGTGTCAGTTCTGAGGTTGGTTGCTGTACCCGTTGTCATTAGTTTAGTCTTTTGACATTTAGTCGTGGTCCCATTTTTTCACTGTGCTCCTTGACTTTCATTACTAGAGCTTGCAGAACATCCGCATTCTCAGCTCGCAGAGTGGTGTCATCAGCATAGTGCAGGTTATTGATGTTTCTTCCTCCAACTTTAAAACCACACTCATCTTCTTCCAATTCAGCTTCTCTCAGTATATGTGCAGCATATGAATTGAATAAATAAGGAGAAAGTATACAGACTTGTCTTACTCCTTTGCCAATCTGGACAGAGCTACCAAATACTTAATAGTGCAATAATACAATTTAAATACAACAAATATTTATATACCACTTTTCAACAAAAGTTCCAAAAGTGGTTTACTGTACATTGATAGAGATATATAGAAATCTATTTACATAACAGATTTAGGAAAAGCAATCAGGCATAATGAAGTGATGAGACTCACATTTTTAATAGAAATAGTTCTTTTTTTAAAAAAATGAGGAAAAAGGCAATGCTAGTGAAGAAGATCCTCAAAACTGAACACACAGACATAATTTTTTCTATGGAAATAATCTTCCATTATATCTTTAGATCAGGGCTGCACAACTTGGACCCTCCAACTGTTTTTGGACTATAACTCCCATCATCCCTAGCCACAGTGGCCAATAGAAATGAAAGGAATTGCAGCCCCAACATCTGTAGTGGGGCCACAGCTGTACTTTAGCAGAATTCCAAACAAATGGAATTCCACAAGCAATAATGAAGAGGATTTTAAGGCACATTTTGTTGGATCTAAAGCTGTTCCCAGATAAAAACAACACTCTTCTATTTTCAAGGACTATCTTCTGACGAAGGAGAAATTCAAACTAGAGACAGGGTGCTGGTGGCTGGTCAGTGATCTGGAGCAGTCACATTCTACAGGATGACGAAGTTTGCATCAGGGCACAGTATAGGACAAATTGCATGGAAAGAACTTGGCTTACTTACAAGCATTGTTGACAAAGGTTAGTAGGCTTATTAAACACAAAGGTTCAATCAGGAATAATGAATCATTGCCTCTGTCTGTAGTAGTTTTGCTACAACTTCTGTATATTCCCAAAAGGAGATAAAGAGGAGGAACTTCTTTGTCAAGAGAACCTCCTGAGAACCATCCTGACAAATTCCTTCAATAATATTTGAAGCAGATGTGGGGGTTTTGGATCAAAGGCTGACAATTAGCTTGCAATGGAAACAAACTTACCATAAAAAATGTGCACAAACAACTTGCTCAAAGACAAACAATAGAACACATCACAACAACAAATATTTATATACCGCTTTACAACAAAAGTTTCCAAAGTGGCTTACACAGAGAAATAAAATGGTTTCCTGTCCCCAAAAGGCTCACAATCTGAAAAGAAACCTAAGATAGACAGCAGCAACACACAGTGAAAGTACTGTGCTGGGGTTAGGGTAATGCTAGGGTTAATTAACATCTAAATTACTACAGGCGTTTTCAAATGTGGGTCCACAACTACAGCTCCCATCCTACCCAACCACAATAGCCAAAAGCCATTGCAATTTGCATCAGAGAGTGACGGGAATTATAATTGAATAACATATATGAAAAGGATTGCAAATTTTAGAACATACACAAGAAAATTCTTACATACTCTATTTTTTACCAAAAAAAAGCAGCCCTACCAAAGTAGAGCCTCAAAAAATTAGTTAAACACTCATAAATGTTCCTCTCCACGGAAATCTTTAGTAAAAGGCGAAAGATTTATACGATCTGAAGAGAAACCAGAGTATGAACATCAACTCCCAACCAGGCCAGGTATAGAAATGTCCCCGACCAAATAGGTTAGGGTCTCCCCTCTCAAGGTGCCTTGCGCCTCCGTACCAGCCAGGAGCGAGAGGTCCTGATGGAGATCTGCGGGGCTGCATTCTGTTCCCGATGTTTTCATCGTAAAGGCGGGCCAAAATCACGGGAAAGCGCCTCGGTCTCTCGCGCAATGCATTATGGTCGCGGCCAGATGCAAATAAGCCTTTCGGACAGAGTCCCCTCCGACTTTCCAGCTCGGTGCTCCAATCAATCCCTCCAGGCTTCCCTCCCGGGACACGAGCCTTTGAAGTCGAGGAGGTGCAAAGCGCCTTTGCAGCTGTTGCTGAAAGGACGCTGCTGCTGCTGCGATGTGGCGGCTATGAAAAGGAAGCGCGCTGTGATGACAGAGCTCAGGCGGCCCAGCATTGGGAGGCCAGGCTGAGCGAGGAAGGAAGCCCCGAGAGGGACCGCGGGCTTGCAGGTTGAGGGGGTTCGCATGCAAGCCGACCTAAAGGCCCGAAATGTCCCATTTTAGCTGAATGGCAGACGTGCTCCTCCTCCCCCGCTCCCGTGTTCCTTGCAACAGGGATCCCCAGAGGCCGTGGACTACAACTCCCATAATTCCCAGCTTCAATACTGCAACTGGGAATTATGGGAATTGTAGTTCACAGCCTATGGGAATCAGGGAACAGCCTCAGGGAGCAGCAGCCACCGTCTCCACCCCACCCCAGGATAATCAGTCAGAAGGCCGTGTTGGCCTCTCCCAATTTAGTGTGCTCAAGGGCGCAGCACTCGTGCAGATCCCAAGCATGCACAGCCAGAAGGAAGCGCATTAAGTTCTATGCTCCTATTTACTACCGTATTCTGTTCTGAAGCAGAATATTGCAGCTGGGAATTATGGGAGCTGTAGTCCACAGCTTCTCGGAATCAGCGCACAGCCTCGGAACAGCAGCCACCACCTCCACCTCACCCCAAGAGAATTTAGTCGGAACGCGGCCGTGTTGGACTCTCCCAACTAACCTACACAATAGTCTCAAAACTCAGCACAGAGCATACTCAACCACAAATATGCCAATTCAGTTCCATAACAGTCATCACTACCATTTTCTATTTTTTTCACCAGAGAAAGACAGCCCTACATGCGTAGAGCCTCGAAAAATTAGTTAGAAACTCGTAAATGTTCCTCTCCACGGAAATCTTTAGTAAAAGGCGAAAGATTTATGCGATCTGAAGAGAAACCGGAGTATGAGTGCGCATTCCAAACCAGGCCGGGTATACAATGAATCCCTACCCTCGAGGTTATGGTACGCCGCCCTTGGCGCCCGCCTTTCTGCACCAGGCAAGAGCTGGGGGTGCTTCTCACGAATTGGAAGCTTTGCAGTCTATTTAGTGTACTTTCCATTTTAAAGAAGACCCGAAATCACCAGAACGCGTTTCGGTTTCAAGCGCAATGCATTATGGTCTCCGTCAGTTGCAAATAAGCCTCCCGGAGCGACTCCCCTCCCTCTTTCCAGCTCGGAGCTCCGCCCCTCCCGGTGCATGATTCTTTGAAGTCGTGCAAAGCGCCTACCGCCCACCGGTTGCTGCAGCGCAGCGATCCAGAGACTGTAAGCAGGAAGCGGGCTGTGATGAGTGATGTGTAAGCTAGCCCTGGTGCAGCGTGGGAGGCGAGGCTGCGCGGGGAAGCCCCTAGAAAGAGCTGAGCTAGCTGGTGGGTGGGGACGGGGAGGTAGGAAGGGGCCGTGATGTAAGCTAGCTTGTTTTGCGAGCATAAAGGCACGGAAGGTCCCGCAGTCAGGCTTGTTGGGCGTTTTCTCCCAAGCAAGTGTGCGCAGCATTGCAGCACTCATGCAGACCCCAAACATGCACAGCCAGGAGGAAGCCCATTGAATTCCATGGCACCACTACTTACTTTATTTATTCTGTATTCAATTTATATGCTGAACATATACTGAGAGAAGCGGGATTGGAAGAAGAGTGTGGTTTTAAAGTTGGAGGAAGAAACATCAATAACCTGCGCTATGCTTTTGACACCATTCTGATAGTTGAGAATGCAGATGATCTGCAAGCTCTAGTAATGAAAGTCAAGGAGCACAGTGAAAAAATGGGACCATGACTAAATGTCAAGATGAAGACTAAACTAATGACAACGGGTACAGCAACCAACCTCAGAATTGACACTGAAGACATTGAAGTGGTGGATAGCTTCTGCCTTTTAGGATCGATAGTCAACAGTCAAGGATCCAGCAGTCAAGAAATACGCCACAGACTAGCACTTGGTAGGGTTGCAATAAAGGCCTTGAAAGGATATTTAGATGCCGTGACATGGCTACACCAGAGGCGTATCTAGGGTGAGGCAGGCAGGGCACGTGCCCCGGGTGCCACTTGAAGGGGGCGCGCAATTTTTAAAAATTATTTTTTTTAAAAAGTCTACCAAAAACAAAATGGCCACCATGCATGCTCAAATGGCCTCTGTGAGACCCTAGGCCATGCCAGGCCTCGCAGAGGCCATTTGAGCATGCATGGTGGCCATTTTGTTTTCAGCGGCCATTCTTAAAAAAAAATCATTTTTAAAAATGGCCACCACACATGCTCAAATGGTCCCTGTGAGGCCCTAGAGGCCAGCAGGGGGAGGGGGGACCTTTGCAGACACCCCATGGCCTTTAAGAAGCCCCCCAAAGGGTCTACAGGTAAAAAAAATTTTTTTTAATTTAATATAATATGTCACTGTACACATATTCAAATTGGCAATATGTACAGAGAATCAGGGCTTGTGAATACTGAGCTGAAACATATGAGCTAGGACTGTATTCATTTGCTCTTACTTTGCTTCTTGTGAGAAGTGAGTTAAATGTGATGTCTTAATAATATGGCTATTAATGGTGAGTTTGTCTTTGAATCAGTGTGAAATCCTTAGAATTAAGGCCCACTGGGAGTTTCTTGCTCTCTTTCTCTCATTTTAACTGTCTTTCTGAAATACTAGAATATATTCTAAGCAGTGACACAGTTTACTCTGTATATCCTTTAATTATTTTCAGAGTATCTGGGAAAAGTCAAATTCTCAATTTATTTTTAAAACTGATGTAATAGTGATGCTACAATGCATAGTAGAGAATTAGACAGGTGCTTCTGTTTAGTTTTCCAAGTACACTTCCACATAGTATTTGGGTATTTCATGAGCCCCAGCATACTGAAATCTGTAGTTTTCCAGCATTTTTTGGTCTGGCTATGTCCACTGCTAAATAGTTTTTGAAATATTAATAGATTGATGAGTTTGACTTGTATTTTTCAGCTGATAGTATGGTAAAGTTATCTGAAAGATGGGTGTCAGATGTTTGAACAGGGGGTGCAATTTCAGTGCTTGCCCTAGGTGCTATTTCCCCTAGATATGCCTCTGGTCTACACCTACAAAGATTTGAATCATTCAGACAATGGTTTTTCCCGTGACACTCTATGGATGCGAAAGTTGGACTTTGAAGAAGCAAGATAGAAAAAGTATTAACGCTTTTGAACTTTGGTGCTGGAGAAGAGTTTTGAGGCTACCATGCCAGGAGAACAAACAAAGGGATCATAGAACAAATTGATCATAGAACAAATCAATCCAAAATTTTCAATGGAGGCACAAATGACCAGGCTCAAACTATCATACCTCTGACACATTATGCAAAGACCCAGCTCCCTTGGGAAGTCTATAATGCTGGGGAAAGTTGAAGGAAAGAGAAGAAGGGGACGACCAGCAGCAAGGTGGATGGACTCGATTACGACAGCAATGAATGTACCACTGAGAGACCTGAAAGGCCAAGTTGAAGACAGACCATCATCCTGGAGAGAATCTATCTATGTGGTCACTAAGAGACAACACCGACTTGACAGCACTTAATCAAGCAATCAATTAATCAATCACTTACTTCATAATGTGCCCTTAAGAGGCAAGGATGGGGGCAGCACCCCCCGAAAAGTGGCTTCCCCACCGACCCCCCCATTTCTGTAGTAGAAATCTAATATGTGGGACACAGCTTGCCAACCCATAAATACATTTATTTATTCATTCACATATTTATTTATTATATTTTCATGCCACCCTTTATAAAATTTCAGGGCAATTTACAATTTAGCCAAACAACAACTACAACCTAAAAATCATGTAAAAACAAATCAAAATTACCACAGGTAAAACTTTAAAGCATCATAAACTAAAAGCCTGATGAAACAAGTGAGTTTAAAAACAACCAGAGATGGGGAGATTCTGATTTCATTGGGGATTGTGTGTTCCACCCTCCCGCCCCCATGCTGCCACTGTTTGAAGGGGATGTTGCTTTAATGATCCTGGTGTGTAAATGTGCTTTGAAGCCACTTGAAGCTTAAATCAACTGCTAGTTAAATCCAGAAGCCCAGAACCACATTCTTTCTCTGCCCAGTTGGCTTGTGATGGGGCACGGTGGCTGCCTTCACCCACTGAGTTCAGTGACCCAAACTTCATGCATGGAGTCTGTGCTGACCATCCGTCTTGCCAACTAGGTTAAAGATCCCATCAACGCTAGCCTAACAGATGGCTGGAAGAAGGGTTGATGTCTATTCCACTGTGAAGGTAAACGTGAACCCCAGCTCTCCTCCAGACAGACACCGGCTCCATAAAAAATGTTTGCACTGGGAATGGTTGCTCTTTAAACAGACTTGAGTGCCTGGCTCTCTCCGCTGAGCAAATATCGTTCAATAATGGAGCTGTATGAAGGAGCCAGACAGTTAATGTGCCTCTATAATACGTGCTGAGAGTAGACCATCTGTCTTCACTGGAATATAGATCATTGCAGCAGGTCCCTGCACATGGAATGTGCAAGTTAATAGAAGGCTCTTCCAGAAATTATTGTGCTATATATAAACAATTGCTTTGCATAGGTAGGGAACCTCAGCTATACACCTTTATCCATATATTGAGATACTTTAGACCTGTTCAGCAGGGCTGGCTATCCACATACAAGGAGGCATCCTTAATTGTTTGAGGAAAGATGTGCCTGATGAGGGCTGAGAAGAATGGGAGGGACCATAACTCAATGGCAGAGCACCTGCTCTTCATGCAGAAGTCCCCAGGTTCAATCCCGGGCGTCTCCATGCAAGGCTGAGAAAGTCTCCTGCATGAAACCTTGGAGGCTTCAGGCAATACTGAGCTAGATAGACCAATGGTCTAACTCAATATAAGGGAGCTTTCTATATTTATGCTAAAGTGTGCACAAGGAGCAGCCACTTAATAGTGCCTAGAGAGCAGGAGGCTGTTGGTTCGAATCCCTGCTGGTATGTTCCCCAGAATATGGGAAACTCCTATATCGGGCAGCAGCAATATAGGAAGGTGCTGTAAGGCATCATCTCATACTGTGCGGGAGGAGGCAATGGTAAACCACTTCTGTATTCTACCAAGAAAACCACATGGCTCTGTGGTTGCCAGGAGTTGACACTGACTTGACGGCACAATCTTTCCTTTCCTTTCCTTTTTTTACATGCATAAGGAGGCAGAGCATACCTAGAGTCTCAGGGACATAGCCCACCTACACAGAGGGTCTAGTCTGGTCAGAGGAAGCTGGACAACCCTGTGCAACATGAAATCCTGCCAAGAAACTCCTTGTGCCAGAAGTGGCACAAGCAGGGGCGTAAGTATAATAGGGCAAGGGGAGACAGGTGTCTGGGGGCCAACTGTTTTGTTACCACTATTCAGCCTCATTTAAGATTTCTTTACTTCATGAGCTGAGCTTCAGTGGGGGGGCGGCATTTTAAAATCTTGTCTCTGGGCCCACTCCAACCTTCCTACGCCCCTGGACACAAGACGTTTGTTTGGCCCCCACCCTGTTCTCCTTTTAGTGTTGATCAGAAATCTGACTTTTAAAATTCAGCATATTTTAAATTTAGTATATTTTGCAAGGCGTATGGTTTGAATTGAGGTAGGCTGCTTTGGAGGTATTTTTTTTTAATTTTAAAAAATTGTAAGCTGCTGAAATTGTGGGCTTCAGTATGAACATAAGAACAGCCCTGCTGGATCAGGCCCAAGGAGGCCCATCTAGTTCAGCATCCTGTTTCGCACAGTGGCCCACCAGATGCCGCTGGAAGCCACAGGCAGGATTTGAGGTTGTGCCCTCTCTCCTGCTGTTACTCCCCTGAAACTGGTACTCAGAGGCATCCTACCTTTGAGGCTGGAGGTGATCTATAGCCCTCCCAACTAGTAGCCGTTGATAGACCTCTCCTCCATGAAGTTATCCAAACCCCTCTTAAAGCCATCCAGGTTGTTGGCTGTCACCACCTCTTGTGGCAGAGAATTCCACAAGTTGATTATGTGTTGTGTGAAAAAGTACCTCCGTTTGTTGGTCCTAAATTTCCTGGCAATCCATTTCATGGGATGACTTCTGGTTCTAGTGTTATGGGAGAGGGAGAAGAATGTCTCTCTATCCACTTTCTCCACAACATGCATGATTTTATAGACCTCTGCAATGTCCTTTTTTAGATGTTGTGACCAGAATTTATATGCAGTACTCCAGGTGTGGCCGCACCATAGTTTTGTATAAGGGCATTAGAATATTATCAGTTTTATTTTCAATCCCCTTCCTAATGACCCTTAGCATGGAATTGGCTTTTTTCACAGCTGCCGCACATTGAGTCGACACTTTCAATGAGCTGTCTAGCATGACCCCAAGATCCCTCTCCTGGTCAGTCACCGACAGCTCAGATCCCATCAGCGTATACTTGAAGTTGGGGTTTTTCGTCCCAATGTGCATCACTTTACACTTGCCAGCACTGAACCACATTTGCCATTTTGTCACCCACTCACCCAGTTTGGAGAGATCCTTTTGGAGCTCCTCACAATCCATTTTGGATTTCACTACCCGGAATTGTTTGGTATCGTCTGCAAATTTCCCCTGCTAATTGGACAAAGAGGCACCTTTTACAGTGGTGATTCTCTTTATTTAGCAGGGGGAGAGTTACTGGCCCTATCAACCCACAGCACAGTACCTCCAGTGACTGTTGCTGGTGTCTGTCTTGTGGTGTTGTTGTTTTTTAGAACGTGAGCCCTTTGGGGACAGGGAGCCATCTTATTTATGATGAGATGATGAGGCGGTCTAAATGTCAGCCTAGTAATGTGCTTGCACAATTTGAATGCTGTTATGCAAGAATAGTCCCACTGGGAATGATGGGCTTACTCTTGAGTAATGTAATTTGTGCAAATTTTGCATTTGTACAACTTACGCTTGTGCAAACAAATCGTTGTTAGGCTGGTACATTCTTGCACAGTATGTCATTGTTTAGATAGCTTTATGTCTGTACAGATCTGCACATGCATACACTGTGCACAGAAGCCCCATTCACACATGATGTCCGACACTCATGCAGTCTGTGTACAGTGTAGACCAGTACAGATCTGTATACAGTTATTTACATGTTATGCTGGTACAGCAGTACACTTACTATAGATATCCTGCATTTCAGGGGTCCTATATTAGGTTCACTTTTTAAATGGGCGCAGATACAGTCATTCACACAAGAATATGTCCATTTGCACAGACATCTAAACACAGGTACAACATAATGTATGGCCAGGGCTAGATTGTACAATCATTAAACACAATGAGTGGAAAGAGCGCTAGCTTAGAATGCTGGTTCAGAGTTCGACTGAAAGTATCAATACTAAGGATAGAGATGGTAAGTGCCTGTTTACCTATCTCTATGGGAGACTGCCCCTTCTAAGCTTCCAGGGCAAGCTTGAGGCCAACCTGGTATTTTTTAATGCCCATCAGCTGCGAGTCAGTGGTTGGTATGTACTAGGTGAGTTCATGTGCACTGGTTGCTAATAAGTTTCCGGGCAAAATACAAGGGTTGGCCTTCTTCGCTATGAACCACACCACCCACTGAGATCATCTGGAGAGGTTCTTCTGCAGTTGCCACCGGCTCGTCTGCTGGCTACTGAGGGACGGGCCTTCTCCGTTGCTACTCCGAGGCTTTGGAACACACTTCTTGCTGAAAAAAGAGCCTCCCCATCTCTTACAACTCGTAAAAAGGCAGTCAAGACGCATATGTTCACCCAAGCTTTTGATTAGATATTGTTTTAATTGTGTTTTTAATAGTTTTAACATGTTAAATTTTAATTGTTGTAATATTTTAATCTTTTTATCCATTGTTTTTATTGTTTCGTCGTAAACCGCCCAGAGACTTGCGTTTTGGGTGGTATACAGATGTGTTGAATGAATGAATGAATGAATGTGCAGTCTCCAATGGAGCCTCTCTTCAAAATTCAGGTGGCGTACCTACTGTACCGACTAATGGTGCAGTGGGGAAATGACTTGCCTGGTGAGCAAGAGGTGGCTGGTTCGAATCCCTGCTGGTCGGGCAGCAGCGATATAAGAAGGTGCTGAAAGGCATCGAGGCTATTCACACAATGGGAAAAGGCAAGCCCGATTTTCTCCCATCTTGAGAACCACCAGGCTCGGCTGCAAGCCCGGTGGTTCTTAAGCGGGTCACCTACTTAAATAACCCTCCCCTAAGCCCAGGTTAGTGGAGTGAGCACTCTGCTAACCCGGGCTCTATGGTCGTGAGTTGCTGCGGCAACTCATGAGTAGACCCCCGACCAGGAGGCTTAAATGCAGCCTCCCTGCTTGGGGGTCTCTCCAGAATGCCCTGCATGCTCACGCAGGGCATGCTGGAGCTTCCGGGGGCCATGCGGTGGCTCCATAACAAAGCCAGCAGTCGTGGGGGGGGGGGCCCTGGGTCGTCTGCAGAGAGAGCGGGCTAAGCCTGCTCTCCCCGCGAACCCTGCTGAGGCGGTTCCCCCTGATCGTGGGAACTGCCTCATCATCTCACACTAGGCGGGAGGAAGCAGTGGTAAACCCCTCCTCTATTCTACCAAAGACAACCACATGGCTCCAGTGCTCAGTTTGAAAAGCCAGGACCTGGAAGCCACATCTCCTCACCTCGTTTTGTGCTCTCTCTCCTCTGAGCTGAGAGAAGCTGAGGACAACTGTATTTAGAGAATTTGCAGGAGTCCCTCCCCCAGCCTCTTAAATTCAGTGTTCAGTTCTGTCGTGAAACTTGTCATCCCTTCTCCCACCAGAGGGTGCTAATAACGTCCTGGATGCAGCCATCAGGTCAGAGGGAACTAGGTCAGAGTTACACAAAAGGAGACTTTAGATGTTGTTGTTGTTGTTCTGTTTGGCTCTGACAACTTATAAACAGGCCTCCGGCCTCCATGACTAACATGGCTTTGGAAGGTTAATTAAAGTGAGCACTGCTTACCAGAACCCAGCCACTGGATAACAGATTTGCCCACCTGCCTGCAGCGCAGGAACATTTACATGGCCCTTCCTTTCTTAATATAAACCTAACTAGGTTGCCAGAGAAGTCTCTCTCTCTCTCTCTCTCTCTCTCTGAGTCATTTGGCATTAGGGCAAAGAGAGCAGCTGAAATAATTTCATGACATCTGCCCTTGGAAAAGGCAGGAAGAAAAAAAGCTTGGGAGGCCGAGAAGAATGGTGATAAACTGAAAACCCTCTTGACAAATGAAATCGGGCAAACACAGAATGTAAGAGTTGCTTTGCTGGATAAGATCAAAGGTCCGCCTGGTTATATGAACACCGCCTCCAAGGATGGTCAAGCACATGGTCTTGGCAATTCTAGTTCCAACAGGAAGTGCCTCATTGTATTTCCTGTTGCACTTCCTTGTTTCCTCTCTATGGATATACAGTTGTGGCTGTGGATAATGGGAGTTGTAGTCAGGGGGAAGTCTGGGAACCCAAGTTTGAGAACCAGTGGTGTAATGTGTGAGATGTAACTTACATATTGAAAAATGGTATTTTAAAAATAGCAGGATACCATATTTACCCAAATACAAGATGACTCTGAATTAAAAATAAGCCCCTTAAAAAAATAGAGAGGTTGAATACAGGTTATACCTTTATTTACCCAAAAGGTAGAGGACTCTGAATTTAAGAGGATCCTCGGATTTCTAATGTGAAAGAACTTGAAAAAACTTAGTCTTGGATTCAGGTAAATACAGTATTCTGGTTGGTTGAAAATGTATTTGAGAAAGATTGATGTGCCTCTAGTTGGAGCCGAAATCAGCAGGAGCTTGTTTGGGATTCTTTTAATGAATGTTTTTAGAATGCAGTTTGGCTCAGAATAATAAACAGTTCTTGAGGGAAGAAGAATAAAAAGATCAGGGCACAAGTTCATCCTGATGCAATGAGATGTTTGCAACCAAGTTGAATTTTGCCTGAATTCAACATGACTTTTAAGGGCAAGTTGCATCTTGTATAATTGCACTGTCTCTCAGCCAAGCTGAGAGTTCATTCCAGGCGTCTTGGTGGAGAGTTTTCATAACAACCGGCAGTTGCCTTAGTAACCAAGGTGAACAAACCACAGCAGGGCTGGTGCCCCAGGCAGAAAGTTGGAGGAAAGACAGCCTCAAAACCAAACCCCCTTCACAATTGCTCCCAAACCAGTTTGTTCAGGATTTCTTTTTGTTGTCAATGCAATGAAATAAAATAGAAGTGAAAAGTTTTCCCAGGTCTGCTTGGAAAAGAATAGGTAGTTATCCACTTTCTCTCCAGATGGACTCCCCCACCTTCCAGATATTAATTAATTAATTATCTCTGTTGTACTGCACTGATGGTGGTGAAACCTCTGACTGGCTGAACTGTTAATGATGGACTCAGAATGTTCAACTGTTCAAAGCTCTTTGCAGTCCAGCTTCTGTGAGGGAAGCGAGCATGGTCAGTTTGGCTGGGCGCTAAACTACACACAGTAGGTGACTAAATATTTGGCTCATGAAGGTTGGAAAGCTAAGGGGCAGAAAGACCAGAAGCAAGAAGACTGAAGGATGGGTGCAGAATAGTCAGTTGGCTGAAAAAGAGGATCTTGGGTGAAAGAAAGGAGAAAGAGGCTTGAGGATATAGTGTGCTGAGGCAAAAGAGACCCTGAAGAAACCACAGAACAGTTAAATTTTGGGGGGGGGATTCTGAGGAGGAGGAAGAGGGAGGCATGAATGGAGGAGCCAAGGAAAAGGTAGGACTGGGGGAAAACTGCATCTAAGGACAGGAGAGGCTGTGCACTGTTGGCAAGAAAGAAGTGGGCAGGCAACAGAAGGACTCAAGGGGCCATAGGACTGCTAAGTCTACAATCTAGACCAGGGCTTCCCAACCTGGGGGGGCGGGGTGTTTCTCAGATATTGTTGGACTACAACTCCCATCATCCCCAGCCATGATGATCTTATGGCTGGGGATGATGGGAGTTGTAGTCCAATAACATCTGGGAGCTCGCTTTTTGGAAGCTCTACTGTAAAAGGTGCAGAGTCAAGACTTCTGGTGTAAAATAATTTGACAGGGTAATGTTTCCAGCTGAGGATTCTGCTTTCACTGTGAGATTGTGATTTGGGGATCCTAGATAATTAGGGCTAAGGGGCAGAGCAGGGTAAGGGACTAGATTTCACGCACTGTTTGGAACTAGCCAGCTATTTCTTGAGCTGCTGGCATCCATCTAGTAATATTTAGCTCAAGAGGTTTTTATGTATTTCCTGAACTTGAAGGAATCTTTCATTTGAACATCATAGAAAGTTTCCAATATATGTTTTTATCCAATTTCAGCAGCGTAACGGGACCTGCTTTGCCAAAGGCTTATTTGGCCAGCTTGAAATGATGCAGAGTCAACATCTTCTAAGCACAATATCTTTGCGGGAAATGCTTTTTGCCTGGAAAAAAAGCCTCCAGTCAAGCTTGTTTTGGCGCTCATCTAACAGTGGCTAGGTACAGGAACTAGTTAGTGAACGTTTTCGAAGAATGGAGATAAGCCTTATCACTCAAGTCATGTCTGTATATCAGACTGCTGCTAAAGGCACAGACAGTACAGAACCTGATTTAAGAAAAACAAAACCAAAAAACTATCTGTGTGTGATCCCGAACATTACTGTGCATATTTCTGATTGTCCCATATAAAGAAATATTATTGTAGCACTGGAAAAAGTGCACACACACAAATATCAAGGAAACTATCATGGTGTCGGAGCAACTTCTCACAAGGAAAAGCTTTCTCCTGCTAACTGGGCAAAGAGGCACCTTTTAAGGTGGTGATTCTCTTTATTTAGCAGGGGGAGAGTAACTGGTCCTATCCACCCCCAGCACAGTACCTCCAGTGACTGTTGCTGGTGTCTATCTTGTGTTTTTTTAAGAATGTGAGCCCTTTGGGGGACAGGGAGCCATCTTATTTATTTATTATTTCTCTGTGTAAACCGCCCTGAGCCATTTTTGGAAGGGCGGTATAGAAATTGAATTAATAATATTAATAATAATATTAATAATAATAATAAGTTTTTAATTTAGAAAAAAGTTACAATCAGGAGGATAAAAAGTTATAAAAACATCTGTCTGTTCACTGTAAAAAACCAGATGCTGGAGTAGATTGGCCTTCAGTCTGATCCAAACACTCTTGTGATGTTCTTTTGTACAGCTCTTGGGGGAAATCATCAGAGTCCATCCTTCTTTACTACTACTACTACTATGCATATTCATATACCACTTTTTAACCAAAGTTTTCAAAGTGGTTTACACAGAAAAATCAACATAACTAAAATGATTTCCTGTCCCCAAAGGGTTCACAGTCTTAAAAACAAAACAAAAAAATAGCATAGACACCAGCAACAGCCACTGGAGGGATGCTGTGCTGGGGCTGGATAGGACCAGTTGCTCTCCCCTTGCTAAATAGAAGAGAATCACCACTTGGGGGCGGGGGGAAGGTGCCTCTTTTGCTCAGTTAGGTTTATTATCTCACAATAGCATTCCTTGCCTAGAACAGCAAATAGTATGACTCAGTCTGACGAAGCAGTGATATCAAAGGAAAACAGGTCCGAGATTAGCCCTTACACAAGTGTAGGGTTTTAACAGAGACCTTGAGGTCGTTTACACAGTCAAAAACTGTGTTCTACCGAGGGTTTGGGAGCTGTGTCTGCAGCAGCGTAGGGGTCCAGCTAGCCACGCCCCTGCGTCTGATGTCAGATGGGGGGCGTGTTCTCCCTCCCAAACGGGGCCACGCGGGACCTCTCAATGTCCCAAATGGTTGCATATTTTTCAAACTACATGAAATGTCGAATTGTTAGATTATTTTCTTATAAAAAATTCAATAAATAAAGATTATTATTTTTTAAATAAATGCTGCAAGTCTGTAGTTTTTAACACATTCCAAATGCAATGCTTGTCATTTGGTTTGGCCCCACCAGCTCCCCCACCCCACCCCGGGTCTCTGAGAACTTTATTATAGGCAAGAAACTAGTCAGGCAGATATTCAGCAGGCTCAGCTTTTCTCATCATAGCATAAACATAACCCTGGTAAAGGAAGTGCTTTAGCAGCAACACCTACCTACTGGGCAGAAATGAGATGAGATTCCCCTCTTCCCCTGTTTATTTACATGGGTTTTGCAAACGGAGATCTCTCTCTACAAACTCATGTTTCTCTGTATGTGAGAGTGTTTTCCTCCTCTTGGCTCCTGCTAACTCTTGCAAAAACATGAACCTAAAAATAACTTTGGTTTAGGTTCAAGAAGGGTGGAGTGAGAGAGTTCCCTGGGCAGTGTTTGAGAGGCATGAAGCAGAGAACGTACAGTACAGTCGCTTTAGCAATATGCAATTAATTTATCATCAGTTCCTGTAGGCCTACTTTTCACTTTAGATTGCAGCTCATGCAAGAGAGAGAGAGAGAGAGAGAATTCACCCACACAGAAAATGAGCATGCCTAAGAGGAGGGTGTCGCCTGGTCTAAATAGGGCAACTTAGCAACAGTCCCTTATTAGCAGGTAAAGTAAAGTGTGCTGTCAAGTTGATATCGACTCCTGGTGCCCACAGAGCCCTGTGGTTTTCTTTGGTAGAATACAGGAGGGGTTGACCATTGCCTCCTCCCGCTCAGTATGAGATGGTGCCTTTCAGCATCTTCCTATATCGCTGCTGCTGCCTGATATAGTACCAGCAGGGATTCAAAGCGGCAACCTTCTGCTTGTTAGTCAAGCATTTCCCCGCTGCGCCATTTAAGGTGGTCCTTATTAGCAGGGACGTCCCTTATTTCAGCCCCAAATTGCCTGTCCCTTATGGGATGCCATTTGTCCCTTTCAGCTAATAAGAAGAACTTGCCAGGGGCGTAGCAAGGTTGGAGTGGGCCCAGAGACAAGATTTTAAAATGGGGCCCCCCCTGCTGTTCTAGTAGCTCCAGGTTTTAACACTCAAATCAATTTCGGAGGATGAATACATCTGAAGGAAGCCCGGGTGGGTGTGCAGCTGGGGGAGTCAGTCATGTGACTTGCCTCTGAGGGGCCCCGCAAGGCAGTGGGCCCCCAGACAACTGTCTCCCCCTGCCCTATTATAGTTACGCCCCTGGAACTTGCAGTGTAGCTAGGGAGAGGGGGGCCTGTGTTCTCTCCTCTCCCCAGTGGCCCCTCAGAGTGAGGGAGATAATGAAGAAAATTGGGATGGGTGGAGCTGGAGGCCTCTCAGGAGCTGGGCGGCCTGGGTTCTTTGAACCCATCTGCTCAATTATAGCTACACCCCGTCCCCTGGGAAGAACCTGTGGCTCAGATCAAACCAGTTATTTTCACTAATAAGGAAATAATGAATCAACTCCAGCTCCTTTTCCTTCTCCAATTACTCCCGCATGGTCCCCTGCTCATGACCTTTATTCCAGTCGTGGAATGTTCTCAAACCTGGGTCTAAAGCAACTCAGATGCAGTTACCTGAGTGAGTGCTGGTCCATTTTGACTAACCTGTGTGCAAACATTGTTGAGAGGTATTATTGGATAGGCACTTAGCAGCACATAAAAGTACACAAGAACAGCCCTGCTGGATCAGGCCCAAGGCCTATCTAGTCCAGCACCCTGTTTCACAAAGTAGCCCACCAGATGCCCCTGGGAAGCCACATAACCAGGAGATGTGAAGGCAGGCCCTCTCTCATGCTGTGGCTCCCCTGGAATTCAGAGGCTTCTTGGCTCTGAGCTTGGAGGAAGCCTATAGCCATCAGGCTTAATAGCCATTGATAGACCTGTCTTCCATGCATTTATCTAAGCCCCTCCAAGCTGGTGGCCATCACCACATCCCGTGGCAGAGAATTCCATAGATGTATTATGTACTGTGTGAAACCGTACTTCCTTTTCTCAGTCCTAAATTTCCTGGCAATCAGTTTCATGGGATGACCCCTGGTTCTAGTGTTGTGAGAGAGGAAGAACTCCTAATTACTCAGCTATTTATTATGAACTCCTCACTGGAAAAGCCCTGTGCATAAAACTTGGATTGGTGGGGTGGTGGTGGGGACAACAACCATATTTTATCTGTCTCTAGTTTCTAGTCCATCTGGGCCTAGGACTGCTCAGGCCCCTGAGAATATCATACAGATACAACCACTCGCACAGGCTTCTGCAGCAAATGCGAAACAGGGTTTTTTCCCTCCAGTTCACTTACAAGCACTGTCTCATTCTGAGGCCTCTAAGCTTGCTTGACACAGCCTTAGCTCTTAGAGCAGCTCCTTAGTATCTTTGGATACTGAGCCATAATGTTTAGGAGAAAGATCCACATAAGAGTATGTTGGCTTGCTTAGTGCATCCTCAGGGCCTTATCTGACATTGTGTGGGTCTGCCCCTGTCTATCAGAACTGTTGTTATCACAGAGATTAGCAGTGGAGGCAAAATGTTTTATTAGAGCTTTAAGCCAAGGTCAGGCAGTTGATATCAGTATGCTGATAACAACATGTGCAGGGTAGCTACCTTTGAGCAGGTAGCTCCTGCTCAAAAGAACCAAAACTGCCCTCCACACTTGCTACCTGGGTGCTTTCCAGACTAGCTGCTCATCAGCAGCAAAATGCCTCCGTTCGGGCAAGTCAAATTTGGATCGTAAACAGCAGGGGGAGCAGTTTCGCCGCAACTAACAACCCGAAAAAACAGCAACTTTTCCACGCCAGATATACGACATCCTTGCTCTATATTGCAGCAATTAAGTTTGCAACAAGGTATTGGAAATGTGAATGGCGCCCTGCTGTCCACGTAGGGACTGTGGTGTCACGACGCAGGAAGTGTGGAAGCACACTTCCGGGATACGTCCTGACCCCATTGCAGCATCTAGCATCTAGGAGAGGAGAGCTGGTCTTGTGGTAGCAAGCATGACTTGTCCCCTTAGCTAAGCAGGGTCCGCCCTTGTTTCATATGAATGGGAGACTTGATGTGTGAGCACTGCAAGATCTTCCCCTCAGGGGATGGAGGTGCTCTGGGAAGAGCAGAAGGTTCCAAGTTCCCTCCCTGGCAGCATCTCCAAGATAGGGCTGAGAGAGACTCCTGCCTGCAACATTGGAGAAGCCGCTGCCAGTCTGGGTAGACAATACTGAGCTAGATAGGCCAATGGTCTGACTCAGTATATGGCAGCTTCCTGTGTTCCTATGTTCCTAGTCTGGAAAGCACCCAGTAGGCCTGTTTCAAGTTCATATTTTGATCAGCTAAACGACTTTTCAAAAACACTTTAGCCCTATTCAGACATTATGCTATACAAGCATACAGATGTCTGCACACTTGTATATGGTTTTTGTGTGAATGACTGTTCCTGTCTTCATTTTAAAAGTGCATCTGAGTACAGGCCCCTTGAGTGCAAGGTTCAGATAGGAAGTGTACTTTTGTTCCACATAATGTGTGAATAACTGTACCTGTGTACAGAGCTGTTCCTGTGTACACTATACACTCATTGTGTGTTGAACATAATTTTGGAATAGGGCTCTTTTCTCTGGCTGGTTACAGTTTCTCTCCAGAGACTCCGGGGCAGGGGTGGCTACCCTGAAGCTTTGCAGCTCTGATTGGACTACAAATCCCATCAGCCACAGCCACGATGGGAGCTGCAACCCAACAGCAGCTGGGGATCATCAGGTTGGTCAACCCTTTTCTAAAGATAATCACCACTCTTTGGAGAACTGGTGTTTCTTTAGTGTATAAAAGCTTTTTAACAACTGAAATGCATCCGGAGGACAAAAGTTCTCTTTTTTAGATTGTGGCTGGAGATGATGGGAGTTGTAGTCCAACAACGTTTGGGGACCCGAGGTTGGGAAACCCTGGAGTAGCCTCCAGCCAGGAACACATCCACAAAGTTACCTAAGACAAGACCACTGGGCAATTTGCAAGGAGATAGGTCGCACATGGGGAGTCAGGGGTGTATCTAGGGGAAAGGGGGCCTGTGTTTGCCCCTCTCCCTGGCAGCCCCTTGGAGTGAGGGAGATAATGAAGAAAATAGGGAGGGGTGGAGGTGGGGGGTCCGGGCTGTTTGAACCCTTCTGCTCAATTATAGCTACACCCCTGGGGGGAGTTCTCCTGCAAGAACCCTAATCAAAATAATTGCTGCTTTTGCAGGAACATTTCCCAGTGGGTTATGTTTTAGAGTGGCCCGGCTGCTTTCAGAAACTCAGGCACTGGCGAGGACTTAAACCGCCCTCCCATCCTTCCTTCCGAGCAATCATTTCTTAATTGAAGGCTGAATCGTATGACCAGCAAGCATGGGGGCGAGAGGCTCTCAGTCTCTCCTGGATTACGTCTTTTGAGCACAGGTGAAAGGGGAGATGGTTTGTGGATTGATTTCTGGACATCCATAGCTCACTCTTCTAGCTGAAGATGGCCAGATCAGTCATGTCATGTACAAAGTAACCCACAGGTGGTTAGAGTCAGAAGGATGCTAAAAAGGACTTCCTAGTATTTCCCTCTACCAGACAGATCAACTAATATAATATGTCAGAAGCAGGGAGCAGGAGTGCTGTGCAGAAGGCGGATCAGAACCAGGGTCAGAGGGACATAGGAAGCTGCCATATACTGAGTCAGACCATTAGACCATCGAGTTCAGGATTGTCTACACTGACTAGCAGCAGCCCTCCAAGTTTTCAGGTAGGGGTCCTTCCCAGCCTTACATGGAGATGCTGGCAAGGATTGAAGCTGGGACCAGTGTTCCCTGTAACAGAGATTCCCAGAAGTTTATGACTGCAACTCCCATAATCCCCAGCCAAAGTCATTGCAACTGGGGATGCTGAGAGTTGTAGTCAATAACATCTGGAGTCCCCTGTTACAGGGAACACTGCCTGGGACCAGTATTCCCAATAAGAGGGATTCCCAAATGTAACTATTACTCCCATCAACCCCAGCTGCAATGGTCTTTGGCTGGGCATGATGGGAGTTGTAGTCAACATCTATTAATCCCAGGGAACACTGTCTGGGACCTTCTATATCCAAACAAATAGTGTACTACGCAGCTGCAACCCCTTCTCCTAAGGGGAGTGTGTTGCAGCAGAGCAGACAACATTCATATGTAGTCACCCATCCAAATGCAAGCCAGGGCAGATCCTGCTTATCAACAGCAACAATTGAGGCTCACTACTGCAAGACCAGGTCTTCTCCCCTAGTCCAGAACCCGCTTTTCCCACAATGACCCCCTAGTTGCTTTTGGGAAGCACACATACACAGGGGTGACAGTCTTCTGTTATTTTTGCTCCCACCCACACAACAATTGCTATTCCAAGGTACACTGCTTCTGGAAATGGAGGCTTGGCTCCAATGAGTTCTCATGGCTAACAGCTAGAAACAAAGCAGGTATGCTCTGCATGCTGGGAAACTCCTAGATAAATTATCCCTGTTTGGCAGGACTCTGACTCTGTAGTTTAATAATTAAGCAAAGCCCTCCTCATTCCAGTCTCTTTCTATGCATAAACAACTTCAGAGGCCTTTTAAACCATGCCCACACCCATTCTTTAAAAAGGGTTTCCTGTTTCACAACTGCTGCACCTAGTTAAAAACATAAGAACCGCCCTGCTGGATCAGGCCCAAGACCGATCGAGTCCAGCATCCTGTTTCAACAGTGGCCCACCAGATGTTAAGCTTGACTTCCGGCAACAGAGCAGCCTTTCCTTGTCCTCAAGTGACTTCATGAACTACACTGAAAACTCAGAAGGCTCAAAGGGGCCAAAGTCCTTGAAAACAATATTCGGTAAACTGGGCTTTTGGTTGCACTTCGGTAATTTTGGAACCTGGACCTAAAGGCGACCCCCCTCCCTGGCCAGTGAAGCATTATCCCCCCTATGCACACGGTGTCAAACACAGTATTTTTAACACGTGGGTTCTTGTGGGCACAAACAGCAGCAACCGAACTCACAAGAATGTAAGAATATAAAACAGGTCTATTGATGCAAATAGACAGTCGCAGAAACATGTCAACACACCATTTAACATATTCCCATCCCACATGTTTTCTTTCCCCACGCCCCACTCTGTCTCCAAAGCACCCAGCGCAGGCCACAATCACACTCGGCCGCTGGCGCAACAGAGATGGGGCCAGCAGCACGGTGTGGTGACCCACCACCCAGGACACACTAATGAAGATTTGGGGGCTCCCAGGGGGTGTGGACTTTGGCCCCAAAGTCCAGAGGTAAGAATGCTACTGGTGGAAAGCCCAAGAATAAGAAGATTGTGACTGAAATCCAAATAAACAGGGGAGCATAAATGGGCGCACTGGTGGAGTTTTTCCTGCCTTCCCCAGCAGCATTCCCATGGAGTGCCACTGCAAGGTGCTTAAATCCCACACTCCATGGTGTAGGCAGAAGCCACCTCTTGAAGGTATTTCTGGCCTTGGAACTCCACCTGCTTCTTGAACTATGCCCAGTCAACACCAGCCTGCCACTCTGCGGCCATGCCCTTTAAAGAAACATATGAAATAATATATAACTCAGCAAAGTACATCTGATCATGTACAGAGTGCCTTTTCCAGGGATAACATCAGGGATTAGCTAGTCGCTTTCCAGGCGAGCTGTTCAACAGCAGCAAAATGCTCTCGTTCGGGCAAATCGCCTTCGAAACGTAAACAGCAGGGGGAGCAGTCTTGCGGGAACTAACAACCGGAAAAAACCAGCAACTTCTTTACACCGGACAAATGATGTCCTAGCTCTATATCGCAGCGATTAAATTCAAAACAAGGCATTGGAAATGTGAACGGCACCCTACTGTCCGCATAGGGACTGCGGTGTCACAACGCAGGAAGTGTGGGAGCACACTTCAGAGATTCATCGTGACCCCGTTGCAGGGTGTAATCTGGAAAGTCCCACCTGGGCTGGCCAATTCCTGATGACAACGACAACGACTACTACTACAATCCATGTACAATATACCCAGGTACAGATCTGTTCACAGGTACAGCTATTCACACGTTATATTGAACACAGATGCAGCAGTACACTTGTACACTTCCTGCCTGCAACATGCATTTGAGGGGCCTATACTCAAGTTCACTTTTAAAATGAATGCAGGTACAGGCATTCACACAAAATTATGTACAAGTGTACAGATACCAGTACACTGGTATGAGATAGTGTCTGAACAGGGCTATTGAGGTGACACAGGTTTGTCCACCAATATAGCGTATATACTATACACTCAACAATTAATTACAATTCCCTTTTTGACACAGGTTTACAAATGTGTCCCACATTCACACATTAAATTGCAGATGCATGTTTAACATAACTTGGAGGTACACCTAAAATTGTAATCTGTGAAGTGACCTGTTGCATTCTATCTAGTAATTTTATATGTTTTATTGTTGTGACATTGGTCCAAGTGTGTGTGCAGGGGCAGGGAGTGAGAAAGGAAAAGAGAGGGAAAGAAATTCCCTAGTAGGAAAATGGAGTTGTTTCTGAATAAACTCTTAGTTAACCCTCCTGCTAACTAAGCAAAGAGATACCAAAGTGGAGCAAAGTGGAGGTTCTCTTTTATTTAGCAGGGGGAGAGCGACTGGCCCTATCCAACCCCAGCACAGCATCCCTCCAGTGGCTGTTGCTGGTATCTGCCTTATGTTTCTTTTTAGAGTCCTTTGGGGTCAGGGGAACATCTTATTTATGTATTATTTATTTTTCTATGTAAACCGTTTTGAGGACTTTGGTTGAAGAGCGGGATATAAATGTTCATGGTACCAGTAAATCTACATAAGATTGCTTTATGTTTAGGAGGGAAACAGCTATAAATCATGGGCTTTATGTGTGCATTCCAAAGCAACAGGGACTAGGGAATGATATCAACATCCAGACCTGACAAACCCCGTCCTGTGTTCAGGAACTGGAGCTGGAAGATGGCACTGCAGAAGAGAATCAGAATAGATTTCCTGCTCACACTCTTCTTCATCATTTATGATTCATGGCAGCTGCTGAGTTGAATGCTATGGCTTGTCGCCACTTTGACTGACAAGCAGATTCCACTGGCTCAGAAATGACTACGGCTGCGGTTTTTAATTTCTGCCGGGAATATTAAAAACACTTGCAACACACACCTGGAGCTTATTACACCCCAGTGGCTGGATGTTATTTTGGCCATCCTCTTGCTAAACTTGACTGGGATCACGTTGTGCTTTCCTCCAATGACTCGGTGAACAGTCAGTTCCTGTTCTGATGCAACTAGGAAGATTTAAACTCACCTCCCTGTTCAGAGTAAAGCATTGGAAGGGCAGAAGTCTCTACTTTGGTGTGGCTTGTCTTAGATGCTGTTCTCATACTTAGCCTAACCCAGGCTAGGGAAGCCCAGCCTGGGTTAGGCTGCGTGTCAGAATCGCCGGGATTGGGCCTGATCCCAGTAGGGCACCATCACCAACGTCTTGACCCCTCTAGCCCTCTGACTCTCTAGTCTCTGTCCCCCTCTGTCATTGAGGCATGAGACAGTGCAGAGTCCTTCACTTCCAACAGGTTGAACCCTGCCTTCCCCCACCACCTGCCCATTCACCCTCGCACACATGCGGTCATGGGAATCACCCCATTGCATGGAAGCAAGGTTGGTGGGAAAGCCAGGTTTTCCTCCTACCTAGGCCACCCCTTTCCCCCCAACGTGAAGCTATACATTTGCTGCAATCCTCATTATTCCCTATGAGGGATTCAAACATATTTTTAAAATTCACCAATAATTGGAGGAGTGTCTGATTGCCTTGGGGTTTTGTGGGTGGTAGGGAACCCTGGGGGCCTACCACCCACCCCATTTTTATGCCCCTAGGTCCTCCACAATAGGGGATAATGGACTGGTTCGGGTCCCACTATACCCTATGAGAAAAATAAATATTTCAAATATTCATAAAAAATCGTAGGAGTGTCCGATTGCTTTGGGGTTTGGGTGGTAGGTACCCATGGGTGCCAGCTACCACCCCACCTACTTTTGGAGGTTCAAACCAGTTCAAACTGGTTCAAATTCAAACCAAACCGGGGGGGGGGTTGAGCAAAACCAAACCTCCCTCTCCTGGTTCGAACCCGGTCGAATTTAAACCGAACCGGGCAGATTGGTTTTTTGCACATCCCTACTCTTGGTCCATCTAGCTCAGTATTGTCTACACAGACTGGCAGCGGCTTCTCCAAGGTTGCTACCCAGCCCTATTTGGAGATGCCAGGGAGGAAATTTGGAACCTTCTGCAAGTAAGCATGCAGATGCTCTTCCCAGAGTGGCCCCATTCCCTCAGGGGAATATCTTCCTGTGTTCACATGTAGTCTCCCACTCAAATGCAAACCAGGGTGGACCCTGCTTAGCAAAGGGGACAATTCATGCTTGCTACCACAAGAGCAACTCTCCTCCTATAGGTACAGCCAAAGACCCCAGACTGAAATTCTGGAGAGCTGCTGTCAGTCAATGTAGACCAGGGCTCTCAAACGGCAGCCCTCCTGTAGATGTTGGCCTACAATTCCCATTATCCTCCTCTGTTACTGGCCATTATGACTGGGATGATGGGAGTTGTAGTCCAACAACAGATGGAGGGCTACAGTTTGAAACATTTGCAAGTGTAGACAATCCTGGGTGAAATGGCCTAGTAGACTGACGGCAAAAGGCAGTTTGCACACGTTTTGGTTTCTTTGGAATTTGGCCCTCATGTGAAGACATCCCTTCTAGCATGCAGATGACTCTGGCCAGGGTGTACAATTTCGGCCCTCTAGTTGCCGGACTACAACTCCCATCATCTCTATTGGCCATTGTGGCTGGGGATGATGGGAGTTGTAGTCCGATAGCTGGAGGGCTGAAGCTGTGTACCTCTGCTCTTTGGTGAGGCGGGGCTGCAGAACTTTTGTCATCTTTTAAAACTTGAGAACATGAGTAGGAAAACCTATTAAAGAGACAGTAAGACTAAAGCATTCAGACTCTGTTGCAGACTGCTGATGCACAACAGCGGAGAACAACCTGTACTGTGTACAGCTTTTCTCCCGTGTTGTTCTGGCCTGCCCCAAACTAAGGGAGGGAACAGCTGTGGCTTGATATGCCCTCAGGCATTTCTTTCTGTCTGTAGACAGACAACTGCAGCTAACAGACTGCCAGGGGTGTATCTAGGGTAGGGCAGGCAGGGCAAGTGCCCTGGGCGCCATTTGAAGGGGGCGCCATTTTCTAAAATAAAATAAAAATTTAAAAATGGCTCCTGAAAACAAAATGGCCACCGCACACGCTCAAATGGCCTCTGTGAGGCCCCAGGCCATGCCAGGACACGCAGAGGCCATTTGAGCATACACTGTGGCCATTTTGTTTTCAGCGGCCATTTAAAAAATAAATAAAAAATAAAAAATGGCCACCGCACATGCTCAAATGGTCCCTGTGAGGCCCTAGAGACCAGCGAGGGGGGGAACCTTTGCAGACCCCCCCCCACAGCCTTTAGGAAGCCCCCCGAAGGGGCTACAGGTAAAAAAATAATTAATTTAATATAATATGTCACTGTACACATATTTAGTTTGGCACTATGTACAGAGAATCAGGGCTTGTGAATACTGAGCTGAAACATATGAGCTAGGATTGTATCTGGGAGCTAGGATTTGCTCTTACTTTGCTTCTTGTGATAAGTGAGTTAAATGTGATGTCTTAATAATATGGCTATTAATGGTGAGTTTGTCTTTGAATCAGTGTGAAATCCTTAGTATTACGGCCCACTGGGAGTTTCTTTCTCTCATTTAACTGTCTTTCTGAAATACTAGAATATATTCCAAGCAATGACACAGTTTACTCTGCATATCCTTTAATTATTTTCAGAGTATCTGGGAAAAGTCAAATTCTCCATTTATTTTAAAAACTTATGTAATAGTGATGCTACAATGCATAGTAGGGAATTAGACAGACACTTCTGTTTAGGTTTCCAAGTATACCTCCACATAGTTTTTGGGTATTTCATGAGCCCCAGCATACTGACATTTGTAGTTTTCCAGCACTTTTTTGGTCTGGCTACGTCCACTGCTAAATAGCTTTTGAAAGATTAAAAAATTAACGAGCTTGACTTGTATTTTTGAGCTGTTATTATGGTAAAGTTATGTGAAAGATGGGTGTCAGATGTTTGGACAGGGGGTGCAATTTCAGGGCTTGCCCTAGGCGCTATTTTCCCTCGATACACCTCTGCGGACTGCATAGCTGCCTGAATCTCCACCACCATCTATGTATACAGTCTCTGTGTGATTACTAGAAAAAGGATACAGAAGCCTTAGAGGACTGCTCTTTGGTAGCAGCTGGAAACCAAGGTCTCCTAGTGGAAACGTGATCTCCTAGTGGCACTGATGGCAGGGATGTCTTTGTTGACTCACTCTGGAAAGCTGTTCCATGAACTATTTGTACACTGGAACTGATGTGAGGAGTGCCAGCCGCTGCCAGGCTGATGTGAGGAGGGCCAGGCTTTTGAGGATCAGTAAACAACTGCTTTTAAAGGTGCTGTCTCAACGTCCCCACCCCCACCCTTAGAATCCTTTTAAAGGTAGAATTCAAATTCGGACCAAACTGTTGGCCTGGAACCAGTTTGGTTGCACTGGCCGGTCTCGACCATTCAATCAAACTGGTTTGACCCAGTTCAACGGTCCAAGAGGCTATGTTTGTATAGCAGAATCCTCACTGGATTCCCTGGATTCTGCTATACAAACATAGCCTCCTGGACGGTTGAACCAGGTCAAACCAGTTTGATCGAATAGTCCGGACCGGCCGGTACGACCGAACCGGTTCCAGGCCAGCAGTTCTGTCCGAATTTGAATCAAACCTGTCAGATGCTGACAGGAAGACATGCTGTGGGGTAAGGAGTTTGTTTCATCTGGCTTTGTCCCCCCCCTCCCCCACCAAACACACTTTGGGATGGGGAGAGAGGGATTTTGACTGTGGGTCCCATGTACTTCTCCCTTTTGCAGGCTGCTATCTGGTGTTGCAGCTCACTTTAATTGTGCTGTAATATCTTGAACCTGGGCTGGGTGACCTGATTGGTGGTGGGGTGGGAGCCACACCAGTTGGGCTTTTGAACCCATGGCCCTTATTAGGGCAAGCAACACCGAGGACGCAGCCACTGGTGCTGGCCACCTGCTGACGCCCGCCATTAAGTGGGGGCCAACCATTGGGGGTGGCCTTTGGGGGTGGGACTGAGGGCTGGGGGCAACTTATTATTTTGGTCTCCTTGAAGGAAGACTCCTGCTCACTACACTGTTGTTACCAAGTAATTAGTTAGGCCTGGTACAGGGTTAGGGTTATCCAGAGATGGAGAGGTGGGGGGGGTGACTCTGGGGCAGCTATTCCAGTGGTAGTGGGGAATTGACAAAGACACAGCATTCCCATTACAGGGGAACGGAATACAGAAATTTAATTGCTGTTTCCCCTTCCAGCAGGCCTACCACTTCTTTGACCTGGGAAAGCAGTGCCAACAACCCACAGAACCCCACCTTATTACTTTGTAATGCCAGGTCGGCTCACAATAAGCCTTAGCTCGCCCATGACTTGATTATGGATGAAGGAGCCAACCTAGTATGGGACCAACCTTTTATCACAGACGCCTGATCGGGAGAGGCCAGTGGTCCAGTTTGTTCCGAGGGCTACTCCATGGTAAAGCAGGTGAGAGGATGTGGGTGGGGAGGTGGGGTGGCTGTGGTCTATAAGAATACTATCTCCCTTACCAGGATCCCTGTCAGAGATTTGGCCTATATTGAATGTGCGTACCTAAGTCTAGGGAGCAGGGATAGATTGGGATGTCTGTTGGTGTCCCACTCACCCCACTGCCCAATGGAGTCCCTAACTGAGCTGACAGACCTGGTTGCGGAGTTGGCATTGGAGTGCCCCAGGTTGTTGTTGGTGAGTGACTTCAATGTTCATTTCGGGACCAGGTTGTCCAGAGATGTTTAGGAGTATAGTGTAATGGTTAGAGTGTTGGACGAGGACCAGGAAGACCCGAGTTCGAATCCACATTCAACCATGAAATTCCCTGGGTGACTCTGGGCCAGTCATGTATCTCTCAGGCTAACCTAACTCACAGGGTTGTTGTGAGGATAAAAATAACCATGGACACTGCTCTGAGCTCCTCAGAGGAACAGTGAGATATAAACATAAAAATTAAGTAAATAGTGGCCATGAATATGGGCCTATCCCAGTTGGTCTCTGGACAGATGCATGATGCTGGTCACATGCTCAGTTTGGTCTTTTGCTCTGATCAGGGTGGTATTCCGTGGGTGAGGACTCCATTCATCTCCTCATTGTCATGGATGGATCAGCATCTGGTTAAGGTAGGACTTACAAGCACAACCCACCTCTGCAGGGGTGAAGGGCCTATTAGATTTGTCCACTTGAGGAGGTTATTGGATCCAATAGGATTCCAAGAAGCCTTGGAAGCGCTCAGAGTTGGCTGCTCTGCTAGTGATTCTATCGGTACTCTGGTGCAAACATGGAATAATGAACCCCCTAGAGCAGTAGACACAATCACTTCTAAGCATTCTCGCTGACCTGCTTTAAAGACAGCCCTATGGTATTTGGATGAACTACAAGAGCTGAAGTGGCGAGGTAGACTAGTGCGCAAATGGAGGAAGGCCCGGGCCAAATCTGATAAATCACAACACAGCACATTTTAAGATCTATGCTCTGGCAGTGTGGGCGGCAAAGTGTGGTTCTTTTCTGCCTGCATTGCTTCCACAAATCCACATCCAGCTGAGCTGCCTAGGGTCATGAGGGGGCTGGTGGGCACCCACTCCCCCTTGAATTTGGAGTCATCAGTCACTTGCTGTGACTTTTTTTGCAAATAATCTCTCATATCCAGGCCAAGCTAGATTCCACAGTTACTGCAGAGACTATTGTGCAGGTATCCAGCAATGCCTCTTATGAGATTAGATTGGATCACTTTCAGTTTGTGACTCCTAAGGAAGTGGACAAACTGCTTCAGACTGTGTGTCCTACAACCTGTTCTCTTGACCCTTGCCCAACTTGGCTTATCTCATCTGCTAATAATATTATCTGAGAGAGTTTGGTAAATATAAATCTTCATGGAGGTGTGGTCCATCAATGGCTACTAGTCGGAGGGCTGTGGGGCACCTCCCCAGAGGCGTATCTAGGGAAAATAGCACCTAGGGCAAGCACTGAAATTGCGCCCCCTGTCCAAACATCTGACACCCATCTTTCAGATAACTTTACCATAATATCAGCTGAAAAATGCAAGTCAAGCTTGTTAATCTTTTAATATTTCAAAAACTATTTAGCAATGGACATAGCCAGAACAAAAAATGCTGGAAAACTACAAATTTCAGTATGCTGGGGCTCATGAAATACCCAAATACTATGTGGAGGTGTACTTGGAAAACTAAACAGAAATACCTGTTCTAATTCTCTACTATGCATTGTAGCATCAATATTATGTAAGTTTTTAAAATAAATGAAAAATTTGGCTTTTCCCAGCTACTCTGAAAATAATTAAAGGATATGCAGAGTAAACTGTGTCACAGCTTGTAATATATTCTAGTATTTCAGAAAGACAGTTAAAATGAGAGAAAGAGAGCAATGAACTCCCAGTGGGTCTTAATACTAAGGATTTCACACTGATTCAAAGACAAACTCACCATTAATAGCCATATTATTAAGACATCACATTTAACTCACTTATCACAAGAAGCAAAGTAAGAGCAAATGAATACAATCCTAGCTCATAAGCTTCAGCTCAGTATTCACAAGCCCTGATTCTCTGTACTTAGTTACAAACTAAATATGTGTACAGTGACTTATATTATATGATTATTTTTTACCTGTACCCCTTTGGGGTGCTTCCTAAAGGCTAGGGGGGTCTTCAAAGGTTCCCCCTCCCCGCACTGGCCTCTAGGGCCTCGCAGGGACCATTTGAGCATGTGTTGTGGCCATTGTTTAATTTTTTTTAAAATAGCCACTAAAAACAGAGGCCATTTGAGCATGTGCAGTGGCCATTTTGTTTTCGGCGACCATTTTTTAATTTTTTTTAAATTTTAGAGAATGGCACCCCCCTTCAAGTGGTGCCCGGGGCACGTGCCCTGCCTGCCCTACCCTAGATACGCCCCTGCTCCAGTCTCAAATGGCAGGATGGCTCTGAGAACCAGTTGCAGGGGAGAAATGGCAGGGGAGAGGGCACGCCCTCAACTCCTGCTTGTGGCTTCCAGCAGCATCTGGTGGGCCACTGTGAGAAACAGGATGCTAGACTAGATGGGCCTTGGGCCTGATCCAGCAGGGCTGTTCTTATGTTCTCTGAGGGAAGGCAAGGTACCCCCTTGTCTTAAGGAGGCGTTGGATCCATCAGAGTCAGCTAATTACAAACCTGTTCTAATCCTCCATGGTTGGGCAAGGTGATTGAGTGGGTGATGGCCTCTCAGCTCCCGGCAGTTTTGGATGATGCAGATTATCTTGACCCATTTCAAACTGGCTTCCGTGTGGGCTATGGGGTTGAGACTGCCATGGTCAGCCTGATGGATGATCTCCAACTGGCTATTGACAGAGGAAGTGTGACTCTGCTGACCCTTTTGAATCTCTGGCTTTTAATACCATTGGTCATGGTATACTTCTGGACTGCTTGAGGGAGGTGGGATTTGGTGGCACTGTTTGAGAGTGGTACCGTTCCTACCTCTCTGGTAGATACCAGATGGTGTCACTTGGAGACTGCTGTTCTGCAAAGCAAGAACTAAAGTGTGGAGTTCCACAAGGCTCCAATGCTCTTTAACATCTACATGAAACTGCTGGGAGAGATCATCAGGAAGTTTGGTGCAAGGGGTTATCAATATGCTGATGACACCTAGATCTATTTCTCTATGTTGACCTCATCAGGAAATGGCATACCTTCCCTAAACACCTGCCTGGAGGTGGTAATGTGCTGGATGAGGGATAAAAAACTGAAGTTGAATCCAAATAAGAAGATTTACTGACTATGGGGGTGGTGTGAGGTCAGGATCTGAGAGATGGTTTAGATCCCTTTGTCCTGAATGGGGTTACACTCCCCCTAAAAAATCAAATACATAGCTTGGGAGTGCTCCTGGAACCAAAGCTCTCCCTGGTTTCTCAGCACTGAGGCAGTGGCCAGGAATGCTTTTTATCAGATTTGTCTGATGTCAGCTATGTCAATTTCTGGAGGTAAATGATCTCAAAACAGTGGTACATATATTGCTAACCTCCAGGCTTGACTACTGAAATGCACTCTGTGTAGGGCTGTCTTTGTATATAGTCCAGAAACTACAATTGGTACAGAATGAGGCAGCCAGACTGGTATCTGGGACAACCTGAAGGGCCCACATAACACAGATTTCAAAAGAACTGCACTGGCTGCCAATATGTTTCTGGGTGAAATACAAAGTGCTGGTTATTACCTACAAAGCCCTTTACTGCTTGTGTCCAGAGTACTTGAGAGCACTTTTTTGTCACAAACCCTCCTGCTTTTACGATCTTCTGGAGAGGTCCAGTTACAGTTGCCACCAGCAAATTTGGTGGTGACTTGGGACCAGACTCTCTGTGGCTGCCCCAGGGCTTTGGAATATGCTCCCTGCTGAAATAACAGCATCTCATTCTCGGTTTGTTTTCAGGAAGACCCTCAAGACATACTTGTTCTCACAGGTTTTTAACTGGAATTAATCTTAATAACTTGTTTTGTGAGATTGTTTTAATTGTGTTTTATGGATTTTTAATGTTTTGCCTTTTTATATTTTAAATGTTGTACACTGCCTAAAGATGTACTTATCAGGCAGTATAAAAATGAATAGACCACAAAAATAAGTCGGTGCACACCCCCAACCTATTGAATTCTCTGCCACAGGATGTGCTGACAGCCAGCACCCTGGATGGCTTTAAGGGCTTAGACAAATTCATGTTGGGCAAGTCTATCAATGGCTACTAGTCTGGTGACTATAGGCCACCTCCAACCTGTGGCAAGATGCCTCTAAATACCAGTTGCAGGGGAGTAACAGTAGGAAAGAGGACATGCCCTCACCTCTTGCCTGTTGGCATCTGGGGGGCTACTGGCAAAACCATTGGACCAGACAGGCCTTGGACCTGATCTAGCAGGGTTGTTCTTATCTCAGGCTGGGGGAAAGACCATGTTCCCTGCCATGTGTGAACCCATCCAGTAAGATTCAGTGTTTACTTCCCCCCCACCCAGTTTCCTAGGGGAGGTTTTAAAAAAAAAATTTTCCACTGTAAGCATGAGTCATAGAAGTGGTTTCCAAACTGTTTGTAGACTCCTTCATGGATTTGTATTCTTGTAATGGTGGGCCAGCTCTCTTCAAGATAAGCCTGTCATATATTGCTGAGTAAACTTGTGTATCAGGTGCACAAAATGTTATCCTCAGCTGGCAGCATCTGATGAAGCGGTCTGTGATCCATGAACACGTATTCTACAGTGGCTTGTAAAATCTTTTAAAGGTTTTCCAAGGCTTTTTTTGCTGTAACCAGAGCTACCCCATTCCATAGCTATCGCTCTGAAAGCTACAACCAACAAAGAATCTGTTCCTCCAGCTGGTTCAGGTCCAAAACCTAGGAAGCTGTCTTATATCGAGTCAGACCATTGGTCAATCTAGCTTTGTATTGTCTACACTGACTGGCAGCAGCTCTCCAAGTTTTCACACAGGAATCTTTCCCAGCCCTAGAAATGGCAGGGATTGAACCTGGAACCTTCTGCATGCAAAGCAGATGTTCTGCCACTGAGTTATGGTCCTGTCCCCTATGGTTCAGAGGAGTTCAGGCTCCTCAAAGTCTTGGTTAGCAATGATGCATGAACAGGCCTTCTCTTTGGTCACCCTTTGGAACTCCCTGCCAGTTGAAGTGTATATCTGGCACCTCTGTTTTTAAATGCTGACCCCTCCTGTATTCTACCAAAGACAACCACAGGCTATGTGGTCACCAGGAGTCAACACTGACTTGACGGCACACTTTACCTTCCAGGATACCTTTTGGAATGTCCCCCCTGAATCTACGCTGCTCTTGGGAAGTCAGGGGACAAGCGTTCAAAAACAAACCAAACATACAAGAAGTTTAGAAGGCTGCTCAGGTTTTATTAGTTTCCATTAGACGAGTACAAAGTAAACAAAAGTGTTACCAAGGCTGCATGGGAAAATAAAAGACGTAGTTGCATTGACACAAAAAAAAGAGTAGAAAAGGATGGTGTAGGATTTTTTTTTTTAATGCCATTTTTGTTTTTATAAAAACCTACGTCTAAGTAGTACTCGAAGCAGCCTACCTACTCTACAGGGAGGGGGAGTGGAAAATGGGCTCTGACTCCTAGCGCTCAAGTCAGAAGCGTCAGCCAGGGGGCGCCAGCCGCCTCACGCAGAGGGGCCACTGTTGGGTTTGCTGGGCTCGCTGGCATGGCGCTTCCTCATCACTTCCTGAGCCAGGCCACATGTGATCATGCCGTTTGCCACCTGGAAGGTTCCTGAGCTGCAAAATGGAAGAGACAGAAGAGCCCAGGTCAGACAGAGGTATCGTTCTTGGCAAGCTGGCGCATCCCGTATCCGGTCACTGCCCCATGATTGGCCCTGGAGGCTGTGCCGTGCACTAGAAAGCAATGCTTATGCAGAACCAAGTCTCCTTGCTGCCAAAAGGGATTCGTGACATCGTTCTCCAGAACTACCCGTTACAGTCTGACTGGGAGATGGCTCCTGCAGAAGTGCCTTCTCCCACAGGAACATAAGAAGCTGCCTTTTACGGAGTCAGACTCT
The DNA here is from genome assembly GCF_027244095.1 of Hemicordylus capensis. Lineage (NCBI taxonomy): Eukaryota > Metazoa > Chordata > Lepidosauria > Squamata > Cordylidae > Hemicordylus > Hemicordylus capensis. The sequence goes on from NC_069660.1 coordinate 10,546,971, forward strand.
AAGTCCCATCTAGCTCAGTACTGTTGACACCAGGGCTGTTCAGCTTTGGCCCTCCTGCAGATGTTGGCCTACAGCTCCCATAATCCCTGGCTATGGGCCACTGTGGCTGGGGATTATGGGAGCTGTAGTCCACAAACAGCTGGGGGACCGAAGTTGAGCAGCCCTGGTCTACACCAACTGGCAGTGGATCTCCACCCTTCCCATTCCCAGCTCTACCTGGAGATGCTGCCATGGAGTCAAACTGGGATGTTCGGCATGCAAACAGGGGCTCTAACACCGAGCCAAGCCCCAACCCCACTGCTGCCATGGGCGGGGGGAGGCTATTTTGCCATGTGTGCGACATATAAACTTATGCTTGCACAAGGGGCAAAAAGAGCCGAGAGAAGACCCTCCCACACACCAACAATGCAAAGGATTTGATCTTCATATTAATGAGAGGTAACACAGTAAAAAGCTTACAACTGCCCCCAGAGGCACAAGGCGGTCACTAGTGGCTCTGACTAGAGCAGGGGTGGGGAAACTGAGCCCTCCTGCTGCTGTTTAACTACAACTCCCATCTTCCCTAGCCACACTTGATTGTGGCTGGGGAAGTTGGGAGTGGGGTCCAAAACCAGCTGGTGAACTAAGTTCACCCACCCCTGCACTAGAGAGCCAAGGCCAAAAAAGAAACAGCCCCAGTTACCTCTGGAACACCTTGTTACAAATCAGGTTTTTTTAAAGCCAACATGTTATCTGTTTTTATCATGCATTTCTGTTTTATAATATAGTTAAGTCACCTTGAAATAGGTTCTGATGAGGCAGGATATAAACCCTCATGATAAACAATCTGAATGCAAGTCTATAGCCCTGTTAACTTGTTCCCTTTATGCATTCAGTCAATCCGTGGGGGGGGTGGCGAGGAGAGACAAGAGATCAGAACCACACAGGGGCGGAGCCACCAGTGGGCCAATGGGTTCAAAGAAACCGGGCCGCACCCAATCAGGAACCGCGCCTCGCGGTCCCAACGCCCCCCACCCCTGCATCTGACATCAGATGGGAGGGTGCAGGTTTAGCTCCCGAACAGACCCTCGAGACTCTGTTCGGGAGCCAGACCACACACCCCGCATCTGACATCAGACAAGGGGGCATGGCTAACCCCTGCATCTGACGTCAGACGCGGGGCTGGCAGTCAGGCTCCGCTGTTGGAACCATACTGGCTGGCCACACTCTTAATGTCTGTGTTGTAAACCGCCCAGAGACATAGGTTTTGGGTGGTATAAATATATGTTAAATGAAAAGAAAATAAATAAATTCTGATGGACATATGAAAGGGGCCCTTATGTGCCATACAGGTGGACACACAAGGAGGTCCCTTTCAGACATTCAGTTGAATGTGTGGGTATCTGGGGGTGTGGTCAGCAGGTATGGTGCCCACTGGCACTGTGAGGGGAATCCATTTAACAGGGCTTATGCATCCAGGCAAGGGTAGTCCAGTAAGGACCATGACCCTCACAGTTCATGGGAAGGACAGCTCTCTTCCAAAATCAGTGGCTGAACGGCAGACAGTGCTCTCACGTCCCCCATACCAGTTCTATTGCTGTTCACAGCCTTCCAAGACCCCCACTTCAACCACTACTTACTTCTCTGGGGATTCCGATACTGTTGTCATAACCGGATGGGTTGGCTTGCCAAAGAAGAAGCTGGCCCACCAGTGTCCAGGGTCAGACTTGGGGAGACCTAGAAGCAGAGATAATTTTAGTCACAATTTGCATCAAGAAGTCCAAAGAGCTTTTCTCAAAATGGTGCAGCAGAAAACTTGCCAGCCAACATTGACTTGGAACTGTGATCAAGAGAAGCCCTAGGGCCCAACTCATAGGTATGAATCAATTTACCTTTATTATATGGTTGCTTTCACAAAGTTATCAATGTAAAGATCCAACAAACTACAAATATTTAATAGATCATATAAAGAAAGGGCTCATTTGAATTGTTGGTGAGGCCCTAAGTAGTATTACATTGACATGAAGACATTGGAGAAATGTTCATTTAAGTCGTTTTAGAAGATCAATCAATCAATTAGCAAGCATTGTTTTATCCAGAATATCATTTGGAGAATTGGACATTTTTATTTAACTACTCGAAAAAGACATCACTTTTGATTTTTATATCTATCTAATCACACACACTTTATTATTTCATCATGACATTTTAAAAGTTTTGTCCCGACAGTATTATACTTGGGAGAATTGTAATTATGTGCCTGAATTATTATGTACATGATCTATTAAATATTTGTATAGTTTGTTGGATTTTTATTATTGCTGATGGTTTTGTGGTTTATAGATCCTGATATGCTTAGTTCTTGGCTTGCTGTTAAAGTCGCCATGACATATTTGTCAATTTTTCGAGATCTCACATGCTAGGGCATGTCCATGTTCCCAGGATCATGCAAGGTGTCCACTGTGGGACAGGAGCTCTCCAACTTTGACCATTGCAGCAGGGGTGATGGGAGTTGTAGTCCATCAGCATCTGGGGACCCAAGGCTGGGAATCCCTGCTCTAGGGCACAGTCAAAATTCACTTCAAGAACAAGTCCCAAATCCTATAGAAGATCTAGATTGAGACCTAGTTCTTGCAGAAGCAGCAAAACCCTTGTATATGATGGAATGTTCTACCATACAAAAAAGTGCCCACATATAAAAACTAGCATGTTGGGAGCAGTGTTCTCTCTAAGGCATGTGCATGCGTGCGCACACACATTTTTAAATGTCTGCTCAGTTAAAATCAGGAAGCTCCACCCTGAATGCACATTAACACACACTGCCTTGTTACTGCTGCCTAAAACAAAACTCGTTCCACACATAGATGAAAAAAAAAGTCAGAGCACTGGTTGGGAGAAGTGCCAGATACTCAAAACATACTGTTTTTCTGTGTGTGGGAATTTCTTCCCCCACGGAGAGCATAGGAGTACAACAAATATTTATATACCACTTTTCAACAGAAGCCCCCAAAGCGGTTTACCTAGATATAAATAAATAAAAATGGCTCCCTGGCCACAAAGGGCTCACAATCTAAGAAACATAAGATAAAAGCAGCAATAGCCACTAGAGGGATGCTGTGCTGGGGATGGATAGGGCCAAGTTGCTCTCCCCCCGCTAAATAAAGAGAACTACCACTTTTTAAAAGGTGCCTATTTGTTCAGTTAGCAGCATCCAATCATACGAGCTCTCACTTGCAGTCCAATGTGGCATAGCAACACCACAAAAACATTGCAAACACAATAACTGATCTGCAGCTGTTGGGGTTTCAGACTGAAATGCAAACTCTGCTAACTGGCCACAGGCTGGAAGGAAGAGATACCCACGTTCTCTCCTCCCCGTAACCACAACCCTATATGTGGCACATGAAAGAAGAAGCTCACACGCATGTGGCCTGCAGTAGTCTTCCCTTCCATCTCTGCTCCACAGATAATTGCAGGTCTTGGGAGAGAAGGGGAGATTAATCTGCAACTGAAGTTAATGGGTAGACAGAATTTGTTGTAAGGTGCAGCCATTAAAAAAGCTGATCAGGTGAGAATCCGGAGGAGCAGCCAGAAGTGAAACTAGCCAACTGTTCCATCTTCGTTGAGAGGCCTCAAGATCATCTGGGTACGAGAGAGATCTCAGCATCCCAGGGCAACAGAGTTTGGGTTTCCTCAGACACACACCAGGTAGAAGCCACAAAACTTACCTGGATGGTGAGGGATAACTTCTCCAGAGTACTCAGCACTTCCACAGGAGCTGTTGCTGGATGTGGAACCCAGACGCCCTGCAAAGAGAGAGGTGGTCTCCCGTTAGGACAAACACCTACTGTAGTTTGGACACAGGCAGGATTAAATGAAAGGATGCACTTGATTTAACACTAAGAGCGTAAGAGCGCCAAGGTTACAGGTGATGATGTGAAGGCCCAGAAAAACCCCGGAAACATTTAGATCCACTCCACTTCCTTTCTCTGGAAAAACTGAAAACATTTTATGAAATATTTTCTCTTTGAATGATTCATGAATTGCTTTAAAGAGCCAGCGTGGTGTAGTGGTTAGAGTGCTGGACTAGGACCGGGGAGACCCGAGTTCAAATCCCCATTCAGCCAAGAGACTTGCTGGGTGACTCTGGGCCAGTCACATCTCTCTCAGCCTAACCTTCTTCACAGTGCTGTTGTGAGGAGAAACTTAAGTATGTAGTACACCACTCTGGGCTCCTTGGAGGAAGAGTGGGATATAAAATGTAATAAATAAATAAAAGGCATGGTTTAAGAATATTGTCACTTCCTGCCCATTGCTCTTCCAAAATGCTGTCTATGTAATATGAAGACATTTTATGTAAGACAAAGAAACCAAGATTAGAATTTTAATTCTGTCGAATATAAAGTTGGGTATAAAAATCCCAAATCCATTTTGGCCTTTGCCCTTCACAGGAGGAGTCTTTACTAAAGGCACACACCAGAACTGGGTCCTTCCAAGGCTGTGGATTGTTGCCTGCCTCCTTCTTTGACAGGGAGAGGGCAGGGTGGATACTATCCTCCTGATTTGACTCCTATTCATCTTGCAGATATTCTCTCACCTCAACACTAGCCCACTTCAGGCATTTCTGGATCAGCACAGCATATGCTCACATGCACCAAAAGCAGGTCTGAAGCTCCCACCCCAGTCCACTACTCACTTGCTCCTCCGTGCTACTTACAGATATGCTGGCATTCCTCTGAAAAGGTGAACGCTATATCCGTGATGGCTAATGCATCCATGGTCAGGAGGCTGGGGCCCTGACTCCCCACCCTGAAAATGTCCATCACGCATAGGTAGTTCATTCCTTCAGATGAAGGCCAGCATATCTGTAAGTAAACAGCTTAGGCCCTGGTTATTTAAGAGAAGATCCTCTTCGCCATGAGCCCCACCGCCTGTTAAGGTCATCTGGAGAGGTCCGTCTGCGGTTGCCGCAGTTTGGCAACCAAACTGCAGTTTGGCAACTCGTTTGGCAGCTACTCGGGAACGGGCCTTCTCCGTTGCTGCCCCTGGACTTTGGAATGTGCTCCCTGTTGGAAAAAAAGTGTCTCCCCATCTCTGGAAACTTTTAAAAAGGCACTGAAGACACATTGATTCACCTAGGCTTTTAATTAGAGTTATGGTTTTAAATGGTTAATGTTGGTTTTAAATGATTTTAATTGTTTAATTTAGTTCTGATTTTAATTGCTAATTGATTTTAATAGTTTTTGTTTTGATGTAAACCACCCTGAGCCATTTTTGGAAGGGCGGTATGTAAATCAAATAAAGAAATAAAAATAAATAAGTTGCATGGAGAAGTAAGTGATGGACTGGGGCAGGATTTCTGGCCTGCTTTTGGTGCATGTAAGCATGTGCTGTGCCGATCCACAAATGTCTGAAGAGGACTATTGTGCTTCACCCTCCTACATGGAAACAAGCAGCCAATTGCCCTGCCTGCTTGTGTGGAGGAAGCCCAAGGGGACAAATGCTACAAGAAGACACTTGGATGTGGGTAGCAAAGCCGCTGGAGAAACTTGTGCAGACCCCGCGAGTTGCAGCTGCTTTCAGGCCTCTCTTTAACACTGAATATAGCTGTAATCATTGTTTCGTATACTTGCATAAAAATATAAATGCCTTCGTTTTAATTTACAGAAGGAAAATCTTATGCACTAAGCTGCACAGAATTCATTCTGTGTCTTTAACACAGTAAAGCAGGTTTAAATGGCACACATTTTAAGTAGTGTATGTTTCAATTTCCCCCAACTGCTGAAATCCCACTTTCCTATCGCTGCAGAATTTTGGGAAATTTTACTCTCTAGTTACAGCAAAAACCTCAAAGGATGAAAACCAGACATTGCCTCTTAGGGTCTAGCTGATGGCATAGGCCAGTGTTTCCCAACCTGGGGGCCTCCTGATGTTGCTGAACTACAACCCCCATCAGCCCCCCAATACAATTTATTGTGGCTAGGGATGATGGGAGTTGTAGTTCAGCAGCATTTGGAGACACACACACCCCCTGGTTGGGAGCCACTGGCATAGCCCAATCCTCACTACCAGAGATGTTTCAACTAAGTTGCATCAACTAAGTTGCATCAGCCTTTTCTCTGAGTAATATTTAGAAATCCTTTCAGTTTCACAGCACACCAAGATAGATTGAGTGTTATGAGGAGCTGTCCTTCTGTTTAGCTAGAAAGAGAACAGGGAGGGAGTAGAAAGCCAAGCCTGGAGGTACGAGGAACTTCTCTGTGTAGGCAATGAAGAGCTGAGAAAGGGCTTCTAAAGCCAGCAACCTCCAAAGCTCTCAGATGCTCACAGTCAGCATGCTATTTGAGACTATCAGAGACACTGAACTTAATGAGCAGGTATCTCCAGCCATCTGCATTGTCAGGAGTTTCAGCTATCCTGGAATTGCTGCCATCAGATATGATCTTAATCCCAGATGACAGCACTGTTCTGTGAGCGGAGAAATAAATGCTTTGGATCAATACAGATACTTTTGCAGAGACTTCTTATACACAAGCGAGCACCAGCCACCCAGGACAAAAGCAGCTTGCACCTTTGCAAGCAATCTCACTCAGTGGATGAGGCCGAGACAAGGAAACCGCCAAAGGTCTCAAGTTAGTATTCTGAGCTCGACAGAATAGGCCACCACTTTTAATAAAGTACGAAACAGTTGTCGGCAGGTCTGGTGCAGGTGCTATAACTAAAGGAGCTGTGCAGAAATGAGCCATCCTAATCCATGGTCGCTACAAATAGCAAGTTCCTCGGCAGACTAATCACGCTTCAGACACCCAGCGTTCTCAAAAGCACCAGGAGGGTCTCCGCTATGAAGGGCACAGATACTTAGTAGGCCCTTTGATAAAAGGAAGTTGGGTCTGCAGAAAGGAACTCCCCTAGGTTCCCTTTTAACAGATTTAGACAGCCTTCCTGTGAAAAAAAGGGAAGGCCCAGCACCAACTTCCACTTGGGAAATGTGGAACTTGACTGTCCAAAACAAATCTCATGCGAGACTTGAGGCTTTCTGGATAACCCCCACCCCCAAATCTGAGGCTAGCAACTGCAGTTGACCTTGCTATGTATTTCAGGACCTGTTTTGTTAAGCACAGACATACTAGGGGCGGTAACACTGTAGAGCATGGGCTTTGCAGGCCGAGGGCCCCAGGTTCAATTCCTGGCAACTCTAGGTAAACAGAGCCCAGGTAGCAGTACTAGGAAAGATCCCCATCTGAAAGCAGCTGCCAGTTAGAGCAGACATAGGAAACTGCCATATACTGAGTCAGACCCTTGGTCTATCTAGCTCAGTATTGTCTTCACAGACTGGCAGTTTCTTCTCCAAGGTTGCAGGCAGGAGTCTCTCTCAGCCCTCTCTTGGAGATGCTGCCAGGCAGGGAACTTGGAGCCTTCTGCTCTTCCCAGAGCGGCTCCATCCCCTGAGGGGAATATCTCGCAGTGTTCACACATCAAGTCTCCCATTCAAATGCAACCAGGGCAGACCCTGCTTAGCTATGGGGACAAGTCATGCTTGCTACCACAAGACCAGCTCTCCTCTCCTAACAGTGCTGAGCCAGTTGGACCAATGGCCCGACTCCATAAAAGGCAACTTTATAGCTTCAGAAGCACTTAGAATTTCAGCTAGTTCAACCAAGAGGCAGCTGCTTTCAGAATTGGTTGGCAAGAACTACAGTTTTCTGAACTAAGGTGAGGCGAGTCCACTTTTTCTCTTGCAGCTGAGTTATGAAGCCTCATTGCTATGCTTCCAGGTCAGCACACTCGGCTTGGAGCCTAGAGAAAGGCAAACAAGGACGTCCTCCAAGCAGCTGTTTGCCTCGTGCCTAATAGAAGTGGCCTTTGTTTAGCAAAACCACCAGCTCCAATCCTTTCTGGATTCTCTCCTCTTCGACAGGCAGAGGCGCGGCTCGGGTCTCTCCTTGACCACCTACCAGAGATTCTGAAGATGTGCACAGGATTGGGCCTGGGACTCCGCATGCAAAGAAGCGATCTGCCCCCACCCCACACAAATGTTCCCTGTTCTTACTTCTGTAGTAGTCGTGGGTTGCCACAAGGGAGCCGCTTGACGGGATTGCTGCCATGTTTCTTGATCTTTGTTCTTATGCAGTTGTAAACCCTGGGAGACAAGACAGTCGGTTGTCAGCATATGGGAAACCACCCTTGCAGAGTCTCTAGAAAAAACAGCTTTCCTGTTGTGTATTTCATGAGACCAAAGTGTCCACATTTCACAGGGCTGTTCATGAATTCTGTTTGAGCCAGCAAGTTACAGAGTAAGGCAAGTTTTCACACAGCTGGTACCCTGTAGATCCTACTGACTAGCAGGGATTTAGTACAAGTAGGGCTTTCATCCAGTTAACCTTATTTAATTAAATCTGCATATCCAGTATCCTGTTTCACACAATGACCAATTAGATTCCCCAAGGCAGGGGTTCCCAACCTGTGGTGCTCCAGATGTTGCTGAACTGCAACCCCCATCATCCCTAGACACAATAAGTTGTAGCTGGAGATCATGGGAGTTGTAGTTCAGCAACATCTGGAGTACTACAGATTGGGAACCTCTGCCCCAAGGGAAGCCCAGGAACAGGTGTAGGCAAATGTTGTCTCCCAACAACTGGTACTCAGAGGCATACTGCCTCTGAATCTAGAGGAAGATTACAGGCATGATAGACTTGCCCTTCATAAATTGCCCCCTCTTAAAGGGATCGAGGCTAGTGGCCATAATCCACATCTTGTAGCAACAAGTTCTACAGAAGGCCATGCTTTCTCAAGTATTTCCAGAAGCTCCTGCTAAACTTCAGTCCTCCTGTTGGCCTACAACTCCCATAATCCCTGGCTACTGGCCACTGTGGCTGGGGATTATGGGAGCTGTAGTCAAAAGAAAACAGCTGGAGGGTTAAAGTTGAGCAGCTCTGTGCTGGATTTCACTGGATGATCCTGGGTTCTGGAGAATGGAAGAAGATGGCAAACTTCTCTATCCACTTTCTCCATACAGTGTATTATTTTTGTAAGAGGGATGGAGCAAAGGTGGAAGGGGGTGGTAAGCAGCCCTTAGTTGCTCCCCCCGCATTTCTGTTTCAGAAGTCTAATATGTGGGACACAGCTCACCCACCCATAGATACATTTCACCCCTCCTGAATTTTTCCCCTTTTTGTGCTGCCATAGGGAGCAAGCCAGGGGGATATAGGGGCTGCTGTGTCTATTCTACCCAGTCTGGCTTGTGCGTCTATAAAAGCAAGGGACAAAAGGCATGGGCTAGCAGTGCCGAATTTCACAGTTCAGGTCTAGCCAACCAACCAATCGTTGGGCTACAGTTTACTTGGAGTTGTAAAGTGACATCTGACCACATTCTTAAGCTAAGCAACACAAGAAACCCAAAAGACGGAGAGGAACTACTGCTTCTCAGCTGGGTTACCCAACAGATACGGTCAAAGCACAACCCAAGGGCAGCCCTGAGAGAACACAGGGCAACTGAGTACAAAGGATCTGGCTTTGAATTATGCAAATCTTTTGGTTTAACCCCCATCTGACGTTTTTGGATGGTTTAACGGGACATTTTCCTTCAACAGGGAAATACAGGAGTTAAGACTGATGTGCACAGAATATACCACTATACATGTCAGTTTTGAATGAGATAGAAAATATGCAATAGATAGTATTGCAGAGGTTCTCAAACTTGGGTCCCCAGATGATGTTGGACTACAACTCCCATCATCCCTGGGGATGATAGGAGTTGTAGTCCAACAACATCTGGGGACCCAAGTTTGAGAACCCCTGCTATAAGTGATGCCTCTTGAACAGTTATTGACTAGTTTTGCATTCATTAGGGAAAAGGGGACCTTATTTATTCCACTGGAAGTCTATAATGGGTGTATTTGTACACCCAAGTAATGATAATTCCAAATCTCAAAGAGTGGGGCAGATCTTAACACACTCACACATTATGGGATGAAAACCAGGTGGTGGTTGTTTTAATAAAAGAGGAATTATGTGCTGATGTCAGTATAGTCCTCTGAATACATACCACTTTCCTATGCCTTTAGGAGGCTGTAATACATTGGTACCAATACTGTTCCACTGAAGGCTGTTTCTGTAAGTCAGACATGTAAACCCACCATCTGCATGGGACCATCATATCAGCCCACATTATGCTATATTTGAATATGCATGCTTACACTCCTATAAATAGCACAGCTGCTAGTGTGGGAGAGACCATACTCCACTGAGAACCCAGATGTTCTTTAGCAAGCAACCCAATTCATAACTTTAAGACACGGTTGTTCCTGTGAACAGACAGGATAAGGCTTATCCACCAGATTATTCAAACACTAATTTTTGGACAACTGTTCTAATCAAAAAATGGTTGCCCACTCCCCCATTTCCAAGTGCTGGAGACTTCATTTGTGTTGGATGTCCAAGGGTGTATTTGTTTACGATGAAGTGCCAGTATCATTACAGTCAACTAATAATTTGATGCAATATTTTGCAAATCATATAGCTTTGCCCATGCGTCACTACTTTGTCAGTTTTTGTGATTAATGTAGGTCTGGTCTGCTGTCAAAGATGGTCTTTTTGCTAAAGGTTGCATTGCAGTATGGCATCTGTAGTTTTGGAGTATGTTTATGGCACAGCGGGGGAAATACTTGATTAGCAAGCCAGAGGTTGCCAGTTCGAATCCCCGCTGGTCTGTTTTCCAGACTATGGGAAACACCTATATCGGGCAGCAGCAATATAGGAAGAGGCTGAAAGGCATCATCTCATACTGCATGGGAGGAAGCAATGGTAACCCCTCCTGTATTCTTCCAAAGACAACCACATTGCTCTGTAGTAACCAGGAGTCGACACCAACTTGATGGTACACTTTACCTTTTATGGAACACCCAACAGTATTTCAAGACTCTGGAAGGGGACAGCTTGTGTCCAGTTGTCACAAGTATACTCAAGTACAACAGTAGCATGAAACACCCATTGGAACTTTTAGGATGAATGGACACTACAGGTCTAGGAACATAAGAAGCTGCCATATACTGAGTCAGACCATTGGTCTATCTAGCTCAGTATTGTCTTCACAGACTGGCAGCAGCTTCTCCAAGGTTGCAGGCAGGAATCTCTCTCAGCCCTATCTTGGAGATGCTGCCAGGGAGGGAACTTGAAACCTTCTGCTCTTCCCAGAGCGGCTCCATCCTCTGAGAGGAAGATCTTGCAGTGCTCACACATCAAGTCTCCCATTCATATGCAACCAGGCCAGACCCTGCTTAGCCAAGGGGACAAGTCATGCTCGCTACCACAAGACCAGTTCTCCTCTCCCAAAGTTTGGGAGAATATTGCAGACTGTATATCATGGTCATTTTCAGGACCTCTCCAGTGGCCACAAGTTCTGGACTTGCAACACAACAGAAATGTAGCCTATAGGAACACACACCAGGAAAGATGTTCCGAATTCAAGGTAGGTTCAGAGGACTTACTTTCCTTCCTGCTACAAGTTCAACACTTCAGTCTCCAGAGTGCTGTATCAGCTGTGTTGACCTTCCTTATAGATCAATTCATTATTTTAGGCCGTCACAAGTTTTATTTGGATGTAAGAGCCAGCTCAAAAGTTTACTTGACAAAATTACTAGCCTTAGTGACCAACAATGGGGGTGGGGAGAGATGATAAATGGGCTTCTCTTTATCCCCTTTATAACTAAAACATTTAGAACAGAAACAGAGCTATCAAATATCTTATTAGATAACCTTTCCTCTGAATAACCTAGTCTAGATGCTGTAGTCACATTTCTAAGTGCCATGGCTCCCCAGCACCTGGGATTTGACAAGCCCCAAGCTATTCCCCTTTTAAAGATGGGGAGCGGAGGTCGAGACAAAGCAGTTTGCCAAAAGCAATGAACCACACAGCCGCACTAGTCAAATTCTGCTTGTAAACAATGCATATGTGTTTCCCACCTTGCTGTTGGTAAACAAATAACAAATAACATTGTTATTCCCCCTTTTACCAAAAATGACAAACACGATAGGATGATATGTTCAGAAGGAATGTTTATATATTTCAAAGATCCTGGGGACTGATTACATGTCCAGTGACCTGGTTGCCTTTGACAGCTGTTACTTTCAACACAACATCTCCAAATGCGGTGCTTTACTTTCCTCAAAGGACTGAACTACAACTATTCACTTATGGGGGAGAAAGTTGAACAGGACACACCATTAGCATGGGCACTTGAACTGGCAACACCAGCTATTTAAAAAAAAAAAACAAATTCTGCTCCTATCTCCTTGCCCCATCTTTGGGTCAGCCTCCTGGCCATACTTGAGTGCAACACGATGCTGGAAACTGATAGCCACCCAAACCCTCAGCCACCATCTGTAGATTAGCAGACCCCTTTCTACTTTGGGATCCCCTTATGCTGACTTGTAAATATTCCTGGAAGTTACTGTACCTACTGTAAAAATTCCATTGGAGGAGAAGCTAACACAGAGTTATGCATTTTAATGTGAAGGAGTACATGGCACGAAAGGAGTTAAAACTGCCTACAGGAAGCCAGTGATCTGGTTTATACCAGTTTTTCTCCCCCAACACACTAGTGACCTACTATTGGCAGAAATGTCTCCGTTTCCACTTCCTTCTATTCCATGTGGAAAATACTCAGGTCCGTAATTAGTTCTGGAAGCAGGCACTGTTTCAGAAGCACACACTATACACTCTCAAACATCAGAGGCAGAAAAAGAGCTCCCATCTCTATTTTATAATTAAAGTGCAAATTAAATTTGGGGGGGGGGGTTGCTTGAATCATTTGATCCGGGCAGCTCCACTTGACTCAGGAGTGGGTGGCAGCTCTTTTGTCTCTCTTGATACGATTCTTTTCGTGCCAGTACTTTTGGGGGTGGGGGGGAGGGGAAAACTCTTGCCAGAAACTGCACAGCCAAGCTGCAAAAAACCGGACTGAACTGGCTGGCTGCTGGTGAATCCTACACATATGGGCATCCTGCTCCCTCCGCCTCCAACCGGGCCAGACTTTGCATTAAACTGCAAACAAGATCTAAGCGTCTTTGCTGCTGAATCAGCAAAGGGGGAGCGGGAGAGAAAAAGAGAATTATATAAAGTCCCGGCTGAATCGTGGGCTGCTTTTTTTTTTTTTTTTTTTTTGCGCGAGCTTACGTTGGGTCAACATGGCCACAGAACAGCCACACAACAAATCCGAGATACTGTACACAGCTCTCCGCCAAGGACAGTCACCCTGGACGGAGAAAACGCCTTTTCCCCCAACACAATCCGGATTAAATATTTACTTCGATCAGGGAAGGATGGGGGGAGACACACAAACATCGCCGCTCTCCTCACTACAAGCCCCGGGATCGCAGCCGGAGCGCAGAAAGTCAGATTAAAACGAGCCGGAGTCGTTAAGGCTGCCCCTAACAGGTCGCGAGCAAGTGGGAGACCCGAATGGAACGTTGAGACACCGCTTGGAACGTTGAGACACCTTCCCAGGATTCCTCTTGGGCAGCCGCGCGCCACGGAGCGAACAGCTGTACCCTTCACCTTTGCCAGAGAAATATCGGGAGCCTCGGAAGCAGGCGGTCAAAGCAAACCGGCCCCCCTCCCCGCGGCTTGCCTAGAGGGAAGCCTGCAGGCCCACCCATCTATCTATCGCATGCTTACTCCCGTCGAGTTCAATTGCGCGGGGGGGGGGGGCAGCGCCTTCTTTCCTTTCACTTGGAGGGAGTTTAAAATTAGAGAGTGCTTAAGCAGGAGTATTATTATTAACGTCCGTCCCCCGCGCACACACACACCCCGCACCCCACAGAGTGCAACCGAAGGCTGCAAGCCACCAGCCCGCTTTGCCGGAACACAAGCTGCTGCTCCTGGCCTAGCAAACGATTCCTTCTTCGGGAGGGGGCGCAGGCAGGCAAACCCCACACGAAACCAAGTTGCAACACACGGGCAACGAAAAGAGTTTGCATAGAAAAAGATACAGCCCCGCACACGGAAGGCAGCACGCGGTGGGAATAAGAAGAAGGGGGGTAGAAGGAGGGGAGAAGTGCATTTATGGGTGGGCCGTGGACGAGTTTTCCCCACATGTTCGATCTCTGAAATAGAAATGAGGTGCTATCACTTTGTCTGAGGGGGCATTTGCTCACCCCTCGCCCCCTCTCTGGAGCCCCCTTTGCCTGCACATCACGCGCTCCCCCCGCGAAAATCCACAGCAAGACAACGTTGCAAGGAGAGAGCGAAGGGTTACCTCGAAATCTTCCTAATGCTGCGCCCAGCAGAACCCCAACAGCTCGAGACCACAGGTGACCTGGCTCAGGGGGGCGAACGCTAGGCGATGGAGCCCATTTGCAAAGGAGATACCGGGAGTACACTCCACGTCCACGAAAACACACCGAAGTGCAAAAGGATTTAGAGGGGAAGGCGGCCGCGGCTGAGCTTTATATAGGGCCAGCCCGACGGGCGACGTCAGCTCAGGTGACGCCTCCAGCCCCAAAAAGGGGTGGGGAGAGAGGCGGGGAGGAGCCAAGCGGGGTGGGGAGAGCGCATGGCAGGGCTCGGGGTTTTGTTTGCTTTGCTTTCTGCCTCTCGCCTTTCCGTTGAACGAGCTGTGAAGAAGGTGCTTTATTTGTCGACGTGCAAACTATAGGCGAATGAGCGCAACAGCACCCCAAGGCCGGCTCGTTGCTTCTCTAAAAACATAGGAAGCTAGCTGCCTTATACTGAGTCAGACCATTGGTCCATCTAGCTCAGTATTGTCTACACAGACTGGCAGCATCTTCTCCAAGGTTGCAGGCAGGAATCTCTCTCAGCCCTATCTTGGAGATGCTGCCAGGGAGGAAATTTGGAACCTAGATGCTCTTGCCAGAGCGGCTCCATCCCGAGAGGAATATCTTACAGTGCTCACACATAATCTCCCATTCAAATGCAACCAGGGCAGACCCTGCTTAGCTATGGGGACAAGTCATGCTTGCTACTATAAGACCAGCTCTCCTCTCTGAAACCCAACATTATCTACCTATCTGCTTTAAGGTTGCCAATCCTCCAGGGTTAGTTTGATTGTGTGAACCCATGTTGATATGGGACTCTTGGGCCACGCGCACAATCACTTCAATGTTGTCAACCCAAATGCAAATGAATGAATGTGTGAACAAGCCTAGTCTGTTTGTCGGATTGCTGACTTGATGGGCTTCTTTGCACAGAAACATTTCTTCCTTTTCCTTGACTTCAAATTATCTTTGTCTCCAACCCCCTCATCTCCAAATCAGTTTTTTGTCTCTTTCCTGCTACACTTTCTCCTCAGGAACAAACAGCATTCCTCCTTTGCTACAGCTTTGTTGACAGCTGGTAATTTATCCTGTTGGAAAACTCCTAGCAAACAGGACAATCATTTTTACCTTTAATTTGAGCTTTAGGTTAGGCAAGTTTTAAGAGAATTGGACCAACAGAGGACCAGATATGTGATTCCACCCCCCACCCCATGTTCACACCACTTTTAGTAAAAACCAGCAACAGTGGCTCCAAAAAGCATCCCCAAAATGCCCTACTTAGATTTTGGTAAATTTTGGATATGCTTTTGGTAAACTTTTGGATACTGTCATGAGTGTACAAAAAAAAAATTCATTTTTATTGCCATTAATTTGAGACTGACCACTTTCCCCCCATACTGGCCTATAAGCTCATCCTGAAGTTCCAGTCCATAATACCGATTAATTGTTCAGGCTTGTTGTGAGGATCGTTAAGATAAGGTTATGTGAACTACTCTTTAAACATTACATAAACAATGCATATTAATACAATGGCCATTATTTAAGTCCTCTTTACCAGTGCATTCTTGGCATTGGTATTCCAATGTATTCTTGGCACCCTTAAATCTTACACCTCAAGATCACCCCTGCTGGCACATCCACCAGACCCCTAAAGAGGATTGGGCCCTTTCAGCAACTGGCAGAAAGAATGGCTTGTGTGTTCCTGGATGGCCTCCTAGCACACCTGCTCATTTTCCAGATTACACCCTGCAACGGGGTCACGACACATCTCTGAAGTGTGCTTCCACACTTCCTGTGTTGTGACACTGCAGTCCCTACGCTGACAGCAGGGTGCCGTTCATATTTCTGATGCATTGTTTCGAATTTAATCACTGCAATATAGTGCTATGATTGACATCAAATATCCGGTGTAAAAAAGTTGCTGTTTTTTCGGGTTGTTAGTTTTCGCAGAACTGCTCCCCCTGCTGTTTATGTTTTGAAAGCGATTTGCCTGAACGGAAGCATTTTGCTACTGTTGAGTGGCTAATCTGGAAAGCGCCCTGCACATGCTGGCAAACTGGGAGCCTGAGGGCAGACAGAGATGCAAAAATGACATTTTGGCTATACAAGATTTCTGCTGGCAAGATGCGTCATAAACCTAGCTGATCCAAGTACGGATCAGCATCTCCCAGGCACGCTCTCTTCAGGGAATGGGTGTGCTGGTGCTGGAAGTGAAGGACTCTGCACTGCCTCATGCCTCAATGACAGAGGGGGACGGATTAGTGAGTCAGAGGGCTAGAGGGGTCAAGACATTGGTCATTCCTCCTCTCTACTGCTCTGACACTCTCTCTCTCTCTCTCTCTCTCTCTCTCTCTCTCTCTCTCTCTTCCTTTTCTTCTCCCTACCACACACGCTTGCCTCTCTCTCTGCACCATGTGTGCAGAGATGCATGCAAGGTCTCTCTGCATCCAGCTAGCTAGTTAGATTAGAGATACTATCTCCCCACTTTCCTATCTAGAATGGAGTTCTCCAATAAAGACTTCTCATATTGATTTGAAACTATGAACTGGCTCCAAGTTTCTTTTTGCTCTTCGCAGACATGCATGCCTGGTCAGACTCTGCTGTGTTTTGCCTCTGTGCACTCTGCTGTAATAGAAGGGTATCTCTTACCAGAGAGAATTTCCCAACAGCTGGGACTTCCTTCTAGAAGGCATCCAGGGCCATCTGGTGGGCCACTGTGTGAAACAGGAGGCTCTTCTTATGTCCTTATCAAGTCTGGCTTAAGTGACAAAGAAACCGCACAACTGAATCTCAAAGACAAGAGGACAGGTTGTG
The DNA here is from genome assembly GCF_027244095.1 of Hemicordylus capensis. Classification (NCBI taxonomy): domain Eukaryota; kingdom Metazoa; phylum Chordata; class Lepidosauria; order Squamata; family Cordylidae; genus Hemicordylus; species Hemicordylus capensis. The sequence continues at coordinate 10,564,038 of NC_069660.1, forward strand.
GCCCAAGCAAGTTTCCGCCAACTGCACCTCACAGCTCAACTCAAGCCAAACCAGTTCCCCATCTGGAAAGAGGAAATTCTAAACTGTTCAGACTTGACCGTTCCAATTACAAGTTGGAAGCCTTTTGTTTAAGTCCAATCAAGCAAACACCCATGAATAGAAAAACCGCCTTATTATACCAAGTCAGACCATTGAGAGGGAGAGCTGGTCTTCTGGTAGCAAGCATGAATTGTCCCCTTGGCTAAGCAGGGTCCACCTTGTTTTACTTATTTATTACTATTTATTGCATTTATATCCCGCTCTTCCTCTGAGGAGCTCAGGGTTACAGGGTTGTTTTTATCCTCACAACAACCCTGTGAGACAGACTACATGTGAGCGCTGCAAGATATTCCCCTTAGAGGATGGGGCTGTAGCTCAGTGAAGGAGCATCTGCGTGGCTGCATGCAGAAGGTGCCATCCTTGGCAGCATCTCCAGGTAGGGTTGGGAGAGACCCCTGCCCGAAACCTTGGAGAGCTGTTGCCAGTCAGTGTGGACAGTACTGAGCTAGATGGACGAAGGTTCTGACTCAGTATATGGCAGCTTTCTGAGTTCCTATTGTCTACACTGACTGGCAGCGGGTCTCCAAGGTTTCAGGCAGGAGTCTTCCCCGGCCCTACCTGAAGACGCTGCCAGGGATTGAAACTGGGACCTTCTGCATGCAAAGCAGATGCTCTGCCACTGAACTATGGCCCTCCTCACCCACCCCCTTGAGCCATTACTGCAAAGGTAAACCTCCCCCAAACCCTTTTGGGGCCTACCTTAATGCTGACAGCAACTCAGACCGCAATTGTCAACGGTGCTGGCAGCACCATGCAAGCTGCTGTGTCCAGTGATGTAATGGTGGTGGCAGGGATATTGCATTCTAGGTAAAAATGGTGGCGAGCACCAGTGCCGCTGCCCTGCCCCTCTGGCTACTAAGGCGGGGGGGGGGGGTGTCTGCAAAGGGCTCTCACTTATCTAAGACTAGCAGAGTTGTTACCCACCATATTTGTCCCCACCCAGTGGATCGTTCTGGTATGGCAGCCAGCGGCAGCCAGCTGGAATGCTGGGATCCCGGGTTCAATCGCTTTTCCAAACAGCAGTTTAACACAGCTTCGCTGCACTTAGCTGCATCCCCCTACACACACACACACACACACACACACACACCCTATGACACACTCAGTATTTTAACAGGTGGGCAGTTCATATGAGGGAACCATTTACAGCGACATTGGGACGGTGACAGAAGGTGCCGATCATACAGCCAATGGCATTATATCTTTTTTTTTCCCCCTGATCGCAGCTCACTGTACATTATATGCATCCTTTAAAAGTAGCACTTTGGTGCAGGGCTCAGAACAGCTTAACTTTAGGCACTTCCTCCTGCAGTAAAGCCACCCATCTGGGAAAGCTCCAGGTATAGCGGAATCCTTGCAATCGCTGAGAGCAGAGGTGTAACTATAATAAGGCAAGGGGAGACAGTTGTCTGGGGCCCACTGCCTTGGGCCCCCCCCCAGAGGCAAGTCACATGACTGACTTCCCCAGCTGCACACCCGGCCCGGCTTCCTTCAGTTGTATTCATCCTCCGAAATTGATGTGTTAAGACCTGGAGCTACCAGAACAGCACGTCTTTCTCTAGTACCATTAAATGACTTGCATCGTCCACAATTGACAAAACCTCATTTAAGATTTCTTTACTTCATGAGTTGAGCTTCGGGGGCGGGGGGAATTTAAAATCTTGTCTCTGGGCCCACGACAACCTTGCTACGCCCCTGGCTGAGTGCAAAGCTCTTGGCTCCTATGGCTTGCACCTCCTCTCGGTTTGGTTTCAGCAGAAATGTTGCAAACTAAACCTTGGATGCCCTGCAGAGCAGAGACAGTTTTGCAGTGACTGGTTGCTCTCAGGAGAGCCTGCTGTTTCCTGGGGAAATCTCACACAAAAGTGGAGTCCATCTGCCTGGCGAAACTTGGACAATCTGCCTTGACTCCTGGAGCAGTCTACAAGGCTCTGCTAGCTGAAGCTACTTAGCTTCTGTATTATATTTGTTTTAATGCCTGTTGCTTTCTCCTCCCACACCTCTTCAGACCCTGGCCCTTAACACTTTAGTACAAAAAAACCACCTTTTGATTTTGTAAATGATGGTCTGTATTTGGTGTGTCTAATTCCCAAACTCTCCACAACCTACTGTATTTACCCGAATAGAAGACTACTCTGAATTGAAGATGACCTCCCCCCTTTAAAAATAAGAGGTCATACCTGTATTCAGAAGTGCATCTAGGTAATTTTGGAGCCTGGACCTAAAGACCTTTGTGGGGGGACTGCAAGATAAGCATCGCCCCCCCAACACACACACACACACACACACACACACACACACACACACACACACTGTGACACACACACAGGCGTTTCACACGAGCAAAGTGAAGTGTCTCGAGGTAGAACATAGGAACATAGGCAGCTGCCATCTACTGAGTCAGACCACTGGTCTATCTAGCTCAGTATTGTCTGCACAGACTGGCAGCGGCTTCTCCAAGGTTGCAGGCAGGAATCTCTCTCAGCCCTCTCTTGGAGATGTTGCCAGGGAGGGATCCTGGGACCTTCTGCTCTCCCCAGAGCGGCTCCATCCCCTGAGGGGAATATCTTGCAGTGCTCACACTTCTAGTCTCCCATTCATATGCAACCAGGGTGGACCCTGCTTAGCTAAGGGGACAAGTCACGCTTTCCCTGCACATGAGCTGGGAATTGTCCCTGGATGGCCAGATCGGCCGCCCCCACGATTACTGGCTCCGTCATGGAGCTGGTAGCAGCGGCAGAGATCGGGGGGGGGGGGGTGCCCGGTCCCCAGAAGTACCAGGATGCCCTGCATGAGTGCGTGGGGCATTCTGGGGAGACCCCTGCGGCCGGGAGGTGTAGCCTCCCGGTCAGGGGTCTCATGAGTCGCCGTGCTGTGAAGCCGCGCCATGGCAGCTCACGATCGAAAAAAGCAGGTTAACGAAGTGCTCGCTGGTTTAAGGGGAGGGGTATTTTTGAAGGTTTGCTGCTGGGAGCCATTGCAGCACACGACCGCGCGGAACCAGGCTGGACTCCCTTAGCCCGGTTCTGCGCGGTCGTGAGAATAGCCTCACCGTATTTTTAACACGTGGGTTCTTGAGGGCCCTAACAGCAACGGAACTCACAAGAACATAAAACAAGTCTATTTCTGCAGATATGCATGAGCAGAAACATTTCAACCCGTCGCTTTACATATTCCCATCCCACATATTTCTGGGGAAAGGTCTAGACCCATGGTCAGCAATTACAAACCATAACTTCACAATCACAAGACAATGGATCAACGGCAGCAGCGCAGACAAGCCATGAGCTGACCGATTGTGAAGGTGAATGAAACTTTGATGTCTCTGATGCATAATGTGGAAGCACCAAAGGCGTCGCTTTCAACATTTTACAGCTAAAAGAAGATGGTGGTGGTGGGGGAGACACCTATGCAGGAGTAGGGCTAAGGCAAAATGGTCCTCCCATGTTGTTGCCCCATTCACATGCAGCAACATTTGGGAGGCATTTTGGGAACTGAGGGATGAGCAAAAGGGGGGCTTACTAGCAGCAGTGGAAGCAGTGCGGCTTTTCTGGCTGGTTGGCAACTGCCCCCCCGCCCCCCACAGCCCTGTGCCCCATTTTTTCTGTTATTCCCACTTCATGTGATCGGATCCCCCTTTCCATCACAGATCCATCACAGATCTTCTCATGCTTCACCTGCAAGCACCAAAATGTCCCCTTTCCTGATTTCCTTTCTGTCTCGTGGTTGAGAGCCCTGAATTCCTTGTTAAGGTATTAAACTGCCCTTTACAGCTTTCTCTTCTTACCAGTAAACTTGGTAAACACCAAGGAAATGAAGCCGTTCCAGGTAACACTATTTATCTGGCAAAAGCTTCTGGAGAGTATAACGGGAAAACAAGAAATCATGCCAAGTTCTGAAGGACCAAATGATCTCTGGACATTGTCAACGCATGAGAGGGTACATTAGTCATAATAACGCATCGTGGATTTCAAAGAAACATAACCAGGTTATCCCCCCACCCCACCCCTGTATCTTGCACAGTTGTTTTTGCATTGATTACTCATGCAAACAAACCAGGACTTGTCTGGTGATTTGGATTGCCTAGAACAGGTGTTCCCAGTCTTTGAGTCTCCAGATGTTGGACTACAGCTCCCATCACCCTCAGTCACAATGGCTGGGGATGATGGGAATTGTGGTCCAACAACATCTGGGGACCCAGGTTTGGGAACCGCTGCCTTAGAAGGAAACCTAAGGCTGTTTCCTCCTCTAAAATCACAAGCCTGGAGTACACAATGCCTGGGGATGATGGGAGTTGTAGTCCAACAATAGGGACAAGGGACATAGGAAGCTGCCATATACCGAGTGAGACCATTGGTGCATCTAGCTCAGTATTGTCTGCACTGGCAGTGGCATCTCCAAGGTTGCAGGCAGAAGTCTCTCTCAGTCCTATCTCGAAATGCCAGGGAGGGAACTTGGAACCTTCTGCATGCAAGCAGGCAGGTGCTCTTCCTAGAGTGGCCCCTTCCCCTAAGAGGAATATCTTACAGTGCTGCTCACACATGCATTCTCCCTTTCATATGCAATCAGGGTGGACCCTTCTTAGCAGAAGGAACCAGTCATGCTTGCTACCACAAGACCAGCTCTCCTTCTATCTGGGTACCAAGTTTGGGCACCCCTGCCCTAGAAGGAAGCCTGTTTCCTCCTCTAAAATAACAAGCCTAGAGTGCACTGCTAATAACACCCCGCCTCTCCCCGCCACTTCTATTCCCTCCTCTCCGTGATGAAGGGATGCAAGATGTCCTCCAGGCCAAGGGGCGGGAACTGAGAGATGGACAGGGGTCTATGGAACAGTAGTAAGTACCCCAGATGACAGGATGCCTATGCAGCCTGCTATGATGCACCCACTCTTGTGTGAATCTGGGATAAGAGAAGGGGATATTCAGCAGGTCTTCCTTTGCATACTAGCTGAGGATGCAATGAAGAGACAAAGGAAAAGTCATAGGAACATAGGAAGCTGCCATATACTGAGTCAGACCATTGGTCTATCTAGCTCAGTATTATCTGAATCATATGCAACCAGGGCGGACCCTGCTTAGCTAAGGGGACAAGTCATGCTTGCTACCACAACCCAAACTCTGGTTCAAGACTGACAATTCCAAAGCGAGCTGAAACACAGTTTCTTGGAAGAATCTCCCACTCATGTCAGTGGAGCTGTAAGGATATTGGGAGTTCAGTTCTAAGACTCATCCTGATGCGACTACATGGTTGCTACTGAACCTTTCAACTGCTTCTTTACAAAGGTGGCATTTGCTGTTTGTTGTTGATTTTTTGACATTTGTTCTTATTGCATTTGTTGTTAGTGCCTGTTCTTGTGCAGCCAATATCAAACCCTCTGTTTCTTTCTTCAAGGTGCCATTCTTAAGCCACTGCCAGATCTTGGTGATGTTTGATTTTCCAGTTATATTGTGCAAATATTGACTGTGCAGTGGCGTAATTTTCCATTTTTCTGCTTGGTTCTTGACTTGTTCTTTCTTGTAGGGCTGCTTTGTTTCAAAGTGTTGAATAGTTTCTCGTTATTGACCATCTTAAGTGCATCTTCTTCACTGTCCTTTATATATTCTTCAAGGCCTCTTTTCTCCTCCTCTGCTGTTTGATGGACTTGCAGCATTCCTGTTCCACCTGAGCTGGGAGGGAGGTATAGCCTATCTACATCACTGCGGGGGTCCAGAGCATGATTGATGATCATGATTTTCCTGGTCTTGCAATCTAGTGTCTCTAGCTCTGCCTGGGTCCAGTCTATTATTCCTGCAGTGTATCTGATAACAGGTATAGCCCAGGTGTTAATGGCTTGTATGGTGTTCCCGCCATTGAGTTTGGACTTGAGGATTTTTCTGACTCTCCTGATGTATTCATTTCCAATTTTTCTTTTAACTTCAGTGTGTGCGATGTTATCAGCCTGGAGAATGCCCAAGTATTTGTAATGTTTTTTCTCTTCCAGGTTCTTGATGTTGCTTCCATTGGGCAGTTCTATTCCTTCTGTTTTTCTTATTTTTCCTCTGTTTATTATTAATACAGCACACTCGTCTAGTCCAAACTCCATTGAGATATCACTACGGAATATACGGATAGTGTTTAGCAGTGATTCGATTTCTGACTGGGACTTTCCATAAAACTTCAGGTCGTCCATGTAGAGCAGATGGTTTATATGACTTGATGTTTTAGATGTTTGGTATCCGAAGCCTGTTTTGTTTAGTATTTGTGAAAGTGGGGTCATGGCGATTACAAACAACAGAAGGGATAGTGAGTCCCCTTGGAAAATACCTCTTCTAATGCTAACCTGTCCAAGTGTCTCGCCATTGATTAATTGTGTACTCCACATGCTCATTGCTTTTTTAAATAAATATCTGAATGTTTTTGCTGACACCAGTAGTTTCTAAACATTTTAGTATCCATGTGTGAGGTAATGAATCGAAGGCCTTCTTGTAGTCAATCCATGCAACACTTAGATTCTTTTTTTCTCTTGCAATTTTCCAAAATCATTTTGTCAATCAGCAGCTGGTCTTTTGTGCCTCTGGTGTTCGGGCGATTTCCTTTCTGTTCAACTGGAAGCTGCTTATTAGTTAATAAGTATTGCATGACTTCATCTGCTATTATTCCAGTTAATAATTTGAACATGGTTGGCAGGCAGGTTATCGGTCTATAATTACTTGGAACTACTTCTTTTGCTGGGTCTTTCATTATGACATGAGTTTTCCCAGTTGTTAGCCATTGTTCAATATCACCTCCTTGCAAAATGTGATTGAACTGTTTTGATAGTTGTTTATGAAGGCTTGTTAGGTGTTTAAGCCAAAAGCCATGCAGTTCATCGTCGCCTGGAGCAGTCCAATTTTTAATTTTCTTTGCTCTTTCACTTATTAATTCTGGTGTTATTATTAGATCTTGCATTTGTTGGTTACATTTTTTGATGAGGACAAGCCTACTGACAGCTGTTTTAGCCGCAGTCACTGAACAGTAACAGCTGTTAAATGCAGTAGCTGTGTTCAGAAGCAGTGTCATTGGATGGAAGATCTTGGTCTGGTGGGACAGCAGGTGGGGACAGGGGAGACTTTTGGCTTCATGTCTTGCTTTTGGGCTTCCTGGAGGAATTTGGTTGGCCACTGAGCAAGCAGGTTGCTGGCCTGGACAGTCTGATCCAGCCACACCCGTCAGGAAACTGAGAAACTACCACCACCATATGCTTTTGTAAATGTAAAATAAAAATTCTCTAAAAAAACCTCAAGGAAGTTCTTCCCACGATCAAGTTGGGAGGGCTAGCCTGTTATGCGGGGAGGAAGCCTGAAAGCGCTTACCTCTCTGTGATGATCTCACGGAACGCCCTGGGTGGGCAGCTTGCATGCCCAGACGAGCTCATGACGAGTGCGCAGAACATTGCAGGGGTTCCCCCTCCCCTCTCCCCCCTCCCCGAGTGTGTCCGCCATGGCTGCAAGCAGCCGCGGCAGATACATGACAAAAAAAAAAAAAACTGGGGTTAGTGGAGCACTCCCTCCGCTAACCTCATTTGAGGGGGAGGGCATTTAGGTGGGCTTGCCTTGTGGCTCCCATTGCTGCACACGAGTAGCAGAAACTGGACTCAGCCCAATTTCTGCTGCTCGTGTGAATCGCCTCATTTTGTTGCATTTGCATTCCACCCTTCCTCCAAGGAGCTCAGCAACATCTTCCCTCTTTTTACTCTCACAACAACCCTGCAAAGGAGGTTAGGCTCAGAGACAATGACTGTTCCAAGGCCGCCCCGGGAGCTGAGTGTGAATTTGAACCCAGGTCTCCCCATTTCCAATCTAGTACCCTAACCACTATACCACACTGGCCTTTCTGTGGGCTGTGATTTTCGGTGCTGGCGGTATGATTGAGTCTCATCCCACAGGAGCTGCGTTCTGTAACCACACTGATGGCAATGTAGGGCTAGGATTCTGTATTGTAGGCCTACACCAGGCATTTAAGAAGCTTGCTCACACACAGCCATAAGCCAGTCTTCTGGTAAACAGTGTTGCTCTCAAGAGGGAACCGTCATTGCCGTATGTAATGTCTTCTGGGACTTTCAGGCTAGTTGGCTGCATGGTCAAATACATTCAGCATGTTGCATCATTGATTTCAGGATATGCAAGTGAAACCCCACCTTGCTTCCAAGACGAACAGGAGGCCGGCTGGCTGAAGTTGGCAGTAAACAGACAGTGGCCACATTCACATGTAACAGGAAACCAGAATTGCAGGGGCCAGAGGTTTCCCTAATGTTATGTCTGAATGCATGCAACTCCAGTCCAGTTCCTTTCGTGACCCGAGGTTTCTCTCCAGAGACTCCAGTTTGAACCCTCAGTTTGTAGTGAGTTTCACTGCTCAAAACCAGGGTTCTACTGCGCCTCTATTACAACCAAATGCATCACTGGAGGCTGCATTCCCTCGGACTGGAGTTGAGGGAGGAAGCTCCTCCCTCCCTCTGTGCATGATTGGCTGTGTGGGCTGTCCTTCAAGCAAGAAGGAAACCTCCACAGCTAGTTCCCCCTCCTTGCTGCAGCTCAGTTTTGTCCGAATTCAGACAGGAGAGCGGGGCAGAGGGAGACACCACAGGTCCATTGGACCCGCGGTTCTGCATTACATGTGAATGTGGCTAGTGTTTTCCCGCAGCCCAGCATGGAAGCAGAGTAAGATTAACATGTCATGATGCAGTTGCACCTGCGTCAATGACATGGCTGAGAGCTCATGGCTGGAGTGAGAGTGCAATGAATGAGGGCATGTGTGTATGTGCAGCTCATGTGCCTGGACACAGTGGCATACCTACCAACACAGCAGGGCCAAGGGCGAGCAAAATTGTGGCTTTTTTGGGAAGGTGGGAAAGGAGCTGGGCCCATAGCAGCCTTGTACTTGTAATCAGTGGTTCAGTTACCCTGGAGTACATACACCAGGGGTCATCCAATGAAATTGATTGCCAGGAAATTTAGGACCAACAAACAGAGGTACTTTTTCACACAACGCATAATCCACTTGTGGAATTCTCTGCCACAAGAGGTGGTGATAGCCAACAACCTGGATGGTTTTAAGAGGGGTTTGAATCACTTCATGGAGGAGAGGTCTATCAATGGCTTCTAGTCGGAGGGCTATAGGCCACCTCCAGCCTCAAAGGCAGGATGCCTCTGAGTACTAGTTGCAGGGGAGTGACAGCAGGGGAGAGGGCATGCCCTCAACTCCTGCCTGTGGCTTCTAGCGGCATCTGGTGCGCCACTGTGTGAAACAGGAAGTTGGACTAGATGGGCCTTGGGCCTGATCCAGCAGGACTGTTCTTATGAGAGCCAGTGTGGTGTAGTGGTTAGAGTGCTGGACTAGGACCGGGGAGACCCAAGTTCAAATCCCCATTCAGCCATGAGACTTGCTGGGTGACTCTGGGCCAGTCACTTCTCTCTCAGCCTAACCTACTTCACAGGGTTGTTGTGAGGAGAAACTTAAGTATGTAGTACACCGCTCTGGGCACCTTGGAGGAAGAGTGGGATATAAATGTAAATAAATAAATAAATAAATAAATAAAAATAATGTTCTTATTTGGATTGCTGCTAGAAGAATAATTCTGACTTTGGCCAAAGGTTTGGAATGCGAGAGTGGTGCTACCACAAGGCTGGTGGAGCCACCTAAAATAATACCAGACTGTGAAGACCCAAGTTCAAATCTTAACCATAAAACTCATGTGATCCTAGACCAAACAGTAGGCTGGTTTGGATGATACCTTTCAAGCCCAGGGAATCAAAAGGATGATTTGCTGAGAACGCCAATGTCCCGGTACCCTCCCGGAACATTCGCTGGGGGCAGGGGAGGGCATATAATCCAAGCCACAGCTCTACGTCTGCCTCAGAGTGGCGGACTGGATGGTTAGTTCTCCCCATGTGATAAAGGAATGCATTGAAAAAAGACATCACAACAGGTGTGTTCTCAGTACATCCCCCTTTTAATTGTTTGGGCCACTTTGGGGCAGGAAAGTATAATCTAAACCATTCCACTAACTGTCAGCCTAACCTATCTCATAGGGTTGTTGTGAGTATAAAAAGGTGGGGGAGAGAGAACCATGTATACTGTCATGATCTTCTCAGAGGGTGGGTGGATAAAAATGCAATGAAATAAATGGACTGTTGTCCAGGATCTGGTGCCCACCTACAGACGTAGTAGATCCATCTTCTCTTCTTGCAACTAGGGTCATGTGGGTGGGACCTCTGAAATGGTGTCCTAGATGGTCACATGGACATTCAGGTGCATTGTGGAGGATTTGCATGAAGCTTTCGCATGCCTGTAACTTGTCTGGGTGGAGAAAGGGGTGGCCGGAAACCGTCTCAGGTAGCCACATGATCTTTGGGCTAGAAGCTCTTGTTGGCCTGGTCCAGGTCTCATTCTCTGATGAGATAGCCATGACCACAACTATGCTTGCTCAGCCACATGTCTGCCTCATTCACGTGTGAACTATAAGTGGGGAAGGGTTGTCTAATATTGAAAAAGCCAGAGGCCTTGAACCATTACCCATCCCTCACCTTACCTCACTGTCCGTGCTAACTCCAGAGGGCAGCAGGATTGGGCATCTGCTGGGGCCAAGTATTGTGGCTCCTGGAACAAAATGCCCAATGCTACCTTGCCCCACAAGGTAAGGTAGGACCAGCCCCCTTTCAAAACCCACCCTTGCAAGCTTTGAAAAGGACATGGGGTGCAGGGAGGAGAGAGGGAATCCAGCAGCCTCCTTTTCTCTCCTCATGTTTCTTGCATGTGAAGATAGACGCTTCTTACTGAGCTTGTGAGGGTCAGCATGTTCCTGGAGAGCTGCTCCCTTGATGCCAGCAGTTGGCAGCGTCTTGTCATCCTGCTGGTGCCCCAATAACCCACCACTGGAGGCAGCGACTTCACTGTGCCTCATGAAAGGCCCTGCTGAAAGACCAGCAAGGGATCAACTTCCAACAGCAGCTCATTTTTCACAGAGCACCCGAGGAGGTCACAACTGCAGCAGGAGATCATTCTCAGTTTGTACTCCGCTCCTTCCAGGATAAGAGGAGAATGGGGTTACCTTGGTCGAGTCCTGTCAGCCCCACCCCCCAAATCCTGGAACCCGTTCCCTGTTCTCCATCACCACAGATTATTTCCTTCCCAACTGGGCTCACTTCCAGTATTAAAACAACAAGATGAAGTGGGGGCAGGGGCAGACCCACTGTGTGGGAGGGCTAGGGCAAACCTGCCCCCCTAATTTTTCCTCTGCCCCCCATTTTAAAATAAAAAATAATGTTTAAATAGCTGAATGTTGCTTCCACTTAGGACTTAGGGTTGCTATGTCCTCTGGAATTTAGGGTAGCCCCCGGATTTTGGCTCCTCCAACTGGCTGCTAAATTCCACCCGGATTTACACGGATTTCAATTGCACTGCTTGGGTTGCCTGGATTTTACTCTGGATCCAATCACATGGGAGGGCAGAGAAGGAGGGGGGAGTATAAAAATCTGTCAAATAAATAAATAAATAAATGCAAATTAGTTGCTGCATAATTTGCATAATATGCAAATTAGGGCACCTGGATTTAGGAAGCTTGAATATGGCAACCCTATTAGGACTTAAGCTGCCCCCTTCTTTTTTTGTGCTCCCCAATGTTTAGGCTGGCTACAGGCTTGGATGGGGCTGGGCAGGGGAAAGCTCTCCTCCCTTGCACAAACTTCTGCTGTAAAATTAGCACCACTCTTGCAACACTTGACTTTATATGTGAACCAAGGAGATCCTTGAACAAAGAAACATGGCTGTCCCTGTTACATCTCATTTGGCCTCCAAGTTTTAAGGTTACGCTCTGAAGCGCCTGGAAAGAATTTGTTTCTATTCAAACAAATGGAATCTACTTACAAGTAAACATGCCTCAGGACTGGCATGTGACTATAAACTCCCATGCATGCCCAGCACAACCACAAAAGGGACGGTTTTATTTAACTACAGTTTCTCTTCCAAAGCTGTTGGCATCTCTCCAAAGCTGGCGAAATAAATGCTTGACTCTGTGTGTGTGTGTGTGTGTGTGTGTGTGTGTGTGTTTTCTTTCAGGGAGACATCATCCTCTGGTGGAGCACCTGTGCAACAACACAAGACAAAGTTCTCTGGTGCCTTCAATGGTCTTTTAATGGGGTTTGGCCCTATTTACATCGCCTTATTCTGTTTTGTTTTGACCTTCTCCAGTCAGAAGGGCCCTGCTGGGTCAGATCCAGGGTCCATCAAGTCCAGCATCCTGTTTTCCACAGTGGCTAATCAGGTGCCTCTGGGAAGTTAGGATTGGATGGGAAGCCTAAACTGCTTGGTCCCCGAGTACCTGAGGGGCCGCCTGCTCCCAGCTGAATCTACTCACCTGACTAGATCGGCTGGGAGGGCTCTGCTCTGCGTGCCAATGCTTGCTGAGGCCTGTTTGTCGAGCACGTGGGACAGGGCCTTCTCAGTTGTTGCCCCCAGGCTGTGGAACTCGCTCTCAGCTGGCTTCCTCTCTCCCAGCTTTTAGGAGGAGAGTGAAGACTGCCCTTTTTATGGACAGCCAATGAGCTGCCCTTCTTTCTTTTTAAAATTTGTACCTGTATTTGTTCTGTTTGTATGTTTTTTATTGAATTTTTTTAAAATCTTGTTGTTAACTGCCCTGGGGTCTTAGGATGAAGGGCGGTATATAAATAAAACTATAAATTAATATTTAGGTACAAGGGTGTCGCTATAATTGAGCAGATGGGTTCAAAGAACCCAGGCCCCCCCAGCTTTACCCCTCCCTATTTTCTTCAGGGGCCCCTCTCCCCTAGCTATGCCCCTGTTTAGGTAGATGACTAGAGCGCAGATGGAGGACTCATCGTGAATTTGATAAGATACAGCACAGATCCCATATGAAGGCCTATGCTGTGGCAATATGTGCAGCAAGGAAGCAATTTTATTCTGCACACATTGCGTCTGCAAGAGCTGTTCCGGATTGTTAGGGTTTTAACTCAAGCCCCATTCTGTTTCACTGTCTCATTGTGATGCAGTGTCTCACACAATGTCTCACTGTGACACATTCAATGAGTTCTTTGAGATGAAATCTCTCACATTCAGGCTGCTCTGGACTCCAATCGTTCTGCAGGGCTAGTTAGAGGGGGTGTCCAGCAATCCCTCTTGTGAGATTCGATTCGATCAGTTTGAGTCTGTGACTCCTGAGGATACGGATAAGCTACTTGGAGCGGTATGGCCCACCACCTGTTCTTGGGATCCTTGCCCAACATGGCTGATTTCATCTTGCAGGGAGGTTGTTGGAGCTAGCCTAGTTGATACAATTAATACCTCACCGAGGGAGAGAAAGATGCCATCTTGTATGAAGGAGGCAATGGTTAGACCTTTTCTTAAGAAGCCCACTTTGGATCCCTCAGTGACGGATAATTATAGGCCAGTCTCCAACCTCCCATGGTTGGGTAAGATGATTGAGAGGATACTGGCTGACCAGATCCAAGTGGTCTTGGAAGAAAGTAATTATCCAGACCCATTTCTAACTGGTTTAGGGTGGTCTATGGTGTTGAGATGGCCTTGGTAGGCCTGATAGATGACCTTCGCCAGGGAATTGACAGAGGCAGCGTGACTGTGCTGGTTCTTTTGGATCTCTCAGTCGCTTTCTATACTATCAACCATGGTACCCTTCTGGATCACCTGGCGGGTTTGGGGGATAGGAGGCATTGTTTTACAGGGATTCTGCTCCTATGTCTCAGGTAGATTTCAGATGGTGGCGCTTGGTGACAGTTGCTCTTTGTCATGCTCCAAGGGGGAGGAGGCGTGTTCCTGGCCCATTCTGACTACAAAATCCCAGGGTGTGAACAGCCAAGATCAGCCTCAGAATAAGCCAAGGAAGAGGTTATTTCATCACTTTAGTCTAGAGTTTCCATGCCCCCTGGAATTACGGATTTCACCCGGATTTTAAGCATCTCACCCAGATTGCTTAGCCCACCCAGATTCACCTTTCATTTCAGCTTTTTTTTTTTTATTTTAAGGCTAAACTCTAGCCCTTGTAGAGGCGGAGTCGTGGAGCAAAATGTGCAGTCACTATTCTGTTCAGAAATTATTTTCAAGCCAATTTACATAATATGCAAATTAGGCACCCAGATTTGGAAAGCCAGAATATGGCAGCCCTAGTCCTCCTTCTGGCTCACTATGTCCAGCTGGTTCCCTCTCCAGTGGAACTCCGGCTCCCACACCCAGGAGCAGCCCTCATCATTGGCTGCCTTGGCTTTAAATGCCCTAGTACAGAGCTGACAGGGTTTAAAGGCTACTCTAAGTCCCGCTCCCTCCCTGGTCTCATTTCCTGCCTGTCTCTCTCAACATGGCGGCCCCACCGGAGGGGGATTTCCTGCTGCTCTCCTTGCCTTGTCTGCTCAACCCCACCGGGACCCAACAGGCCTGGAACCATCTCACCCCCTCTCCCTTCGGAGGAAGACAGAAGCCCCAAAGGAGGGATGCCGTGCTCCTCAGGCACCCTGCCTGACTCCACGGGGCTGCACAGGCAATCATGTAACACAGCATCCCGACACTCTTCAAAACAGGAGCTGCTGTATGGAGTTCCTCTGGGCTCCATTCTGTCACCAATGCTTTTTAACATCTACATGAAACCGCTAGATGAGGTCATATGGGAATTTGGGTGCTGGATGTTATCCACGTGCTGATGACACGGAAATGCATTTCTCCCTGTCATCAATATTAGGAAATGGCATCAGCCCATTAAATGTCTGCATACAGGTAGTAATGGGCTAAAGAAAGATAATAAACTGAAGCTGAATCCAAGCAAGACTGAGGTCGTAATCTGCAAGACAGGATAGAACTTCCTGTTCTGGACAAAGTTACACTCCCCCAGAAAGTACAGGTTCGTAGCTTGGGAGTGCTCTTGAACCCGGGTCTTGCCCTGGTGCCTCAGGTGAAGGCTGTGGTCAGGAGCGCTTCTTACCCACTGAGATTGATTCAACAGCTCTGCCTGTTCCTTGAGGAGAATGACCCCAAAACAGTGGCACACCAGCTGGTAACCTCCAGGTTGGACTGCTGCAATGCGCGCTATGTAGGGCTGCCTTTGTACAGAAACTTCAGTTAGTCTGAAATGTGGCAGCCGGATTGGTCTCTGGGGTATCCTGGAGAGACCAGATTATGCCTTTTCTTAAACAGTTGCACTGGCTGCCGCTATGTTTCCAGGCAAAGTACAAAGTGCTGGTCATTATATTTAAAGCCGTGAATGGCTTATGTCCGGGTTATCTGTGAGAGCGCCTTTCTCTAGAAGATGCCTACAGCTAATTAAGATCATCAGGAGGGGTCCGTCTTCGGGTGCTACCAGTTCATCTGATGGCGACCTGGGATCCGGCCAACTCAGTTGTCATCCCTAGGTTGTGGTACGCATTCCCTGGGCACAAGAGAGGATTATCTTCTATGGAGGCCTTCAGGAGAGACTTACCCATCTTTTTAGCATGGCTTTTCATGATACCTATTTTTAATTTCAATGAGTTTTAATCTAGTTTAAATGTTGTTTTTTATTTTAACTGTTTTATTATGTGTTTTTTATTTTAATGTAAACTGCCCTGAGCCCCTTTAGGAAGGGCAGTATATAAATTGCAGTGGGTGATGCCATTCTCTGTAAAGCAGCAACCCCAAATTCCATGCTGCCCAAACTCTGTTGCCAGATTTGGCTTTTTTAAAGCCAGATTTTGGGTTACGGCCCATTTGACTCACGGATATACCCCTTAGGTTCTGGCCACCCTGTTTCCTGCATACTCAAGCAGTCCAACACTTGCGGTTCTGCTCTGCTCCAGTAAGAAGCAAGTCCGTTAGTGATCTCAGGGGGTGATGGCAGGGGCGTAAGAGCAAGGGGAGACAGTTGTCTGGGGGCACACTGCTTTGCCCCCCCCGAGGCAAGTCACATGACTGAGTCCCCCAGCCACGCACCCACCTGGGCTTCCTTCAGTTGTATTCATCCTCCAAAATTGATGTGAGTGTTAAGACCTGGAGCTACCAGAACAGCATGTCTTTCCCTAGAACCATTAAATGACTTGCATCGTCCACAATTTACAAAACCTTTAAAAAATATTCTAGGATGATGTTCTATTGTGGCACATAGGTGTATATATATAAATTTTACCATGCTTTTTGTTACCACTATTCAGCCTCATTTAAGATTTCTTTACTTCATGAGCTGAGCTTGGGGGGGGGGCATTTTAAAGTTTGTCGCTGGGCCCACTCCAACCTTGCTACGCCCCTGAGTGATGGAGTTTGTGTACCTGTTGGGCTTGTCCCTGAAGACCCATACAAGGTGGCATTGAAGGGAAGAGATGCAAGCTCAGTGCATGTGCAGCTGGTGCCATGAGAGACCCTTGAGAGCAAGGCTGTTCCTCTAGAGTGTTAAATCAACCAAGTCAAACTCTCAGCACTAAGCAAAGTCAGATTTTGCACTCAGAATAATTTAGGAATACCGGTAAAAAGGCTGCCAGCCCGCTCATTTGGAAGAATGAGAGGAGCAATCAATAAAAACAATAATATCTTACTTCTGTTTTCTCCTTAAAAATATACAAAGCAGCTTTCCAGATGAAAAACAAACAAGCATAAAAAACTGATGCAAGCACTCCAAAACACTAAACACTATTAAAAGCACAATAAAACAGCAGTACCAAAATAGACACAGATGAAGACAGCAGGTTGTATCAAAGATGGCAGCTCAAACTTAAAAACTCACAAATTAAAGATCTAATCAAATAAAGATTGTCTGTAATAAATACCTGAAAACATGAAGAGAATAACCAGGTGGATCTCCAGATGGGGGCATCCTAGGATCTCGGTGCCATCAGTGAGGTCTGTGTCTCATATATTCACCATCAATCTGATCTCAGATAACAGGGTTATTAATGGAACTGCCTGGGGTGATTGGTAAACACCCCCAAAATTGTGTTCTGGCTTTGTGTGGGGAAATTAGCTCAGAGCAGTTCCACATCAGAATAAATTTAATGCAAAGTGATGGTTACAGGAAAATGACTGGCTTAGAGAGAGAAGTTCAAAAACAGAGAAGGTTTTATTTGAGAGTAAGGGGTATGTACAGTGGAATAAGAGAGTCACCAATATCAATACTATTACTAAAAATATGTTACAAGATTAACCATACAACGGCTAGGAGGAAGTTTATATTAATGTCTGAATTAAAGTAGCTTCTAGCCTGGCTAGAGAAAGGAGGCTCTTGGATTTAGGAGAGAAGAGGTAGGGATGGAGAGGGCCCAGATTGGGGTGCAGCAGTTATCATATCACCTTGGTTCTCCCTTCTGCAGTGGGTTGATCCTCGTGGCTTGGGAGCCACCAACAGACCTCTTTCCTTAGGGGTAGACCGGGGAGCAGCAAGCAACAAAGAATCAAGGGAGTTAGATAGCAGGGATGGATCCAAAAGGCGCCTGTTCTCATGAAGCCAGCTCCAGGTGTTAGCAAGGAGGGCAGTGCAGATCTGATCCAGCAAAGGAACCAACTAAGGAGCCTTGAGGGGGGCCCTCCAGGCCCTGTGGGCCTAGAGACATTTGTCTCCCCTTGCCCAATAGAACTTACACCCCTGTGAGGGGACATTCCAATTGTCCTTTCTTGGCTAGGCAAGTTCTGGGGAATCTCAAAAGACCCCATTGTTTTGTCTGCTGTGCTGCATTATAACACAATGCATGAACAGGAAAATGTGAATGGAGTGGTTGAATATGCAAACACAGGAACTCTTTTCAGTTGAAAACACCTAGTAAACTAATCCGTGTTTTAATGGGTACATCTCTGAGTCCCTATCGCCCAGCCAAGGATGGAATGTGCATTTGCGGAGCCTTATCCGACTTCCCTGCTGAGATAATTGGCTTTTAGCTCGTTTGAGGCATCTCTGGAGGGGAGGTAAACCAAAGGAGGGTCAGTCGTGCAGAGAGACCTTGAATGGAGAGTTAACTGCTGTGAGTTAACTTAGGGAGTATACTCAGGTATCCTAGCATGGGGAAGGCATGAGGCGAGCTCTCTTTCAGTTTGGCTCTTTTGCGGCTGCTAAATCTAGGGGTCCCACTGCCTACTGGTCTCCAATATGCCAACAAACAGAGAGCTCATGATGCTGTGTGAGGCTCTTCAGCATGTCAAAAGTGAGACCCATACGCCTGCAGTCATAGGCATAGGCAGAGAGGCTTCTGGGAGCCAGCAGAAAAGCAGTGCCAGCAACAGGGTTTCCCAAGCTTTGGTCCCCAGATGTTGGTGGACTACAACTCCCATCACCCCCAGACATTGTGGCAGGGGGTGATGGGAGCTGTAGTCCAAAGATTTCTGGGGATCCAAGCTTGGGAACCCCTGGTTTAAAGTGTCACCTGATGACACTAAAGTGTCACTACAAGCCAGAGTAGAGAACACTGGCCTAGATGGACTAAAATCTGACTCAGTGTCAGGCAGCTTCCTATGCTTAGAATAGACCTTGCATTAGTGCAAACTGTTTGGAGGAGCTGCACAAGCTGACCTCTGGTAATCTTTTGCCTGCTATAGGAATGCCTGCTTGTCTCCATTTATAATCTGCTGGTATATTTGTAAACAGAGCAAATATATATCGTAGGTCTCCAGTGCTCTTTTGCCCAAAGGAAGTGAAATGTGGCAACATTGGCCCTGGAACTCCTTACCACTTCAGGAAGGGGGCCCACACAACCACCACTGGTCATAACTGTAATAGCACCTGTATGATGCTTCTACAAGAGTGCTTCCAAATGCCACATCGCCTCAGTTCTCCACAGCTCAGGGCGCCTTTGCATCTTTGAGCCAAGAAGTTGTCCATCCACCTGAGGCAGCTTCCAGTGCAGAATGAAAGGTCGTTTCTTCCCTCTGATCTTTCCTTCTCTGTGTTAGAACTTTCCAATCCGCAGCTGTGAGAAACAGCACTGAAACCCTAGGGAGAGCAGCTCAGAGAAGCAGCTGGTTACCATGGTGACACGTGTGTGGCATCACCGCTCTGCGCATGCACACATGCACACACACACACCCCAAGCAAACTGATGATGCATTTGCATTTTCCAGCAGATCCTTTTTTTAAAAGACTGCTTGGAGTGGTGAGATGACATCATGCGAAGAAACAGAATTTGCATTTCACCCAGTTGCAACAGAATCCTTCTGATGGAGAAAGGAGAGAAGCTGGAAAGGATCTTTTGTCTCCGATACAAACAAACCAGAGTACTGCATTTGACTGTGGTAGTGTCCATCGCAAGATCAACATGGATTATGCTCCCTAGGGAGGTCAGCCTATTAAAGGCAATTTAATTGATACCTGTGCAGCTTGATCCTATGCATGTGTGTTTACCTGGAAAATCCCACTATGTTCAATTAAAGGAGCAATCCTTTGAACACTTACCTGGGACTGATCCCCATTGAAGTTGATGGAGGTACTCACTTCTGAGTAAACAAGTATAGGCTCATGCTGTGAGACTACAGTCCTATGCAAGTGTCTTATGAGTGTCTTAATGTCCGTTCTTTTAAGTAAACCAATACAGTGTTTTCTAACAGGAGTGCCAGTTTTTGGAGCTGACTCATTCCCTTAGGGTTATTTGTGTCCAGCAGCATGCTACTAGGTTGGAAGAGGAAGGCAGTGAAAACAAACAAACAAGCAAACAAAGTAATACAAATAGCATGAGAAAAAAAGGGTGCGCCTGTGTTGGGAGACATTTTCAATATAAGTGTGCCTCAGCTTTAAAAGGTTTGGGAAGCACTTAACTAGTACGGGACTGAGTTGTGAGGCTGCAATCTTGAATGTGATTACTGGGAGTACAATACACAGAAGCACATTCTGTGTGTGATCAAGGATAGGATTATAATCCCACAACTCAGTCCTGTGCTTGTGTATTTAAAGGAAAGAAAGTCCCATTGAGTTTAACTGGGTTTACACACATGCATGCTTAGGATTGTGCTGTTTGATTAATTCTGAATGAATTACTTGTGCCAGTCTGCACATATTTGCATGGGTGGAAAACAGTTCTAAAGGGCAAAAGCGTGGTTTTTAAAATGATGCTTACATACCACACACAGGTATCACCTTAGGTGCTCTGTACTCTCCCACAGAGGATGGGATGCCTTTTCTAAAACCAATACACTTGCCGTTTGTAGCTACAAGTCAGAGGTGGCTCTTTCATGAAGCGAGGTGAGATGGTTGCCTCAGGTGGCAGATTATCGGGGCATCTGCAGAACAGCAAAATGACACCTGCTACCGCCATTGGAGCAGTCCTTCCGGATGATTTGCAGCCCTTGCAAGAAGCGAGAGGAGAGGACGCTGCTGGCAATCTTCCCTCATACTCACCACACACACACACACACACACACACCTGCCCCATTCTGGCCTCAACACACATCAGGCTGAATGTCTTTCCAGGCAGCCAAACTCATATCTAACCCACCCTTCCATGTAAATTCACCTTCAACTTTGGGCCCTTGGTTATCACAGGTTCTGCCTTCGTGGTGTCAGCCATTTGTGGTTCAGTTATATCTACCCAGCCTAGCCTTGTACTGTCTGTTCACCTCATCCATCCACCACCTCAGTCATGCACTTCAGTTTACCCGGTTGGACTGGATAAACTGAGTTGTATGGCTAAGGTGGATGCATAAGGTGAATGGGTGGGTAGTTGGATGAGGTGAAAAGACAATACAAGTCTTTGTACTGAAAAGGCAATACAACCCTCCCAGGCTAACTCAGGATGACCGAACGGGCTGAGAGGAAGCCCTTTTACTCGGAGGGAACTGGCCTCACCAGAGGGAGCAAACATCCTTTCTAGGTGCGGCCAGTCAATGTATGGCAACAGATAGCAAAGCCTAGACAGTTGCTCATAGGTTCAAATAGGACAGATTAGAACAGTTATAAAATCAGAGATCAGGGGTGCTGTAACAAACAGCAAAATGCCTGGTTGGGGGCTACTTTCAAAGCTAGGAAAAATTGGTTTTGAAAGGGGGCTGCCCCCCCGCCCCCTGGGACTGTTAGACATGGGCAGCATTTTGCTCTTCACCTCAGGGACTGCAGTACACTGGGCTATAAGTAAGTATATTAATTTTAAAAAAAATCTGCTGCCAGATTACTTGGGAACATCTTTTTGGTTGATCACAGCACTTTTTCATTGATTGATTCACCATGCAGGCCTAGTTATTGCTTATCTTGGCCTCTAAGAATGTCCTTTTGGCTTTTGGCTAAGTTATGAACAAAGATGGTTAGGGAGACTCATTCCTAACGTTAACGGCGAGTCCTGGGAAGGCAAGAGTGGAATATGAATGGCATAACCATCTTATTTATGCATTATTTATGTTTCTATATAAACCACATTGAGAATTTTGTTGAAGAGCGGTATATAAATATAAATAGATAGATAGATAGATAGATAGATAGATAGATAGATAGAGAAATAGATAAATAGATAAATAGATAAATATTAAATAAATAAATATTGAATGAATGAATGAATGAATAAATAAATAAATAAATAAAGGATCCCCATTATCATGCTCTTGTGACGCAATGTAGTTTGTGGCATTGGCAGAGGTAATTCTGACACTTCCTTACACAGCCTGACCCTATGCGGATGCAGATTTCTTCTTAAGGCCACCGAAATCAATCGGCTTCGCTTAAGCCAGGGGTTTGTCAACCTTGGATCCTCCCCACACGTTGCTGGATTACTAGCCACATCATCCATAGCCACAATGGGAGTGATGGGAGTTTTGGTCCAACCAGAGGTGCACCTAGGTAATTTTGGAGCCTGGACCTAAAAGCTTGCGTCTTTAGCTCTGTGAGTTTGTTTTCACACTGCATTCTTATTATGTGTGAACAAAAAGAGAGAGAGAGAGATTTTCTAGCTTTGTCTTATGGTTCAAAACATGCTCAAGACTTTGCAGGATTGGCACCAGAGGGCTCAGCACCCTACGCTGGGCCCACCTCTGAATGAATGAAGCATGGGCCGCCATTTAAAACACTCTTCAGAAATGACAAGGCAGTGTGAAAGGGAAGCGGCGGCTGGTATTAAATATAGCACGCAGCTGGCTCAAGTTTTCCTGGCTGCCGTTTTCACATCAGGGTTTATATTTAAACCCTTGACACTAGTTTGAGGCGTCAGCAGACCAGAGAGATCTCAACTACTCCAGCTATTCCAGAATTCCCCTCTCTACTCCCCACACTCACTTATGCCTTTCGCTCCTCCTCCCTGAATCCTGAAGGCCAGGCTAGGCCTTTCCAACAAGGGGAGCCAAGCTACGGTAATACATGATAGACCGTCAAGGTTCCACCTCTGGCCTTATACACTCAAATCAATGCTCTCTACTTGAACAATAGCCCTTCCCTTTTAAAGAGGAGCTACGAAATGCATGACGCTTTGATACATGACAGGGATGCATGACACATTGCATAGGGATTCTTAACCTGGAGTCACTAGTTGTGGTTGGACTACAACTCCCATCATCCTCAGCCACAATGGCCTTTGAGCTCTCTCCATACTGTCTATCCTAGAAACAGCTCCTACGAACCAGAGGAGTGTGGGTGGGGTGTGGGAAGGGTGTGCCGCAGCCCCGTCAATCTCCTCGAACCGGAGACATCAGGAATGGAACCTGGCAATGCTCTGCCACGGTTGTAAACACTTTGTGGACATAAGAACAGAAGAAAATCCCTGCTGGATCAGGCCAAAGTGGTTAACCAAGTGCATCAGGGAAGCCCATAAGTGGGGAAAGGCGTCGATAAGCCCCTCCCCACTGATTTCCCTAGCACCTGGTGCTCAGGGACATGTCACCTCTGATTCTGATGGAAGTATACAGCTATCAAGGCTAGTTGCCGTTGATAGCCCTGTCCTCCATGAATTTGTCTAATCATTTAAACAACAACAACAACAACTGTCTAAATTGGTGGCCATCAGCACATCCAGTGGCAGCAAATTCCAGAGTTTAACTACCTGTTGTGTAAAGAAGTACTTTCTTTTGTCTGTCCTGAATCTCCCAGCACTGATCAGCTTCAGTGAATGACCCGGGTCTAATATTATGAGAGAGGTAAATCTTCTCTTTTATATACCTCTATCAGGTGCCCCCTTAACCAACTTCTTTCTAAGCGGGCCCAAATGTTGGCTTTCCTCACTGAGTAGCCGCCTCAACCCCCTGATCATTTTTATTGCCCTTTTCTGCATATTTTCTAGAAACACAGAGAAAGAACATTGTAGGGATGGAAGTCATGAGAGGGCTGTAGTAATGCAGAAAGAGAAAAGTTTGCTGCTTTGCACATTGCACTATTTGTCGGGTGGGGGGTTGTAGGCTCACAACATGTATCTTTGTTTACAAAATGACAACACAAAAGTGATGCCTCCAATGCTCTTCTCCCACAAAGAAACAAATGCTGTTGCATCTGCCCCTGGAACTCCCTACCACTTGGAGAAATGGAGAGCCAGGTGTGCACAGAAGAAAACTTTAAGGCTGGCTTAATGGTGGGGGTGGGAGTGGGGTGGAATAGCCTGGAGATGCATTTGACAAGAGCATTTCCACTTTGAACCCGTTGGAGGGAAGGTACATCACACAGCCAAAACAAGTCCAGATTCAGCTGGTTTTAGGGCTGCTTCTTAACCACGTTCTTCTCTATTTATAGCTGCGCCAAAGCTGTCAGCCTGGGTTTCATTGTTCAAAGCAGGGGAATGGTTCTGTGGACTGAATCTGCCCTCACTGCTCATCTTGGACCATGCACATGTTCAAACTTTGACTGTGTGCTCCAAGCAGTTTCAGCTTACGTAACCATGTCACCATGATCCCTTTTCTACACGTGTGCATGCATGCATGCATACAGTTTCTGTTGGCAGAGAACCAGCCAGTTCAGATGTAACTGCAAACCACAGCTTGCTGTTAATGATCACGAGGGAGCTCATGCCTCAGGTTTGTGCACCCCTCCTTCCCTTTCATGTACAAGGGAAGGCACATGAAGGAAAGGAAGGAAAGCTTTCTTCCACAGTTTGCAAAAACACCACAGCTTCCCGTTTGGTCTAAACTTGGGAAATGGTGGATCATTCGAACGACAAGTGCTATTCTCACAATCCTAAACAGGAAGGGCATCCAGCCAGGGTAAGAGAGCCCTGCACACTCCTGACCAGTGTTTGTGTGTTTATAAATATCAGAGGCTGTTCACACAAGCGAAAACTGGGTAGGACAAGTGTCCTACCCAGGTTTGAGAGCTGTGCATGGTCCCAGTTTTTGGTTGTGTGGGAGCAAACAGCCAGGTAGGAGGAAGAAGAAATGATTGTGTGGGAGTTAGGAGCTGAGGAGGACATCTTTTCCTCCTACCTTGGTCAAATGCTGGGTGTGAAAGCTGGGTAGGCCGGTGCTGTCCTAACCAGCTCCTGCCACCCATACAATCACTTCTCCCTCCACCTATCTAGTTGTTTGCTCCCACACAACCAAAAACTGGGGGCATACACAGCTCCCAAACCTTGGCAAGACATTTGTCCTACCCAGTTTTTGGTTGTGTGAACAGCCTCTCAAAGTAGGAGGAAGAGAGGAGTGATTGTGTCAGAGCTGGGAGCCAGGAGCTGGGGGGGGCGCTTTTTTGTCCACCTTCAATAAAATGCTTTGTCCACCCTCAATAAAAACCAGCAGCAGCCAGTGACCTTACATTGGAGGGCAAGTCAGCCTGTGTGGTGTCCCCTTCCAATTAATTTTAATGGGGGTTAAAAGAGGGGCCCGTGGTGGTTGCCCGGCTTGCTTGCTACCTGATAACTGGAAATGCCGGGAATTGGGTATGGCCTCTTCTTCAGGCAAAGCAGGTGTTTTGTAACAGCGAGCTCTTTCTGAAAATGTAGGAAGGCGCTTTATGCAGAGTCAAGCCATTGATTGGTCTGTCTAGCCCCCACCACACCCTGCCGGTGTGGTTTGCTCTAATGGGCAGCAGACCACATCATGCATGGTGTGGAGAAAGTGGATAGAGAGAAATTTTTCTCCCTCTCGCAAAACACTAGAACCGGGGGGGCATCCCATGAAACTGATAGCCAAGACATTTAGGATCAACAACAGGAAGTACTTTTTCACAAAGCGCATAATCAACATATGGAATTCTCTGCCACGAGCTGTGGTGACAGCTAACAGTGTGGATGGCTTTAGCTAAATTCGTGGACGACAGGTCTATCAATGGCTACTAGACTGAGGGCTATAGGCCACCTCCAGCCTCAGAGGCAAGATGCCCAGTACCAGTTGCAAGGAAGTAGCAGTAGGAGAGAGGGCATGCCCTCAGCTCTTGCCTGTGGGCTTCCCAGAGGTATCTAGTGGGCTACTTTGTGAAGCAGGATGCTGGACTAGATGGGCCTTGGGCCTGATCCAGCAAGGCTTTTCTTATGTTCTTATATTCTTTGCTCTTTAGGATCTCAGGCAGGATCTCAGGCAGATATCTCAGGCAGATATAGCCCTTTTGACTGGAGATGCCAAGGACTAACTTGACACCTTCTGCAGGCCAAGATGTGTAGGCTTATAACTGAGTTAACCATAGCCCCTAAGTTATGGTTACCCTATAGCAGCACTGCCACTTGGTGTTCCTTCATTTAACTTCCAGAAGGGTAATCAGTTGCAATAAAAATAAGAGTATTGTGGCGAACAGATCTATTGTGGCGTAAGGATTCATGGACTAGTGGATTCCATTCTATTAAAGTGTGTGCCACAATCCATCAGTTAGTTTTAAAATGAAAGACATTGTGATGTAGCACTCACTTGTTTATCATATTTATATACCCCCTGATATGTGCATCCCTAAGTGGTGTGCATAATTTAAAATACAAGCATAAAACACGATTAAATGATTAAAACAATTGTATGAAAAAGCCCAAGCAGTTTAGAATTAATTAACTAAAAGCCTGAGAAAACAGGTGTGTTTTCCCCGGTTAACTGAACAAAAGAAACACCTTTTTACAGTGGTGATTCTCTTTATATATCGGGGGAGAGCAACTGGCCCTATCCATCCCCAGCACAGCATCCCTCCAGTGACTGTTGCTGGTGTCTATCTTATGTTTCTTTTCTTTTAGATTGTGAGCTCTTTGGGGACAGGGAGCCATTTTATTTATTTATTTATTTATCGCTATGTAAACTGCTTTGGGAACTTTTGTTGAAAAGTGGTATATAAATGTTTGTCGCTGTCTTAAGGAACTTTTGCAGATACACCTGCAGCACAGAATAGCTGAGTAGCCACCAAACAAGCCAGTGACAACCGTAACTGGACTTCTCCAAGGAGGCCATACTGGCCTAAGACTGGAGAGACCTGTTCAAATCCTCATGCAGCCATGAAATTCACTGGGTGACTCTGGGCCACTCACTTATATCTCAGTATAATCTACCTCACAGGGTTCTGCTAAGGATTAAAACCAACCAACCAACAAACCATAGACTCTGCTCTGGGCTCCTTGAGGAAGAATGGGACAGAAATGGAAAAATAAATAAATAAAAGGGGACACAAGGTTTTAATTTATTTAAAGGGTGCTTCCAGAGCTTCATGATTGTAGACTGCAGAACGTGAAGAGGTGCTCCCATATTTCTATACTTGATTCACACATAGGACATAGTGGATGTCTTCCATTTCAGAGACTGTAATTATCAAAAGGGTTTTTTTTTTAAGAGAGGAAAACTAATTTTAGAGGAAAGCATATTCTCAAACAGATCTTTCTTGATTTTACTTGAAACATCTGAAATGTTTCATATGCTCCAAAGCTGAATATTTTTTTCAACATTTCTAGTTATGGATAATGTTGGATTTAGGTTTCTCTTAAAATATATGCTAAGTATTGAACTATTGTCAAATTTATGTGTAATGTGATTGTCGTAAAAGACCTCAGCATAAATTTTTACATTTTAAAAGCAGTATTCCTTCAAGAGGAAGTTCAAAAACACAATTTGGAAATGTTCAAAAGAATCTTAAAAGTCCAATTGGGAAATTTTGCTGACTTTCAAATCTCTGCCCCCCCCCTTTTAAATAAAATACTGTTATAGACTAGGGGGTGCTTAAAAAAATTGGACTTGTCTGTGCTTATATTTTTTAAGTTTCAAGTGCACTGATAGCACTATATACATTATTTTCTTCTTCCAATATTTTTAACAGAAAAGAAATGAAATAAATGAATATGATGAATATGACAAATACATAGATATAAATAAATAAACTGGTTCCCAGTCCCTGTCTCCAAAGGGCTCACAATCTAAAAATGAAACATAAGATAGACACCAGCAACTGCCACTGGAGGGATGCTGTGCTGGGGACGGATAGGGCCAGTTGCTCTCCCCTCACTTTAAAAAGGTGCTGGCATATGTTGGTAGATACATCCATGGAATAGAGAAAGGCTATTTAAAAGTATTAGAATTGTTCTTTTGTCATCATCATAATCATCATCAGCTATCTATTATATATTTGTAAGAATTTTTTTTTTGAAGAGTTTGTTTACAAAATCAAGTCCTACTTCACCCATGACCTACAGATACCAAATTTTGCATAAACACTCCTGCCACTTAAAGTAGCTAGATGCACTACTTTTTATACTGGAATATGCTTGGGGACATGTCCCCCCACTTTTTTTTTCTTTTTGTATTTTTAGCAGAAATTCTGAATCAACCATTATATTTTAGCTGCTATTGTTCTCAACAGATTAAAGCCAGCTATACCATAGGCTGGAATATCTGGGCAAATAAAAAGGTATTTTCCTGGCACTGAAAAAGCTGGTGCCAGACAAGCTTCTCATATGGGGTGTCACAACCAGAAAGCCTCTGGTCACTTCCCACTGATCCTCAGGTGGTGGAGCAAGCGACCCGCTAAAGGCCTCTGATGAAGTCTGGGCAGTCTTGCATGGTAGAAGATGGTCCTTCTCCATGTACCCAGGTCCCAACCTATGTAGGGCTTTAAAGGCAAAGATGAGCACTTAAGCCTGAATTGTGCCCAGCAATAGACTGGCAGCTAGTGTAGCTGTTTAAAGCAGGACATAATTAAAAAATTATGTCTCCTATAGTTGGTCCTATTAGAATCCAGCAACTGCGAATTGTATAACTGAAGTTAGTAAGAAGTCTTCAAACGCCCGTATCAAGCCCCTGGTGGTTTACAGAGGAACATAACAGGTCCCTGCCAAAGTGGTTACAATCCAAATTTGGACCTAGAACAAGAGACAACAGTTTGAAGGGGAGGAGAGAAAGACAGAGGTGAGGATTGTACCCCTGCTAATTGGGCAAAGAGGCACCTTTTTAACGTGGTGATTCTCTTTAGCAGAGGGAGAGTTACTGGCCCTATCCACCCCCAGCACCTCCAGTGACTGTTGCTGCCTGGTGTCTATCTTATATTTCTTTTTAGATGGTGAGCCCTTTGGGGACAGAGAGCCATCCTATCTATCTATCTATCTATCTATCTATCTATCTATCTATCTATCTATCTTTTTCTAAGTTGCTAATCCCATGTTCAGCAGCAAGAGTTCACGAGTGAGCTGCCCACAGGGGAAGGAAAGCAACGGACAGGCTTGCGGGCGAGGCGGGAAACAAAATGGTGGCAGGGGGTGGTGGTGGGAGAAAACTGGCGGGCAGGCAGAAGAAATCGGCCGCAGCAGGTAGGGAAAGAAAATGGTGGCGAGGAGACCTAGAGGCTCATATGCTCTGCGCCTGGCCCAGCTAGTTTATTTTTTATTTCTCTGTGTAAACCACTGTGGAAACTTTTGTTGTTGAAAAGCAATATATAAATATTTTGTTTTGTTGTTGCTGTAGCTCTTCCCCTTCAAACTGTTGTCTGCTGTTCTAGGTAAAAATTTATGTTTTAAGATCAGCAAAGATTGACCTATGTTTTGAGATCAACAAAGGAGGCCCTGCTGTCTGGCCCACATTAACTAAGCAGGAATACGGGACAGGGCCTTTGCCGCCTTTCAGGAGCGGCTGCTTCTCTGAGAAATTATCTTCCTGGGAAGGTGCATGCAGCAGGTTGGCCCTCTTTCCCCAGAAATGGAAGACCTTCCTCTTTCAGTGTGTGACTGCAGGGGTTCCCATTGTGGGGTTCCCCAGATGACGTTGTTGGACTACAATTCCCATCATCCCCAGTCACAATGGCTGAAGGCTGATGGGAGCCTTAGGTTGACAACATCTGGAGACCCAATCTTGGGAACTCAGGCAGCCTGACTCTGTTTTATTCTTTATTGTGTCTCATTTTCCTTTTTTTGAAAAAATTCTGCTTCTTCAAATTGCCATGACTTATTTTTGATGATGTCTTATATGTTTTTATCATTTGAAATATTGTTTTGCAACCTGCATTGATATTTTATTCTAGAAGCAGGATATAAATACATTAAAATAACATACTAATATTAACCAACACAATCACAATTTACATTCTGCTGTATTCAATTGCCATCATACGTTTGAGCACCATAATCCTAATCACAACAATTTAAACTCCGCGTTTTAAATTGCTGTTATTTACGCTTGATGAGGCCTTCTATCTGTTTATTGCTGAAAACCCTGGTCTGCCACTCGCAGTGACATTTGAAGCAGATATGCAGGCGGAGGAGAAGAAGAACCACAACCTTTGACACTCTTCTCTTTCCAACCATGCTTCCTTATGTGGGATGAGGAGATGATGATGTCTCCTAGCCTTGGCTTGCAACTCGGCGGGGATGCTTGGTTCTGCAAGCGGGACACCCAGCAAATGGAAATGGTGCTGATAACAGTGGCAAGGCAACCACAGAGGGAAATCTTGTGCAAATGCAGCTGCACAGAAGAGTCAAAGACATCACCTTCTTCGCTAAAATGGAAAATATTTTCGCGCACAGCGCCCATTGCAGCCCCCTCTGGCTGGCTCTCCGTTTGTCCTTATCTCTCCCCTTTCCAGCCCATCATCCTCTCTCCCTCCCTCCTCCCTCCCTCCACCTGCTGGCTTCCTCCCTCCCTCCCTCTCTGCTCCCTCCCTCCCTGCCGTCTCTCTCCGGCGCCTGTACCGCATTGCTGTAGTGCGAGGGGAGGGGAGCGGGGCTGACTGACTGCATTGCGCCGTCCCCGTCAATAGGTGGACCCCCTCCCGGGGAAATAAAGCCGCCCGAGCCGAAGCTGGCAGCCTCTGCTGTCTGAGACCACAGCTGCCGGTAAGAGCTCCTGGAGCGGGCTGCTGCTGCTATAGAATCATCCACGAACCCCCGCCCCGGGGGGAGGGGGCTGGTTTTTCTTGGGGGGGGGCTCGCAAAATGTTGGAGTGGGGGGGCTGTCGAGGTGAGGGGGGGCGCGATCCCGGCTGCTTTGGCTTTCTAGGGCGGCGGGGGGGTGGTTATTCCGCTTTTTGCTTTCTTGGTTTTTCCTCCCCCCCGTTTTGTTTTTTGTTTTGCAAGGGAGAGAGAATAAGGCGGAGAAAATAACGGGCACGGTCTGGGCTTGCAATGGAAACCGGGAGGCGGCGGCGGGCGCTTTGCGGAGGGCCGGGCTGCTCCCTCCACCCCCCCCCCCGCGCGGTTGGAAAGGCAGGCAGCGACCTCTCTTGCTGCCCAGGCTCCTTCCCCCGCCCCAAGTTGCGCAGGTGATATGCGGGCTGAGGAGCGGCAGAGCCTCCCGCCGGAGCGCGCGCGCTGGATCCCCGGGCGCGATCCTCCACGCATTTGAGCCGGGAGCGTGCCGCCTCCAAACCGGTGTGAAGCCATCCAGGCATTTCGGCGCAACCGGACTTTGGATGCTGCTTTGCTGCGCTCTGGGAGGACCCGCTGTCGGTCTTGCTGCTGCCCCCTTCTCCCCCCGCCCGCAGCTCCGTTTATCAACCTCCATCTAGGGCCTTCTAATTAGAAGGTGACCCCTCCTCTTTTTATTTTGATTCTTTTTTGGGGGGGGGGATTAATACAAAAATCATCCATATGCAACTGGCTGCACTTGACCTTGTTACCATACGCACGCCCCCCCCCCCAAAAAAAATTGGAAAACCGTTCGTAATTTTTGTTATACGGGAGGGAAGGAAATGTTGTGTCTCCCCCGTGCCCAAGATTTATCCGGTGTTTAGCCTGCGGGGGATCTGAAATCGCCTCGGTCGGGTCATTCTGGTTTTAAAAATAGCCCATGGCACGTCGGGGGGGTGGGGGCGAGGAGGGAGCGTGCCTTTCCAGCGGATCAGATCCCACATGTGGGTGTGTGGTGACGAAGACCGGTAGCAATCGTGGGTCATGCAATTAGCCCCCCCCCCGTAATCTGAATATATATATATATTTGCCCAGCAACACAATGAATTTAGCTCCCGAAGAAAGAGCGAGAGAAAGAGGAGGGGAAAGTCATTTATTTGCATGGATAGAGGCTTCTGGAATCTGATATAGTGGCTTATTATTTGAGATGCTTTTGCCGCCTGGAGAATTCGGTTGCATGATCTGCAAGTCGCTGGCATTTCAGTTCTTTATTTTATTTATTTATTTATTTATTTATTTATTTATTTTTAAAAGGCTGATCGGGTACATCAGATGTCATATTCCCAGATTATACCTGCTGATGTGTCCCTTCTTCCTTTTCAGTTCCCTGAGCACGTGGGGTAGATTTTGCTATTCAGAGCCCTAAGCAAGAGGTTGGCAGAATGGGTGTTAATGCTGGCAAATTGGCTTCAGCTTCTTCCCTTGTTTTTTTGAGCGGGGTGGGTGGGTGGGGGAGCAACCTTTAAGGGCAGAGACACCAGATCAGATTTAGAGACTTAACCAGGCCCTTTTTGTGATTTATTTTATTTTCTGTTTTCTGGCATCATTATATGCAATGCAGTTATGCAAGAGATTTCTGCCCGGGTAACATGGACATCTTGTTTAGGTTGACCTACAATGTGTATTTATCTGCCTATGTTATATCTTGGTATATGGAATAAAACCTAGCTCTCCCTTCCCCTCCCCTCCCCTCTCCCCCTACTGGTTGATCCTTCTACGCACAGTTGGCTTCCAGTTCAGCTCCGAGGAAGCGCCTGAGAAGCTATTTCTGGCTCTTTCCTTTTCTGGATGCCACCATATTCTCCCTTCCAGCAATGCACTTATTGGGACATTTTCTAAGGTGGATCTGAATATTGGGCAGAAAAATTCCGATGCTTTTGTTGTCCAGGAGTAAATGGGCACTAGGAGTGGAATGTAGGAGGCTTCTGCCTAGATCTTTTTTGGGGGAAGAGGGTGGCATCCTTTGTGCATAAACAGGAACCTAGGAAGCTGCTTAACACTGAGTCAGTCCCCTGGGCCATCTAACTCAGTATTGTCTACACTGCCTGGCAGTTCAAGGGTGGCTCTGGAGGGGGGGAGGGGGGAGCATGTGTCTCCTTAGACGTGACTCCCCCCCATTTCTGTTTCAGAAATCGAATATGTGGGACCCATAAATGCACTTTGCTCTTCCTGTGCCCTCTGGGCCATTTTTTCTAATGCTGTCACAGTGGCTTCTCCAAGGTTTCAGGCAGGAGTCTCTCCCAGCCCCACCTGGAGATGCTCCCAGGGATTGAACCTGGGACCTTCTGCCCACAAAGCAGATACCCAACCACTGAGCTACAGCCCCATCCCCAGGGGTGATTTTTATTTTTATTTTACTGCGTAATGCAATCACACGCGCGGTTTCTTTGGAGTGGGGAAAGGGGCTGGGGACACCCATGAATCACAGGTGTTATCAGTTCTGAAAAAGCAATCTCTGCGTTAGAAGGAGGTGACATAGCCATCTTGGGTTGGCAACGTGGTTACTGTGGAGGAGTAGGCAGTAAGGGGGTATGATTCAGACTCAAGGAACAGAGGAGAAATGGGTTCCTTTCCTGGCTAAAGTCAGGACAGATTTCTCCCATCCCAGACAGAAAATCCTTCTTCTGTCTGGCCTACATTCAGCCTGCTGTTATCCAGCAAAAGATCTAATGCCCAAAGCACAGGCTTAACTTATTAAACAAAATCTAGGCATAATATCCATGGAAGAAGAGCCTAGAAGGAAGGCTTTGCACTGCACGGGCTGTGTTGTGTTGCTGTTGCTCATGGCGACCCTACTGATCTCCTCCTCCTCTGCCCTCTCTTCCTCCTCTCAACAGCCTCCGGTCGCAGCGGCTGCTCAGTTTTCCATCCCTTAGCTAGCGTTGGGCCCTTCGGAAGGATGGGGAAGGAGAAGACCCATATCAACATTGTTGTCATTGGACATGTGGACTCTGGCAAATCCACGACCACTGGCCATCTCATCTACAAATGCGGGGGCATCGACAAAAGGACCATTGAGAAATTCGAGAAGGAAGCCGCGGAGGTAAGGCAAAAACACCCCCTCCCATTCACAAGTTGACCTTCACGTTTGCCCTTCCCTTTTTTCTCAGGCACAGAAAATGGGAGATGAAAAGCATTTGTCATCCTGTGAGCATCCTGCCCTGGTTAGAATATTCTGTATTTTTCCTCTCTTGTTTTCCTCTGTTTTGCTTTGTTCCCTGTTCTTTCTTGCCTTTTATTTTGGTATATAGAGGTGCACCTAGGTAATTTCGGAGCCTGGACCTAAAGGCCTTTGGAGGCCCCCACCCACCCACCACTGCAAGTTAAACTTCATTTTTTAACATGTAGGTTCTTGAGGCACAAGCCACACCACTCAAGACAGACTGGGTGGAGAGCTGGACTGAGAGCTGGTCTTGTGGTAGCAAGCATGACTTGTCCCCTTAGCTAAGCAGGGTCCACCCTCATTACATATGAATGGGAGACCAGAAGTGTGAGCACAGTAAGATCTTCCCCACAGGGGATGGAGCCGCTCTGGGAAGAGGATCTAGGTTCCAAGTTCCCTCCCTGGCAGCATCTCCAGGATAGGGCTGAAAGAGACTCCTGACTGCAACCTTGGAGAAGCTGCTGCCAGTCTGTGAAGACAATACTGAGTCAGTCCAATGGTCTGACTCAGTATATGGCAGCTTCCTATGTTCCTATGACTAAAGAAGATTTGGGAGGGGGCCCAGGGGGTGTGGAGGCCCTGGACTTAGGCCCTGATGTCAAGGGGTAAGAGCGCCTCTGGCTGGTATATACCCTTTCCCCAGTATTGATTTCTGATTCCTTTGCATTAAAAACAAGGATAGGCCAGTGTGAATGGGGGAAGAGATGATGATGTATACCCCATAACAAGTCAACTCTCTATCTTCCTCTAGGGTTGTTAATAAGCCTGCATGTGTCATACTCTAATACGTGCTTTAAAAAAGAAATGTATTAGCTTTATGAGCGAGATTGGCCTGTAAGAACAAGGGCGTCCTGTTTTCAGAATGGCTGCTAAGAGAGAGTTTCTTTGCAACTCACCTTTCACATCACATCCTTGAAACCCTGTAGTTAATGTGTAAATTAATGTGCTCCCCCATGGAGCCACATAGGAAGCTGCCTTCTATTGAGTCAGACCATTGGTCCACCTACCTCAGTGTTGCCTACACTGACAGGCAGCAGCTCTCCAAGGCTTCTTAGAGGGGGGTCTTTTCCAGCCCTATCTAGAGATACTGCCAGGAATTGAACCCGGAGCCTTCTGCATTCAAAGCAGATGCTCTGTCACTGACAATGTCCAGTGACTGAAACCGAGAACTGTGTTTCCTTTGTTTGGCTAATGGGGCATAGTTGCATAAACCTTCACCTCCAAGACATTTCTAACCACATACCTTATTTATTTATTTTTGTTTATTTGATTATTACATTTCTACATCACCCCATCCAATGGCTCTGGGTGGTTTACAAACTAAAACAAAATATAATCATCATATATGTATGTATGTATTTCATATTTCTATACTGCCCAAAACTTGCGTCTCTAGGCGGTTTACAGTTAAAATCAAAATCATGTAAATATTAAAATCATTAACATTAAAATCATTTAAAACCCAACATTGAAAGGATTAAAACTATAAATCTAATTAAATGCCTGGGCGAACAAATATGTCTTCAGTGCCTTTTTAAAGGTTGCCAGAGATGGGGAGGCTCTTATCTCGACAGGAAACTCATGTCAAAGCCAAGAGGCAGAAACTCCTGGAGCCTGTCCTTAAGTAGCCTCCAGACAAGCCAGTGGCAACTGTAGACGTACCTCTCCAGAAGATCATTAGGAACCTCTAAGAAAAACACCAAATTATTCTAACCCTTATACCAAATTAGAGGAGTCTTTTCCAGCCTTCCTAAACCAATAGGTTTATACACATCATAAACTGAGAGTTCTGATTAATCAAATAGGTAGCAGCCCCCTCCCCCAGTATAGTTTACTAATATGTACTAAAAACAATTATTTTCTATACTCTGGCTGCAGTCCTCTGTACAGACTGCTAATGCCTCATTGAATTGGGGCTTCTCTCACAATTTTGTCCCGCATTATGAGAAGCTCCAGAAGAAGCACACAGATTCCACAAATGACAGCTTCACAACAGTTCCAAGACCAGTTTCTTCTCCTAGAGATCTGTCAACCTTGCACAGCCATAGTGCGTAGTTCAACACCCCCTCAGAGCCCATAGGTAAGTAGAATTAAAGAACGAACCCTTTCCATGGCCCTAATAAAATGGGAATGGGAATAAGCAAGCACATTAGATATACCAGGACAGATCTCTGCACATGGCCTTGTACAATATAATTGTCTGGGCTGTGTGTCTTCCGTGCTAAGATTTATGTGTCAAGACAAGTGAAATTTGCACGGTCCTTTTACCAATTGCAAAATCCCTCTTATTTTGCATTTTTTGAAAATTTATATATCTTCTGTAATTCATTCTGATTTTGCTAGTCCAGCATCTTGTTTCACACAGTGGCCCACCAGATGCCACTTGAAGCCTACAGCAGGAGTTGAGGGCATGCCCTCTCTCCTGCTGTTACTCCCCTGCAACTGGTACTCAGAGGCATCCTGCCTTTGAGGCTGGAGGTGGCCTATAGTCCTCTGACTAGTAGCTGTTGAGAGACTTCTCCTCCATGAAGTTATCCAAATCCCTCTTAAAGCCATCCAGGTTGTTGGCTGTCACCACATCTTGTGGCAGAGAATTCCACAAGTGGATTATGCGTTGTCTGAAAAAGTACTTCCGTTTGTTGGTCCTAGATTTCCTGGCAATCAATTTCATGGGATGAGCCCTGGTTCTAGTGTGATGTGAGAGGGAGAAGAATTTCTCTCAGTCCACTTTCTCCACATGGTTCTTTCAAGCCTTCCCCTTTCCTCCCCACCTCTGATTAACTCACACAGGAAGCTGCTTTACAGCGAGTCGGTCCCTTGGTCCATCTAGCTCAGTATTCTCAGACTTCTATATATACACAGGATATACACAGACTCGGTATATTCACAGACTTCTCCAAGGTTGCAGGCAGGGATCTCTCTCAGCCCTATCTTGGAGATGCTGCCAGGGAGGGAACTTGGAACCTTCTGCATGCAAACATGCAGATGCTCTTTCCAGAGCAGCCCCATCCCCTATTGTATAGTGTTCAAACATGTGGTGTCCCATTGAAATGCAAACCAGGGTGGATCCTGCTTAGCAAAGGGGACAAGTCATACTTGCTGCCACCAGACCATCTCTCCTTGCCTGCACATAATATAGTCCACAATATGCCAGGATCAGAGACCATGCACCATACCAAGAACTAAAAAGAGAGTGAGCCACTTATGGGTGAAATTTTGTAGGATTGCTACCCGATGTGACATAGGGGAAATCTCCCCCCTTGCCCCCAGATGTGGTGGTGAGACAGGCCTGGAGCACGTACAAAAATCTTTGTGCAGTCTCTTGGAAGGGAGGGGGCCCAAGGTTAATGGTAGAATACATGCTGAAGGTCCCAGGTTCAATTCCAGGTGTCTGTAGGTAGCATGGCTGGGGAACACCCCTGTCTGAAAGCCTGGGAAGTTGCTGCTAGTCAGTGTTGACTATACTGAGCTAACTGAGTCAAGGTTCTGACTCAGTACTGTATTAAGCTGAATCCAAGACTAGATCCCCCTCCCCCAAGTTCTTTGATGTTCAAAATCAGGGGGCCATCTTAAAGAGTCCCTTTCCTTTTGGGTAAATATAAGTATAACCTGTATCTAACCTCTTCTTTTCGTCTTCAATTCAGGGGCTCGTCTTCAATTCAGAGTCATCTTGCATTCGAGTAAATACGGTATATTACAGGTTCATACTGTATTTACTTGAAAACAAGATGACCCTGAATTCAAGATGAGTCCTTTTAAAAATAGAGGTTAAATGCAGGTTATACCTATATTTACCTGATAGGAAGAGGTCTCTGAATTTAAGATGACCTCTTGATTTCTAACATCAAAGAACTTGGAAAAAACCCTAGTCTTGGATTCAGGTAAATTCAGTATGAAATGTTGTTAGGTTCTCTGCACTCTCGTACCCTTCCACTTTAATAAGGTGGATTAATTTGCTTAGGGAGCAAGAGGTTGCTGGTTCGAAT
Source organism: Hemicordylus capensis (assembly GCF_027244095.1). Taxonomy (NCBI): domain Eukaryota; kingdom Metazoa; phylum Chordata; class Lepidosauria; order Squamata; family Cordylidae; genus Hemicordylus; species Hemicordylus capensis. The sequence continues at coordinate 10,601,456 of NC_069660.1, forward strand.
CCCCGCTGGTAGGCTCTGTGGTTGCCAGGAGTCGACACCGACTCGAGGGCACACTTTACCTTTATTAGAGTGGTGCTTAGTAGAGTGACCCATACTCTGAACATGCTCAGAAGCACTGTGTTTCACGTTTGTGGAACTGAAAACAGGTTCTGGGGGTTGAGGCTGGTGAACTGCATGATGGCTGGTGAACGAGCCAGCGTGGTGTAGTGGTTAGAATGCTGGACTAGGACTGGGGAGACCCAGGTTCAAATCCCCATTCAGCCATAAAACTAGCTGAGTGACTCTGGGCCAGTCACTTTTCTCTCAGCCTGACCTACTTCACAGGGTTGTTGTGAGGAGAAACTTAAGTATGTAGTACACTGCTCTGGGCTCCTTAGAGGAAGAGCGGGATATAAAATGTAAATAATAATAATAATAATAATAATAATCATAGTTTAGCATGGCCTAAATCCACCACCACTAGACATGAGCCCTGAAAACCATTGTAATTCTGCATTGTCATGTCAATTCGTATCCCTGAACCTCCCTGAGATGAATGATGAGGCAAATTTATCCTTTGGGCTGCCGAGTCTTATTACATCTGAACTTAAGAGTCCAGGAGGAAGTTGTCTTCTGTTGAAATGTATAAATGATGGGGTGTCTACAGGGTTTAGATTGCTGAAAACATTCTGTCTTGGCCCAGGGAGGTTGCATTCTGCATTTGACAGTTGAGACGCGGATAGAGAAAAAGATGAGTGACTGACAAAGGAGTTTGGATGGTGGGTAGGATTTGGCATGTGTCTGAGGATGATGAGAGTGTGGCATTTTAGGAGAAGAGGCTGTAGCTCTGTGGTGGAGCAATCCAGGCAGAAGGCCTCAGGTTCAGCCCCTAGCATCTCCAGGCCAGCCTGGGAAAGACCCCTGCCTAGAACCCTGGGAAGCCGCGTAGTAAGAGATTGCCCATACCTCAGTGCTAGAGTATCTGCTTTGTATGCAGGTGGCTTCAGGTTGAATCCCTGGCGTCTCCAGGTAGGATGAGGAAAAACTCCTGCCTGAAACCTTCACAGAAGCTACTTTCCTGATTAGAAAACTCACAGGGTGCACTTCTTTTTAGGCACAGCAGAACTAGCCACTGCAGACTTTCTTGTGCCCCGCCTCAGGCATTAATTTATGCATGGCAGGCCAAAAGGAAATATTTCAAAAGGTGATATTAGAACTGGCTTTGACTGTAGTTGCAGAACGTGGCAGAATCTGAATTCACATCTTCTGTGCCCGTGACTTAACATTTAAGATGCTGGCGAAATTCTCCAAGCTCTGGCTCAGAGAAGAATTTGGGGGCTTTGAAAAAGAAATCCTTTTCAGAAGGCTGCTGGGGGATACAATTTGGCAACTAGAGGGGGAGTCTGGGTGGGGCTTATTGATTTAAAGAAGGGCTCTCATGCCTTTCTCCCTTATTTCAAGGGAGAAAATCCAATTTGGGACGGTATGTGTGGGTCATTTGATCTGCCCTTATTTTTCTCCCCGACACCCAGTTTTCATTCTCTTGTCTGCAAATGATTGTCTACAGAAACAATACACATTTATCTATTTATCTGTTTATCAATCATTTACGACATTTATAGACCACCCCATCCAAATCGCAAACATAGATAGTGATCTGCTGCAGTGGTAGGCAGAAAGTAGACAGTAGACCAGTGAACTACCAGCCAGTTTCTGGTGGACTGCCCAGTGCCTGCTGGTTCCTGGGATTTCTACAAGGAGTGCTGGATAGGGTCAGCCTTGATGTAATCCTGCCTCTGAGGCTGGAGGTGGCCTTTTAGGTTCCCGTATGCAAAGTCATGAACTTTGCATATTTTTAAATGGGTTGCAGGAAGCATCTCTCAGGGAGTGCACAATTTTTATTTGTTTATTTTAACCCCAGAATAAACATGGCCATGGAACAATGCAATGTATTACAAGAGGCTTGGTTTCTAGCCTTGCCTCATAATTGCTAGTAATGCACCAAGAAGACTAAAAGCAGAGATGCCATTTCATAATGACATCTATTAAAACCCAGTATCCTGACTTCTTATATAAATAAGAACAGAGAGTTGGATCTCAGTGATTTCCTTTTTTGGGGGTGGGGGTGCCCCTTTAACATTTGCAAAAGATAATTGATGTATTTTAAGGACAAACTCTCAATACCTGAAGTCCGTATAGACATTGCTAATTGCCTTTGATTCTCAGATGTGTGATTTAGCCTTTAAAAATGTATGTGACCGAAAGCAGACGTGTTTTGCTGATCTCACTGTGCCCTTCTGAGCATCCGGAATAATATTCTGTGAATAATATCCTGTCTTAGGGATTCTCTAGAACTTGGGTTGCCCAAAAAGGCCACTGTGACTGGGAATGATGGGAATTTAGTCCAACAATATCTGGGGACATAAGTCTGAGAACCCCTGTAACTTGAATGGCCCTAATATTCCATTTGTGTGGTTTTTCTTTTCTGTCAATCCTGCTTTCTTCTTTTGCTTCCTCTGTGTGTTCTACTTTGCCTCCGTCTTTATTTAACAATGACATCATTTGGGTAGTGATCTCATGCCTATTTCTCCAGTTTGCCTCATTGTCACAGCTCTGTAGTTCTGATCTGTCTATCAAATGCTGCTTCCAGTCTACAAAAGGGATTCTCAAACTTGGGTCCCCAGATGTTGTTGCCCTTGGCCATTGGAGCTGGGGATGATGGGAATTGTAATCCATCAACACCTGGGCCTGAGTTTGAGAGCTTCTGGTCTATGGGTAACTAACTAGATAGATTAGATCATTTTCAGAGGTGGAAAGCTTGTTCAGCATTGAGAATTGCATCTTACTCTTTTTTTGGGGTCATAACATATTCACAGAAAGAAAGAAAAATAGGATTTTGAAAGTGTTAGATGTGGGCCACGGTACTGGAGACAATTTTGCAGTCCTGATCTAATTTGTCCTTTCTGTCTCTTTATCTGTTTTAGTTGTCTAATCTTTACTATTGTTTTTTGAAAATGTTTTTATTGTCTTTGTGTGCTTCTTTGAGGTCCTTGATTAGCCAAAAGGTAGCACACGGATATTTAGAATAAACAGAATCTCTCTTGTCTGTAACAGATCAGTAGCAATGAAACAGATGCAGTAAGAACTTGTCTCTTCTAGAAAATGATCTACCATTTTAAAAAATCAATCAGGCAAGCTCTCGGCCACCTTGCTTGGCACAGCGGAATATGCAGAGGGACATGAACCTGCTATTCATAGCCCATTGACTGTGCTTTCAGGCTCCATTTTCTGATGCACGGCTGTGGATGGGGTATTCCTTTTCACTCGTTTGCATTGGTAGGAAATGGAGGCTGACTCTAATAAGATTTTTAAAGGTGCTGCTTAACAGGAGGATTAAAAAAAAGAGGGTACCAAAAGGGAAGAGGGTGCCAGGCTTTGAGAACAGAGATAGCAACAGCTTGGAAGGCTTTTTCTCTTTTAAAAAATTCGTCCTTTGTGGTCTGAACAATACGACTGTGCCTTCTGTCCGGCCAGATCAAGACAGAGCCATGTAACAGAGCCGGTACTGTGCTAAGCAAGAAAATACAAGGCTCCCCCCCACCCTTTCTTCTTCTTTTTCTTTTGCCTACAATCTCGCCTGGTAATTGAATATAGCCAGCTGGAAAAAGGGGCAGGAGTGGGGGCTGTTTGCCAGATAGAGGCCCGTCTTCATCTCTGAGTGATGCATGATGCAGCAAAATTTGGCATGCACCATTTTCAGACAGAAGAGGCTAGTTTGGGCTGAAGTGGGGGAGATTCAGCTGGGTGGGTGTGGGGAGGGTACGCTGATTATGGTTGTTAGTTCATCATCATTATGTTTGGCCTGTGGGGGAAGGGTTGGCATGCTTCCTTTGTAGGAAAATACTTCTTAATCACAGATCAGGGGTTCCCACCCTTTCTCACCATGGGCCTTCCTGAAGTCCGATTAGTTTCATCCTTCCCAAGTGTGAATAATATTCTTGGTTGTTGATATATGTGCAAAATTCAGGTGCCACCAGTTCACCTAGTGACAATTTGGGATCAGGCCTTCTCAACTGTCATCTCTATGTTGTGGAACATGCTCCCCATGGGTATTAGTTAGAGGCTTATTTTTGGAGGTTTTCAGAAGAGCCATAAAGACCCATCTTTTCAGCCTGGCTTTTAATCATATTTAAATGGTTTTATTGATTTTTAAATTAGTTTTATGTGAATATTTTAATTGCTTTTATTTTATGTTTTTAATGTTTTGACTTTTTATTATAAGCCAGCCTGGGCCACTTTACGGTGGGCAGTGCAGAAATGAAATGAAATAAATGAAATTAAAGCCACGATCCAACGCAGAACCTGCCAATTTCAGCTATAACTGATGTTACTCTGACTTGGTTCTAGTTCAAGCGATAGTTTAGTAACTGATACTATATGCATGACACAATATTCTGCTTTCCTTGGTGCAGAATTTGGATTGCTTGGGTGCAGAATTTTAATTCTTTTCGTGTGGAGGAGATGCCATCCTTAAGATACTAAACAACAACAACAACAAATACTTATATACCGCTTTTCAACAAGAGTTTCCAAAGTGGTTTACATAGAGAAATAATAAATAAATAAATAAATAAATAGGGCTCCCTGTGCCCAGAGGGCTCACAATCTACACACATACACACACTACTGTAGGTATGCTGTTCTGGAGTTGGAATCTAAATGAACAAACACATCAGGGAAGCTTGAACATAGTTGATTGCCGACTGGCAGGAACACAGGGAAAGAACAGACATTGATCCTAGATTTAAGATTTGATTTGAAAGATAAAATATGCTGGGGGTAAACTAACAAAGATTCTTATTAAATCTCTTATTTTACTGCCCACATATTGCCAGCCCACTGAACTGCCAATTTCCTTCTTTCTAAAACCCTACTCACATCTTATATTCAACACACATGTAATTTGTGTACAGTATTTGCACATAATAGATCTGCACAGTGCAGTTATTGCACTGTGCAGTTATTCAGATATTATATTGAAGATACATTCAGCAGTACACTTCCTATCTATACCCTGCATTTGAGGGCTCCTGTGCCCAGGTTCACTTTTAACATGATTGCATGTAGAGCCGTTCACCCAAACACATGTACAAGTGGCCCTCGTTATCTACAGACCCGGCACTTGCGGTTTTGCATATCCACGGTTGAGTCATAGGGACCCAGTTTGTTTATTTGTGGGTGAAAATAGGGTTATCTTTGCCTATCCGTGGTTCTTGAGTGGACGGAAATGTCTTCTGATGTCATTTCCCACTGCCATTTTGTCGTGCTGAGCCATTTTGTGGCTCTTTTCTGCAAAGAAACCCCCCTCAAAAAGGAACAAAAATCAAAGGATTTGGAAGTTGGTGGGGGGCATAGCTGGAGAACAAGGCACTTTCTGCTCTCCCCTGCTTTTGTGTGTGTGTCTGTGTGTGTGATTTTCAGCTCACTTTAGTGTGCTTAGGAACCTAAACAACCCCCATAGGGTTGAAGCTTCTTTATGTATGGTTTCTTTATCCACGGAAATAGGCAGGAACTGAACCCCGCGAATAATGAGGGCCACCTGTACATGCATATAGATGCCTGTACACAGCGGGGAAATGCCTGACTAACAAGCAGAAGGTTGCCGGTTCGAACGAATCTCCGCTGTTCCTATATTGGGCAGCAGCAATATAGGAAGATGCTGAAAGGCACCATCTCATACTGCACGAGAGGAGGCAATGGGAATCTCCTCCTGTATTCTGCCAAAGAAAACCACAGGGCTCTGTGGGCGCCAGGAGTCGAAATCGACTCGACGACACACTTTACCTTTACACATCTAAAACATAATGTCTGAATAGGGCTTAGGTCTCCCCATCTCAAATCAAGGGTGCTGGGAGGATTAATTCTGCTCTGCCAGGGATTCTTTAGGCCAGCTTACCAGTGTTCCCTCTCACAGGGATTTCCAGATGTTGTTGACTACAACTCCCAGAATCCCCAAGCAAAAGCCATTGCAGCTGGGGATTCTGGGAGCTGTAGTCAGCAACATCTGGGAATCCCTGTGAGAGAGGACACTGCAGCTTACATGGCTGTAGCCTGTTTGTAAAGAAGCTCCCTTTTGTTGCCTTTTGGGTTGAAATTAAAAATAATAATAATAGAAGAAGAGGTTTCAGTGACCATTTTTCAGAGCTAGTGAGCGCCGACTGGAGCAGGCAGCAGCAATTTTGTCTCCTCCTCACTCCATCGGACACTTCCACTCCACAGCATCCTGCAGTGGGGTGCAGCCTTAAAGCCCAGGCTTTTGACCTGCCTGCTGCTTCCTAGCCCTTGAAGGTGGCAGGAGACACAAGAGTGGGCCCAACCCAAATTGATTTTATGTGCCCTTGAATTGTTCTAGTTGGGGCGAGCGAGTTTACCACTCACTGGCCCCAACTCTTACTTTGAACTAGCAAACCGATTTTCCTTAGGAAGCTCCTACTGAGTCAGACCCTTGGTCCCTCTAGCTCAGCATTGTCTACACTGACTGGCAGCAGCTCTCCAAGGTTTCAGGCAGGAGCCTTTCCCAGCCCTACCTGCCAGGAATGGAACCTGGGACCTTCTAAAATGTGAAGCCGATGATCCAACACTGAGCAATGGGCCCCATCCTCATCATCAAGTGAAAAGGACTTTGTATGAGTCACATCTCTATTCTGCTGCTCCTCCAAGGAGCATTTTGTTTTAGTCCTCACAACAACCCTGTGAGGTAGATTAGGCTGGGATGCAGTGCCTGGCCCAGAATTACCCTCTCAGCTGCTTCATGGTGTACCCCAAGGGCTCCCAGTCTTGGGTCCCCAGATGTTGTTGCACGGCATCTCTCACCGTCCCCGGCCACAACGGGCTTTGGAAGGACCCCTGCCTGAAACCATGGAGAGCAGCTGCCTGTCAGTGTAGGAAATACTGAGCAAGATGGACGGATGGACCAAAAGGTCGCATTGCATGCAGTCAAAATTTAAAAGCCAGCCATCTCCGTGTTTTCTGCTTCTATGAAGAACGGCATCCACACCTCTATAAAATGTTTTGTTTGAGGTTGGCTTGTTCGCCTCATTAAATTCTAACAATAATTTGATTGTGTGTGTGTGTGTGTGTGTGTGTGTGTGTGTGTGTAAAATACACACACACACACACACACAGGGTATTCACATGACCATTCGGGCGGGCAGTGGGGGAGACTGCAGAACCCGGACTTTTCCAGATGAGCAGCACAGCAGCAGGCATTGGATTGTTCTGGAGGCCGGGACGGTGCATCCCGGCCTCCAGGTATCCCACAATGCACTGAGCATGGTGCAGTGGGGGATTCCCGCAGGGGACGGGCACTCTAGGCTCCCAGCTCTGTGTCTCACACAGCCCAAGGTTACCCACGATCGCAGAGCCCAGGTTAAAAGAGTGCCTTAACCCCAGCTAGAAGCTAGGCTAAAAGCCGGGCTAAGCAGTGTTGCCCAGTGGTTCTCATGCACAGCCTAACCCTAGCCTGGGTTAGGCTGCCTGTGAGAACAACCTCAGTATATATCCATATATAACTATAATAAAACACAATCACCACTTCTCCTTGCAAATGGAACTCGGGTTGTTTTATGGAATACAATGAAATTCCCGGAAGAATGCCAGTGAATGTGTGTTTTGGAATATAAGAAGCTGGTTTAGACCAAGTTAGACCTTGGGTCCATCTAGCTCAGTATTGTCTCTAAACTGACTGGCAGTGGCTCTCCAAGATCTCGGGCAGGAGTTCCTCTCAGCCCTACCAGGAGCTGCTGGGACCTTTTGATGGGACCTGAGACCTTCTGATGCTCTACCACTGAGCTATTGCCCTGTGCTCTTAAGGGGAGCACCTTACAGTGCTCACATGTAGCCACCCATCCAAATGCAAACCAAGCTGAGCCCTGCTTAGCAAAGGTGGCAGGCCATGCTTGCTACCCCAGGACCAGCTCTCCTCTCAAACCGCTGTTGGTCTGCACTGTTGTAATATCTGAACCACAGACTTCCCAGCTCACAGCCTCTTAGACTTAGTTTTCACAAACAACTACTGTAATCTGCTGATCTGGATTGTCATGGGAAAGGTTAGGCTAGCTACAACCCTTCTCCGTGACACTGAGTTTTGTGCCTGTGAGTGCTTGGTTGGTTTTTTGTTTTGGTATGAAGCAGGATTCAGTCAGGTGAGTCCCCGTGTGTAATCTGAGAGCCAGCATAGCATAGTGGTTAGAGTGTTGGACTAGGACTGCGAAGAGCCAAGTTCGAATCCCCATTCAACCATGAAACTCACTGGGTGACTCTGGGCCAGTCATGTATCTCTCAGCCTAACCTACCTCACAGGGTTGTTGTGAGGATAAGCTCCTCGGAGAAAGAGCGGGATATAAATGTAAAAATAAATAATCTGAAGTAGTACATTCCAGATACAGGTTAGAATCCCAGCATATTAGCATTGGAAGGGGCCTCAGAGGTCTTCTAACCTCCTGCACAGTGCAGGAATCTGCTAGAGCGTCCCTGAGAGCAGGTGCCTGCCCAGCCTCCATTTCAAAACCTTCAGCGAAGGGGAACCCAACACTGCACCAGGCAGGCTGTTCCTCTACAGTTAGCAAATCCCTCCTGATGTCTCCTCCTCTGGCGTTGATAGGAACTGGGCCTTAGCTTCTGTGTATATCCAACTCTGGTTTCTCTTTCCCCCTTTTTTCCCTAGATGGGGAAGGGATCCTTCAAGTACGCCTGGGTGCTGGATAAGCTGAAGGCTGAGCGTGAGCGAGGCATCACTATCGACATCTCCCTGTGGAAGTTTGAGACCACCAAATACTACATCACCATCATTGATGCCCCTGGCCACAGGGACTTCATCAAGAACATGATTACAGGGACCTCTCAGGTGAGAAATGAAAGGGGTGACTCTGTGGACTTAGACGTGGGACAGAGTGCACGTTTGGGACATGTCCAGATGGCAGGTTCCTGAGCATTGGCTGAGCACAGAGCCAGGGCTATTTTTTTCAGTGAGTCTCTGCCACTTTTGTGGACAAGTGGAGCTGGTAACACACTGCTAGGGTTGTGCAGAACTGGTTTGAAGTCGAACCGATTCGGCCTCAATGAAAAACGCGGCCGGTTCGACCCGGTTTGAGGGGCTATGCTTGCCAAAACCGGTTCCATGCACAGCCCTAGTCCTACATACTGCCTGTGTTTAAACATACTTTAGGGCCCAGATTAGCAATTCACCAGGATTGTATTTGGCTAAGCAAGAGCTAATGCTTGGGTCCCCAGATTTTGTAGGACTACAACTCTCATAATCCTCAACCACAAAGACCTTCCTTATAACCAGGGGTCATCCTTTGAAACTTATTGCCAGGAAATTTAGGACTGGCAAAAGGAAGTGAACATAAGAACAGCCCTGCTGGATTGGGCCCAAGGCCCATCTAGTCCAGCATCCTGTTTCACACAGTGGCCCACCAGATGCTGCTGGGAGCCTACAGGCAGCATCTGAGGGCATGTCCTCTCTCCTGCTGTTACTCCCCTGCAACTGGTACTCAGAGGCATCCTGCCTTTGAGACTGGAGGTGGCCTATAGTCCTCTGACTAATAGCAGTTGATAGACTTCTCCTCCATGAAGTTATCCAAACTCCTCTTAAAGCCAATAAGAACATAAGTGCTTTTTCACACGGCACATAATTAATCTATGGAATTCTCTACCTGTGGATGTGGTGGTGGTCACCACCTTCGATGGCTTTAAGCAGGGCTTAGACAAATTAATAGAGGACAGGTCTATCGGTGACTACTAGTCTTGGTGACTATAGGCCACCTCCAGGCTCAGAGCCAAGAAGCCTCTGAATATAGTTGCAGGGGAGCAACAGCAGGGCATTCCTTAATCACCTGGTTGTGGGCATCTGCTGGGTCACTGGGGGAAACCTTGGGCCAGGCCTGATCCAGCAAGGCTGTTCTCCTGATCCAGTTATATTGGTTCCATCCTCTGACTTGCTCCCATGCAAGCCATGAAACTGGCAAAGGATGCTTTAACTCAGGGCTCCCCAGTCCGAACTACATCGGAGACTTTTTCAGAATGTTTTTCTCTTGGTATGTTTTCCTCTCCCCTCCCACCCCCCTCTCCAGTTCCCATTGGAAAACCTCTTTGGGACTTTTTAATTTATACCTTATGTGTTTACAGATCTCTCTACAAGTATTTATTGTTGTTGGTCTTTACCCTGGAGAGTATTTTTTTTTAATTGTCCTTGTATATATTTTGTCTGGAATTATACAGGTTTTATTCAGATTATTTTTAGATCATATGTTGCCTATCTTTTATGAAGTAAGAATACAGATTTGTGATTCCAGATAGTTTCAAACCTAAATATAAATATATTATTTGTCTCCTGCTAACTGAGCAAAGGCCACCTAATGGCGCAGCTGGGAAGTAGCGAGCAAGAGGTTGCTGGTTCGAATCCCCGCTGGTATGTTTCCCAGACTACGGGAGACACCTATATCAGGCAGCAGCAATATAGGAAGGTGCTGAAAGGCGCCATCTCATCCTGCACGGGAGGAGGCAATGGTCAACCCCTCCTGTATTCTACCAAAGACAACCACAGGGCTCTGTGGGTGCCAGGAGTCGACACCAACTCGGTGGCACAACTTTAACTGAGCAAAGAGGCACCTTATTAAAGTGGTGATTTGCTTTATTGAACGGGGCAGAGCAACGGGCCCTGTCCACCCCCAGCACAGCATCCCTCCAGTGGCTCTTGCTGGTGTCTATATCGTCTGTTTCTTTTTTAGATAGTGAGCCCTTTGTGGACGGGGAGCCGTTTTATTTATTTATTTATATCTGTGTAGTCTGCTTTGGGAACTTTTTGTTGAAAAGCAGACTATAAATAGGCATAGAACATATAGCTGAACTACAACTCCCATTTTCCTCAGCCAAAGTAAATCTTGGCACGGCACGATGGGAGTTGTTATTCACCAAACGTTGGAGAGCCAAGGTCACCTACCCTCTGAGCTGGGATGTATCATAAATGGAAGACTCTGCCAAAGTCTCTGTTGCAGTTTGTGTTGGGCAGGAAAAAGTTAATGAACCCTTTGCCTGCATCTTGATTCACATGGAAAAGCAACTGGGGTAAATCGTAAGGGGAGGGGGCTGGGTTCATGAGCGGTGGGGGCGGGATGCATTATGGGAGTGCCCATGCACAGACCAAGGCAAGGAACTTTCTAGAGAGCCAGGCAGAATAGCAGACGCTCCTGCCTGTCCCTGTGGCTCAGTATTTGGTGCGTACTTGAGCTTGTAGCATTTTGCATGCCGGGCAGGGCACTGCGCCTACTAGAAATCTGGGCCGGATAAGAGACACTCCTGCCCTTCCCTCAACTGGGAATTTGGTGTGTCCACTGCCCATATGAAATAGAGGTTGGGGCTTCTACAGTTGTGTGGAGGAGGACATTTTAGCAGATGCTGCTTTTCTTGCCGCCACCTTGCAGAGGTGAGAAAAGCGGCGCTGGCCAAAATTCCCTCTTCTACACAACTATGAAAGATGAGCAAGATGCCTGCCATTACGAAGGTCAGGGCAGATGTGGAGGGAGAGTTATATGTTGGAAGGACCCCCCTGTATGTGTCTTGAGTGTATGGGCAATGTGTCTCTGAGCACAAATATACACTTGACTCATGTGTGGGGTTCTGATCAATGGGGCTGGGCCACTCAGTATCACAAGTGGAAGGGAGGAGGTATCTTGGGGGTGGAAGCTACTCTTTGCCCCGGGCGACCCCTAGACCTGGAGAATCAAGCCTGCTTTGGTCTACATGGCCCAGTCCTGGATCCTGTTTCTTGGTCATGCTGGAGTGTGATGGAACTGGCTTTTATATAAGAAGAGCCTTGTCCTCTGTTGCATCTGCTCATCCATACAAGAATTGTACGTCTGCTTTACATCTAAATGGAATCTATTTGAAGCACGGTTTTCCCCCCTGTGAGTGAAAAGGATGAACTCTCCAAAGGCTCATCAACTATTTATAGAAGCAGTCGGCATTGTTGGGTTTCGGATATCAAGCCAACATCCTTAGAACTTATTAAGTTACAATATAAAGGGAGTATTTGCTGATAGGAGCCCAAGATGAAATCTCAGATAATGGTGTGCGCTGGTTATACCTAGAAGTATGTTTTGTTTTAAGTATGTTGTGTTGTGTAAAAAAGTATGTTGTGTTGGTGTTACTTTTTAAGAGTTTCGTGTCTTCAGCAGTTCTGTGACAAATATAATCCTGAGTGTGTGTGTAATTTCAGTTAGGATGGATATACATGTCCATATACTGCTCAGTAATGATACTCTATAGAAACATTGGTTGACAGCCAGCCTAGATTACTCCTGCGTGGTTCTGTTGAAATCAACCAATTCTGTAGAGTAACTCCTTAGTACTGATTAAGGATGTGCAACTTAGTCTGGATGTTGACCATTTATTATTATTAAAATGTTGATCACCAAGTATGATAAACCTCAGTCTAGAAAGTAATTTCAAATCAAGCATCAAGTTTCTCTACTCTTGAGCCACTAATATGGGTTTTCTGGAGATTTCTGAATTGGAAAACTTTCTGATGCCCTAAGTTGATCTGGATCCAATTCAGTATGTTTGAGTTACGTTTAGTAAACAGAACTATTTTTTTAAATGCCTTGATTGTTTTACATACTCTATAAATATAGGGTTTCCCCCCAGTAGCCAAAAGTATTGCAATGGAAATAATTTATTAGGAAAATAAAATTTAAAACAGCATATTTAATGTGATTCAAACATTAGAACAAATCCAGAACTTTATTTAGTAATTCTTCTTATTCAGATACTTATAAATATTTGGAAACATGACAGGCCAATAGAATAAACTTCCATAACATTGTTTGAACTTAAAAGTAAAATAAGGGCACTGAAAACATACTAATTTTAGCACACCAGGATTTATGCATTGATAGTTATTCTATATGCATGCATGCTTCCTAAAAGTAAATTTAAGTCACCTAAAAAAAGTTAATTACAACTTTGGAACTGCCCCATATAATTGGTATTGTATCAATTCATTATCATACTAATTATTTTTTAGAAGCAATGCATTTTTAGAAATGTAAATAGAAAGATTTTCATGAAAAAATAGAGCCATGGGACATTTCTGAAGCTATTTCCCCTACAAACACAACTATTTTGAGCCCAAATGTTCCTATCATTCCTATAAGGAAACCCTTCTGTTAAGGTTTTCAGATTGTTTTAAAAAATTGTATCTTGCCACTCTATATCAAGGCAGCTGATGGAAACCAGCAAACACTAAAGAAGCAATAAATCTGCAGTACAACAAATAACAAATTTAAAATTATCTAAACTTACAGTAAAGAGTTCAAAAACAGTAGGAGCCGGATCTTAATTTAAAAGCAGCATCCAGATACAGTGTCCCCTGAAATAAAACAGTTTTTGCTGCTGTTGGAAGCGAGGCCAGGCATAACTCCCTGAGACTGTTCCAGATTCCAGCTGCCACTACAGAAAAGACCCTGCCTCTTGTGCTCACCCACCAGATATCCAGTGGCGGGGACGACACAGAAGAAGGCTGTAGTAGATGGTAGTGCCCAAGCAAGTTCATATGGAAGGGAGTGATGGTTCTGTGTGGGGCTGCCCTGGAAGACAGCCTCACACAGCTTCAACAGCTGCAGAAATCACTGCCAGAGTTCATTTTTACTGGAGCCATAAGCCCTATTCACACATTATACATATTCAACACTCATACGATGCGTGTACTGTGTACACAGGTACAGATCTGAACACAAATACAAATTTTCATACATTATGTTGAACACAGGTACAGCAGTACATCTCCGGTCTATGCCATGCACCTGAGGGGCCTGTACCCAGGTTTACTTTTGAAATGAATGCAGGTACGGTCATTCACACAAAAAACATGGACAAGTATAAAGGTGGACCTTGTTATTGTGGGGGTTCTGTTCCCACTGATTTCTGCGGGTAATGAAACCGTGGATAACAAAGCATTGAGTGAATGGGAATTGCGGGCATTAGGTACCTGGAGACTTTTTAAAAAGGTGAAAGTAAGAGCAATAAAGGGCCATAGCGTGCTCCTCAGGGTTCCATGAAAATAATTTTAAAAAAAAAAAAACAAAAGAGCCACAAAATGGCTCCTTTAAACAAAATGGTGGCCGGAAATGACATTGGAGGTCATTTCCAGCCATGCCGAAATCGTGGATACGCAGAAATTAACCATTTTCCCACCAAGTAAACCGAGGTTGGGTGTCAATAGCCGACTATGGATATGCGGAACGGTGGATGTTAGAGCCGCGTATAACAAGGTTTGCCTGTACAGATCTCACACCTCCAATATAATGTCTGAATGGGGCTATAGAAGACAAACTCTTTATCAGCTCACTGGTTACCAAATTGCTTGGTCTTGGTCTCTGGAGCCTTGAATGATCTGGGACCAGAATACCTGGAGCACTATCTCCCCTCATATGAACCTGCCCAAGAACTTTGTGTCTCCTCTGAGGCCTTCTTCTGGGTCCCTGCATCAACTTAGAATGATTTTAATTGTTAAGTGATTTAGTGTTTTAAGTGATTTTAATTCTAAACCACCCCGAGATGCAAGTTTTGGGCGGTATAGAAATATTTTAAATAAATAAAATAAAATAAAACTGAGGTGTGGTGGATGAGGACTAGAGATAACAGCCTTTCCCACTGAAGGGCTCTGGATTTAGAACTTCTCCCCAAGAGAATTGTGGCTCTGCTTCCCAGTTGTAGGCAGGAAGGGGATATTAGCTCGTTTCTCAGATCATTGGGCCTTGAGAGCATATGGCTGTTGTTTGCTGTTTTAGATGGATTGATGTTTGTGTTTTTTATTGTAGTTTTGCTTTATTTTTGTTTCATTATTTTTTAAACATTTGTGAAGTGTCCTGATTTTGCTTTAGAAAAGCAGCATATAATATATGAATACAAACATACGAAAGCCTTTGGCGCTGGTCTTTGGTGCTTTATTTCCGGGCAGTTTACAATAACATAAATTAAAACATTAACCATTAAAACAACAGCAGATTCTATATGGTAAATATAAGGTTAAATCATAAATATATATCTATGTGTGTGTGTGTAAATGTATGGTAATTATCTGTCTATCTATCTATCTATCTATCTATCTATCTATCTATCTATCTATCTATCTATCTATCTATCTAAATTAAAATATATATAAGGTAATTAAAAGCCTGGATGAATAAATGCGTCTTCACAGCCCTTTTAAAAGTTGCCAGAGATGAGGAGGCTTTTATTTCTGCCGAAGTACATTCCAAAGTCATGCAACAGAGAAGGTTGTGTAACCAGTAGACAAGCTGGTGGCAACTGCAGATGGACCTCCCCAGATGAACTCAATGGGCAGTGGGGTTAATAATAGAGGTGTTCTCTTAAAGACCCTTTGCCCAAGCTGTTTAGGGCTTTATAGGTTATAACCAGCACTTTGTATTTTTGCCCAGAAGCATATTGGTAGCCAGAATAGTTATTTTAATATAAGTGTAATATGGTATTTGAGATGGAGACCAACCTGACCGCCACATTTTGCACCAGTTGCAGTTTCTGGACTATATACAAAGGCAGTCCCACATAAAGCAAATGTTCGCATCGAAACCATAGAATTGGCATTGATAGCCACGTGAATAAAAGAGCTTCCTTATACAAAGTAAAAGTATTGCATGAGTCCAAGGGTAACAGAATTGGGCATGTTGCCACTTTTTTGATGACTGTAGCCATAAGCAATTTTTCAAGTTGATATATATGCCTACTGGCAAAAGAACATCACCTACTATGAGGCCATGCTTTTTTTAAAAAACTGGAATATTATAGATAGTGTTTGAAATGTGCAAAATATGCTGGTAACAGAATGGAAATTACTGGAATTGTTTCTGATTCCATTTACCAACATATTTTGCACATTCAGACACAAAATATAATATTTAAGAGTGTTGTAAAAATATGGCCTTACAGTAGGAGACACTATCTTGCCAGTGGGAACATATCTACTTGAAAATCTGCTTATGGCTATAGTCATCGGAAAAAGTGGCAACATGCCTGATTCCGTTACCCTTGGGATTGTCCTAGTGGATCACCTAACTCCGGATTGTCTTCTGCAATTATAGTTTCAAGTAGGGGGTCTAGAGATGCCAGGGATTGCACCTGGATCTTTTGCACATTAAGCAGGTGCTTTTTCACTGAGTTGTAGGCCAATTCCTCCTGCCATGATGCAACGTCTTCTTAACCAGATCCTCGTTGTTTCTCTGTTCAGGCTGACTGTGCAGTCTTGATTGTGGCGGCGGGTGTAGGTGAATTCGAAGCTGGCATCTCCAAAAATGGGCAGACCCGTGAGCATGCCCTCCTGGCCTACACCCTGGGCGTCAAACAGCTGATTGTAGGCATCAACAAGATGGATTCTACAGAGCCACCCTACAGCGAGAAGCGCTACGACGAGATTGTCAAGGAAGTCAGCGCCTACATCAAGAAGATTGGCTACAACCCATCGACCGTGCCCTTTGTGCCCATCTCTGGCTGGCACGGTGATAACATGCTAGAGCCCTCTCCCAACGTAAGTGTCTTGTGGGCCTGGGCAGCGTTGAGCCTCTCTCGTGTGGGACTTGCTGTTTCCAAATTCAACCAGAGTTTGAGATGCTCAGAGTTGGCGTCTGAGAGAGCACAGGTTGGAGGGTGAACCTAAGAACTAGATCAGACACGGTGAGAAATGTGTCGTTGCATTTCTGTCTTTTGAACTTTTGAAAACATGGCAGCTGGAGCCACGGGGAAAGGAGGTTTAATGGCTCCCCTCTGTAATCATTTTGCTACTGAAAATCACTCCCCCCAACCCCTGAAGTTCCTATTTGTCCCAGAAGGAAAAACCTATGGGAACCTATATTCTTGCCTTGTCTGATTGGGTTCTACCTCCAAGGCCAGATGTAATCCAGGGTCAAATATGATAAGGGATTGTTTCCTTTCCTTTCTCTGGGGCAGTGGTTTCCAAATGGTATTATGCAGAGCACTTGGTTTTCTTCAGGAGCTTCTCCTGGAAACAAGTATGGCACATCTGAAGGCGTACTCAGTTGGCACAGGGTGCAGACCTGGCCAGGGTTCAGTATGACCCGAGTGTGTGCCCCAGAATCCTTTGCACTATACTCAGATTCTGCAGCAAGGTTCAGAAGGGTTCTTCGGCAGGCCATCAGTGCAAACGGAGCATCCCAGTTGTAAGAAGTTTGAAAAATGCAGCTCTGGGGCATAATGTACTGCCAGCACTCAAGTTGGGCCTGATATAGGGTTTTTTTGGACTGAGTAAGGCCTGGTTCTCCCCAAAGTGCTAAACGGCCTGTACCACTGGCCTGTACCACTGTACCTTCTGGCCTGTACCACTTCAGCCTTCAGGGCAAAAGTTACATGACTGAATGCTCTTCCGTAAAAAACAAAATCCCTGCACATTAAAAAACCCCCAAAAACTTAATATGTCAGGGGAAAAGGTTTTAGTCTGGCACAAGGGTAGGCAACCTTGGCTCTCCAGCTGTTGTTGAACAAGTCCCATCATCCCCAGCCAAAATAAATTTTGGCTAGGGATGATGGGAGTTGTAGTTCAGCAACAGCCGGAGAACCAAGGCTGCGTGTTGTAGCATTTTCGCTGACATACTTAATTGATTTTCTGGGAGCAAGCAGTATTTCTTTCTCTGGAGAAATATTAAATCATGTCTGAAGTGGTACAGTCCCGACGTAGGTTTATCACCTCCATGCTGACTATGCCTTAGTCAAACCAGCAATCATCTACCACCCACATTCAGTATATTCAGTACCCACTGAGAGAGTACTGGCCCACTTTGTTAGGCTATTGTAAAAGTTACTGAGAGAATGAGGTTGTGCACACGACCTCGCTGGGGTGAGCGGGCTGCGGGGAAGGCAGGGGTTCACCGTCCTCCTCTCCACCGCACTGTGTGCCCACACCAGCAGCATGGCAAAGGGAAACGCTGGGAGTGGGAGGAATTTTTCCCCTCCCACATCGCATGTCCTCTGCCCTGCACGGCCACTCCTCCCCCCCCCCCGCGTGCTGCTGGGATGGCGCTGGGCCTGGAGGAAGTTGCTTAACCTGGTGGCTATCACCCAGACGATTACAGGACCAGGTGAAGTGACGGGTTTTAAAGGGGGCTTGGCTCAGGCGCAGCGCCGGGAGCGACCTCGCTCCCGGAGCATCACATGTGCTGCCTAACCCTATTAACTTGAAGCTATGCCGTCAATACCAGGTGCGAGGAGAGCTAGGGAAAGCAAATTAGGAGGCAAACAGAACAAAAAATAGATGCAGATTTGCTTTCGTAGCATAATAACCCTTGCAGATGGACAGATTCCGCTTTATTTGTCTATTTATTTATTTTTATTTATTATATTTATAAACCGCCCCATCCAGAGGCTCTGGGTGGTGTACAACAACTTTTAAAAAGACATAAAAACTGACAATTCAAAACACAGTGTTAAAAATATAAAAACAATTCAAAAACTATTAAAACCAAATATATACACACACACACACACACACACACACACACCACTTTACAAGCCTTGGAAGGCACAGAATCTGGATTGTTCCGGTGCAAAAATGTGTAGCATCCTCATGGTTTTGCTTCTCCCATATGAGGGGACTCAGAGCTGGTCCGTTTTTGTTGTTGTTGTTTTGAATGGGCATTTGTCCCTTTGGAAATTATTATAAGAAGCAGCACGTGTTTCTCTTTGCTGTTTCTCTTTCCTCCCACTCCCCTTTTCTGGTTGGGTCTTCCTTAACATAGAAGTCAGTCAGATCGATGACCCTGCTCAGTCCTGTCATGAGAGTGCTGCTCAATTCAGCAAGTCAGCGTTGGCGTCCCAGCAGAGATTAGAGTCCGCAATTCCTCTACCAAATCCTCCCAGCCTGAGCTGATGCACTGTGTCCTCTTTCAGGGGGAAAAGGACAAGACAGAGGCTCACCTTGGCTAGGAGCACAGCAGCGGGTTGTCCTTAGCCGTTTCAAAACAAAACAGTATTTCCAAGGCCCAAAGCGCTTGTGCGAGAAACAAAGTTGCACATGCAGAAGAAAATTGCACAGCTGTGCAAAATCCAGAAGTTGCACCCTTGCACAAAAGTTCCCTACAACAAAAACAGATTGAGAGAAAGGTTGCCCAGAGATGCAAGGAACATGTAAGAAATGCAGTTAGGACAGCTGTAAATGCAACTGACCACTGGGTGGCGCTGTTGCTTCTACTATGAATATTTATAACTAGTAGATGAGGTCCATCCTGGACTGGGCAATTTCATTTTGCGTGGATTACGCTTATCGGCAAAGACACGAAATTAAATATGTGTTGTGTAATTTTTTTACTAATGTGCTTGCAAAAGGGAACTAAGAGAGCAGTTAGAAATTTGTAGAATTTCAACACCAAAAATTATTCATTTGATTAAATAATTACCATGGATGGTAAATTTGTATCACAGTAAATTTGAATCTGAGAAAGATCTTCCACTTCTCTTGGGTGTGATGTTGTTTTTGAATTATTGATCTGATTTTTGAGTGTTACAAACCTGTGAAGTACAAGAACAATTAAAATATGAGGATTGTATCCAGAATTTCTTCTAAAAAAATCCCCAAATTTAAATCTTCCCCACAGCATATTCTGGGTTAGAGTAAGCCCAGATCAGTCTGTTCAGACAGCACAACTGATCCTGGTTTGTTTCTAAACTTAGTTGGAAGTATAATACTTCCTGCTCCTGAGACAGCGAGAATTTTCACAGAGCCAGGAGATGTAGTGTTGATTCCACATTAGGTCTGAATCAGACAACATCCTGAAGGTTAGATTTTTCATAATCATGGCCTGTCCAAATCATTCAGGCTACCACAAAAGTATGTTTAGTGTGCAGGTCAAACAGATACAATCAATCTATAAAGCAGGAGTTCTCAAGCCTGGCTCTCCAGATGTGGTTGGAGCTTAATTTCTATCACCCCCGGCCACAAGGGCTGACCACTGTGGTTGGAGATAAGGGAAGTTGTTGTCCAACAACATCTGGGGACCTAAGCTTGAGAACCCCCACTTATAAGGAGAACTAACATGCTGTTCCTGTGAGACCCAAGTTCAAATCCCCACAGCCAGGAAGCTCACTTTGGGCCAGACGCCTTCCCTTAGCCTAAACCTCCCCATGAGAATAAAAGGAATAGTGGGGAAGAATCATGTAGAACAAACTAGATCCAAAATATGCAGGATGCTTTATTATACAGGCACTCAAGATACAAATACAATGTAAATGACTGTGAGGAAACTGAATCCACAAATATGTCTTATCATGAACACAAAGTGTATAAATCCCCAATACAGTTTCTATTGCTTCAGTGTACAATGTTGACCCAGTGATCTCTGTTTTGATTTGGCATCTTTTTCAAGTGGACAAACCTTGAAATGATGAAATATCTAATTTTTTTTGTAAGGGACTTGATTAAGATTCTAGAAGAATGCTCATGCGTTATCGATTTTGCACAAAACATGTACACAGCAAAGACAGACAGACAGACAGACAGACAGACACACATTTATTTATTCAATTTCTATACCGCCCTTCCAAAAATGGCTCAGGGCGGTTTACACAGAGAAATAACAAATAAATAAGATGGAACCCTGTCCCCAAAGGGTTCACAATCTAAAAAGAAATACAAGATAGACACCAGCAACTGTCACTGGAGGTCCTGGGGGGTGGATAGGGCCAGTTACTCTCCCCTGCTAAATATAGGGAATCACCACGTTAAAAGGTGCCTCTTTGCCAAGTTAGCAGGGGTTAGCATATATGAATATGATTGTATTAAACTAATCATATATGAATGTGATTGTATTAAACTGTTCATCAACCCAATTGGCTGTGTTCAATTCAATTAATAATTTACTCAGTATATAATCTTAGTGCTTCTTACAAATCATTGCCAAAATTGCTACTATTTAAACACGTTGATCAAGAAAGTTCTGTGTTTCTACGCGAATAAATATACACATTTATTTTGTAGGGAAGAGCCATGTAGGCCACCTTGAGCCTTCTGGAAGTATGGTAGGATATAACTAAAATAAAATAAAGTTCATTAATTAATAAAAGAGCAGGATGAGGGCACTAGCGTGCAGTTATCCAATGGCGGTTCATCCTTTCTAAGCCTGGTCAATGTACAGGCTTGAATAGAACCAACAGATACAGCACCTGGGAAAGAACCCGCTCTGTCTTGTGGCTCCTTTCCGGGTGTGCACCTTTCCCTCCAACAATCTGCTGGTTCTGAGGAACAAAGGAAGCTACCTTAAACAGAGTCAGCACCTTGGTCTGTCCGGCTCAGTAGTGTCTGCACTGGCTGGCAGCGGTTCTCCCAAGATTTCAGGCAGGAGTTTCCCAGGCCTACCTGGAGATGCTGCCAGGGATTGAACCTGGAAGCTTTTGCATGCAAAGCAGGTGCTCTTCCACTGAGCCTTGCTTGCTTGACTGGGGGCCATAGCCTGAGGCTGGGAAATGTGTTGCCTGCTGTTGGAATCGAGCCGCAGCTGAAGTCAGCCCCCTGTCCTGGGTGGTGGCGTTTCTGGGAGCTGTGCCCAGAGAGAACTGCTAGGATTCACACTCCAGGCCTGGTGCTGTGGGAGACAAAAAGGCATCTGTGAGCAACCGAGAGAGGCAGGCTGTAAAAGTTGAATGGTTCCAGGGAGCAAAGAAAGAATTAAATCATTCTAGCCAATCCTTGCTGTAGTGAAGGAATGCACAAATCGGATGCCTTGGAAGTGGCCTCTGTTTGAAACAGGTGACTGAGCCTGAGAGATGTGAGGCTGTTTTCATGTTTCCTTCTCAGGCCTTTTTGCATCCATGTAGTTCCATCTAAGCAGGATGGATACAAATCAATGATATTTGTTTATTTTCAATCCAATTTCAAAAATTTAAACTAGATTTAAATCAGATTTTTTAAAAAAGAAATGTAAATAAAACACCACATTTCAAATTCTCATGTTGGAAGAATTGCCGAACATGTTCCCTGAGAGCCAGGAGCTCTTTGCATTGAGGGCATACACCCATGACCTCTGCCCCTTAGGCAGGTCGTCATATATGCAAAACTCTGTGCAATACACTGGGAAGCACCCCCTCCCCTGCTGGCATTCTACCTTTAGTTTTAGACTACCTTTTGGTTTTATTGGCTATTTAGATTATATAGAGGTTGTTTATTTGAAATCTAGGTTTTAGCTGCAGTTGTCAGCTAAGTAAAGGTTTCAAGCTCTGTCCTCCAAGAAAATTGCAAAAGTGGGGTAGTGCTCACCTTTTCATGCTGGGTGTCTCCTTTTTTATAAGGAGGGATGCTTGTGTGCCTTTATGCACAGATCCCTGCTAAACTCCACACATAATCCTTTGATATCTGTTGCAAACTCCTGTTCGCAAAGCTCCCCTGATCTGAGCTTTGTCTTCTCAAGAGCTGCTTCCAAACTGAGCCACCTCAGGAATGTGGCCCCTCCCTTAATCTGCAGTGAATCCCCGCCCAATGTCTCTCTAGGCACAACTGGAACTGAAACTGCCCTGTCAAAAAAATCGAATAAATAAATAAAATAAAGAAATAAAATAAAAACAACCCCCCTAGCCAGCCAGATATCAAATCCTAGAAAAGACTATCCCTAACAAATATACCTTGTCCTTTGCTCCTTGTTTTCCTATTGGTGATTTATTTATTTATTTGCTTCTTGCTTGCTTCTTTAAGAAAGAAAACAAAGGTTTGCTACTTCTCCTGGCCTGAGCCTTATCTTCTCAAGGGCTGCTTCCAAACAAGCCACCTCAGGAATCACTCTCAAGTCACTTCTCCCTCCTCCTACCTATTTGTTTGCTCCCACACAAGCAAAAATTGGGAACGCACACAGCTCGCAAACCTGGGTAGGACATTTGTCCTACCCAGTTTTCACTTGTGTGGACAGCCTCAGTGAGTTACATACCAGCCAAAAATGGGTGTTAATTTCAGTTTCATCTCATGAAAATAGTTCTAGCCTGCTCAGCAGCGCCCAGCAACTACCAGCTCTTGCTTTGGGAAACCTCTGGGCTCTCCATTTGTGTTTCTAAGCTGTTTTTCATGTGCAAAGACACAGGCTGATTAATAGGGTGTTTGTTTTGCGGTGGGTCTTGGCCAAGGCAGAGTTAAGACAGAGACGCCATATAGGAAAGGAGGTAAAGTAGAAAAATGGAGGCAGGAAGGGAAGGCATTATGCAGTACACAGCTTCCTGTATTTCTCCACATGTTGCCACTGAAAAACTGCCCTAGCTTCTGGGTGTAGGAACCACCCTATGTGGCCAAATTATGAAGAAGTGCCTTCCTTGGGTAAAAAGGAAAGTGTGTCTGGTGTAAACAGTTCAACAAGAAGATACAGAGCAGCTTGACACGCGTAATGTGAAAGGTATCCATTACATTAAAAACCAGGTATTATGTACTGTTCGCTAAACTAATAAAAATCAAATTATCTAAAAGAAATCACACCAAGTACTTCCTCCTAGATGCTGTAAACACTCTATTGCGTTGTGAATTAACAAGTTTTCGTGGTCAGATTTGCACCATTGTTTAAGAAATGTATGAGGTAACCGTAGGAAACTTGATTTAAATCAGTGGCTTTAATTGTGGTTTTCTCTCCGTGAGTTAAATCAATAATTTAAATCGCCTTGATTTAATCAATCCACCCTGCGTATAAGAGGGTCATTATCGCCTCAGTGGTGTCGGGTTTCTGTCGGGCACCATAGGAACATAGGAAGCTGCCATATACTGAGTCAGACCACTGATCTATCTAGCTCAGTATTGTCTTCACAGACTGGCAGCGGCTTCTCCAAGGTTGCAGGCAGGAATCTCTCTCAGCCCTATCTTGGAGAAGCCAGGGAGGGAACTTGGAACCTTCTGCTTTTCCCAGAGTGGCTCCATCCCTTGAGGGGAAGATCTGACAGTGCTCACACTTCTAGTCTCCCTTTCATATGCAACCAGGGCAGACCCTGCTTAGCTAAGGGGACAAGTCATGCTTGCTACCACAAGACCAGCTCACCATAGGTTCTTCCACAGAGGAGAATTGCACTCAGTGTCTTCGGCCACCATTTTGTTTTTCAGATGCCTTGGTTCAAAGGCTGGAAAGTGGAGCGCAAGGAAGGGAATGCCAGTGGGGTCTCCCTGCTGGAAGCTCTGGACACCATCCTGCCCCCCACCCGCCCTACAGACAAACCTCTGCGCCTGCCCCTTCAGGATGTCTACAAGATTGGAGGTCAGCCAAAAGCTTTGCCTGCACTTCTGTAATGGTGGGGTTGGGGTGGGGAATCTGCTCTGTTCACACACCTCTATGGAATTCCAGTTTGTAATTTACTCTTGCCATCTAAGGAAGGGGAAGTGAAGAGGGTTATTTCCTGGTACCAACTTTTATTTATATGTAGACTATGCTATAAAGTACAGATGGGTAAAATATATGTAGCTTTATGCATATCGTACTGAACATTCATTTCTAAAAAGTAAGTTTCTAGCCCTCATGATTGCAGACATAGCCTTTGTTGGAGAGCTGCTGTGGTGTTACAGAATGTTTATAGACATCCCAGTAGCTTGTGGGCAGGGGTGGAGTACTGTAGTTCACGAGAACTACATGCATTGTATAATGTTGTCGGCGCACTATGGAAGGACGAATGTTGATATTGGGTACAGAAATCAGCATCCTGAGCATCTCAGACTTTCAACTTTCTGGTCCTTAAGGATGCAGAGTTAAGCTTGAAGAGGTGTTCACAATTCTTGATGATATCCCAAAAGCTTGAGCAGTATTTCTAGGGTTCATGGCCTTGGACTTGGACCCTGCAGAGCTCCTTGCTTCTTCCCACTACTGACAGAAGCAGAACACCTGACACCTGGGGTTTTCAAACTTGGGTCCCTTGATGTTGCAACTCCCGTTATCTCCAGCCACAATGGCCTTTGGCTGATTGGAGTTGTAGTCCGCCACCATCTGGGGAACGAAGTTTGAGAACCCCATGTCATGAGCATTCTGGAAGACTCCGAAAAGGAGTTGGAGGCGGAGACTGAGCTGACAGCAGAGGAGGGTGGGCAAGGACCAGAAGATGCAAAGGAGAGTGGGTCTGATGCACAGGGAGTCGAAGATGAGTTAGAGACAGGTGAGGCGGCTCTTGTGGAGGAGGCGCAACTGTTCTCAGCTGTGGAGAGGCGCCAGTCCAAGAGACAGCAAGAGTTAAGGAGCCGCGTGCATAGAACAACAGGCAAAGCTGCTGACTCAGCAACTCTTAATTAACAGCACTGGGGGTCAGCCTATTTAAGACACTTGTAACATTGCTAACATGCTGATAGCAACATCAATTTCATGTGAGCTAATCAGCTGTGTTTGTGTATTGCCTTGACTGTATTTGAACCCTGGACTGTGTTGACCTTGCCCGTGGATTTCGCTTTGGACTCTGTTTGGATTTATTGGGTTGACTCAGATTGGACCTGGTTTGGAGAATGTATTCCTGTTAGACTTTGCTGTTCTGCTTCTGCCTCTGTTACGCTTCATCTGGCTAGCCTGACAGATTTATGACATCCCAGCCTTATGCCCTGTAAGCAAATGGGCAGGTCCTGCAAGGTAGGGCTGGGCCCATTTAGTATCCTTCTGAATAACTCTTCCACTTGGATCAGGAGGTAGGGTTAAAAATCTGGACTCCTCTGGGGAACGGTTCCACAATCCCACAGGCTGGCCCTGCCTGACATTTGGAACTAAAGGAGATACCCCGTTACTCGTGGGATTTCCGTTCCACGCCTACTTCCACGAGTAACGGAACCACAGGTAATGAGGTATTATTGCTGTGGGGAAAGGGGGGAGGTTCCCAAGGAGAGGGAAAATGTGAAAAAATGGCAGAGTAACTTGAAATAACTTACTGTGGTGTGCTCCGCAGGGGTCTGTATGTGTCCAGGAATCCCCCTCATGTGTCCAGGAATACCCTGAAATTCCCCCCCCCCCCCGCCAAATCGCGGGGGAAAGTCTGTTTTTAAAAAGACCGGAGCCACAAAATGTCTCCTGAAGACAAAATGGTGGGCGGAAGCAGGGGCCGATTAAGCCTAGCCGCCCATAGGCGGCCAAGGATTTTCCGCCCCCACCACTGCAGTGAGGAGGGTAGGGCACCCCCCCCCCCATTTTTCTTCTAAATGCCTCTGCAGTGGCAGGATGGGGGGCAGTGCCAGCAAAGGCTGCACAGCAGTTGCTTTAGGGAGCAGGGGATGAAGGGGATGTCCCTTTTACATCAAAATGCTGCTGCCTGCGCGGCAGAATTGGGCTGCAGTGGCTGGAGTGGGGACGGTTGTGTTGGGGGAGGAAGTTCCCCGGTTTACCTTAAAGCAGCATCCGCTGCCTGACGGGGCGTGGGAGGGACAGCGAGGGAGAGCGCCTTCCAGCTCCCCTCCTCTCCCAAATGAGTGCACGCCCTGTCCTGACGCAGCCCATCTTCGACCTTGGCTGCATCGGGGGCATGCCCGAAAAATGGGGAGACTTCCTTCCTCCTCGCCACCCCTACCCTCCTCGCTGTGGCGGTGGCAAAAGACTTGATCTCTCACTGCTGCCACGCAGTGGCAGTTTTAAAAGTTGAAACAAAAACACAAAAACCTTTCCCCCACCGCAAGATTTGCCGCTATAGGCAGTTGCCTCTATTACCTTTGCGGTAATCCGCTTGTGGGCAGGAGTGACCTCCACGGTCACTTCCAGTCCCCTAGAAACCATGGATATGTGGGTTTTAACCCTCTCGTATCCACAGATTCTGAAAACAGGTGTCAGTGAGACACCCTGCGGAACTGTGAATAGCGGAGCCAGCATGGTGCAGCAGTTAGAGTGCTGGACTAGGACCAGGGAGACCCGAGTTCAAATCCCCATTCAGTCACGTCACTAGCTGGGTGACTCTGGGCCAGTCACTTCTCTCTCAGCCTAACCAACTTCACAGGATAGTTGTGAGGAGAAACTCAAGTATGTAGTACACTGCTCTGGGCTCCTTGGAAGAAGAGTGGGATATAAATGTAAAAACAAAATAAATAAAAATAAATAGCGAGGTTTTCCTATACTACTGCTACAAGCAATTATATATGGCTTATCAACAAAGGTTCTCAAAGCCTTTTACATATAAAAACAAACAAACAAGATGGTTCCCTGTCCCAAAATGGCTCACAATGACAAAAGAAGCACAAGGTAGAAGCCAGCAACAGCCAGTGGTGGAATGCTGTGCTGGGGAGGAATTTGGGAAGCAGGTTTCCATTTGAGCCCCTTAAGAAAACAGCTGTAGACCAGGCCTGCTCAACTTAGGCCCCCCCAGCTGTTTTTGGACAACAACTCCCATAATCCCCATCCACTGTGGTCAATAGGCAGAGATTATGGGAGTTGTAGGCCAACATCTGCAGGAGGACCGAAGTTGAGCAGCCTTGTGTGGACCCATTCACACATTATGTTCAACATTCATATGACGAGTGTACAGTGTACTCAGGTACAGATCTGTCCACAGGTATGGTCATCCACGTGTTGTGTTGAACGCAGGTGCAATAAACAGGAAGTCTGCTGCTGCTGCTGCCATGAAATCCCTCAGGTCTGCCCTGGGTCTCAAGGATGGAGTTCTTTTACACTGACTGGTGGCTTCTTGTGGGTCCTGTGCAGGGATCGGGACTGTCCCAGTTGGTCGTGTGGAGACGGGGATTCTGAGACCCGGCATGGTGGTGACCTTTGCGCCCGTCAACATCACCACAGAGGTGAAGTCTGTCGAGATGCACCACGAGGCCCTGAGCGAGGCCCTGCCTGGAGATAACGTTGGCTTCAACGTGAAGAACGTCTCTGTGAAGGACATCCGCCGTGGCAACGTTTGTGGGGACAGCAAGTCAGACCCGCCTCAGGAGGCCGCCCAGTTCACTTCTCAGGTCAGCAGCAAACCAACAGCAGCTGTTTTGAGAGGTCACATCTTCAGTTCAGAATGTTTGGGGCCACATTCCCCTCCCAGAAGGGGAGGTATAGTTTAGGTCACGGATTCCCAACCTGTTTGGACATGTGTTTGATCCCTTCTGGCACAAACCATCAGCTCAAGCACCCCATAGAGATTTTGAGTCTTCACATCTTCAATTCTTTCTCCCCCCCCCCCCTTCAGCACCATTTCTTTCTCCTTAGGAGAGCTGGTCTTGTGGTAGCAAGCATGACTCGTCCCCTTAGCTAAGCAGAATCCACCCTGGTTGCATATGAATGGGAGACCTGATGTGTGAGCATTGCAAGATATTCCCCTTAGGAGATGGATCCACTCTGGGAAGAGCAGAAGATTCCAAGTTCTCCCTCCCTGGCTTCTCCAAGATAGGGCCGAGAGAGATTCCTGCCTGCAACCTTGGAGAAGCTGCTGCTAGTCTGTGAAGACAATACTGAGCTAGATAGACCAATAGTCTGACTCAGTATATGGCAGCTTCCTGTGTTCCTATGTGTGTGTGCACATACACACACATGCACACATTTAAAGGTTACAGTTATGATACTGGCTACTCCAGTCACTGGCTTACATCCAGACTAAGTTATGGGACAAGTTTACTTGTCTCATTAATTTCAACTAGCTTAACCTACACAGAGCATCTGCATGCTAGTACTTGATTGCTCCCCTCATCCTCTGCCACAGCCCCCCTCACCTCAGAGGTCTCACCACCCTCACCTGGGCCACACTCCCGCTCCCCCTCCATCCGCTGGCTTCCATCCCACTCACTCCTCTTGGTTGTGGCTTCAGTGTTGCTGGCGCCTATTGGCCAAGTTGCAGCCCCCTATCCCCAGAGACCTCCTCACCCAAGCCGCGCTCCTTTTCCTCCCCCCAGGAGCAGCAGCAGCGGTTAACCAGGCCCTTCCTCACTGCTGGCACCACCATGGCCACTCATTCCCCTCAGGTCACTGACAGGCCCAGGCCCATCCCTTGCCTGCCTGCCTGCCTCCCTCCACCAATGGCCTCGGTAGCCCCAAACAGCAGCAGTGGGTTGACTGGGCCCTTCCTTGCTGCCAATAGGCATCGCCATGGCTGCTCATTCCCCTCAGGCCACTGACAGGCTTGGGCCCATCCCTCGCCCTTCCTTCTTTCTTTCTCTTTCTCTTTCCTCCACTCGCTCTTCCCCTCTGTCTTTCTTCCCCTCCCTTCTCTCTCTCCCTCTCCTTCTCCCTCTCCGAGTTAACAGATCTTGTTCATCTTGTTTCCTCATCTAATTCACTCAACGACAGCCTCCTTACATAGGAACATAGGAAACTGTCATATACTGAGTCAGACCATTAGTCCAGCTAGCTCAGTATTGACTACCCAGACTGGCAGCAGCTTCACACATCAGGTCTCCCATTCATATGCAACCAGGACGGACCCTGCTTAGCTAGGGGGACAAGTCATGCTTGCTACCACAAGACCAGCTCTCTTCTCCATGAGGGGCTCCTTCTCCTGAAGGGGATGTTTCCTCCCTCATGACCCCTCTCTTCTCAGACTCCTGCCCACTATCCTTTTATAGAGAGAGATTCCTCTCCTCTACAATCAAGAAAATCTTACGACCAGTAACAGTTGCATTCCAACTAACCATCACAGGGTCTTCCTCCCTATCTGCATATGGAATCCCCACTGCCCAATCACCATGATGCCACAGGCTCCTGCCCCCCATCTGCATATGGAATCCCCACTGCCCAATCAGGTGCTTCTGCTTGCGAACTCTTGTGAGAGCTACCATGCATGGGATTAGGCACGGGTACACCTTAGAGAATTATATATATAGTTGGGAGTACAGTGCTAATTTTCTGAAGATCATCAGTCAGGCTGAGGTGAGGAGTATGCTGATTTTTCAGGCACCCAGGAGCCAAGGAGGAGGGTCTTCCCTCCCCTTCTGCAGCAAACAGATTGCTGAGGGCAGGTTGGCTTCAAGCTGGTGATCCTCAGATGGGGAACAAATAGCACTTCAGGTACCCTTAGGATACTAGTAGCCCCTGTTGGGAATCCCTGGTTTAGGTGAAACAGTCTCGTATTAATGGATGGAACCATTGGTGGCCCATGAAGAAGGTGGAAAATGGGGCTCCCGAAATAGATTATTACTGAGAAAGCTGAAATAGATTTTATATAAGTGATATTTAAGGATGTAAACTTCAGCCAGGATCTAAAGGAGAGCTCCTATGGAATCTATACAGGAACCCCCAAACACCAAGACCTTTATTGAAATTCATGATGTGTTTGCAGAAGCATTTGAATTTCTTAGAACTCTTGCAAAACAAAGTTTCAATAAAGATTTAAAAGGAATGAAAAGATACATAGGGTGCCTATTATGGTGTGCTTTGCCTGTAGTTTGGTGGTGGAGGAATCCCTCCTGCAAACTAGTTAGGTTTGTGCAGAAGATCTCAGAGGCCTGCGGGGGGTACAGAAGCAAGGGTAAATTCACTTTGAAAATCTAAAAACCAGCTGTTACCAAAATTAGCCTCTGGCTCAAAGTAGTACACAGAGGTCTGTTGCAGTGCAAAAAACAGAAGTAAAGATACCATGTTGTCCTTATATGAGCCAAAGTGGTGATCTTTGTAAAAGTAGGAGTTCTCAGACTTGGGTCCCCAGATTGTGTTGGACTACAGTTCCCATCATCCTTGGCCACTATGGCTGCGGATGGTGGAAGTTGTCATCTGGGGGCCCTCGTTTGAGGACCCTGGCAAAGCATACCAGCTGGAAGCAATTGCTTTTCATTTGTTTTCCACAAGAGGGCAGCGTTGCTCAGCCACATTGAGGTCTGATTTCGTCCATACGGAGTTTGCTCCAAGCCCAGTTTTCATTCTGTTTTATGCCTACCAGGTGATCATCTTGAACCACCCTGGCCAGATTAGTGCCGGATATTCCCCTGTCATTGACTGCCACACCGCCCACATTGCTTGCAAATTTGCCGAGCTGAAGGAGAAGATTGACCGGCGCT
Source organism: Hemicordylus capensis (assembly GCF_027244095.1). Taxonomy (NCBI): domain Eukaryota; kingdom Metazoa; phylum Chordata; class Lepidosauria; order Squamata; family Cordylidae; genus Hemicordylus; species Hemicordylus capensis. The sequence continues at coordinate 10,632,399 of NC_069660.1, forward strand.
CTGGCAAGAAGCTGGAGGACAACCCCAAATCCTTGAAATCCGGAGATGCCGCGATTGTGGAGATGATCCCCGGAAAGCCCATGTGTGTGGAGAGCTTCTCCCAGTACCCACCCCTGGGTGAGCATAGCTGCCTTCTTATTCTCATAAGTGCTAAAATAATATCTATTCTATAGTTTCAAGAGTTTGTGGGTGTGTTTGTGCGACAGAAAGTCAAACTTCCCAATTGCCTACAAATATCAAATTTTATGTCTTCAATCCTGCCACTGAAATTAGCTGAATGCATTACTTTTTACACCAGAATATGCTAGGTGAAAGGTTTTTAGTTTGTTTGTTTCTAATGGTATTTTGTAGAATAAATCCTGAATTATTTATTTATTTATTTATTTATTAGATTTATATACCACCCTTCCAAAATGGCTCAGGGCGGTTTACAACACGGTAAAAATAATTAAAACAAGTTAACAGTTAAAATCAAACTATAAAAACAGAATAAAACCAATTAAACAATTCAAACAGCTAAAAAACCCCTGGAAAATCAGAGCAGCGGTTTAAAACAGTTTTTCAGTCATTTAAAAACCCTGGAAGGCCAGGCCAAACAGATAGTGTTTTAAGAGCTCTCCTGAAGGACAGTAATGATCTCAAATTATGGATTTCTGCCGGGAGTGCATTCCACAGACCAGGAGCAGCTACAGAGAAGGCCTGCCTCTGAGTCGCCACCAGGTGAACCGCTGGCAACTGGAGACGGACCTCCTCAGATGACAAAGCATATAATCATCTGATTTCAATTGTTATTGTTCAGGACAAATTTTTAACACTCAATAATCAGATCAATAATTCAAAAATGGCATCATGCTCAAAAGAAGCAGAAGATCTTTCTCAGATTCAAATTTACTATGATTCAAATTTACCATATATGGTAAATATTCAATACAATGAATAATGTTTGAAGCTGAAATCCTACAGATTTCAAACTTTTCCTTTCCTTTCCTTTCCTTTCGCCAGCACATTTATACAATAATCTATTACATATATTTAATTTATTGAACTTGCTTATCAGTGTAATCTACTCCAAAATGACTTTGCCTTTCAATGAGAGACATCCCTGGCTAGTTATAAATATTTTTAAAGTATTTAGAGTGATTATGTACTGCTTTTCTAAGAAGTTCACAAAATGGTTTAACATAACAGAGAAGAGAAAAAAGGGAAAAAACAAACATAAAAGAAACATGAAAAACAGGGGCTTTTCCAGCCCCTGGAAAAGATGCTGCCTCTCATCCTTCACTGCAAGTCGCCCATCTAAGTGTGGGAGGAGAGCTGGTCTGGTGGAACCAAACATGAACTGGCCGCTGTGCTAAGCAGGGTCCACTTTGGTTTGCATTTGGATGGGAGACTAAACGTGAGTGCTGTCTTCTTTAAGATATTCCCCTTAGGTGATGCAGTCAAAGCTCAGTGGAAGAACACCTGCATGCTTGCATGCAGACATTTTTGGGTTTGCTCCCTGGCGTCTCCAGATAGGCCTGGGAGAGTCTCCTGCCTGAAACTTTGGAGGGCTGCTGCTAGTCAGTGTAGCCAGTGCTGAACTCGATGGACCAGTGGTCAGACTCAGTTGGAGGCAGCTTCCTATGTTTCTCAACGATGGGTGTGCTCGCTGCTTCAGCGCCCAATCACTTAGTAGCGATGGAGCCTCCCCGCCTATGCAAGCAGTGCCAATGTGGTTTAAAGGGGCTCAGAAGCATCAAGCACACCCGTGGCTTAGACGAGCGGCTCTCTGCTCAGTTTGTCAGCCAGTATGCTGAACTGGAAAGGCCTAGAGTTGCTTCCGCTCCCCCCCCCCCCGCCACTGCATAGAAGAGAACTGTCACTGGGAAGTGGAAAAGTGCTTCTGTCGAATGAGCAGGAGTTTATATTGTTGTTGTTGTTGTTACATTTATATCCCGCTCTTCCTCCAAGGAGCCCAGAGCGGTGTACTACATACTTGAGTTTCTCTTTCACAACAACCCTGTGAAGTAGGTTAGGCTGAGAGAGAAGTGACTGGCCCAGAGTCACCCAGCTAGTATGATGGCTGAATGGGGATTTGAACTCGGGTCTCCCCGGTCCTAGTCCAGCACTCTAACCTGGCTAGCTGTTTCTGGTCCTCTAAGATATAACCAAAGCTGATCCTCAGCAGTGGCTCCAGGCTGATATTCTTCATTGTAAGGCCCAGGGACCAGTGGTGGCCTCTCTCAACCCCTGACTAATTGTTTCTTGGGCCTGTGTGAAACTTCAGCCAGAGCTGTATACTCTTCACAGCCCCCCTTGGCACCAAGAGGAGGTGGACATTCTCGGCGTGCAGTGCTGTGCCTTGCCCAGTGCTGGGTAGGGGGGCTCCTTTAGGGGAAACCGAGTCCTCTTGAGCCCCTGCACCCTCTTGCAAGGCAGGCACGGGATGCTGGGATGGGTCTCCCTTCCCCGCGCTTTCCCCACAGAGCTCTTCAGAGAGGGCTCCGTCTCTCTCAAAGGGCCCCCACAACACTTGAGAAAAGCACAGCGCCATGTGGACATCAGCACAGGGGGAAATGGCCCTCACGTTGGAGATACTTTGTCTGTTATCTGGCCAAAATTACCTCCGCTTGAAAAACAGTGAAGATCGCGCCCCTAGATGTTCTCTCTGACCTGGGCATCTTTTCTGCCTTTCCCTTAGGACACAAGAGTCTTTCAGTACCCTTGGGAAGGTGAGGAGGGCAGCACTAGTCTCTCCAGGAGCTGATGAAAAGAGCTCTCTGGCCCGGTTGCACCTTCTGCCTTTCCCTCGGGGCACACATTTTAAGGGTGGTTGTATCCTGGTGGAGATTACTTCCTGTCACAGAAGACCCATGGGAGAAAAATGACTGAGAATGCGGTTAAAAGGAGGAGGCAACAGTAGAGTTCCTCCCACCCTTGCCCATCCAGTTATGTTGAGATTTGGCGGCGGCGACTCACTCATGGTACCTCAGGCGGCCATTTTGCAATCTATTTTGGCCCCGACACACAGAAATTAAGCCAGTGAAGCTCTTCCTGGCATGGAGAGAGGTGGTGGGTCACTCGCCCAACTTTTGTGGATCAAGTTGCTGTTAAATGCACATCAGCAGGGTCGGAAGAAATGGTGGCAACCCAGCTTTTGTGTCCCCACCATTGGGTATGAGTAGTAGTGTTGCATGATGCCTCTGTTTATTTATTTATCTGTCATATTTCTGTTCCACCTGGTGTGTGTTCCTAGGCAGTGTACATAATTTAAAATAAAAGAAATGTAAAAAATAGGATTAAAAAAACACAATTTTACAGAATAAATTAAACCTTTTAAAATTAATTTTAATTCATTTTACCTGAGAAAACAGGTACGTCTTGAGGGTCTTTTAAAAAGCTACAAGAGATAGAGAAGCTTTTATTTTGACAGGGAGTGTATTCCAAAGCCCCGGGGCAGCCACAGAGAAGGCCCAGTCCTGAGCTGCCACCAAACAAGCCAGTGGCAACCATAACCGGACCTCTCCAGATTATCTCAATAGGCGTCAGAGTTCATAGCAAAGGAGGTACTCTATTAAGTACCCTGGAACCAAGACATTAAGAGCTTTATAGGTAATAACCAGCACTTTGTATTTTGCTTGGAAACATAGTGGTGGCCAGTGCAGAATCAGCGTTATATGGTCTCTTCTGGTTGTCCCAGTCTGGCTGCTGCATTCTGCACCAATGGTAGCATTGTAATGTATGGCCTCATCCTGCCACTAGAGGCAGTAGTGGTAGCCACTAGAGGGAGCTATGATCTCCACAAACGCTCCTGTTCCACCTGTCATGTGCTGTTTTCCAGGGCGCTTTGCCGTGCGTGACATGAGGCAGACCGTGGCAGTGGGCGTCATCAAGAACGTGGAGAAGAAGAGCGGCGGTGCCGGCAAGGTCACCAAGTCGGCACAGAAGGCCCAGAAGGCTGGCAAATGAATCGTAGGCGCCCAGTGCCTCGCGCAGAAACCATCCCCGCGACCAGGATGCCGTCACCTTCTCCCCGAGGCGCATGTGTGCACATCCGCTTGTAAGAGTTTGTACGTCAACGACTGGATGCTCACTATTAAGGTCCAGTGGAAGTTCTTTAAAAGGAAAAGCATCTCCCAGCGTTCGTGAGGCTTTGTGTTAAATTTTACCAATAAAACTGGTACAACATCCATAGTGAAAAATTGTGTGTGTGTGTGCATGCATTGGTTGGCTAGATGGTGTATTCTGAGGAACCCTGGAGACTCTCAGAACATTATCAGAGGTTTCTCAGTGACAAAATCAGTAATGGTGGATAGTTTTATTCTACCCCTACAACAGGAGTTCTCAAACCTGGGTGCCTACGTGTTCTTGACCTACAATGCCCATCATCCCCAGCCAAAATGGCCCTAGAACCCCCATCCTCTCCAGTCACAGTGGCCATTGTGGCTGGGGATGGTGGGAGTTGTAGTCCAACTCTCTACTTTGGCCATTGTGGCTGGGGATAATGTAAGTTGTAATCCAACAACATCTGGGCACCCAGGTTTGGGAACCCCCTTCCCTACAATGTTCAAGCACTGGGGAGTGCTAGCTACTGGGGTACACACTCAGGTTGTGCAGGGCAGCAGTGAAGCCCATGAGGCAAGCCACACGAACAAAATGTTCATTATTTAGTAATAATGTATACTGCCCTGAGCCATTTTTGGAAGGGCGGTATAGAAAAATAAATAAATAAATAAAAATAGTAATGTATTTCTTAGTTTTTGTTCTGCAAATCAAGGTGAACCTAAAGGTGAGATTCTTGCAAAAAGCAAGTATCGGCATGCTCCTGCTTCAAACACTTGCTAAATGCCCTATTTTGATTAGGGTTTTCAACACTTTAACATTATGGAAGCCTGGTTTTAACATATCCTCCATCATAGTTTTCAGTACCATTCACTCAGTTTGCCTCAGCAGCAATTGTGCTCCCTACTGCTGCTTGTTCCCATATTTTATTCTATTTTATTTTTGCCCACAAAATGCTAGAGGGAGGGCACCGTGCCTTGTCTTCACTCTGCATTGACTTCAGGCACCATTTTACTCTCATTGACTATGTTGTGTCATCATGAAGTTATATCAGAGTGAGGACAATGCTTCTTGCCCTATAAACAGCCAGGGGGACAAAATGGTGCCAACAGTGTTGGGTCAATGCAAATATTTGGCAAGGCGAACAATTTTTGGATGATTTGTTGGGTGATTTGTGTGAGTGTGCTGCTTTCAAAGTGAATATCAAGTACTTGACACAGTGCTTTCCACATCTGCTCATGAAGTCATCCGCTTCATTCACTAAGAGCAGAAGCTATAGCGTTCTGTAGCTTTTCATTGTAGCTTGAGTGGTGACGACATGCCAATCAGAAGCCTTTTGTGTGCAACCAATGGTTTGGGTGTTTGGTCCACATTCACACGTTACATTTCTAGGTGTCCAATCCATGTTAAGCTTTGTGTTCCTTTTAAAACTAAACATAGTGCATGGTGTGCCCACCTCCATGGTGATTAGAGCCAGGGCCAGTACTACACAAAACGGACAGTGTCAAACCTTGTTTTAGCTCTCATTCACACATAACAACCTGTTTCATACAGTCATTCAAATCTAGGTTTAGCGACATGGGCATGGTTGTGTGAACCCACACCAAGGTGGTTTGTGGCCCAAGATGAACATTCCATTCCCGTACCTTAGCGAGAATTCACACAAGCATGCCAGTGTTACTAACCCACCTTAAACCTTGATCTGAATGGCTGTGTGGACCAGGCTTCTCTTTCTCTGGGTACAAATTATGGTTTTTTAAAAAATTGAAATCGTCATGTGTGAAGCCAAACAATTTGCTGGAGCCCAGGCAAGCAATGTGGCAAAAAGACTCAATTTCTCCATTCTCACCCACACCCTTCCCCTCAAATTTGGAATGGCATGATGAGACCCTCTGACCCCAAAGTGCTCTCAAGTACTCCTTGGGGAACCCCATTTCTTGCAGTGGGTGGCTGTGTTGCCACTGACCTCTAGCACTGGCAGCAACCACCACTCTGTCCGCCCCCCCCCCCCCCCCGCAGCTGGCTCAGAAATATTTACATGGAAGCGTGAAGGGGAAGAGGGACGGAAGACAACCCCCCCACCACCACCACCGTGTGCGGTTGCTAGGAAACTGCAGAAGCATCCTTCACTGCTTTCTGCCAACCCAGAAGCAACCCACCCAGCAACAAAGGAGGTGATTCTTCCTAGGGAAAAGGTGGGGCTGTCACTCAGCAGCAGAGCATCTTTGCATGCAGAAGGTCCCAGGTTCAATCCCTGGAAACATCTCCAGGTAGAGCTGGGAAAGACTCCGGCCTAAAACCTTGGAGAGCCTCTGCCAGTCAGTGCAGACAATATAATAGATTTGCGAAGCGTGCTGTTCTTTTATGTGTGCAGGACAAGCCCCTTTTGTCAGACCCCTGTGTTAAGTATCTCTTATTCTGGGCCCAAAAAGGGCGCTTGGGTATCAACTCAGTGCCTGTCATCAGGGATCAGAGTCTATGCTCTAGTCCAGGGTTTCTTAACCTTGGGCCCCCAGATGTTGATGGACTATAACTCCCATCATCCCCAGCCACAGTGGGCATGGCTGGGGATTATGGGAGTTGTAGTCCATCAACATCTGGGAGCCCAAGGTTAAGAAACCCTGCTCTAGTCTAGATCAGGGATTCCCAACCGTTTTTAACAGGTGTATCCCTTCTGACGCAAACCTTCAGCTAAGGTACCCCATAGAGCAGCAGGAGGCAAGGTGTGGCTCTCCAGATGTTGCTGAACTACAACTCCCATCAGCCTCAGCCACAATTTATTACAGCTGGGGATGGCGGGCATTGTAGCTCAGCAACATCTGGAGAGCTACACATTGCCATAGTGTGTGTGTATGCAAATGTACGTTACAGTTATAAGACAGGCTACTCTAGTAAAGCCACCTGACTAATAGCCATTGATAGACTTGCCCTCCATGGATTTGTCTGAGCTAAACAAGAAAGCAGAGAAAACTGGCCTGACAAGACCCTCGCAACCCTACATTTCACCTTCCTGCTGTTCATCGATGCTCCATTCTGTCCCTTCCTCCCACATGAAATTTCAGATCTGACACATTTTTGTCATGGGTTCCACTTCTGTTTCTTGATTAGCATACTATTTATTTTTACTTCTTCATTTAACATAATTTTATACTGCCCAAAACTTACGTCAATGGATGGTTTACGGGAAAAAAAATTAACAAAACTTAAAACCTTAGTTAAATAATGACAAACAGAAATTTAAACATTGCTTAAAATAAATGACAGCAAAAAGTTAAAACATTACAATTTAAAACCTTAAAACAATATTTTAAAACAATGTTATAACTTAAAATGGTATTTAATGAAAAGCCTCGGTGAACAGATATGTCTTTAAAGAATTTTTAAAAATTGTCAGAGATGGGGCGGCTCTTATTTCAGCAGGGCGCGTGTTCCAAAGCTTCAGGGCAGTAATGGAGAAGGCCTGTCCCCGAGCTGGTGAAAACTGCAGACAAACCTCTCCTGATGATCTCAATGGTTGGTGTGGTTCATAGCAAAGAACACCTTCTCTTACATACCCAGGGCCCAAGCTGTTTAGGGCTTTATAGTTTATAACCCAAACCTTGTACTTTGCCTGGAAACTTATCGGCAGTCATTGTAGATCTTTTACGATAGGAGTTATATGGTCTCTCTGAGATGACCCAGAGACAACCTCGCTGCCGCATTCTGGACTAACTGCAGTTTCCGGACTACATACAAAGGCAGCCCCACATAGAGCACATTGCAGTAGTCAAGTCTGGAGGTGACCAGCAGATGTGCTACTGTTCTGAGGTCATTTCTCTCAAGAAACAGACACAGCTGGTGTATCAGCAGAAGTTGATAAAAGGCACCTCTGGCCACTGCCACAACCTGGGACACCAGGGAGAATTTTGTGTCCAGAAGCACCTCCAGACGGCATTCCTGTTCCTTCTGGGGAAATGTGACCCCATCCAGAACTGTAGACTGTAACTTGCAAATTGTGTGAGGAGAGATTGTGTCACTGCTCCAGCCCATAAAGCATCCAACACACCACTGAGAGAATATAAATGAACTGCAAGTAAAGCAATGAATAACCACTTATGCCTCAGGGATTCCTTGCACTGAAGCAGGAAGTCGCTACTTGCACATGATCCTCATAGACTAATAATCCCCCCTCCTTCAAAAAAGTAAATGAGCTCAAATAACAGGGTTTTGTTATGAACCAATGAATCTGCAGCGTTGAGCTCAGCTAGGCAACATGAAGTTTTAGCAGAAATAGCCCAAATCCATACAATGCCTTTTGAACACCAAGTCTCTGTAAGTATCAGATGAGAATTTCGGAAGTTGGTGTAATGTAACCATGTAAGAACAAAGGGGTGCTACTAATGCAGTTCATTCCCTTTCATGGTTCTTTTGAGAACTGAACTATTCTTGTTTGCGAACAACACAGGCCATGTTACTGCATACTGAAAAAAGGGTCTTCTGAAAAAGCACCCTAGAATATGTTGGGAATTCTCTCTGGTAAGAGATACCCTTCTATTACAGCAGAGTGCACAGAGGCAAAACACAGCGGAGTCTGCCTAGGCATGCGTGTATGCTGAGAGTAGAAGAAACTTGGAGCCAGTTCATAGTTTCAAATCAATATAAAGAGTCTTTATTGGAGAACTCCATTCTAGATAGGAAAGTGGAGAGATAGGATCTCTAATCTATCTAGTTAGCTGGATGCAGTCTGATGCTGTCTGCATCTCTGTGCACACATGGTGCAGGGAGAGAGGAGCGTGGGTGTTGCAAGGCAGAAGAAAGGGAAAGAGGAAGAGGCCAGGCAGGCAGGCAGGAAGTCCCTGAGAATAGCATTCTACATATCAAAGGGATAGTGTCAGAGCAGTAAAGAAGGGATGACCAATGTCTTGACCCTTCTAGCCCTCTGACTCACTAATCTGTCCCCCTCTGTCATTGAAACATGATACAGTGCAGAGTCCTTCACTTCCAACAAAATAGACCAGGTTGGCAACACTATTTTAGTCGGAAAAGAAAACAGGATTTTACAGCCCATGATAGAAGCATATTATTGCTTTAAAAAGTCATATCCGGCATGGAGTATATTACTATTACTCTAGTGCATGTAGATGAAAATCCAGGAAAATATATTAACAATGGTTTCAAAGAAACAGATAAGAACATAGAAACAGAAAATAGTAGAGGTTATTTATTTATGTATTTATTTATTTAACATATTTTTATACTGCCCAAAACTTACGTCTCTGGGCAGTTTACAACAGAATGAAAACAAAGTAAAATATTCGTTAAAACAAAAATGAAAAGTTTAAAACATTACAATTTAAAAATTTTTAAACAATATTTTAAAACAGCATTAAAACCATTAAAACAATATTAATTAAAAACCTGGGTGAACAGATGTGTCTTTAAAGATTTTTTAAAAGCTATCAGAGATGGGGAGGCTCTTATTTCACTAGTGAGCACATTCCAAAGCCTCGGGGCAGCAGTGGAGAAGGCCTGTCCCTGAGTGGCCACCAGACAAGCTGGTGGCAACATCCGACAGACTTCTCCAGTGGATCTCAGTGGGCGGTGGGGTTCATGACGAAGAAGGCGTTCTCTTAAATACATAGGGCCCAAGCTGTTTAGGGTTTTATAGATTATAATCAGCACCTTGTATGTTGCCCGGAAACATATCGGCAGCCAGTATTGCTCCTTCAATACTGGAGTTATAGGGTCTCTCCGAGATGACCCAGAGACCAACCTGGCTGCCACATTCTGAACCAACTGTAGTTTCCAGACTACGTACAAGGGCAGCCCCACATAGAGCGCATTGCAGTAATCCAGTCTGGAGGTTACCAGCAGATGTACCACTGTTTTGAGGTCGTCGATCTCAAGAAACGGACACAGCTGGCGTATCAGCCGAAGCTGATAGAAGGCACTTCTGGCCATTGCCTCAACCTAGGACACCAGGGAGAGGCTTGGATCCAGAAGCACACCTAGACTGCGTACGTGTTCCTTCCGGGGAAGTGTGACCACATCCAAAACAGGCAGATCAAAATAGTCTCTCAAGTTCTGACCCCGCACAATAAATACCTCTGTCTTATCTGGATTCAGTCTCAGTTTGTTATCCCTTATTCAGCCCATCACCGACTCCAGGCAGGCATTTAGGGAGGTTATACCCTCTCCTGATGATGCTGACATGGAGAAATAGATTTGGATGTCATCAGCATACTGATAGCACCCTGCACCAAATCTCCTGATGATCTCTCCCATTGGTTTCATGTAGATGTTAAACAACATCGGAGACAATATGGAGCCCTGAGGTACACCATATAAGAGTTCAGATTTTGCAAAACAGCAGTCTACAAGGGACACCATCTGGAAACTGCATGAGAGGTAGGAGCAGAACCACTGCAAAGCAGTGCCTCCCACTCCCAACCCCCTCAGACGCTCCAGAAGGATACTGTGGTCGATAGTATCGAAAGCCGCTGAGAGGTCAAAAAGGACCAACAGAGTCACACTTCCCCTGTCCATTCCCAGTTGGAGGTCATCCATCAGGCCGACCAAGGCAGTCTCCACCCCATAGCTAGCCCGAAAGCCAGTAAGAGTGTAGTTAGGATTTGTGAAGAGTGTAGTTAGTTTACTATAGATGTCTTCTTTTACCTACTGAGTAAATTCAAATACTCAATTGCTACAGAGCAACTGGTGTGCAGTGGTCAGAACACAGAGGAGTAGAGAGACCCAATTTCAAACTCAACCATAGGAAGCTGCCTTATACCAAGGCAGTCCCTTGGTCCATCTTACTCAGTATTGTCTACACTGACTGGCAGCAGTTCTCCAAGGTTTTGGACAGGTGTCTTTCCCACCCCTACCTGGAGATGCCAGGGATTGAACCTGGGACCTTCTGCATGTAAAGCAGATGCTCTACCAGTGAGCTACAGCCTTGAAACTTATTGGATGACCATAGTCCAGTCACAACAGCTACAGAAGTAAAAAACCCAAATTCTTTTATGTGCCATTGTGTTCCAATTTCGAATATCAATGAATGAAGTCTTAATTGATCACTCCTATTGCAAAATATGAGCTGAATTTACTATTTTTATTAATAGCTTAGATAAATATGGCTGGCATGATGAGCAGTGTTCCGTTGACAGGATCAGAGCTGCCTCAAGGTAGGAAGTAGTTAGTTGCCCTGCAAGCTTGATGGGCAGGGCAGTGTGTGAGAGGAGGGTGACCGAAAGCTATTTTTGCTTCTATCTCCTCCCTGCAAAAGCACTGTTAGCCACCAAAAATATGTCCATGAGGGCTGTGCAGCCCTCAGGGACATCATTCAACAAGTGAACAAGGTTTTTTAAGGAAGGGAGAAGCATGGAGGAATATGGAGGCAAAAAGGCAGTAAACAAGTAAACGTCCAGTACCCTGACATAGCATATACATTCTTGGGGATTGGTCATGTAAAGATCCAATCAGAAAGCAGTAAACAACTTTTGTCATTAAAACTTATAAAATCAATAGTATTGGGTAATATGGGGTCCTTGCACAGATCTTTGTGCAGAAGCGTGTCGGTCTTTCATACCAGTTGAGATAACTGTTCTTGTGGCTCCAGTTTGAATTGTGGTAAGCTCTGAAATAAAGACTTGTCCTTAAGGAAGACCTTGTCTCTACCTGAAGTTCTTAAGGAAATCTATGCCTAGAACTTAGAACCTAACTTGTGATGGTGATGCTTCTCGTTGGGTCTAGGCCAAGCTCAGTATGACCCATCCCAATAGCGATCATCAATTTCTTTCACTATACCTGCCAAATCTTGTCCATTAAATGATTTCCCAAACAAAGATCTCTTGCTGATTCAAGAAGAGTCTTAGGCAGGTTCTGATTATCAGTGGTTTCTGTTATCCTTATTGGCACAGCTACACCCGATCAAGTGCCTGCTGATCAGCCCTCATCCGGATACTAGGAACATGGACACCTACACTTTCCACAGCAAAGAGCTGCCCTGTGTAGTTACCCAAAAAGGCTGTCATCAATCTGTACACGTATTATTCAGTCTATGAACCTTGTATTCATAGATTCTACACTTTGTTGCTCCAGCCTAAGATTCTACAATACAGCTGGATAAAAACCAAGATACTTCTTTAAACTATATGAAAATTCACCATTGCCTTCATGAATGTTTCTACAAAGATTTGTCACATTAACATATCTGATTGCTGCTATCTAGAGGCTTATGAATGAGCATCTTTCAAGCCAAAATGCACAAATAGCAGCACATGTCAGGCCAAAAGTGCAGCACGGTGGGTATTAGCTAGAATCAGGGGAGTGACAGATAAGGCTTTGTCAGCCTGCGTCTTCTCATTGCATTCAGCTGCGTTTCTTCCAGGCACGTCTATGGAGACAGCTGAAGAGAAACTTTTTTACTTGCTGCCAGATTAATAGGCTATTATAGGACCTACAGAATTAGCTGCTCAGCTATTTGGTAAGATATATCTACATATTCTGAAATAATGATATTTACTAGAGCAGGGATCCTCAACGTTGGGTCCCCAGATGATATTGGACTTCAGCTCCCATAATCCCCAACCAAAGGCCACTGGGGCTGGGGATTATGGGAGTTGAAGTCCAATAACATCTGTGGACTCAACGTTGGGAATCCTGCACTAGAGGATATCAACGTCCTGCATTTTCCCTGCTTGAGGTCTTAACAAGATAAAGGAAGTTCTCTAACAATTGGTTTCTTGCCACAATTAATATAGGAGAAACATGCCCAGAAATGCAAGCCCTTAAGGCTCAAAGAGCCAGCGTGGTGTAGTGGTTAGAGTGCTGGGCTAGGACTGGGGAGACCCGGGTTCAAATCCCCATTCAGCCATGAGACTTGCTGGGTGACTCTGGGCCAGTCACTTCTCTGTCAGCCTAACCTACTTCACAGGGTTGTTGTGAGGAGAAACTTACGTATGTAGTACACCGCTCTGGGCTCCTTGGAGGAAGAGCGGGATATAAAATGTAAAAATAAATAAAAATATTCCCATGACCACTGGAAACTGGGTTAAGGGAGCCTAGCCTGGTTTCCAGTGATCGTTGGAGCCCACGAGTCCAGTGGTTCCACAGCAGCTAGCCCGTCTAACAACCGCTCCCTTTAAACGAGGTTAATGGAGTGACACACTTGGTGTGGGGAGTGTAGGCTAAGCCCACTCTCCCTGCTGAACCCCATGAGGCTCTACTCATTGATTGTGTGTAGAGCCTCCTTGTCTATAAAGTGGGAGAATATCGGCTAGCATATGGAGGGGAGTGACTCAGAATAATCCCATTGCCATTAAAAGTCTGGCATTATCTAACTTGCCCTTTTACTTTCAGTGGGACTAACTTTAAGTAATTTGTCAGTCTGTTAGCCATCAAGGATAAGAATATTGACCTCCAACTACAAAATGAGAAGGGAACATAGGAAGATCTTGATCCCTTCAGCTCAGGACTCTCATCAGGCATAAAGTTGACAATACTAGAGTATTTCATGGCAAGGATAATAAAACACTTCGTTCGAGGCAACAATTTAAGATGCAAGAATGATTGTGGAGCTATATGTATTGTTATGTATCCTAAGCACTTGTGATAGATGGACTACCACTTTTTCCTATCCAAAGACCAAAACATTCAACCATCTAGTGAATGACTACTTCTGAAGAGACAACCAAGTACCCTGTAAAAAATAATGACACAGACCTTTACTACCACTGTCCTATATGATCCACATCAATAATTCTGTAATATTCAGAATAAGAGGGACACCTAAATTAGCTGCTTTTTAAGAAATGTGCTTAACTTATGAACTGAAAAGACACGCTGTGTACATCAGATGATTTCCAACAGTTTTATTTTATTAGAAATTCCATTTCTTGATGCTCTTTCTGTTAGAAGTTCCTGGAACAGAAGAGGAGAAAAAGCTCACAGTTACAAATGTATAAATTTTCAACAGAAAGTTAAAGCGTTTGATAAAGCAACAGCAACAGAAATTGGTAAACCTATAATACACAGCTGCAAATTCTCCTTAGAAAAAGAGATTCGATGCAAGGAGGAAATTGCCTTGCCTACAACTTCCACCGGCTCATAAACACAGTTACTTGGAAACAATGCCATCATTCTTTGCCAGACGTAGAATAAGAGTCATCAGATTTCCTCTGAACACCTAACCTACTTCACAGGGTTGTTGTGAGGAGAAAACCTAAGTATGTAGTACACTGCTCTGGGCTCCTTGGAGGAAGAGCGGGATGTAAAATGTAAACATTAATTAATTAATTAAAATAAAGTGCTTGGGCTTGCATTGGAATTTGTCACTAGCTGAGTGGAGAACCTGAGCAGAGTGCAGGGGCAGCAGCAGTGGGGCATTTTCTCCCCCTCATAGCCTTTTAAGCCAGCATATCCCAGCCATTTTCATCCTGCAGCACATTTCCATTTAAAAACAAAAACCCATGGAGCATACTGCCCCAACACACCTTTTTGGTGTGACTGCAAAGCTGCTGCACAATCCTTGCTTTCATATTTATTTTTGCTTCCTTCCTCTTCGAGCCCAGCAGCTCATGTGGGCACAAACAGCACAGCGGAACTCTGGAGAGGAGAGCTGGTCTTGTGGTAGCAAGCATGACTTGTTCCCATAGCTAAGCAGGGTCTGCCCTGGTTGCATATGAATGGGAGACTTGATGTGTGAGCACTGCAAGATATTCCCTGCAGGGGATGGAGCTGCTCTGGGAAGAGCGGAAGGTTTCAAGTTCCTTCCCTGGCAGCATCTCCAAGATAGGGCTGAGAGAGATTCCTGCCTGCAACCTTGGAGAAGCCGCTGCCAGTCTGTGTAGACAATACTGAGCCAGATAGACCAATGGTCTGACTCAGTATATGGCAGTTTCCTATGTTCCTATGTTGTTCCCATTCGGTGTGCTGTGCTGACGTGCTCCAAGTTAACTCCAAAGGCAGGACGTTTGAACTCCCTGCTTTGGGAGGTGACTCCAAGCAAGTGAGCACAGCACACCAGTCACAAAATGCTGTTCTAAACTACTACAAATACAGAGCATTTATGTAGCACTTTAGTGTGTTCAGCATACTTCATGCTCATTTTGTAACAGCACATTAAGATAAGGATGAAATGCTGAACTTCTCATGCAGCCAGCTTTAAGAGCACATGAGTCGGAACTGATATGTTAGCATGCTCACTTGATTTGCTCTCCTTCCTGCTTTAAAGCAACCAGAGCAGGAGGAGAAAGGGCAAGCAAGCACCCTCTCAGTAAGGATCTTCCGGAATGATTTAGGCTATGTCCAATGCATTGCTAATGGGTACCCAGGCCAGGTTTTTGTATTGCTTTTTGAGGTGGTCCAGACACTACTCTAAACCCTAAGCCAGTGCACAAAATTATGGGGGATAAGACTCCTCCACCCCTACCCCAATGTTAGCCAGATCAGATCCTTCTCCCATGGCTTTCCAAAAAACAAAAGCTAAGAGGGCCAGGCTCCCTCTGTAATTCGAACACTAACTAAATGAAGTCCAGTTCCCACCAGTGCCGTCAAGTGTGTTATTTGCTTCTTAGTAACTTTATCCATTATGAAGTGGTACAAGAGCTGAATTCTTACCACTTCTCCTGAAATTCTGATCACAACAGGGCTCACCCTACCTATTCTACAATGACTGTGTGTATGACAGAGGAAATTATTACTTCCTTCCCTAGGAGCAGGTATTTATGGTGGTTGCTTCCTGTGTCTGGAGAAGTACAGTCAGTGAGGACTTGTAAAGAACCACTGTGCATGAGCACATGGCGGGGGGGGGGGGGGAGATGGGAACTCTTGAATGCCCCCTGTGACTTCTCTAATTCATCTGCCATCTTCTGGGAGAACTGAGGATACATCAGAACACTACAAGCATAACACCTACTACTAGTGCCTCAATGTGGTTCACAACAATTTAAAATACAGCCATAAAATTTCAACACAATTTAAACACTGTACGATTTAAAATTAAACTATTTTTTAACCTCTTTCAAACCAGTTTTTCATGCAACTTGGCAAAGAGGTACCTTTTAATGTGGCAATTCTCTTATATTGAGCAGGGGGAGAGTAACTGGCCCTATCCAGCCCCAGCACAGCATCCCTCCAGTGACTGTTGCTGGTGTCTATCTCATGTTTCTTTTTCGATTGTGAGCCCTTTGGGGACAGGGATCCATCTTATTTATGAATTATTTCTCTGTGCAAATCGCCCTGAGCCATTTTTGTAAGGGTGGTATAGAAATCAAACCAATCAACCAACCAACCAATCAAATAGACCTCATATCATGGGTTTAATTCATGTGGAAGACTAATAGTCCAACCATAAGCATTCTGACTGGCCAACAGCCAGAAGGACCTTCTAGGGGAGCACCAAGGTTTTCTATTGCACAGTGGGGGCGGCAGATGATTTTCAGTGATCTTAATCTCCCCTTCCCTCTGCAGACACTTGTGCCTCCTGAAACTACATCCCTGAGAATTAGGGGACCCTCAGGAAGATATTTTTAGGAGGCATACATGGCTGCAGAGAAAATCGGGGGATTCCACAAAAGGCACCCCTTCCCCACTGTGCAACAGAGAGAGCTGGTACATCTGTGGAAGATTAGTTTGGATTTTGGCCTATGCTTTCAATGGGAATTACTCTGAAGTGAATGTGCATAAGATTGCAGCCCAACAACTTGAGCAACTGAAGCTTTTAAAGCAAAAGATATGTTTAACTATCACTATCAGAAAAAAGTAAATATTTTCTTTTAAATGGCAATTCTGTTAATAAATGCAGGACCCAATGGCTGCCAAAGAAAAAAGGAAACCAGAAGTTGAAAGGCAATGAAAGTTATATCCATCTTAGAAACATATTTTAAGAAAACACTTACCATCCTATGGATCACTCCACAAATCACATATGTTTTGAACTGGCCATTGACTCTGCCTGGGACCTTATCAACCTGGGATTGATAAAAAGACAAAAAACCATTTTAACTGATAACAACATGAGGAGAAGATATGTACGCATAAATCCCTAGTGTAGATTTTTGAAAACTAGAGCCACAAAAAGCCAGAGTATAAGAAGTGCATACTCCATCCAGGTGAACTTCCAGCCCAAGGACAGTTAAGGATTAATTCCAAATAATTGCATCTAGAAAGATGCAATTAAAAATAATAATCATACTCAAAAATAAAAAGTTGGAAACACAGAATGCATAGTAGATATCAAATTCTTTTTCTTCTTCTTCTTTTGGACCCTATAGTACATCCAGCCAGGGAGTTTACAGAAAGTAAATTAATGGATTTAGCTGCCTTAATGAAAAATGCATCTGCCCAGATTCACTGGAGTATTGAAATCTGGGGCAAAAGCCAGCCATGTATAGAAGGGGATTTATTTTTCATGTCTACTAATTAACAGCACATCAAAACACATAGTAAGTTATTTAAAGGCACAATGGGAGGTGATGAAAAGCAACAACCACAAAAAATGAGGAACAGTACTAAAGGCAGCCCTGTAGTGAATCACTGAGGAATTGGTTGCCTCTTTATTGTCTTGGTCCCATTCACTCCCTGCCCTCTGCCACCCACCTGCCCGCCCCCATAATTTCCTGTGTGTTTCCTTTGGACCTCATTGTCCTGAATTCAACAGAGGTAATGGCAGAACAAATCCATGGTTGGCTTTCCCATGCTCAGTAAGCCAAGAACTGCAAATAAGTCCTCAACCCCATGTCCCTCGGATCCATGAATCCCAAAGAAGCCATGGCAATCATGGCGGCTGTCTAGTAATGCTTTATCTTGTTCTGCTTTAAAAAGGCCAGTACCTCTAGGACAGCCATGGGCCAACTTGGCCCTCCAGCTGCTGTTGAACTACAACTCCCAGGTTCCCATGATGGGAGTTGTAGCTCAACAACAGCTGGAGGGCCGGTTAGGAACATAGGAAACTGCCATATACTGAGTCAGACCATTGGTCTATCTAGCTCAGTATTGTCTTCACAGAATGGCAGCGGCTTCTCCAAGGTTGCAGACAGGAATCTCTCGCAGCCCTATCTTGAAGAAGCCAGGTTGGGAACTTGAAACCTTCTGCTCTTCCCAGAGCGGCTTCATCCCCTGAGGGGAATATCTTGCAGTGCTCACACATCAAGTCTCCCATTCATATGCAACCAGGGCAGACCCTGCTTAGCTATGGGGACAAGTCATGCTTGCTACCACAAGACCAGCTCTCCTTCTAGAGTTCTAGAGGAAGATTCTAGAGGATAGGTTCTAGAGGAAGAAAGAGAACAATGGCCTATATTTGATGCATGACAGAGCAAGAGGTCGCTGCAGCCAATTCAGTGCTGCCTGGCTTTAAAGCACTTTGCCAACTACTGGACATGTAGCCTGGCTCTTGTCCGCTGTACCCAGGGGAAGTAGGCCTCGCCAGCCACAAAGAGGGTGCTCAGCACATGGAATCACAGCATAGCTTGTCATTCAGAGACAAGTACTGGTTGCTTGGGTTGAACAGAAACGTTACTAACTTGAATGAAATGAAATGAAATTGTAAATGAAATTCAATGCCTCAGAAGGAAATGCACCCATTTGAAATATTTAAGGCTTTCAGTCTGTATTCTGATATGTTTACTCACCTCAGAAATATTCATTTGGATGGAAGCACGGTCTTTAGCACCAATTATCTGGTTAGAACATAAGAAGAGCCCTGCTGGATCAGGCCCAAGGAGGCCCAACTAGTCCAGCATCCTGTTTCGCACAGTAGCCCATCACATGCCGCTGGAAGCCTACAGGAGTTGAGGGCATGCCCTCTCTCCTGCTGTTACTCCCCTGCAACTGGTACTTGGAGGCATCCTGCCTTTGAGGCTGGAGATGGCCCACAGCCCTCCGACTAGTAGCTGTTGATAGGCCTCTCCTCCATGAAGTTATCCAAACCCTTCTTAAAGCCATCCAGGTTGTTGGCTGTCACCACATCTTGGGGCAGAGAACTCCACAAGTTGATTATGCGTTGTGTGAAAAAGTACTTCCGTTTGTTGGTTGGTTGCTAGCAGAGCTGAGAAACAGAACATAAGGCAAAGCATTATCTAATTTATTATTATTATTTTGTTCTGTTCAAGAGGCAGACAAAGGCAGACTTGGCAAGAGTCACTAAATTTTATTTCATAACTATATCTCAGCTTCCTAAAACTAAATCAAGGCAGCTCATGATAAATTTATACAAAGACTACTGCCACACAAAAAAATATAATCAAGTTACAAGAACAGGATAAATTATTATTATTTTACATTTCTATCCCACTTTTCCTCCGAGGAGCCCAGAGCAGTGTACATGGTTATGTTTATCCTCACAACAACCCTGTGAAGTAGGTTAGGCTGAGAGATACATGACTGGCCCAGAATCACCCAGTGAGTTTCATGGTTGAATGGGGATTCGAACTCGGGTTTTCCCTAAATCACAAAAGCCTGTTGGAACTGAAATGTTTTTGCTGTCCACCTAAAAATGAACAATGAAAGGTGCAGGTGTATCTCCCTTTGGAGATGATTTCAAATTCAGACCAAATGATTAAAAAAGTTCTATCATTAGTACCCACTCATGCCACTGCAGACACTGGAGGGAGCCACAGAAGGGTTTCAGAAGAGTAACCAAGCCCCAGGCAGTTTCACAGGAGAGAAGAGATATTACACTCCCAGACCGTTTTCAGCAGGGGCTCCCAACATTTTTTTAGCACGGGTACCCCTTCTTTCGCAAAACTTGAGTTCAGATATCCCATAGAAATTGTGTGTATATGAGAGAGAGATTCAGGCTTCTCTAGTCACTGGCTTGCATTCAGACTAAGTTACTCATGAGTACTCCCACTGAAATTAATAGGACAAGTAAACTTGTCTCAATTTTAATAGGGCTACTTATTAATAACTTAATGTGGCTGTAAACCAGTGACTGGAGGAGGCCACTTCATAACCATAACCTTTAAGTGTGGGTGGCTGTGTGTGTGTGTATGTACACCGGGGCTGCTCAACTTCAGCCCTCCTGCAGATGTTGGCCTACAGATCCCGTAATCCCTGGCTATTGGCTACTGTGGCTGGGGATTATGGAAGTTGTAGTCCAAAAACAGCTGGGGAGGGGGCCAAAGTTGAGCAGGCCTCACACACACTGAAATTTAAGCATTACTGTTCAGGAGATAGGCTACTCCAGTCACTGGCTCACATCCTCGTCAAGTTTACTTGCATTAATTTCAATGGGAGTAAAGGTAAAGTTGCACCGTCAAGTCGGTGTTGACTCCTGGCGCCCACAGAGCCCCGTGGTTGTCTTTGGTAGAATACAGGAAGGGTTTACCACTGCCATTTTCCACGCATTATGAGATGATGCCTTTCAGCATCTTCCTATATTGCTGCTGCCCAATATAGGTTTTCCCCATAGTCTGGGAAACATACCAGCGGGGATTCGAACTGGCAACTTCTTGCTCGGGAGTACTCAGTGCTAATTTTCTGAAGCCTGACAGTGAGACCAAGAGAAGGGGGTACACTGAGCTTCGGCAAGTAGCTAGCCAATCAGGAGCAGAGGAGGAGGGTCTTCACCCTCCTCCCTCCACTTGTGCAGTGGACACATTGCTGAGGATGCATCAGCTTCAAGCCAGCAAACATAAGGAGGGAAATAAATAGAGCAGCTGCAGTGCAGGGAGACAGGAAGGCTCTGAGTAATTGCAGCTGGTCAGCAGAAAAGCCAGTAGCGATAAGATGATTCAACCATCTCTGGATGGGGTTGTACTCCCCGTGAAAGAGCAAGTGTGCAGCTTGGGGATGTTGCTGGACCTGGCTCTGTTTCTGGATGCTCAGGTGGAGGCGGTGGCCAGGGATGCTTTTGCACAGCTTCGGCTTGTGCGCTAGCTGTGCCCCTTTCTCAAGAAGGCAGATCTGGCCACGGTTACCACATTGCAGTTGGATTACTGCAATGTGCTTTATGTGGGGCTGCCCTTGAAGAATATTCAAAAACTTTAGTTGGTGCAGAATGCAGCTGCCAGGGTTCTTTCTGGAACTGCTCACTCAAACCATATTATACCTATTTTGAAAGAGCTGCACTGGCTGCCAACATGTTTCTGGATCTAATTCATGGTGCTGGTTATTACCTTTACCTTTAAAGCCCTTAACGGTTTGTGTCCTGGATCCCTGAAGGACTACTACCTCCCAAGGGTTTCTGCCCACCCAACAAGGTTGTCAGAGGAGCCTTTGCTCCGCGTGCAAACGTTGACAGGCAAAATTGTCGTGGACACAGGTCAGGGCCTTCTCTGTTGTTGCCCCCAGGCTCTGGAATGCTCCCTCAGTGAATGTCTGCTCTTTGACATCTGGGGCTGCTTTTGAAAAACCTTTTCATTTGTTTGGGCTTTTACCCCTTAGGGGCTGTGGGGTCTCTCAGCTTTCCTGCATCCGTTTGTCTTTTTTATGGGGTGTGTGTGTGTGTGTTTGTGCGTGTTTTATGGTTTTTACTGATTTTAAGATTTTTAATGTGATTTTTATGGAGTTTTGAGGTATTTTAACTTTTGTAAACTGCCTTGGGATGTCTTATGACAGACAGTATAAAAATCGATCGATCAATCAATCAATCAATCAATCAAGGTATCTGCATCAACATTTCAGGCACCCTGACATCCAATACCTGGGTTTTCTCTGTCCCAGTTTCAAACACTTAATATTGCTGGGAAAAGCACAAAGCCAAACATTTCTTACCTTGGTTGTCAGATTCCTCATCACTTTAACTGAAGAGCATTGGCAAGAGGCAATGCCCATCTTATATAACAGCACTGCAGTATTCAGGTCAAGCACTAATCTCCTACAAAGCACAATCTGGCAAACATGGAAGAGGACTAGGGCAGCCAGTAGGCCCGTCATTGTCCCACAGTCCCTCACTCTGAACAGGCTTACTGCTTACGATGACAGCACAAGGCACACTTTTGCTCTGAACTGTTCAGGGTTTTACAGTGGACGAAGGTTGGCAGAAATCATGCAGAACACAACAGAGGGTGCCCAGACTCCAGAAAGAGGTTTAGCAGCAAGGAAGTCATTAAAACCACCTATCCAAACAGGCCTGGAGTCCAGAGAGCACCACTCAACACAAAAGCAATACTAATGAGTTTTTTTTAGCCCCCTTGAAGATTAGCTTTCAGTGGGAAAAGCCCATTGGATGCATCAGACTAACATGACTACGCATCCAGAATGCAGAAGCATTTGATCAGCAGCCAGATACCCAAATACTTTTCTCACAGGGAAGGGTTAGCAGAAAGGGGCCTGGGAGAAGTGCCAGCTGGCATACAGTCACTCTCTGAACCAAATTTGGTACAGCTGTAGGGACACATAGGGATGCCCTAATGGCATGGTGTGTGATGTCATCCATTCCAGTTCAAGATAGTGGTCACATGAACATCTGAGGCACAAGCAGGCTAATTTGTGGACTGCCTAAACCATTTGAACCAAACTGGGGATAGTTGCAGTGAGTGACACACAGGGACTCCTCAATGGCATAGTTTGTGATGATGTCATCCACCCTGATTCAAGATGGTGGACACATAAACTTTTGAGGCACAAGTGGGCTGATTTGTGAACCACAACTTAATTGAACCAAAATTGCAACAGCTGTAGGGACACCTCAATGGTGTAGTTTGTGATGACATCCACGACAATTCAAGATGGTGGACGCATAAACTTTTGAGGCACAAGTGGGCTAACTTGTTAACCACTTAACTGATTTGAACCAAATGTGCTGCAGTTGAAGGGACACATAGGGATGCCCCAATCGTGTAGTTTGTGGTGATGTAATCTACCCCAATCCAAGATGGTGCACACGTGAACGTTTGAGGCACAAGCGGGCTAATTTGTGGACTAACTGATTTGAAACTAATTAGGTACAGATATAGTGAGTGACACATAGGGACACCTCAGTGGTGTAGTTTGTGATGATGTCATCCACCCTGATTCAAGATGGCGGGACCATACATTTTTGAAGTGCAAGTGAGCTAACTTGTGAACCACTTAACCGATTTGAACCAAATTTGCTACATCTGTAGGGACATATAAGGATGCCCCAATGGTGTAGTTTGTGATGATGTCATTCATCCCAATCCAAGATGGTGGATGTGAGAACTTTTGAGAAGCAAGTGCACTAACTTGAAGACTGTCTATCCAATTTGAACCAAATTTGGTACAGTTGTAGTGAGTGAAACACAGGGACACCTCAGTGGTGTAGTTTGTAATGATGCCAACCACCTCGATCCAAGATGGTGGACGCATGAACATTTGATTTGAACCAAATTTAGTCCACTCGTAGAGACAGTAGGCTGATTAGTTCTTACTACAACAACTTGTTTCTAACCCATTTCCCCCCACTTTCTTCTATTATTTTATTACAAATTCACTGGGATTCTTTTGTATGTCCAAAGTAACAATTTAGGTTCAAACAAACAAATAAACAATAAAATAATTCCAGCAAAGGTAAGTACATCTAAATCTCATAGATTTCAATGAAAAAAATTAAGCTAGTCCTGTAACTTTCTCTCACTGAAACAGACAAGCCTTATTTATTTATATTTATGTAACTTTTGGTCGCATTGTGATCTTTATTTTTGGCAAGCAGACACAGGTGCAACTTGGTAAGAGAAAATACAAGCAGCATTTTAAAGTAGAAGGAGCAACTGAGCACACAAGGCAGTCAAACTGTGTCTAACAGTGGATGGAAACAGACCATCATTTGCCAAGTAGTAACCTGGTTTCTCAGGCTGAAGCAGTGGCCAGGAGCGCTTTTGTATCAGTGCTTCAGCTGATACGTCAGCTACACCCATTTCTGGAGGTAAATCACCTTAAAACAGTAGTACATATGCTGTATGTAACCTCCAGGCTTGACTACTGCAATGCATTCCAACCAAGTGGGGCTGCCTCTGTAAGTAGTACAGGATGTGGCAGCCAGGTTGGTCTCTGGGACAACACAGAGGGATCATATAATGCTGATATTTAAAGAATTGTACTGGCTGCTGCTATGTTTCCAAGTGAAATACAAAGTGCTGATTATTACCTATAAAGTCCTGAACAGCTTGGGTCCAGGGTACTTAAAAGAGCACCGCCTTTGTCATGAACCTTGCCACCTATTATCTGGGAAGGTCCGGTTAAGTCGCCTTTACAGCTCATCTTGGGGCCGGGCCTTCTCTGTGGCTGCCCCAGGGCTTTGGAAGGCACCCCCTATCAAAATAAGAGTTTCCCCATCTCTGACTGCTTTTAAAAGGATCCTTAAGACACTCTGGTTTTCTCAAGCCTTTAATTAAAACTAATGTTAAACTGTTTAATTGCTTTACTTTGTGAAGTTGTTTTGTTTTATTCTACAGTATATATTGCTTTTATTCTGTGAAAGTGATTATTTTTATCTTGCAGTATATATATATATATATATATATATATATATATATATATATATATATAAATTTAATAGTAACATATTATAAGATTAATATATTATATTATTATAATAGTAATAGAAAAAATGTAATATATATCAGGCAATAACTAAATATGATAAACTAACTAACTTGCAATATCATGCAAACAGCATAACTTGGTCAGCCTGCACTGACCTGCCAAGTGGTGAACTTCTAACCTTCCCTGAAATTCTAACCAGGTGTGGAAGTGTGGCAAGATTTCCCACACCATATGGCAGGGTAATAGGGATGACCAGCTCAAAAAGTGGTGATGTGCACATCTCAGTGAGGTAACTACCTGGCTAATGGGCCCTGGATATTTAAGATAACTTCTTCTTCATCATGAACCCCACCGCCCATTGAGATCATCAGGAGAGGTCCTTCTGCAGTTGCCACCAGCTCGTCTGGTGGCCACTTGGGGACAGGCCTTTTGTGTTGCTTCCCCAAAGCTTTGGAATGTGCTCCCTACTGAAATAAGAGCCTCCCTATCTCTGACAACTTTTAAAAAGGTCTTTAAAGATGCATCTTTTCACCCAGGTTTCTAATTAAATAGTGTTTTAATAGCTTTAACATTGTTTTTAAAATATGTTAAATTTTTAAATTGTTGTAATGTGTCAATCTTTTCTGTTATTTATTTTATTTTAATTAATGTTTTAACTTTTCTGTCATTTATTCTGTTTTAACTAATGTTTTAACCTTTCTGTTGTAAACCGCTCAGAGACGTGAGTTTGGGTGGGATAGAAATATGTTAAATAAATAAATAAAAATAATAAATAATGGCCAGCTGTATTTGCCCTAGACTGAATAACGGTGGGAGCTATGGATAGATAGATTCATTTCACTCTCCTGAAAACAGGAAGCTGACATTTTGCCATTCAGTAGGAGCTGATAAAAAGGCAACTAAATCCAGTGTTTCCATCAAAAGTCCACTTTATAACATGCAGAGCAAACAGGCACCAAGGGTGCAAACAGGCACAAATACACACTGGCATGACACTTTCCCCCCAGGGCTTGGTGTGTCTGTCCCATTAGCTGAGAATCAATCCACCCTCCAGCAGACCTGGAGATAACAAAAAAGAGAAGAGGGCTGAGAAGGTGGGGCGGGGGCGAGCTGGTGAATCCAAAGCTTCTTGTGCACTCTCTGGTGAAAGGGACAAGGTTCTAGGCTCAGTTTGCAGGAATGATTTTTAGCAAGATATTCTACACACACACGGTGCACAGTAATCTTGACAATCCTGGCAATCATTGCATTGCACTGCACTACGCAACAGGCGCATATTTCATGCCATAAGGGGGTACGCTCGCTGCAATGAAAATAAATAATAATAATAATCATAGCTCCCAGCTCCCAGTTGAACAGAAAGGAAATTGCCCGAACACCAGAGGCACAAAAGACAAGCTGCTGATTGACAAAATGATTTTAGAAAATTGCAAGAGAAGAAAAACCAATCTAAGTGTTGCATGGATTGACTACAAGAAAGCCTTCGATTCATTGCCTCACACATGGATACTAAAATGTTTAGAAACAACTGGTGTCAGCAAAAACATTCAGATATTTATTAAAAAAGCTATGAGCATGTGGAGTACACAGTTAACAATCAATGGCAAGACACTTGGACAGCTTAGCATTAGAAGAGGCATTTTCCAAGGGGACTCACTATCCCCTCTGTTGTTTGTAATCGCCATGACCCCACTTTCACAAATACTAAACAAAACAGGCCTCGGATACCAAACATCTAAAACATCCAGTAAAATCAACCATCTGCTATACATGGACGATCTGAAGTTGTATGGAAAGTCCCAGTCAGAAATCGAATCAATCGATCAAGAACCTGGAAGAGAAAGAACATTACAAATACTTGGGTATTCTCCAGGCTGATAACATCGCACACACTGAAGTTAAAAGAAAGATTGGAAGTGAATGCATCAGGAGAGTTAGAAAAATCCTCAAGTTCAAACTCAATGGCGGGAAAACCATACAAGCCATAAACACCTGGGCTATACCTGTTATCAGATACACTGCAGGAATAATAGACTAGATCGTAAGACCAGGAAAATCATGACCATCAATCATGCTCTGCACCCCCGCAGTGATGTCGATAGGCTATACCTCCCTCGCAGCTCAGGTGGAAGAGGAATGCTGCAAGTCCATCAAACAGCAGAGGAGGAGAAAAGAGGCCTTGAAGAATATATCAAGGACAGTGAAGAAGATGCACTTCAAATGGTCAATAATGCGAAACTATTCAACACCAATGAAACAAAGCAGGCCTACAAGAAAGAACAAGTCAAGAACCGAGCAGCAAAATGGAAAAATAAGCCCCTGCATGGTCAATATTTGCACAATATAAGTGGAAAATCAGACATCACCAAGACCTTGCAATGGCTTAAGAATGGCAACTTGAAGAAAGAAACAGAGGGTTTAATACTGGCTGCACAAGAACAGGCACTAAGAACAAATGCAATAAGAGCAAAAGTCGAAAAATCCACAACAAACAGCAAGTGCCGCCTTTGTAAAGAAGCAGATGAAACCGTGGACCACCTAATCAGCTGTTGTAAAAAGATTGCACAGACTGACTACAAACAAAGGCATGAAAAAGTAGTAGGGATGATACACTGGAACATCTGCAAAAAATACAAGCCCAGAGACAAGATTTTAAAATGGGCCCCTCGCTAATATACACACACAAACACATTTCACAATATATAGTGCACTCACACTCACATCCCCATTATGAATAAGAAATTCGGAACATACCTGCTAATACCAGCTTTTTGCATTGAAAATCCTATCATTCCTCCTCTCTCCCTTACAAAGGTGTTGCTAGGTAATTAAAAGATCCAGGGGGTACAACACGGGTGGGTGGGGAGTCATGTGAAGTGCCTCTGGGGGGCCCTTGAGGCACTGGGGCCCCGAGACAACTGTCTCTCCTTGCCTAATGGTAGTTACGCCCCTGATAAATAAATAAATAAATAGATAGATAGATAGATAGTGTGTGAACTAGAAGGCGGCAGTTCCCACGAGAAGCATGATGGGTCGGAGTTCACTCAGTACCTGGATGGTCTGGTTGGGGTCTCCTCCGGCCACCGGGCCGCCCACGAGCTTGCAATACAAATCCTCCACGGGTCTGGGGATCTTGGCGCCGGAGTCTTCCTCGCCGCAGGTCGCGGTGGCGGAGATCCTGGTGCCCTCGGCCAGGTTGAAGTAGGGCGGGTGCAAGCTGTGGCCGTTCACATCCGCGTGGAAGGAGACCGCCTGCCCAGACCCGGAGGGCGCCGCCGCCGCAGCCGCCGCCACCAGCAGAAGGCAAGGCACCAGCGGCGCGCCAGGGATCCGACCCGGAGTAGCCATTGCCACGGATGCTGTTGCAAACAATTAAGAAGAAGGAGCCAGAGGGGGTTGGGGTGGTTGCGGGCGGCGCGGGGAGAGGAGGAGATGATGGAGGGGGGGGCAGCAGCTAGTGCTCCTCCGGGGCACTCCTCATGGCCTCGGATCAAAGGGGAGAAGAAGAAGAAGAAGAAGAAGGTCTCCCCGAGGAGCAGACGAGGAGCAGGCGGCAGCAGAGCGCAAAAGAAAGTTGGGCTGGGGGTGCTGCTGCTGCTGAGCCCAGGCAGGGAGCAAAGGCGGAGAGCGGCAGGGCTGCCTAATCAACTGAGGAGACATCAACCTGCGCCGGGATTCCCACCAGGCTGCTGCTGCTGCTGTTCCCGCGGCCGCCGCAACTCCAATGCAGCCACTTTGCCGCGGCAGAAGACTTGTGTGTGCAAACTCTTTCTCCCGCGGGGGGGGGTGTGTGCGGGGACGGGGGGCGTGGCTGCGGGATTATTCATGCTCTGATTCTGTCCATTGTGTCGCCCGGCCCCGCCGCGGCTCCCGGCCTGAGTTAACCCCTTCACGGCGGGCGCAGCCGCTCCACAGTCGGAGCGGCGGAATGCAAAGGAACGAAACACCGCAGGGCGCGCGGCACCGCCCCCCAAGAGACTTGCCGGGCAGATGCCCCAAGGCTTGTTACCAATGGGTGGCTTTGGAAGACGAGGGCTGCGAGCCTATGCAGGCTTTACACGAGAGCAAGTTTGCGCCTGAACTCTGGGAGACCGAAAAGGAGGGAAAAGCTACCACCACCAAGTCCAGGGGGACGCCAGCCTGGCTAACCAGTAGAGCCAGGGAAAAGGACTTCCTCCTTCAGAAAATGGAAGTCCTGCCCAAATGAAGAGGACAGGGAGGAACAGAAACTCTGGCAAAAGAAATGCAAGGAGGCAATGCTAAAGAAGAGTTTGATGCACATACAGCTAAGAGTGTCAAGAGGAGAACTGACAAATCGCCAGGGCCAGCTGGCTGATGCACCCAAATGTGGATTCCCGTGAAACTGCAGGTTGGGAGATTCCGGACCGACAAAAGGAAGCACTTTTCCACACAAAAATACAAATACAACAAATATTTATGTACTACTTTTCCCAAAGCAGTTTACCTAGATATAAATTCCATGCCAGGGATCATTAGGAAGGGGATTGAAAATAAAACGGCTAAGATTATAATGGCCTTATACAAAACGATGGTGCGGTCACACCTGGAGTACTGCGTACAATTCTGGTCACCACATCTAAAAAGGGACATTATAGAACTGGAAAAGGTGCAGAAGAGGGCAACCAAGATGACCAGGGGCCTAGAGCACCTTTCTTATGAGGCAAGACTACAACACCTGGGGCTTCTTAGCTTAGAAAAAAGACGACTGCGGGGAGACCTGATAGAGATCTATGAAATCATGCATGGTGTGGAGAAAGTGGATAGAGAGAAATTCTTCTCCCTTTCACATAATGCTAGAAACATGGGTCATCCCATGAAATTGATTGCCAGGAAATCTAGGACCAACAAACGGAAGTACTTTTTCACACAACGCATAATCCACTTGTGGAATTCTCTGCCACAAGATGTGGTGACAGCCAACAACCTGGATGGCTTTAAGAGGGGTTTGGATAACTTCATGGAGGAGAGGTCTATCAACAGCTTCTAGTCGGAGGGCTATAGATCACCTCCAGCCTCAAAGGCAGGATGCCTCTGAGTACCAGTTGCAGGGGAACATAAGAACAGCCCTGCTGGATCAGGCCCAAGGCCCATGTAGTCCAGCATCCTGTTTCAATTCGTACAGTGGCCCACCAGATGCCGCTGGAAGCCACAGGCAGGAGCTGAGGGCATGCCTTCTCTCCTGCTGTTTCTCCTCTGCAACTGGTACTCCGTTGTACAACTGGTACAAGGAGGCATCCTGCCTTGGAGGCTGGAGGTGGCCCACAACCCTCCGACTGGTAGCCATTGATAGACCTCCTTGATAGTAACAGCAGGAGAGAGGGCATGCCCTCAACTTCTGCCTGTAGGCTCCCAGCGGCATCTGGTGGGCCACTGTGTGAAATAGGATGCTGGTCTAGATGGGCCTCCTTGGGCCTGATCCAGCAGGGCTGTTCTTATGTTCTTTAATAGCTTTTTTCAATGACCTTCTTTAATGCACAATGGAAAGTTAAAAGTTTAAAACATTCAAAAGTTTAAAACTTTAAAAAACTAAACCACAAATGTAGCAAAATAGCAAATGTTTCGATGTTAGACATCATTCTCAGTGCTGTACAAACATGGCTGAGGCTAGTTCTTAAACACCACACCACACCATGATTCAGCTAAAGAACTGAAGGCAATCAACCAATCCTGTGCAACCCCCAATATACAGGAAAAACAGTGGAAGGAGGGAAAACAACACAAAAGCATAATGAAATTCATACACTCAATAACCAATGAATTCTATTGCCTCCCTCATTTCCTCTTTAACCATTTCCTCATTTCCCCTGCTAACTGGGCAGAGAGACACCTTTTACCGTGGTGATTCTCTTTATTTAGCAGGGGGAGAGTAACTGGCCCTATCCACCGCCAGCACAGGACCTCCAGTGACTGTTGCTGGTGTCTGTCTTATGTTTCTTTTTAGAATGTGAGCCCTTTGGGGACAGGGTTCAATTTTATTTGTTTGTTATTTCTCTGTGTAAACCGCCCTGAGCCATTTTTGGAAGGGCGGTATAGAAATCAAATTATTATTATTATTATTATTTTATTAAATGAGGGAGGCAATGAAATTAATTTTGCCTCTGAATTCTGTTTAATGGCTACAGCATGACTCAATGGTGCCACCTGGTGGGTGTAAATAGGAATTTTGCTGCTAGATAACAGCCTAGTGAAAGGCTTGCTCTGTAGCAAAAGTGAGGAGATCATGATTTGCTGACCAGTTTCCAGGAGACTACATAAAATATATTATTATTTTTAATTTTTTTTAAAAAAATGCTGGCATAGATGATACTGTATTTACCTGAATCCAAGATGAGTTTCCCCCAAAGTTATTTGATGTTAGAAAATGGGGGGGGGGGGTCATCTTAAATGAAAAGTGCTGTTCCTTTGGGATAAATACAAGTAATCTCTATTTTTTGTCATCTTAAATTCAGGGTCATCTTCTATCTGAGTGAATATGGTAACTTTTATTTATTTATTTACATTTATATCCCACTCTTCCTCCAAAGAGCCCAGAGCGGTGTACATGGTTATGTTTACCCTTACAACAACCCTGTAAGGTAGGTTAGGCTGAGAGATAAGTGGCTGATCCAGTGAGTCTCATGGCGGAATGGGGATTTGAACTTGGGTCTTCCTGGTCCTAGTCCACCACTCTAACCACTATGCCACGCTGGCTCTCTTTTAGCTGAGCTGTTTAGAGTCCTCCGATATGCCTACTTCCTCTCTAAACTTAGAAAACACCATGATTTGCTGATGCGTGCTAGTTAAAAGAAAATAGATTGACTGCAGTCTTGCACTGTCTAGCAATGGGAAGCTTCCCCAAGACAGGAGAATGGGTTATTAAGTTTGGTTTTATCTGTTTTTATTTATGTGAACTGCCCAGAGCCATCTAGATTAGGCAGCATATAAAACTTAATCAATAAGAGATCTGCTCCCTTTTTGACAGTAAACCAGTCCAAAAAACACTGCTGGTTTGCTGGGTTGTTTTCAGCTGTCACATTTACCTTGCCATTTATTTGGTCACCTTTCCATAAGAGGTACTTATCCACAGGAGCAGCTCATCCTAATGAGCTTGGGATCTGCCAAAGGAGGTGCAGCTGCTTCTTGTTCCCGGCAGCCATAAGAAACATAGGAGTATAGGAAGCTGCCATATATGGAGTCAGACCCTTGGTCCATCTAGCTCAGTATTGACGACACAGACTGGCAGCAGCTTCTCCAAGGTTACAGGCAGGAGTCTCTCTCAGCCCTGTCTTGGGGATGCTGCCAGGGAGGGAACTTGGAACCTTCTGCATGCAAGCCTGAAGACGATCTTCCCAGAGTGGCCCCATCCCTGAAGGAGAATCTCTTACAATGCTCACATGTAGTCTCCCATTCAAGGGCAAGCTAGGGCGGACCCTGCTTATCAAAGAGGACAATTCATGCTTGCTACCACAAGGCCAGCTCTATTCCCCCAGACCAACTCTTCTCTTTCCTGCCATGCCCAAGAGTCGCGCTGCCTGCAAGTTAGCCATCCATCAGAAAGAGCTACAGACATGCTGTAGTGACTAGTCTCCCCTCCCGCTAGAGGGTTAACAGGAAGTGAACCCTTGTTTTGAATGACAGGCTGGTGACCTCCAAGACTTGACCAATCAGTCCACCAGGTGGGTGGGACATGAAAGCTGCAGGGGGAATTCTCGGAACAAGAGAGGAAGTCTGTGCAGAGTGCTGACTAACGTGAGGTCAGCTGCTTCATGGTGGAGGCTGTAGGACAATCTCTCAGGGTAAGAGATCTGCAGGAGGCTTGATTCTCATCAGGAGTTTTGGTGAGTTCAAGGAAAGAAGCCAGGGCTTTTAGCTTTGGGTATTTCAGCATAGGTAACGATTTGTTCACTATTATTTTATTTTAGATTGTGAGCCCTTTGGGGACAGGGAGCCATCTTTATTTATTTATTATTTCTCTATGTAAACTGCTTTGGAAACATTTGTTGACAAGCGGTATATAAGTTGTTGTTTAGTCAGACTGTGTGTCAGGAATTTATTTTACTTTTGTGTGTGTGCTTTGCTTTCCTAAATATCTGTTCTTTGTAACTGAATAACTAAGATTTCAAGGTGTGCCACCCCAGAACCATCTGGGCGCTTTTGAAGTATTCTGTAACCAACTACGTATTTTTAAGTGTATCGAAAAAAGTTAAAAAGCCTCCGATGGAACCAGTCTGTAGTAATTGAATAAAAGGTTGTTTTCTCTGTTCTTTTTATAAGCCTTGGAGAGTTGATTATTCACCCAGCAGGAGGAGGGGGGATTTTCTCTGGTGCAAACACATCTCAAGACAGCTTGACCAAACTAACAATTAACTCCCTGTGCAGGCAGATGCCTGGGAGGACAATTGGTGTTATTCTTGCCTATTAGCAAGGGGGAGAAGATTCTTGTATTTGCTGAATGCTTAGTTACAGAGAGACTCTGGACTAAAGCACTCTAGTCCAACGGTCAGATTCTCTGGAAGCCTTAGAGTGCTTGGTGGCAGCAGTAACCTACCAGAACTGGGTTTGCCAGGACCCTTTTTCCCCCCTTGGGCTTTCTGGGTTTTGAAAGCTAAAGGTTAAACCCAGGCATCTCAGACGCAGAGGTGATGACTCAGCACTAGAGCCTTCCCTTGTGCTGCAGAGCTGGTTCAATCTAGCCAGTCAGGTCAGCATTAACTAGCTGAGTCAGCAGGAAAGGAGAATTTCCACTTCACCAATCTGCTACAAATGTGTGTGGAGCTCTACCAGACAAATGACCAGCCTGCAGACAACACAGCTGCCTGGAGGAACCAGAGGCAGCTGTCTTTCCTTTGGTGCCTCCCTGTCTTGTTAGGGTGAGCCCCTACTGCTTACCCAGGACTGTTAAGTTTCCATCAGAGCCATTGGTGGAAGATGGTTAGAAACGTTTTTCTTTTAAAATCCACCTACTGTGTCTGTTGGATCATGCATATGGGTTAGTGAGCCAAGACTGGCCTGTTCACTGGATATGTAGGGTTTCTAAGGCACAGTGAGACTTACTTACTTGCCAGTAACTGTGGGATCTAGCCTTGACTTCCCTTGGATATCCATGATCCATATCTGGGGTTACAAAGGAGGGAAGCAGGGTTGTTCCTTCTGGCCCCATCCATCACCATCTGGAGGCAGAGCCAGTGATTGCAGCCCCACTTTCTCCCCCGATACGCAGTCACGTCTGTTGACGTTGCATGAACTGGGCTCAAATATCAGAATTGGCTGTTGCATGTGCTTAATAGTGGTGTGGGGGGATGGGGCCATAACAGAAGGTCCCAGGTTCAATCCTGGGCATCCCAGGTGGGGCTGGGAAAGATCCCTGCCCCAAACCTTGGACAGGTGCTGCTAGTCAGTGAGGATACAGAGCTAGATGGACCAATGGTCTGACTTGGTATAAAGCGGGTTCCGAAGTTCTTATGTCACAATTCCAGAGCTGGGCAAAGCAGAAAGACCCACCTGTTTCACAGCCAGTTGGGCAGAATGCTAAGAGGGGTTACAAGCATGAAGCTCAAACCTGTGCCCTTCGCCTGGAGTCCTTGTGTCTGCAGACTCAGGAGGAAAAGCTGCAGCCTGGAAAAGTTGCCCTTTTCAGATGGTGACCTAACCACGGCTTTACTTGGGGAGGGTGGGCGTGCGTTCACATATCAGCCAGATTTACCCCGAAGTCGGTGCGGTATATCAGAGGGCACTTCACTAATACAAATACAATGAATATTTCTATACCACTTTTCAACAAAACATCCCCAAAGCAGTTTACAATAGATTGATTGATTATTTATTTATTTATTTATTTATTTATTTATTTATCTGATTTCTATACCGCCCTTCCAAAAGTGTCTCAGGGCAGTTTACACAGAGAAATAACAAATAAATAAGATGGATCCCTGTCCCCAAAGGGCTCACAGTCTAAAAAGGAACATAAGATAGACACCAGCAACAGTCACTGGAGGTACAGTGTTGGGGGTGGATAGGGCCAGTTACTCTCCCCCTGCTAAATATAGAGAATCACCACGTTAAAAGGTGCCTCTTTGCCAAGTTATACAGACAAATAAATAAAAAATGTGGAATAAAATAATAAAATGTGTGAATATGATTTGGGTTTTTCCCTCCATATCGGAACCTAGTCCTATTTATGTCTGGGGTAAAAAAAATTCCCCTTTTTGCATTGGAGTATCCCTTATGCCCTAAACCTGCAGTCAAGCCAGCTGTCTGAAAGGCCTCCAGGCTTGAAGCAACTGTTCTGCCTTTTGCTGGCCACAGTGAATGTCTAGGGCATTTTCCACACAGCTGGCTTTACCATGGGTTTACTGTGAGTTCAAAGTCGCCCCCCCAAACCAATGCAAAGAGTGGATTTTTTTTTACCCTGGATATAAATTGGGCTACACTCTAGCGCACAATGAAAAACCCTAATCACGTGTGAAGTGCTCTCCAATAGCTCGCAGGGACTTTGGGGTAATTCTGGTCGATAGGTGAACACACACTCTCCATTCTGGAGGACACATGGGCTAAGAGCCCTGTGTGAAGAATGCCTAGGCGTCTCTTCCTGAAGGAGAAGGTGGCTTGCTCAGAGGTAGCCTGCTGGAGTGGTGCCTCTTCTGTTGCAAAGGATGCTTCTGGGATCCTTGGGTGTCCAGGGTCAGGCTTCGACAAGCCACGTCTGCTTTCCATTCACACGAGTGCTGCTATTTGCCATGTCCTGGGGAGGACATTTCTGGGTGTTATCTGTCCTTCCCAGCATCAGCCCACCCCTGCTGCTTTTTGCTGGCACGTACAGGACGACGTTGATCCAAGTCCCACTTTAACACTTAAATTATTTATTTTGACTGGGTTCTGTTGTCACGGTATGCTGTTGAAGTGTTCCTTCCTTGCTAGTGCGAATTCTCAGCACTTGGAGGCCTTTTCTTCCTCCTTAACCGCACCCACCTTATGTAAAGCACGCCAGAGACCAAAGGAGGAGTTTGGGAACAGGGGGAATCCATGTCCCCCCCCCAGCCAGCAATTGTGTAGTTGAATATTTTTAAAATGTGTTTATTTGGGTCGTAAATCTTTCCACGCCTCTTTAAAATTAATGCTGCTTCGTCACTGCAGCCATATAAACTGAGCAGTTGCTTCCAGTTCCTTTGGAATCTGGGTTGTGGCAGGCACCCACTGGGGCACTACCACCCAACCCACTCTTCTGTCTCTGAATCCATTCCTAGGCTGGGCTCAGGCTGGCAACAAGGCAGGCATAGGCAATGGCATGGCATCATCATGGCAACTTGAGGCATGCAATGCTACAAACTAGTTCTCGTTCTCTCTCTCTCTCTCTCTCTCCCTCTCCCTCTCCCGAATGAAGCAGAAAGGCAGAATGGTGACTACTAACTTGCTGAATGAATTGGAAACTCCTCCTTGAACTCCCCCCACCTCTACTTGCCCCTCCTTTGACCCTTCCCCTGCCCAATGTGGGGTCAGTAAAGAGTGGTAAGAGGCAAAAGAGCCAATGGAGAACAAGGAGGGAACCGTCAGCAGGTCAGCCCATGCTTTAGGTCACCAATCGGAAGGCTGGAAGGGCGGGAAATTCAAAGAGATGTCAAACACAAAATGGAGACTGACTCAGAGATTGCCACAAAATGGAGGTCCGAAACAACAAAACGTTTTGTAGCCGAAACAGGGACATTTTGCTTTGTGTACAAAACTTTTGGATCTGGAAAACGGGTGTTTTGTTTTGTCTACAAAACACCCAAAACGGATCATTTTGGGTACAAAACGTTTTGTATCCGAAACGTTTCACACATCCCTAGTGAAGACAGTGTTCCCAAAGCACTGCCCTTGCGAGAGACACAGTCTGTGTCCTCTCTTCCAACAGAGAGCCAGCGTGTTTTAGTGGTTAGAGTGCTGGACTAGGACCAGGGAGACCCGAGTTCAAATCCCCATTCAACCATGAAAACTAGCTGGGTGACTCTGGGCCAGTCACTTCTCTCTCAGCCTAACCTACTTCACAGGGTTGTTGTGAAAGAGAAACTCAAGTATGTAGTACACCGCTCTGGGCTCCTTGAAGGAAGAGCGGGATATAAATGTAATAATAATAATAATATAATATAATAAATTAATTAATATAAGAGCAGCATAGGCTACATGGGCATAATTAACCATGGATTTAATGGATAATCACCTTGGAGTCACCCATTCCCTGGGGGAACCTGTATATGCACGGTGCTGTTTGCTCAGTGCCAATAGCAATGGGGAGAGTGGGCAGTCACGCTGTGGCCACTGTATGCCCAGTGCCCTTTGCCCCAGCTGATGCCAGCTTGACCCTAATCTTCCGCTTGGAAATGCTCAGAACCTTGAGGGGGTGGAGTGTCATCTGTAGTGGAGTGACTGTGATTGGAGACTGTGGGCAAATGATTGGCATGCAGGAGCTCCCTGCTAACTCTAGAGTGTTAGCCCATCCTGTTTGGAAGGCTTGGACTGCAGGTGCAGGGGGCAAAAAGAGGAGAAGAGGCAGTGTGTGGGTGTGTGTGGCAGACCCAAACCCACCATGGAGAACACAGGCACGCCCCTTTGCTCACCAATGCCCAAATGTTGGCTGCTGGGATGTGGTCAGTGGCCATGAGCCCTCCTCCACCCCACACTCTGTGAAGGGGTGTGTGTGTGTGGGGGGGGGGGAGGATAAGTAGGCTTGTGTCTCAGCCAGGCCTTCTAGCCACCAGCCAGGCTCCAATGCTTTTCCTCCTGCACCACCTCAAAGCTTTCGTCTCCCAGCAACGGTTCAATGCCCCTCTGTGCCCAAGTCACAGAACTGCATGCCCAAGAGCCCCATGCACACACCCACACCTCCCTTTCCTCCTTTTTAAAGTGGTGGGCAGGGGTGTCATTAGGAGGCAACCCATGGGGCTCGGGCCCCCATGAATGGCTCAGAGCTCTGAAGCTCATCAGTCTTCTCCTTCGGGATTGCGGGGGCGGCCAGTCACCTCTGCTGACACTTCTCTGTAGGGTTGCCAACATTCCATTACATAAGACCACAAGAACGGCCCTGCTGGATCAGGCCCAAGGTTCATCTAGTCCAGCATCCTGTTTCACACAGTGGCACATGGAGCAAGTGTCCGGTGAAAAATTAAGAGAATCCCCCAGATTTACTTACTTACACACACACACACACACACACA
This sequence comes from Hemicordylus capensis, assembly GCF_027244095.1. Taxonomy (NCBI): domain Eukaryota; kingdom Metazoa; phylum Chordata; class Lepidosauria; order Squamata; family Cordylidae; genus Hemicordylus; species Hemicordylus capensis. The sequence continues at coordinate 10,670,060 of NC_069660.1, forward strand.
CACACACACACACACAATCTTGCCTCCCTGCCAGAAGTGGTGAGTCAGCAGGAGTCTCTTTGTCTATTTACATTAAATAAGTAAATGATCAGCAACTTGCAAGATGTAAATAAAACCAGGCAATCGCTCCTGCAAGGTTGCTGGGCAATTGGGGCTTCTTTTGCCTTGTGGTTTCTTCCACATTATAAGATGGGCTTCATCCAGACTTCAAAGGGCTCAATGTGAGTGCCATGAGGGAGAACCCCAGAGACTGCAAATAACACCGTGAGTGGGCGGCAGCAGGAGACACAGGGTCCCTTATGGGACAAGAGAGTTTTGCCCCAGACTTCCCATATCATACAGGACAATGCTACATCGATCCCCCCCAAAAGGTGCTGTGCGGAGGCTCAGACACTTTAGCCCCCAGGTCAGCACATTAAAGATGAATATGGGACCTCTCTCTCTCCTACTTTTCATCCCTCCTAGTTTGGCAGCTTTAATTTGACTGGGTTTTAATTACCCCAGTCTTTGGGGAGGCGTCAGATTGTGGGCCTGGGGCTCAGATCTTTTAAGTACCTAGCAATGCCCCGACGGCGGTGGCAGGGGGTGGGGAACAGATCCTGGATGGCATCTCGCTGCCTCACTGGTGCCCTAACTCCCTGCTGCCTGTTGCGAACGCTTCATCGTGCCTCATGGAAGGTCCTCCTGTGCCTCCTCGGTCCGAGCAACTTGTGTGAGGATTCTGCTGAGCGTGTGCTGCTTGACTCCATGCCTGTTTCTGGCCCTCTTCTTAGGCCTGTCTATAATCTTGACCCCCACCCTCCTGTTTCTGATCCCTCAGTCCCTGATCTGCAATTCTTGGGAACTCAACCTTGTCTGATTTGGACCATGCTCCTGTTTCCACCCCTTCTGGACTGACATCTTGCTTCCCTGGGTCTTGGCACCCACTAGGCTGGAGCAGGTCCCTTCTGATGTTAGCACCCTTGGGAGCTGGCTTTGGTCCAAGCATGGGGAGGAGTAGCAAGCATGAACTGCCTCCTTTGCTAAGCGGTGTCCACACCTTGGTTTGCATTCGGATGGAAGACTACATGTGAGTGCTGTCAGGCCATAGCTCAGTGTCAGAGCATCGGCAGTGCATGCATGCAAAAGGTCTCAGATTCACTCCCTGGCAGCAAGCTCCAAGATAGGGCTGGGAAAGACTCCTGCCTGTGAGCTTGGAGAAGCCGCTGCCAGTCAGTGCAGACAGTACTGAGCTAGATCGACCAAGGGTCTGACTCAGTATATGGCAGCTTCCAAGATTTCTATGTTCCTTAAATCTCAATCTTACCATTTGAAATTCGCTGCCCCCTGTTCTAAAATGGGCTCCCAGCCAATTTTAAGAGGGTTAGAGTTTTAGCTATTAATGCACTAACTGCGTGGCGGGGGTGGGGGGCGTTCTCAAACATGGGTCCTCAGATGTTGTTGGAGTATAACTCCCATCATCCCCAGCAACAATGGGCACCATGGCTGGGGATGATGGGAATTGTAGTGCAGCAACATCTGAGGAGCCAGGTTTGGAAACCCCTACACTAACTAAAGGTTGCGGGACCAAGATTTATGTAGAGTCTCAGCCAGAACCCTTTCCTGGCACTTCCACACAGAAGGAAAACACTGGAGATGACGATTCAGGAGAAGAGAGCTGGCAGCAGCTGTTCTTCTGCAGCGTGGCCACTATTTCTGCCCAGTGACCCTCCCTGGCTTGGCCAGCCCAGCCAGGGGAGTTCGCGTGTCCCTGGTGTTGTTTCTCCCTTTGGTGCAGAGAGCAAGGAAGGATCGACTCCGTCTCTCCTCCTTGACCTCGCGTCTGGCAGCGCTTGCTTAATAATTAAAGAGACCTCTTGCTAATCTGCCGCTTCTGATTGGCTGACTCAGCGAGGCACTTTGGGCCTTCTCTAAAAAATTCATAAGGCATTTGAAAGTGGGATCTCTTTGTTGCCAGTGCTGAGTTGGGGCAATTTGATCTACCGCCTTCCACTGGCGAAGAAGGCAGGATATGCCAGCAGTGCCAGCCCTATCCCCAGGTGGAGTGGCTTGAACAGGGATGCTGCTGCCCGATGCCAATTACAGGAACATAGGAAGCTGCCATATGCTGAGTCAGACCCTTGGTCCATCTAGCTCAGTATTGTCTTCACAGACTGGCAGCGGCATCTCCAAGGTTGCAGGCAGGACTCTCTCTCAGCCCTCTCTTGGAGATCCTTCCAGGGAAGGAGTCTCCAGGGCAGCCTCATCCCTTGAGGGGAATATCTTACAGTGCTCACACATGTCGTCTCCCATTCAAATACAAATCAGGACAGACCCTGCTTAGCAAAGGGGACCATTCATGCTCACTACCACAAGACCAGCTCTCCTAACAGGCCATAATGAGGGCGGTGGCTTTGGAAGATTCTTTCCTGCTTGTGGATCTGTGGGAAATGTGCTCCAAGAATACACAGTGGCTGGGAATTGTGGCACAGCCGTGAGGTTGATCCTACTTCTGCCACCAGCCCTTTCATCCTTAGCCCTGAAATTGCAGTCAATGGTGCATTGCTGAGGAGGGAGACCTAGCTGGAGAGGCCCCAATACTTGTGGTCTAGGCAGCAGTAGTAACTTCTTACATGCACTCTGGGCTCTGTTCACTGACCCAGAAGGCTCTGCTATCAGGTTCTGTCCATGTTTCTCATTTTGGGAGCCTTTGAAATTCATTCCATGTGCATTTAACTAAGCTAAACTAAGCTAAGCTAAACTAAGATAAACTAAACTAGATTAAAATATCCCTCTTCTTTGCTAGCTACCTTGAGTCTGTTTTGGACAAACTAAAAAAACAGTACTATGTAGAATGAATAGAGTCTACTTTCTGCTTCTTTTAAACATGGTGACTCTTACATAGCAAGAGTTTTCTATTACCTCTGTGAATTTACCGCTGTGAATTTGGTTGGTATCCAACCGTCAGCCCATGGGTTACAAAAGGGTGCTGTCTATAGCTGGAGTAGCTGCCATCCTGAACTAAGATGGCGGTTCAACAACACAACAACAAAAACTCATTGAGGTCCCCTAGGGTCCCCTCCCATATGTTCTGGATTTGGTTTGTACTGAACTGGAAATGCAAAAAATATCAGAGTTGGGACAGATGGATGGAAACATATGTGGTGACCTTCTAGGCTTTCTTTTATATGAAAAACCAATGAGAAACACTCATCTAAACACAAGAAAACCATGCCACTAAGAGGTCGTTCCCACAGCCAGGCAGATGGGGCGACAGGCAGGTGTGTGTGTGTGGGCGGGGGAAGGCTTGGAAAACTTAGCTCCCCCAGACAACTGGGTTCTCCTGTTGCGAGTGTGAAATATGCTCCCAGATGTTCAGTGCATGCATGCCTGCAGCACGGAGGTGCAGAGGTTGGGGTAATGCATCCCGGCCCCCAGAAATCCCACAATGCACTGTGCGAGTGCGTAGTGAATATAAGAACTGCCCTGCTAGACCAGGCCCAAGGCCCTTCTAGTCCAGCATCCTGTTTCGCACAGTCACCCATCAGATGCCACTGGAAGCCACAGGCAGGAGTTGAGGGCAGGCCCTCTCTCCTGCTGTTACTCCCCTGCAATTGGTACTTAGAGGCATCCTGCCTTTGAAGCTGGAGGTGGCCCACAGCCCTCCAACTAGTAGTCGTTGATAGACCTCTCCTCCATGAAGTTATCCAAACCCCTCTTAAAGCCATCCAGGTTGTTTGCTGTCACCACATCTTAGCTAAGGGAGTGCTGACTCCTCTAACCTTGTTGAAGTGGCAGGCTCCCTAGGCGAGTTTGCTCCCCAGGCGCCTTATGGAGCCAGTCGGTTCCCGCAGGTCCCCATGGGCAGCCAAGCCCAGGCTTATCTGCCCTGGCCCCATCTTTGCTGCTCATGAGAACAGCTTCTCTCTATAGCAGAGTTTCTCAACCATCGGTCCGTGGACCGGTGCCGGTCCGCAAGGCATTAGGTCCGTGAGGCATCAGTAATAACTCTCCCCCAAAAACAATTTTGGGCCAGCGGGGGCCAGTGGGAGCTCTCAGGAGCTCATTTCCAGGCAGCCCTCATTGCTGGATAATGTTCATTTCGCTTCCTTGAAATGAACATTATCCAGCAGTGAGGGCTGCCTAGAAATGAGCTCCTGAGAGCTGTCCGAAATTGTTTTTTGGGGGGTGCCAGGGTGTGGGGTTGGGGGTGAGGGGGCAATCCCCTTACTAACAGCTGGTCCGGGAAACCGCACACAAATAATGTACTGGTCCATGACTCCAAAAACATTGAGAAACACTGCTCTATAGCAAAAGCATTGTAAGCAGGCACGTAGCTGGTGGAGCGGGGGCTTGTGTTCACCCGGTGGCCCCTCACGTGCACCAGCCACACCCCTTGCATGTGATGTCACACACGTGGGGTGTGTGGTCAGCACCCAGAAGGGCCTTCGTGGCCCTTTCCCAGATGGCATCATTGTTGGCTGGGTGTTTTCTTCATTCTCTCCCTGAACAAGGAACTGATGGATGGATGGATGGATCACATTTATATACCGCCCTATATACAATCTCAGGGTGGTTTACAATTTAAACAAACAGCAACTAAAATCTGAAAATCATTAGGGGTGTGCTCTAATGAACTCTCTGGACTGGTTCGGTTCGAGGCTGGACTGGCCTTGAATGGAACCAGGCCAGTTCGGTCCAGCCCCCATTGAACCCCACCCCCCAGTCTAGTTCGGTCCCGGACCGGTCCGTGATTTTTTTTAAAAAAGCTTTAAAATAAATACCTAAAAACACCTTTAGCCCCTTCAGGGGCTTGCTGTAGGCTGCGGGGGGTGGGGGTCCGTGAGGGTTCCCCCTCACCTGACGGCCTTCCTCATCACCGCTGTGGCCGGGTAAGTGTATCCCTTTTGGCCTTTTCGGGCCTCCGTAATGACTAGTGGTGGCCATTTTGGCTGCCACTGCGCATACGCAAATATCATCTGCAAGACTCTCGACCTCGCAGATGGCATTTGTGCATGCGCGGCAGCAGCCAAAATGGCCGCCACTTGTCATTATGGAGGCCCAAAAGGGCCAAAAGGGATACATTTACCCGGCCGCAGTGGTGATGAGGAAGGTCGGCGGGGGAGGGGGAACCCTCGTGGACCCCACTCCCCCTGCGGCCTACAGCAAGCCCCCTGAAGGGGCTAAAGGTATTTTTAGATACTTATTTTAAAAAAAATTAAAAAAATTGCGGACTGGTCATGGTGGTTCGGTTCTGGTCTGGACGGACTGGGTGTGTGTGTGTTTCAGATTGATCTCGAACCCCCAAATCTCCGGACCGGACCATTGGACCTCCGGACCGTTCGCACATTCCTAAAAATAATATAAAACAGATTGAAATTACCATAAATAAAATGTTAAGGCTTTTAAACATCATAAACTCAAAGCCTGATGAAACAGATGTTTTCAAAAGACATTTAAAAACAACCAGAGGTTGGGGGAGATTCTGATTTCATTGGGGAGTGTGTTCCAGAGCCTCGGGGCAACTCTAGGGAAAGCCCGGATTTGGGTTGCCACCAAGCGAAACAGTGGCAACTGCAACCGGACCTCCCGGATGGTCTTAACAGGCAGCGAGGTTCATGAAGAAGAAGGTGCTGTCTAAAATACCCTGGTCCCAATCCATTCAGGGCTCCATAGGTAATAACTAGCATATTCTATTTCACTCAGAAACTAATTGGCAGCCCATATAGTTCTTTTAAAATAGAAGTAATGTGGTCTGTATGGGTGGCCCCAGAGACCAATCTGGCTGCCACATTCTGCACCAGTTGCGGATTCTGAACTACATACAAAGGCAGCCCAACATAGAGCGCATTGCAGTAGTCAAGCCTGGATGTTACCAGCATATGCACCACTGTTTTCAAGTCACTTGTCTCAAGATATTGACGTCGCTGGTATCACTCCTGGCCTTTGCCTCAACCTGAGATATCACGGAGAGGTTTGGGTCCAGGAGTACTCCAGGAGGAGTGTAACCCCATCCAGAACAGGCAGATCTAAACTACTTCCTAAATTCTGGCTTCCCACAGCGAGTATCTCCGTCTTGTTTGGATTAAATTTCAGTTTGTTCTCCCTCATCCAGCCCATTACCAATTCCATGCAGGCATTTAGAGAAATTAAGTCATCTCCTGATGACAGGGAGAAATAGATCTGGGTGTCATCAGCATATTGATAGCACCCTTCACCAAATCTCCTGATGATCTCTCCTCGCGGTTTCATGTAGATGTTAAAAAGCACTGGTAAGAACATAAGAATATAAGAAGAGTCCTGCTGGATCAGGTCCAAGGAAGCCCATCTAGTCTAGCATCCTGTTTCGCACAGTGGCCCACCAGATGCCGCTGGAAGCCACAGGCAGGAGTTGAGGGCATGCCCTCCCTCCTGCTGTTACTCCCCTGCAACTGGTACCCAGAGGCACCCTGCCCCCAATAGAATGGAGCCCTGAGGGATGCCATATAATAGCTCTCGCTTTGAAGAGCAACAGTCTCCAAGTGACCCCATCTGGAATCTACCAGAGATTCTACCAGAATCTACCAGAGAGGTAGGAGTGGAGCTATTGCAAGGCAGTGCCTCCCACCCGCAACCCCCTCAGGCGGTCCAGAACGATACCATGGTTGAGGGTATCGAAGCCACCGAGAGATCCAAGATGACCAACAGGGTCACACTCCCTCTGTTGATTCCCAATTGGACATCATCCATCAGGCTGACCAAGGCCACCCCATAATCCACCCGCAAGCCAGTTTGAAATGGGCCCAGATAATCTGCTTCTTCCAAGACTGACTGGAGTTGAGAAGCCACCACCCTTTCAATCATGTTGCCCAACCATGGAATGGTTGACAATGACACCAGCTGGGTATGAGGGCAGGTGAAGCTTGGGGGGAGGGGCAAGGGCTGATCCAGTTGGCTCCCAGGAGCTGGGCGCCTTGGATTCTTTGAACCCATCTGCCAATTTTAGCTCTGCCCCTGATTGTAAGCGGAAACTGACAAAATAAGCTAACCAAAGAAGAGGCCTGTCTGACTAACATAGCATCATTTTGACCCAAAGGCCTTTTGGAAAAGTGAGGTTTTAGCTTGGTATATATTATGTTGAGACCTGCTGAACCTCCCTGGGGAGGACATTCTACAAGGCTGGTGCCACTACTGAAAAGGCCCTGCTCCTAGTGGCGATCTGCTGAACTTCATCCAGGGAAGGTGTCTGGATCAGGGTTTCTGGTATTGAACACAACCCACAAGTGGGCGTATATGTATTGCTTCCCCACCTCTCAGCCTCGATACTGATGAGAGAAGCTATTTATTTGGAGGACCCTACCAGTCAGCAAGCCACCTAATGAGGCAGCGGGGAAATGCTTGACTAACAAGAAGAAGGTTGCCGAATCCCTGCTGGTATGTTTCCCACCTATATTGGGCAGCAGTGATCTAGGAAGATGCTGAAAGGCATCATCTCATATTGCGCAGGAGGAGGCAATGGTAAACCCCTCCTGTATTCTACCAAAAGAAAAGCACAGGGCTCTGTGGGCGCCAGGAGTCGAAATCAACTTGACAGCACACTTAACCAGTCAGACAGTCCCCAATAGTATTTAAAGCAAGCCGAGCCAAGCTGTTGTTCCTTCTCTGCAAGATCTTGGAAACTGAGTAGCTAGTGCTGCAGGCTCTGTAAGGCCTTAAGGAAAGATCTGCCTCATTTAACAGTAATACCGCAGAAAGGGAGAAACTGAAGGCGCCCATGCATTCAAGAGAGAAAGTGAGATTCTGCCTTGGAGCCTGGCTAGACAACCACTCTCTGAATTGTGAGCTGGAACATCAATGACATTTGGTATTAATGTTATTGCATGGACCATTACAGGCTTACGAAAGCTGTCTCCATGCTTACTCAGGATTAAGTCCCACTGCATCCAGTGGAATTTACTCCCAGGTAAGTGTGCATGGGCATTGCAGCTTAAGGCTGCAAATATCGCTCCTGAGTAGTCCTGAAACATCCAGGGCTGCATTTCCGTGTGTTCTGTTTTCATTCCCTGGGACTGTGCTATGCAATTGATATTTGCATCCAGTGGAATTTACTCCCAGGTAACTGTGCGTAGGATTGCAGCCCAGGACTGCAGACATTGCTCCTGAAGAGTCTGGCAACTAGAACAGGGGTTCCCACCCTGGAGTCTCCAGATGTTGTTGGACTACAATTCCCATCATCCTCAGCCACAATGGCCTTTGGCCACCTAGGGCAATGCTGCCCTAGATGCTTTAGAACTACTCAGGAGCAGCATTCCCACTAAACAGGGAATCCCAGATGTTGTTGACTGCAACTCCCAGCATCCTCAGCTGTGTTGGCCTTTGGCTGGGAATTATGGGAGTTGTAGTCAACAACATCTGGGATTCCCTGTTAGAGGGAACACTGCTCAGGAGCGATAATTGCAGCCTTAGGCTGAAATGCCTATGCACACTTACCTGGGAGTAAATTCCACTGAATGCAGTGCAATTTAGTCCTGAGTAAACATGGCACATATGATGGCTCTTGTAAGCCTTTGGCCTTTGTGGTTGTGGATCATGGGAGTTGTAGTCCAACAACATCTGGGGACACACGGGCAGGAACCCCTGCATTTCAGGGTGTTTGGTTTCCATTCCCAGGAACCATAGTGTGATGAATTGTTTGTCACTCTGTTTATACATACTCTGTAAGAGAACAAACAAACAAAGAAAACCTTCTGCAGATTCTCTGCATGTGATTGATTACAGCGCCGTTAGGACATCCATATTCTCAAGAGAGTCTCCTCTCAAACAAAGAAACTCCATGGAGAGAATGACAACAAAGAAAATGGTATCCCTTTTGTGGCGGTTTCCAGCCAGCATCTCCTGCCTGCAACCTTGGAGAAGCCACTGCCAGTCTGTAGACAATACTGAGCTAGATAGACCAATAGTCTGACTCAGTATACGGCAGCTTCCTATGTTCCTCAAATCATTTAAAATCAACATTAACCATTTTAAACCATAAATTTAATTAAAAGCCTGGGTGAATAAATGTGTCTTCAGTGGCTTTTTTAAAGTTGCCAGAGATGGGGGTGGGGCCCCCTCTTATTTCAACAGGGAACACATTCCAAAGTCCAGGGGCAGCAATGGAGAAGGCCCGTTCCCAAGTAGCTGCCAACCGGGTTGACGGCAACTGCAGGCAAACCTCTCCAGATGATCTTAACAGGAGGTAGGGCTCATCATGAAGAAGACAAATACCCAGGGCCTAAGCCGTTTAGGGCTTTATAGTGTTAGAAGGGAGAGATTCTCCCTTCTCTTGGTTAGGTAAATTTTCACTGGACACCAGTATCAAAGTTTCAAACAAAGCTTTATTCATTGCTAGCAAAAAGCTTCTGGGTACAGCTGGCCCCCCTCTGGTAGTTCATCCGTCTTATACACTGGGCAATAAACAACTTTTGCACCTGTGCGTTGTATACAAGCCAAAGCATTACTTTTAACCCCAAAGGTTCCGATTTGCTTCCAAGTGCGATATTTCTCACTCACGCTTCTCAAGACTTCTCGCTTGCGGCCTTGGCCTGCTTTCCCTCCTCCCCTTTGAGACATTCCTTAAAGCAGTGCCATCATAAAATATCTTCAAGGCGTGAGAGGATAATGGCTGCAAGCATCATTGATAAGGTGTGTATCATATTATCATATTATATAGTATCATATAGTATCATATTTCTCACTCACGCTTCTCAAGACTTCTTGCTTGCGGCCATGGCCTGCTTCCCCCCCTCCCCTTTGAGACATTCCTTAAAGCAGTGCCATCATAAAATATCTTCAAGGCATGAGAGGATAATGGCTGCAAGCATCATTGATAAGGTGTGTATCATATTCCAACAATAGGTAATAACCAGCCCCTTGTATTTTGTCCGGAAACTTATCGGCAGCCAGTATAATTCTTTCAACACAGTAATGATATGGTTTCTCCTAGACGACCCAGAGACCAACCTGGCTGCCGCATTCTGGACTAACTGCAGTTTCCGAACTACGTACGTACAAAGGCAGCCCTACATAGAGCACATTGCAGTAATCATGCAGTTTCATGCTTGGAACTCTCCTTCACCCACCCCTCCCACCCAGAAGGCAGAAGGTGAGTGGGTGGGTGCAGGGGCGCAGGGGTGCAGCTAGGGGAGAGGGGGCCCGTGTTTGCCTCTTTCCCCAGTGGACCCTCAGAGTAAGGGAGATAATGAAGAAAATAGAGAGGGGTGGAGCTGGGGGCCTCTTGGGACTTGGGGGCCCAGGTTCTTTGAACCCATCTGCTCAATTATAGCTATGCCCCTGGGAGTGGGTATCAATTTGGACTGGCGCCACTCCATAGTGGGAGGGGCATTTAACCCTTTGCCCTGTATGCATCTCTTTGTGCAGAGAACATAAATTATCCCCTTTGCTAAGCAGGATTTGCCTTTGTTTGCATTTGGATGGGTGGTTACATATGAGCACAGTCTGCTGCAAGAAGTTCTCCTGAGGGAATGGGGCCGTTGCTCCGTGAAATAGCATCTGCTTTGCATGCAGAAGGTCCCCGGTTCAATCCCTGGCAACATCTCCAGGTGGGGCTGGGAGACACTTCTGCCTGAAACCTTGCAGAGCTGCTGACAGTCAGTGAAGACAGTACTTAGCTAGATGGACCAAGGGTCTGAGTCTGCATGAAGCACTTTCTTATGTTCCTATAGTTTTATTGTCTCTGTGAGTTGTTCTGAGCAGTATTGCACTGGAGGGGCAAAATACCGATATTTTAAATAAATGAATGGCTCTCCCCACAGCTGCTTTTTGAAACAGCATCAGGAGCTCTACCATGTCACATCTTAATTTGGACCGTGGGAGGACCTGCAATCTATTCTCGTAAATCTGGGAGAGACGAGATCCTAGGGCAAAGGGCACAGCTTCCAACAGCTAGTTGGAATGCCCAGGATGTCTCCTCTTACAGATTATATCCTTGGATATCAGCATTTCTTGGCATATCACCAGCTTTCAGGAAATACACCACCAACCAAAACAAGAAGAGGCAGGGCCAACAAAGTAACTCGGCCAGCAGTTGCAAAAACATTGATCTGAGCTTTCCCTCAGGGCAGAAGAGAATGACCACGCAATGCAGAAGAGGATGGAAAAGAGGCGCATCAGACCACCAGAGGCACTCATGATTAATGGGGTCTGGGCAGGAGAAGGGGCACCCTAAACAGAATGTATGTATTATAGCCCATTGCTGCAGAGAAGCTTGTGCTACTGCGGGTATCATTAGAATGTTGGATATCTAGCAACACACACCTGTGGGGAACTGGGAAATGCTCTCTTCCTCCCGCCCCACCTGCCAGTGTGTGTGTGTGTGTGTGTGTAAAAGTATGTGGTATGTGGTAAGTATGTGGTAAGAGTAGCTTGGCCCAAGGCCCATCTAGTCCAGCATCCTGTTTCACACAGTGGCCCACCAGATGCCTCTGGGGAGCCTACAGGCAAGAGGTGAGAGCATGCCCTCTCTCCTGCTGTTGGTCCCCTACAACTGGGATTGAGAGGCCTCTTGCCTCTCAGGCAGGAGGTGGCCTAAAGCCACCAGATTAGTAGCCATTGATAGACTTGTCCGTGAATTTGTCTGAGCCCCTTTTATAGCCATCCAAACTAGTGGCCATCACCACATCTTGTGGCAGATAATTCCATACATAAATTACGTGCGTGCTATGTGAAAAAGTACTTCCTTTTGTTCATCTTAAAATTCCTGGCCTTCAGGTTCATGGGATGACCCCCTGGTTCTAGTGACTCAGGTGCCATACTTAAATTTCAAGGTGCCGTGACAAGCTGGAGGAGTTGCCAAACCTACTTTAAGGACCGCTTTAAGGAAAAATAAAACCACACCATACAAACACCAAATGAATTTGTCCCAAAGATATTCTGGAAGAACCAAGCTTAGAGCCCGCAGGTGAAGGCCCACAGTGCCAGAGTCTTGCAGACCTTCCTGGGGAGGGCATTCCATGAGGACACCACTCCTGAAGAGGTCCTGCTTCTAGACAACTTCTGCTGAACTTCAGTCAGCAGGGGTACATGGGGCAGGACCTCTTCAGGGGTCGTGTAGTGGTTAGAGTGCTGGACTAGGACTGGGGAGACCTGAATTCAAATCCCCATTTAGCCATGATACTAGCTGGGTGACTCTGGGCCAGTCACTTCTCTCTCAGCCTGACCTACTTCACAGGGTTGTTGTGAGGAGAAACTTAAGCATGTAGTACACTGCTCTGGGATCCTTGGAGGAAGAGCGGGATATAATTTTTTTTTTAAAAAAAAAATCTATCTGATGTATCTGACTTCTGTGCAGTGTGGTTTTATTATTCTGCTGTTTTTTTGTCTTACAAGTTCCTGATGAAATGATGGCTAGGATACATTTATTTTTTATCTCAGCATCTTTCTTTCTTTCTTTCTTTCTTTCTTTCTTTCTTTCTTTCTTTCTTTCTTTCTTTCTTTCTTTCTTTCTTTCTTTCTTTCTTTTTCTCTTTTCTCCTCCTCCTCCTCTTCTTCTTCTTCTTCTTCTTCTTCTTCACCTTACTGCTTTAATGTTTTGATCTGTTATGAGTTCTTACGTGGAGTAGAAACTTTAAAATTAAAAGAAGTGTGTGCTTTCATAAACTTTCCCCCCCCAGTGTGCAGAATGAGAATCGCAATGGTGTTTTTTCTTTTTCATTTTTGGAGGGTTGTGTGGAGAAGGTGATTGCAGTGAAAGCAGCAAGGTAAGACTCTGTATATTGACAATGTTTTATATGAACAATGAGTACGGCTAATATACATATATGCAGGATAAGCAGATCACAGCGCTGCTTTTGTTCCCAGAGTAAAAGACGGATAAAAGAGAAAACGTCCCCAAAAGGTCAGCTGAGATGCTTGTCAGTCAAGAGTGACTAAGGGAGCTAAATTTATAAAGCCTGGGGAAAGGGAGATGCAGGGTCAACATGGTCACAATCTAAAAATACCTTCAAGGTAACAATATAAATGAGGCAGGGAATGGTTTGTGGTCCCAGAGGGAGAGAAGCCAAAAGGAGCTGCATAGCTAAAGAAGGAAGAGTTTGCACTGGAGATGAAAGGTGGGGAGGAAGTCCTTCACTGGCTAGCCCAAGAGATTTTTCAGGAGAGCTGATTCATCTTGCATAGAGGTGGATATTCAAGGGCTCTTTGACAAAACTCAATCTGGGAATGGACAAACAAACAACCCTTTGTGATTGATTGATTGATTGATTGATTGATTGATTAAGTGCCATCAAGTCAGTGTCAACTCTTAGTGACCACATGGATAGATTCTCTCCAGGATGATCAACTTGGTCTTAAATGCAGCAATTAAATAAATGCAACAATAAATAAATAAGGTCTCTCAGTGATGCATTCATTGCTGTCGTAATCGAGTCCATCCACCTTGCTGCTGGTCGCACAGTCCTATTAAAAGACAATAATTTAGAACTCATAGACAACCCCCCCAACTACATATTCCAGGATATTCTTTTGTGATTTACAACCCTTTCAGAGACCTGGCACAAATCTGGAAAAAATAAAAAGGAGTTGCTGGGCTGAATGAATACTGGGGATTAAACAGTTGATTGCTTAACACAATTTTTGTAACTTATTTCTGAGGGTCAAATTAGATGTTACGTGGGAGTTCCATGATTAGTGATATAGGCCTTCATCATATTGCCATTGGACAAATGCAATGATCTCTATGCGGGGTTGCCTTTGAAAAGCATCTGGAAACATCAGTGATTCCAAAATAGTCTGGACTGTTGACTGGAGCCCATTATTATTATTATCTAATTTTTTTGGGGGAAGGGTTTGTTTGTGGATTTGTTTGTGCAAATCCACTTCACCACACTTTGCATAAATAATGTTGCTGAATATACTACCTATTACACCAGAATATGCTGGGTGAATGGTTTAAATACAGGCCTACCTTGTTATTCACTGCGGTTCTGTTCCTCGCCTACATCTGCAAATAATGAAACTGCAAATAATGAATCATTGTGCCTATGGGAACTGGAGGAGGGGTGTTAGATTCCCGGGGGGTTGGAAATAGTGGGGAAAATAACCCCCCAAAATTAAAAATAGTGAAATAGTGCCCTACTGTGCTCTGTGGGCCTCCAGCTATCCAGCAATCCCGCTCCCCGAATTTGCCCCCCCAAATGGGGGGGGGAGATTTTTTAAAACTAAATTATCCACAAAATGGCTCCCTTTTACAAAATGGTGGCCAGAAATGACCTCTGAGGTCATTTCTGTCAGACTCCAAACCATGGATAAATAAAATTAACCCATTTTTTGGGACATTTTTTCTGTGTTTGCTGAGGTCAAATATTAATGATTTGACCGCAGATATGTGAAACTGTAGATAACAAATCCATGTATAGTGAGGTCTGCCTGTAATGTATTCTATGTTTTCTAGAAGAAATTCTGAATATAATCATGTTTTAACTGTTGTTGTTCTCAACAGCTTTTAAACACTCAGTAATCAGACCAATAATTCAAAAATAACATCATGTCCATGAGAAGTGGATGTTTCTCAGATTCCAATTAATAATGATTCCAATTTACTATGTATGGTAATTATTCAATAAATGAATAATGTTTGAAGTTGAAATCCTACAAATGTAAAACTGTTCTTTTGCTTCCCTTTTGCAAGCACATTAATACAAAATTCTATGACCTAAATCTACTTTCTTGTAGGGATGTGTACAGAACTGGCTGGCCTGGTTCGGTTCAAGTCCAGACCGGGCTCAAACCTGACCGGACTAGTTCGGTTCGGCACCTCCTCAACCCCCCGCCCCAGGTTTGGTTCGATCTAGTGGGGTTCACGAATGGTTTTTAAGTGGATTTTTTAAAATCTTTCTCCCCTTCAGGGGAGTTCCTTGGGGTGGCAGGAGGGGGGGGTCCATGGAGGTCCCGCCTCCCCCAGCTGGCCTCTGTAATCACCCCTTCCGGCCCGTTCAGCTGGTACTTCAGCCCATTCGGGCCTAGTTCGGTGCAGCAGCCAAAATGGCAGCCGCAGTGCATGCGCTGGGCCATCCCAGACATGTGTGGTGGCCACCATTTTGGCTGCCATGCTGAACTACAGAGGTTCAATGGGCTGGAAGGGGTGATTATGGAGTCTGGTGGGGGGAGGGGGAACCTCCACGGACAACCCCCCTCCCACCCCCGCAAGGAATTCCCCCAAAGGGAGAAAGGTAAAAAAAAAATTCCTACTAAAAAATAAACAAAAGAAACCTGTGAACCCCCCGAACAGTCGGGTGTGTGTGTGTGTCGGTCCGATGTCAGACCGAACAGGGGCGGGTTTGGTTTGACCCTGAACTTTCAAACCGAACCGGTTCAACATTGAACTGGTTCGGGGTCGAACCTGTTTGCACATCCCTACTTTCTTGTATTTTTGAAGTGTATGCAAAATAATTTTGCAGTCAACAAGTCTCACCTACTACTTCTTCATATTTACAGGGTTGGATTAATGCTTAGCCAAGATAGTCACTTGCCTACAGTGGCAAATTCTTAGAGGGGGCAAATTTTCAGGGGGCTGGGGCAAGTTAAATCTTAAAAAAAACCTTTTTTCAGCTGCCGCTGTGCATTGGGAATGGTAGCCGAGACACGGGATGGCTGGCAGGCACTCATGGAGGTGAGGTGATACTGAGGCAGGGGAGGAAGCAAGAGCTCCTTCCCTGGGTCTGCCTGCCACCCAAATGACAGGTCCATCCATTTTTGGCCCATTTCGGTGCTCTCTGCACATACATGCTCATGTGTGTGCAGAGACCTGAAATGGGCTGAAAATGGCCCAATGTCATTTGGGTCTCTGCCACCATCGAGGTGACATTCCGGCCGCTCAGTGGATCTCAAAAGGGTCCATTTTCTTTGTTTGCTGTGCTTGAGTAAAACACAATGGCATAATGGTCAAGAACAACCTGTATGTAAATGTACTGAATGGACATGCAAGGACAGTACCTGTCAGGTTGGAAGGACTTGTTAAACTGATCAGTAATTTTAATGAGTGTTCAGTTCCTATTGTGCACTTAGCTCTTTTGTGATGGGGAAGAGAGGAGTAGTGTTTACAGTGACTTATCTGCTTTTCTGCTGAGATGATTAGTGTTTGCTTGTTTGAGGCAAGCGCAGAGGAAGGAGAAGGAAAGGGCCAGTCTATGGACAGAGAGACCTTGAAAGTGGAGTTAACTCAAAAGTTAACTCAGGTCAGCTTAGACATTCCCAATAGAGGGGAAGGTGCGAGGTAAATCCCCTTTCAGTTTGCTTGGTAGCTGGTAAACCTGGGGGTGATCGTCTCACTGCTTGCTAAGTGACCCATCCCCATATTCCAACAAACAGGGAGCCCATGATCCTGTGAGGCTCCTGAGCATGCTAAGAGTGGGAACGGCAAGCCTGTAGTCTCAAACATAAGCAGAGAGGCTTCTGGGAACCTGCAGAACAGCAGTGCTGGCGACACGTGCAAAGTAAAAGAACAGTTTTATGTTTGTTTCAACTTCAAACTGCTACAACACACACTTGTGCATTTCCCTTGTCTGTGCACATATCCTGTTGCCTAGGGTCACTTTCCCTGGCATTTAGAAGCCTCCACAAAGTGGGGGGGGACCCCCAGAACTGGGACTTTGACAGCACAATTGCAGAAGAATGTGATACCCATTGGTGAAGACTCTGTGGGGAGTTGCAATGGAGTTTGCAGGAAGTGTCATTGGCAAGGGGAGGAGAAACGGATACACTTAACCAGGGTCTGGGTTAGAGGAGTCTAGGCTTTTTCTCATTGTCAGCAGTCACTTTTCACATCATCTAACATAATACAACTTTTGCATGACTTGAATTTTTGAACTGCACAAATGTTCCTTTAGATCTGCCCTCCCCCCACACCTCTTTTGGAACTACATGTTTTATGATTGGTTGCACATTAAAAAACATTTTTAAAAGCCTCACTATTCAACATACTATATTTACCTGAACCAAAGATGACTCTGAATCCAAGATGATCCCCTTAAAAAGTAGAGGGTAAATACATGTTACACTGGCTTTTACTTGAAAGGAGCAGCCAGGACTCTGAATTTAAGGTGAACTCCTGATTTCTAATATCAAAAAATTGGGGAAAAACCTTGTATTCAGGTAGATACAGTAAAAGTGGTCAAAGTGGTTTTCTACAACTGAGCAGGGCTACTGTGTGTGTGTGAATAGGGTGTTGCAGCAAGTGGAATATAGGAAGCTGCCTTCTAGTTAGTCAGACCCTTGGTCCATCTAGCTCAGTATTGTCTATACTGGTAGCGCAGACTGTGTACAACACTGGTTGCAGACAATACTCCTGTGTTGTAGGCAAGAGTCTCTCCCAGCCCTGTCTTGGAGATGCCAGGGTGGGAACCTGGAACCTCTGATGATCTTCCCAGAGTGGCCCCATGCCATTCAAAGGGGAATACTTGACAGTGCTTACATGTAGTCTCTCATTCAAATGCAAACCAGGCAGGGGCATAACTATAATAGGGCAGGGGGAGACAGTTGTCTGGGGGCCCACTGCCTTGGCCCCCCCCCAGAGGCAAGACACATGACTGACTCCCCCAGCCGCACACCCACTTGGGCTTCCTTCAAATCTATTCATCCTCCAAAATTGATTTGAGTGTTAAGACCTGGAGCTACCAGAACAGCAGGGGGGCCCATTTTAAAATCTTGTCTCTGGGCCCACTCCAACCTTGCTACGCCCCTGAAACCAGGGCAGAGCCTGCTTAGCAAAGAGGACAAAATTCATGCCTGCTACCACAAGACCCATTCTCCCAACAGTGAAACCAGCAGTGTATTGTTCTTCCTTCAGTAGCAAAATCTTAACATACTGTTGTGTTAATTCTGAAGTCAGTATAGAGGTGTTTTTAAAAGGACATATGCAGATCTATTTTTTCAAACTATGCATATATATATATATATATATAGAGAGAGAGAGAGAGAGAGAGAGAGAGAGAGAGAGAGAGAGAGAGGGGTGGGGTGGGGGGGCACGCTCAAATAAGCATTCTGCTCTGAGGCCTCTCAGGAGTCTTAAAAAGGCCCTGTTCTTAAGTGTTGCCTAAGCCAAATCTATCATCTGGTCCAGTTTGTGCAGTCTTCTGCTTTGCTTGTTACCCTTGTAGATCATTCTGCTTGCTATGCCCAGTTCTGGTGTCTGTGCTGGGTGCCTGCCAGGGCTTTTAGGCTCCGTGTTATTTAACTTATTTATTTATTTAATTAAAGATTTAATATATTGCCCAATCCACAGACTCCGGGCAGTGTACAAGGCAAGAACAGCATCCGGGATTTAAAAACAAACTTAAATTAAAGGGCAAATGCTTGGAGGAAAGAAACAGCTTCAATAAGGATTTAAAAGTTATAACGATGATGATGGCAGAGCCTGGTTTTGATTGGTTGGGATCCTTTCTGTGGCTTTCTTTCCTCTTCTAATCCAGTGGGTTCTGGAAAGGTTTTCCACTGGCAGCCAGTGCTGCAGAAAGCAGCTGTTCTCTTGGGAGGAGCACGCTGCCTGCCTGCGTACACATATATTATGAGTTTGCAGAGGCGCAACGCTTACTTTCTTAAAACAAAAACCAGTGTCTCGGATGAAGCCCTGCTCGCTAATCCTAAACCTGCCACCTTGCCCGCGGTGCACTTTTTGGGGAGAGGAGCCCCCCTTGGGACTTCCACTTCATACAAATGCGGTCGGGCCGGGCAGCGGGTTCCAAACCAGGGCGCTAAAACGTAAAAGGGAGGGAAAACACGTTCCAGAAAGGCCTCCTCGTCGTGGCTACGATAGGAAAGCCACCAGGGCGCTCTGCACACGCTTAGGGGTGCGTTTAAGAATTAAGAGGAAGGCAAAATATTCCAGGAGAGCCTTTTCATCTTGTCTCGCAGGGCGAAGCTGCTAGGGCGCTCTGCACAGTGGCGCGTTTGAAGATTAAAAAGTCAGAAAAAGCATATGCCGGAGGGCCTCTTCGTCAGGTGTGGAATGGAAAAGCTACCACGGCGTTCTGCGCGTTACTCAGATTCACCTTTAAAAGTTAAAAAGGGAGGGGGAAAAATCCGGGAGGGACTCTTTGTCGTATCTGCGGTGGAAAAGCCACCAGGGCGCTCTGCACATGCTCAGAGGCGCGCTTAAAAATTAGAAACGGGAGGGGGTCAATCCGGAAAGGGACTCTTTGTCGTGTCCTAAATGGAAAAGCGCTTCTAGAGGAAGAGGGATGAATGAAGCTCCCTCGGGTCGGGTGGGGGCTGAGCAGGGACCAGTGCTTGCGTTTTCCCTTCGCCAGATTGGCAAGGCAACCCCGAGGAGGCGAGGGAAGGGTTAAGGGAGAGAGCGAGGGGATGCGGCTGACGGCGACCGGGCGGAGCTGCGCCAACAGCGGGCGGAGAGGGGGCTGAACACCTCGCAGGAGGAGCCCCGCTCGCTCGCTCGGCTCTTGCGCCCCTGCGCCTGCCTTCTCTCCGCGTCTCCTCCTCGCTGCAGCCGTAGGGGCGCCTCCTTCCTTCCTTGCTTGCTTGCTTCCCCGGCGCCTCACCTGCCATGCCGACGCCTCTCTCCGGCCCAGGGCAGCGCCCTCGCCCGCCCCTGCGCCCCTTGCAACCCCTCTGAGACCCAGATCGGCTCCCCCCTCCCCGGTCGCCGGCACGACGGCAGCAGCAGCAGCAGGATGGTGCAGAAGTCGCGCAACGGAGGCGTGTACCCGGGCGCGTCGGGCGAGAAGAAGCTGAAGGTGGGCTTCGTCGGGCTGGATGCCGGCGCGCCGGACTCCACCCGCGACGGGGCGCTGCTCATCGCCGGCTCCGAGGGCGGCAGCAAGCGCGGCTCCATCCTCAGCAAGCCCCGCTCGGCCGTCTCCGGCAAGCCGCCCAAGAGGAACGCCTTCTACCGCAAGCTCCAGAATTTCCTCTACAACGTGCTCGAGAGACCCCGCGGCTGGGCGTTCATCTACCACGCTTACGTGTGAGTAGCCGGGAGGGAGCCGCCGGCGGGCGGGCAGGGGGATCGGAACGGATGGCGGGGGCAGCTTCCCTCCGGCTGCGATTCAGACTTCGCCGGCCTCCTCCAGCCTGCGCCGGCACGCTCTTCCCGGGCGCACCTTGTCAGAGCGGCGGCGAATTCCTGCCATTGCCTCGCTTTCTGTTGGCTTCATGCTCAGCCACTCTTCTTTCGAAAGGCACCGCATCCATCCTTCCTTCCTTCCTTCCTTCCTTCCTTCCAGGGGCATCCATTCTTCCCGGTAACTCTCCAGGTGACCCCTCCCCCCCCATCACCGTCCTCATTCATGGTCTCCATCCGTCTCTTGCTCACGCGGTGCGCAGCGCTCAGCCTTTCTCCTGCACTCGCTCTCTTCCAGAAGCACGCCCCCCCACACCATCCATTCCTTCTGTTCTGTCTCCTCTCTTTCTCTCTCTTCTTTCCATCCTCCTCTGCAAACATTCACACCGTCCAGGCTTGCTGGAGAGAGACCGCTCCAGTCCATTGTAACGATTCCCCTCCACCCATCCCCTTGTCAACACTTCTCTGCTGGTCTCCCCACCATATTTCTCTCTTGCATCCAAACCCGCTGCTCTTCTGTCCTGCTCTTAGAAGGGCAGCCTTGGCACAGAGCCCATCTGTGAGTGGCAAAACTGTTGAATAGGCAGTTTTTCATTTGGACACCCCCTTTTCTCCTTGTGGGGGCCAGTTAGCATGCCTAATACATTGGTTTTTCTGAAACTTGACCAGTTGGCCTAGGTTCTAACATTCTCACAAAAGGGAGATGTGTGCCTTGATTAGAAAACCTTCCAGAGGTAGAAGGAGAAAAAATGGGTTATGAAGTACAAAGCAATTTGGTGTCGTGGTGGGAGGAACTTCCCCATCTCCATCTAGAATGAACAAAAACTGACCCACCCTCACACAAAAGAACAGAGTTATCTGTTAAGAGTGATTAGCAGCAAATCCTAAAGAAACCCAAAGCATAAATAATCCTTAGAACTCATTGCCTCAGTATTTTGTGATGGTCACAGTATTCAGCCTGCAGTCCTCTGCTCACTTACAGGGTGGGGGTGGGGGTGGGGGTAGGTTCTACTAACATAGTGGGACTTACTTCAGAGTAAACATGCACTGGATTGTGTTGACAGCAAAGCAATTTAAGTCGATAAAAATTGACCCTCCGAACTGTGTGCATTGCTGTGTGCATTTAGGAGTGAGTTCCAGTTGATTGAAGGGGCAGTATTTCTTAGTAAACGGGCAGACGATTTGGTTGCAAGTCAGTTTGTGACTGTTCATTCTGGTAGTTAAAATGAGGTGCAGGTGGCAGAAGTAAAAATCAGAGGATGGAGCTTGCTAACCTCCTCTTTTGTGAACCTCTCTGAAGAAGACTTCCATTCATTTGGCCACTGTTGGAGACAGAAAACGGAGCTAGGTAGACCCGTATGGGAATCCTAATCTCACCTGAAACAGGGCTGCACAACTTTGGCCTTCTAGCAGTTTTTGGACTACAACTCCCCCCCCCCCCAGCCACAATGGCCAATAGTCAGGGATGATGAGAGTTGCAGTTTAACATCTGCTGAAGTTGGGCAGCCCTGATTTAAAAGCTTCTTTGCTTTGTTCATGTCTTTATCTTCCCTCCATCATCCCCAGCAAAAATGACAGCTCCTGGCTGTCAGTATTGGTCTATCTGAGGTCTCTGAGACTGGGTGGTTGTCTTTGCAAGCAGTTGGAGGAATAAGATAAGAAAGACAATAACTTGGCATGTTGCATTCCCCCCTTGCATTTGTGCTTCTCTTGAAGATCACTGATGCAGCACTTTTGATGCATGTGATGCTTTACATGTTCATCCTGCCATTGGTCACAACTGCCTCAGTTTACAGACAGGGGAAACTGTACCTGAGATTGTACCTTGTACAGTCAGAGATTGTACCTTGTAATACACTGGGTCTAGGAAGTCACAGGATTCGAACCCAAGTTTTTGTCCATGAGTATATCTGCTGGAGCACAGTGTCTCTTTCTTCCCTATCCAGCACTAAGAAAATGCCTCTCTCCCCCTCCCCCTCCTTTAACAGGGCTCCCTTATCCCTTGGCCTGTTTGTAAAAGGATATGGCTTGTAATGTACAGCAGATGCTTGTGCATAGAGGAGATGCTGTTCTGTAGTGGCTCAGATGGAATACATAGATCAGCATTTCTCGTTGCTTTGCTTTAGCCTTTCTCGGAATCACGGTAGCAATACTGCATGTTGAACAGCACACAGACCCCCTCAAGCTCCAAGTCAATGGCTTTCTAATTCTCATTCTCCTGCCCCCGCCTCCTGCTTTTAGATTGCAAGCATTCAACATCTCTCTCTTCCCCCTCCCCCTTTGGTGCCTGGCGTGTGGACTTGATCCAAGAGATCTCTGTTGCCTGCTGTCTTTTGCTCACACTGCAGATGCTTGAGAGATGACTCTAGGAAGAAATACGGACTAGAGAGTTGGAGGCTTTTGCAGCAGGAGCAGAGAGGGAAATGGAGGGGACAAAAGGCTGATGTTGACAATCTGGTGCTGCTTTTAAAGGTTGCACAGATTGCTCAGTTGGAACCATACAATTGCATGTGCATTATTTGGTCATTGACCATAAATAAATGAGTTCCTAATTTCATGTGCATTTGTATGTCTGTGTTTATAACAAAGAGAAAGGGGTTATCTCAATTTTGACCATAGCTGCTTCCATCTGGAATTCCCATTATTCCAATAGAGTGATATTGACATCTAGGAGATATGGGTGAGAGATATTTTGTTAATGTGCAGCCTTTCTCTCTCTCCCCCCCCCCTTTTCTGTTTTGGTTTTAATACGGCACCAAAGATCTGCTGACTGGGGTCTTATTGGTCTTTTGTGTAGCAATGGCATCCAAAACCATTTTGGGGCATTGCCATTTTTCAGATTGGAGTGCTCCAAAGAGATTTCTCATTAAGTGATCCCAAAGAGGCTGTTATTCCAAAAAGAAACAGAGAACCCAGGGGGGGGAAAAAAGCCAGATTCATCCAAGGACTGTTTTAAGGATATCTTTATGCCGAATTGCTATGGTTCTATGTCTGTTGCTTTGTTTTCATATCTGATGTTGTTGCATTCTTTCCATGTATTCCTTCTATTGTCTATGGCTTGATAGGCAGGGGATTAAATTTCTTCAGTACATATAAGCGGATGTTCTTCTTCAGGCACGCCTGGAGCTGAGGAGGGGGGCTATTGAGGCAAGGACTTCTCTGGCTGTGGTGCCCCACATGCAGGTTTTCCTCTCTAGGCAGGTCCCGAGATGCCTTCGTTGCTTTCTTTTAGGGCCTAGGCCAAGACGTTCCTGTTCTTCCTGGACTTGTCATGCCTTTTGGTCTTTCCTGATGGTGTATTACCTTGTCATTTGACTTTAGCTGCTGCAAAAGGCTTCAGTGCTTTTCTGACTTGTCGATTGTATTATTAATTGCAGGCTTCTTTACCAGAATGGCAGTCCTACTGTTTTGCAGTAATAAAATTGGACTGTGCAAGTGGAGTCCTTGGTTCTACTGATGTGAATTGTTTTGCGCTTGCGCTATACTCTCTTGTGTGTGTTCTTGTGTTTTACTTTGGGAGACTTGCTGCTCTCCAAGCAATGTGACTGTTCTGCAAAAACCTTTGTCCTTGACCCTCCGTTTCATTTTTGGCTTTGCACAGCAAGTCATAGGATCTGGCTGTTGCTGGGGCTTAAATGCAGTCATTTATTGATATGGTTTGCTTACATGTTGGAGGGAGCTGTAGCTCATTGGGGGAAGACCTGTTTTGCATGTAGAAGGTGCTAGATTCAGTCCTTTCAGTGGAAAGGATCACTGGTAAGCAGGACTGGAGGAAAAAACCATGCGTGAGAATAGAACTGCTGTTATCATCAGAATAGACAATATGGGCTGGATGGATGGATCACTGATTTGAATCTAGAGATATGAAAACCTGATGGGCAGAAGCCTAGAAAAATTGGGGGAGGTGGTGGCGATTTCCTGACACTTTCCTGTCCTCCCTGGTGAGAATTTATTTTTTGTGGGGGAAAACTCCCTCTTTAAAATGCCAAATGAATTTGTTTCTTAAGGCAGGGTTTTTAACTATTGTGTTAGCTGCCTTTACTCTTTAAAATGCTTTGTAATAACTATGCAGGATAGTCTATGCTCAGTGCTGGGCAATTACAACCCGTACATATTGTAGGTAAGCACAGGTCTCAAATGCTTTTGCTTGCTTTGGATTCCTCCATCTGCTGCAGCATGTGAAAGAAACGGATCGTGTCTGCAAATATATACATCATTTTTGAACGAACATGTGAAAGAGTGAGACAGGCTTCTTCGATCCAAGCAGACCTTCAGTTCTCTGAAGCCGCTGGAGTTAAAAATGAACGTTCAGCATCGGAAGCAATGTATCTTTCGGGAACAGGTTCTGGTTAGAGAAAGAGACTTGAGATGACAGCACTTTCAAGGATATACTATTTATTGTTTCAGTGGCATGATATGAGCTTTTTCGTGGCCAATTGTGTCCATGGTTACTAGAACACTTACTGCGATGATTATACTGCTGAAGAGCTCAGTGTTATTACAAAGTTTTACTCAGTTTTCAGATTTAATTAAAGTCTTTAACATTGTACTTTGTTAGGCTGGAGACATACTAATTTTTTTCCCAGAGTAGGCAAGAACTTGAAAGAGGGACCATTGCCCATGGTGGATACACGTAGCCTGCTATTAGCAAACAGGTGTTGCAGTTTTTTGTATTTTCCTTCTGTTTCTGGATGATGTTAACAATACTTTAATCATTAATATGAGTTAGCACATACTAATATGAGTTAGCACATAATATGAGTTAGCACATACAATTGTACCTTGGAGACTCCATTGAGTCTCCAGGGTACAATTGTATGTGCTAACTCATTAGTAATGCATTTTATGTCCTTAAAATAGTAAAGTAAGTTCAGATTTAATCAGAAAATAAATATTAGTTATATTAATTCCCCACTTACATTTCTGTGTTTTCCTGGAAAACAAAATGAAAAGGCTATTCACATGAGCAGCCTAGCCTGCGCTAGGGCAGCCTAACCTGGGTTAGGTAGCTCATGTGCAATGTTGGGTCAGCGTTCCTGGCATCTTTCAGCGCTCCCAGTGCTGACCTCCCTCCAAATTCTGCTTTTTACCCTGGCCTTTAGCCGAGGTTAAGTGTGCGAGAGCACGCTTAACCCTGGGGTCTTTGTGAACACTCGGGCTGCTTGCAGCCTGAGCAGATACAGAGATGGGTGCCTAGAGCACCCGTCTCCTGGGGGAATCCCCAATACATCACACTCATTGAGCAGTGTATTATGGGATTCCTGGAGGCCAGGGTTTGTATTCTTGGCCTCCAAAGATCCGCACTGCCAAGAGCAGCGTGGCTCATGTGGGAGTGCAGTCCATGCTCCTACCCAGGGGCGTAGCTAGGGGAGAGGGGGCCTGTGTTCATCCCTCTCTCGGGCGGCCCCCCTGAGTGAGGGAGACAATGAAGAAAATAGGGAGGGATGGAGCTGGAGGGCCTTCAGGAGCTGGGGGCCCGTGTTCTTTGAACACTTTCGTTCAATTATAGCTACGCCCATGCTCCCACCAACATCCAGTGATTGTCTGGGGGCAGGTAAGTTTTTGTAGCCTTGCCCCCATCTACTTGCCTGCCCCACCTCCAGTCGTGTGAATATCCTTAAAGTAGAATATGAATTTATTGTCTACACAGATGTGCGAGGGGAGAAGGAACGGAGGGAAGAGGAAGTGTATGGGTGGATGACACATTCCCAGTCCAATCAGCCATGGTCTGTTGGACAGAGAATGAGATGTCTGAACTAGACCAGGGATTCTCAATGTTGGGTCCCCAGATGTTATTGGACTTCAACTCCCATAATCCCCAACCAAAGGCCACTGGAGCTGGGGATTATGGGAGCTGAAGTCCAATAATATCTGGGGACCCAACGTTGAGAATCCGTGTACTAGACCATTGAGTTTGGGAGGCAGGATGGATACTAGTTCATAGGGCTAAGGAGGGATGGGGGAAAACCTCACCCATGATGCAGTGAAACAAGTATGGTGGCTGCCTGCTGTTGGTAGGAAATGGTTATCAAGAGCTGAGAAGGGTAGAATTGCTGTTTTAAAATCAAAATAACAGGCTGTTACCTGGGAAACCGGTCTAGGCAACTGAGGCCTATTCCTTTTTCTGGCTCTTCTCTCAATCCTTCTGCACCAGGGAGTTCTGGGAACACTCCCTCAAGGATTAGGGTCCTTCTGTTGAATGCCAGGTCAGTTCCCTCCCTGGCTTCTCCAAGAAAGGGCTGAGAGACATTCCTGCCTGCAACCTTGGAGAAGCCGCTGCCAGTCTGTGAAGACAGTACTGAGCTAGATAGACCAGTAGTCCGACTCAGTATTTGGCAATTTCCTATGTTCCTAAATGCGAAAATGTCTCTCAACCATGATTTAATTGTGGGTGAGCATGCTGACCTGGTATGTGTGACCAAGATCCCAGCTCTGCCCTCCAGGTTTCAAGATCCTACAGCAGCCCTGCCTTGAGGTTCGGGGAGGAGGAGTTGCGGTCATCGATCATGAGTCCATTCCCCTTTCCAGATGCCCGGTTAGGCAATATCAGAATTTTGAGTGTTTGTCCCTGAGGGTGGGCCTACGAGATAGGATAGGGATTCTTTTGGTGTACTGATCATCCCTCTGCACCTCAGTCTCCCTTCCTGAGCTGGCGGGGGTGGTCTTAGAGGTGGAGTTGGGTTTCCCTAGGCTTATTGTCTTGGGGGACTTCAATGTCCACGCTGAGGCCCCCCTAGCAGGAGCGGCTCAGGACTTCATGGCTGCCATGACAACCATGGGCCTATCTCAGTTGATGTGATCACAAGGTTAGATTGTCATGCACAAGGGACAGGGCCTTCTCTGTTGTTGCCCCTAGGCTCAGGAATGCTCTCCCAGTAACATTCGCTCTATGACAAGTGTGCCGGCTTTTAAAAACTACAACTAAATACTTTTTTAAATTTACTCAGGCCTTTACTTCCTAGAGGATCCAGGTTTCTCAGCCTTCTTGCATTTGTTTCTAATTGTTTCTTGGCATTTTATGGTTCTAATGTTTGATTTTAAGGTTTTAAATGTAACTTCTATGGAATTTTATTGTATTTTAACTTCTGTAAACTGCCTTGCAATGCATTATGAAAGGTGGTATAAAAATGAATAATAAATAAAAATAAACAAACATTTTGGGACCCATGTTTGAAAACCTTTGGGTTAACATTTTAGTCCCTTATGCTTCAGCCCTCGCCAATAGCAAAAGTGCAGGGAGATTGTATTTTGATGCAATGAAAATGTGAACAAATACCCACTCTTCCAGCTTTGCCTTTTTATCCTATGAACATCTTGATTTACATTTTTGTGTAGAAAATAGCACAAACTTCATGACGTTTTCTGAATACAAGCATTGCATCACACAGCAAGAACAACATAGGAAGTTGCCATATACAACTGGTTCATCTTGCTCAACTTTGGCAGCAACTTCTCCAACATTTCAGGCATGAGTTTTTCCCAGCTGTACCTGGAGATTCTGCCAGGGATTGAATTTAGCACCTCCTGCATGCTAAGCAGACGTTCTACCACTGAACTTCAGCTTCATCCCCAAGAACTTCATTACAGAATGAACTAGGGTGGTGTAGTGGGTATTTTGTGTTGGGCTTGGACCGGGAAGACCTAGCCATGAAACCCACTGGGTGGCTCTGGGCTGGTCACTTATCTCTCAGCCTAACCTACCTCACAGGTTTGTTGTGAGGATTAACATAACCAAGTACACCGCTCTGGGCTCCTTGGAGGAAGAACAGCATTTGAATGTAAATATGCATAATAAAATAAAGTTTGCCTGTTACATGCAATAGCCATAGCATGTCAACCAGCCCAGAGTGAGTTAATAGGATTCAGTTTTCCACTTCACAGTTACTAGTCTGCATCTTTTTTACTGCCGGAATATGGCAGCTTGTTATTTACAGCCACTGTGAATCATACCCAGCAATAAGTTAGGGATTGGGAAAGTGGTCAGTTAGGTGTTGATTATTTTATTTCAGATGCTTTCACATATTTCAGCAAAATGCCTCTTTCTTGATTGAAGCATGGTGTCATCTCTTAGCAGGGATCAGAGTCCGCCCTCACCTTTACTGGAGTTGACTTTTATTTTATTTTATTTTATTTTATTTGCTTTATATACCGCCCTTCCAAAATGGCTCAGGGCAGTTTACAGCACAGTAAAAACAATTAAAACAAGTTAACAGTTAAAATTAAACTATAGAAACAGAATAAATTCAAACAGCTAAAAAACCCTAGAAAAACCGGGCAGCAATTCAAAACAATTTAATACAGTTTGTCAATCATTAAAAAACCCTGGAAGGCCAGGCCAAACAGATAGTGTTTTAAGAGCTCTCCTGAAGGACAGTCATGATCTCAAATTACGGATTTCTGCCGGGAGTGCATTCCACAGCCCAGGAGCAGCTACAGAGAAGGCCCGCTTCTGCGTCGCCACCAGACGAACTGGTGGCAACTGGAGACGGACCTCCTCAGATGACCTTAATGTGTGGTGAGGATCATGCAGAAGAAGGCGCTCTCTAAGATATCTCGGACCCAAGCCGTTAAGGGTTTAAAGCAGGGTTTCTCAACGTGTGGGTCCCCAGATTTAATTGGACTTCACTAAGCCTAACCAAAGACCACTGGGGCTGGGGATTATGGAAGTTGAAGTCCAATAACATCTGGGGACCCACACGTTGAGAAACCCTGGTTTAAAGGTAATAACCAGCACTTTGTATTTTGCCTGGAAACATATCGGCAGCCAGTGTAACTGTTTCAAGACAGGCATCATATGGTCTCTCCGGGTTGCCCCATAGACCAATCTGGCTGCCGCATTCTGAACTAACTGAAGTTTCCAGACTACGATTTGTTATCTCCATCTTAATTCTGATGCCAGCTAGTGTTTGTTACATACAGCTGATAAGACCTGAGCTTAACTAACTCGAGGCAGATATTGTTGCCTAGGAATGCCGAGAGCATACAACCAGTGGTGAGACCTGAAGACTGACATTCCTTCCGGGAACTGGTATCTCCCTGGGAGTAGGCATGTTTTTGAAGCCACAAAAACCTCTCTCCTTCATCGGCACCATCTTGACCTTTTTATGCTATCCAACTAGAATGAAGTTATATAAATGAGTCTGACCATTGATCCTTCTCTGCTAGGAGTGCTGTTCTTGTGGTAGCAAGCATGAATTGTCCCCTTTGCTATGCAGAGTCCACCCTGGTTGGCATTTGAATAGGAGACTGCGTGTCTCCTTGTCGAGATTCCCCTTAGGGAGTACAACGTTATAGGTGACCTGATACCTTCGGTCTGCTAAAAGTAATGTTACATAAAAATCATCATTGACCCAGAAATTCCAATCAAAAGGGCAAAATCAAATTGTGTCGCATATCAGAATAAAAATCTACAATATAAAAGCACATGTGTTATTGATTCAATTTCTTACTATGTCTACTCTCAAGAAGCACCAAGGGAAGGGCATTGAATCTTGCCCTTGAGGAAGCCCAACGATAATTCGGAGATGTCAAAGTGTGAAGATAGAGTGCCGTTGCTCTCCCATCAGTCTTGGTTAGGGTTCTATAAAAGTTAAGAATTCAGCTCAAATTAAATTGCTGGTCTAGATCTAAAAAAATGATGCACAATCAGTTATTTGGCCTTCTCCCTGTTTAGCATACACAGATTGGTTGGAGATAGATCATAGGTAAGTAGTTCCTGGATAATGAATTTCCGCCAGCTAGAATGGAAATTATCACTCAAAGTAAGAGCGGCCAAACCCCAAAGGCATACTGTTCAATCTATGCTAATAGTTAACTGCCGTTATCCATAATCTGTACTCTTGCAAAGCTAGTCTCCAATACGGGTGTGCACAAAACCAGTTTGCCCGGTTCCGTTTGAGTCTGAACTGGACTCGAACTGGACTGGGCATGTTCAGTTTTGCACACCCCCAAACACCAGCCGGTTTGGCTCAAATTTGAGCCGGTTTTGGGGTTCCGACATTTAAAATAAATAAATAAATAAGTGTGTGTGTGTGTGTGTGTGTGTGTGTATAAACTCACCACCTCCAGGGGTGCTGCTGTGGCTGCAGGTGTGTGTGTGTGTGTGTGTGTGTGTGTGTGGTGTCTCTGGAGATCCCCCCTCCCCCGCCAGCCTCCTTGGTCTCATAATGGCAGTTTTTGGCCTGTTTCAGGCCTCTGTATAGTTGCAGTGGCCATTTTGGAGGCTGCCGCATAAGCTCATTGGACCCCTGTGTGACTGGAGAACCCCCGAACCAGCTGGGGGGTGGTGGTTTCCGCTCAACCTCGAGCTGAACTGGGGCTGGTTCGGTTCGAGGCTGGCTTGATGTCAAGCCCTCAAACCGGGCCTGTTCGATGTTGAGCTGGTTCGAATTCAAACCAATTCACGCATCCCTAGCCTCCAATCTCAGTACAGCACCGGTGACACACTTTGGTGTACTATAGAGAGACCCGAGAAACCTGGACTGTATAGTGGGTGGCTGCAGAGGCAAGCAGTGTGTGGCTTGCTTGGCCCCAAGTGCGCTGGTTCTTTTCCAGCACCAAGGAAGGAGGGAGGTGACTGTGGAGGCAGGAGATATTTGGCCATGAACCTGTTGGTTGGCTGCCATGGCCCCATGGAGCAGCTTGTCTTCACTGCACACTGTTGCCCAATGGTAGTGCCGCCCCTGCCTGGAAGGGGAGAGAAGTGTGCAGTGACTTGTGTGTTGAGAGCACGGTGACTTGCCTGCCTTGTGTGAAGGTTGTGGACATTACGTGGTGTCTAGATAGGCTGTTCGGCAGCGCTGGGGAGGAGACAGCTGTCATGGTGCACGTCGGCAACAACAATGTGGGGAGATGTAGTCGGGAGGTCCTGGAAGCCAAATTTAGGCTGATAGGTAGCATACTGGAGTCCAGAGCCCTCAAGGTAGCATTCTCAGAAATGCTACCTGTTCCATGTGCAGGTACAGTGAGACAGACTGAGGGGTCTCAATGCGTGGATGAGACCTTGGTGCCGGGAGGAGGGGTTTAGATTTGTTAGGCACTGGGATACATTTTGGGGCAAGCAATGCCTGTACAAAAAGGACGGGCTGCACTTGAACCAAGATGGAACTAGACTGCTGGTGCTTAAAAGCAAAAGGGTTGCAGAACAGCTTTTAAAATGACGCCTGGGGAATAGCCGACAGAAGCTGGGCAGTATCTGGTTCGACAAATGCCATCCCTTAAGGTGTGAGGGTGTAAAATATTCAGACAAAAAAGAAGGGGATAGAGCAGAGCCACATAAAAAGCACACAGGAGTTTGTGCTAACAAGCTTGAAAATCTAGGAGGAGCGTAGTCCTCCACAGAAACCCTGTCGGTGACAATACAAGGCCTGAAAGGAAATGTGCTACTGGGGACATGCTGTCGCCCTCCTGATCAAAATGCTGACAGTGACTGGGAGTTGCAGAAGGAAATCAGGGAGGCGTCAAGGAGAGGCAGGGCAGTAATAATGGGTGACTTCAATTACCCACACATAGACTGGGTAAATTCACAGTCAGGTAATGACAAAGAAGTCAGATTTCTAGATACGCTGAATGACTGTGTCCTAGAACAGTTGGTCTTGGAACCAGCCAGAGAGAAGGCGACCTTGGATTTAATTCTGAGTGGCATCCAGGACCTGGTCCGTGATGTCAGTGTCAGGGACCCCTTAGGGAACAGTGACCATAGTGCGATCAAATTCAGCATACATGTGGGGAGAGAATCACCAAAGAAGTCTAACACAGACACTTTGCATTTCAGAAGAGGAAACTTCTCCAAAATGAGGAGTATGGTGAAACGAAAACTGAAAGGAAAATCAGGAGAGTCACTTCACTCCAGAATGCATGGAGTTTACTCAAAACCACAATACTAAAAGTCCAGTTAAAATGTATACCCCAAAGGAGGAAAGGTACCACTAAGTCCAGGAGGATGCCAGCACGGATAACAGGTACCGTCAAGGAAGCCATAAAAGGGAAGAAGACTTCCTTCTGAAATCGAAAGGCCTGCCCAAATGAGGAGAACAGAAAAGAACACAGACTCTGGCAAAAGAAAAGCAAGGTGACAATAAGGGAGGTGAAAAGAGAGTTTGAGGCACATTTAGCTAAAAGCATCAAGGGGAATAACAAAAACTTCTTTAAATACATCAGAAGCAGGAAACCTGCCAGGGAGACGGTTGGACTGTTAGACAATGATGGAGTGAAAGAGATTATTAAAGAGGATATGGAGGTTGCAGAGAAGCTAAATAAGTTCTTTGTGTCTGTCTTCACGGCAGAGGATACTGAGCATATACCTGTTCCTGAACCAGGCTTTTTGGGGATGGAGGCTAAAGAACAGAGTCGGATAGAAGTGATAAGAGTTGATGTTCTAAACTGTCTGGAAAAATTGAAAGCTAGCAAATTGCCAGGGCCAGAAGGCATCCATTCAATAGTCCTCAAAGAACTAAAATGTGAAATTGCTGATCTCCTTGCAAAAATATATAACTTATCCCTGCAATCCGGCTCTGTACTGGAGGATTGGAAAGTTGCCAATGTGACACTGATTTTCACAAAGGGATCCAGAGGAGATCTGGGAAATTACAGGCTGGTTAGCTTAACGTCCGTTCCAGGCAAATTGATGGAAAGCATTCTCAAGGATAAAATTATAAAGCACATAGAACAACAGGCCCTGTTGGGAGAGAACCAGCATGACTTCTGCAAAGGTAAATATTGCCTCAGGAACCTTTTGGAGTTCTTTGACAGTGTCAACAGGTGTGTGGATCAAGGTGATCCAGTTGACATAGCATACCTGGACTTCCAAAAAGCTTTTGACAAAGTTCCTCATCAAAGACTCCTGAGAAAACTTAGCAGTCATGGGATAAGGGGACGAGTACATGTGTGGATTGTTAACTGGATGAAGGACAGGAAACAGAGGGTAGGGATAAATGGAGAGTTTTCTCAATGGAGGGAAGTAAGAAGTGGATCCCCAGGGATCTGTACTGGGACTGGTGGTTTTTAATTTATTCATAAGTGATCTTGAAGTAGGGGTAAGCAGCAAGGTGGCCAGATCTGCAGATGACACCAAACTCTTTCGGGTAGTGAAATCCAAAATGGATTGTGAGGAGCTTCAAAAAGATCTCTCCAAACTGGGTGAGTGGGCGACAAAATGGCAAATGCGGTTCAATGTTGGCAAGTGTAAAGTGATGCACATTGGGACGAAACCCCCCAACTTCAAGTATACGCTGATGGGATCTGAGCTGTTGAGGACTGACCAGGAGAGGGATCTTGGGGTTGTGGTGGACAGCTCGTTGAAAGTGTCAATTCAATGTGTGGCAGCTATGAAAAAGGCCAATTCCATGCTAGGGATCATTAGGAAGGGGATTGAAAATAAAACTGCTAATATTATAATGCCTTTATACAAATCTATGGTGTGGCCACTCCTGGAGTACTGTGTACAATTCTGGTCACCACATCTATAAAAGGACATTGTAGACCTGGAAAAGGTGCAGAAGAGGACAACCAAGATGATCGGGGTCTAGAGCACCTTTCTTATGAGGCAAGACTACAACACCTGGGGCTGTTTAGTTTAGAAAAAAGATGACTGTGTGGAGACTTGATAGAGGTCTATAAAATCATGCATGGTGTAGAGAAAGTGGACAGAGAGAAATTCTTCTCTCTCATGCACAACACTAGAACCAGGAGTCATCCCATTAAACTGATTGCCAAGAAATTTAGGACCAACAAACAGAAGTACTTTTTCACAAAACGCATAATCAACCCCCATGTGGCAAAGGGGTTATGGAATCCACCTCGCACGTTATTCTTTATTGTGATTTTTATAGGGAACCCTGTTTAAGACTTTTATCTCCTATGTTAGACAATTTGCCTGGCCGGTCTGATGAATTTTATTTAAATTATCTTTTAATTAATGAGGACACTGATATTATTTCTGTTATGGCCAAGTTTTGTTATATTATTTGTAAAATACGTACTGGTTTATTGTAAATGTTTGCTGGTCAATGACCGAATAAACTTATAACTAACTAACATAATCAACTTGTGGAATTCTCTGCCACAGGATGTGGTGTTGGCTACTAGTTTGGATGGCTTTGAGAGGGGTTTGGATAACTTCATGGAGGAGAGTCTATCAATGGCTACTATTCGGAGGGCTATAGGCCACCTCCAGCCTCAAAGGCAGGATGGCTCTGAATACCAGTTGCAGGAGAGTAACAGCAAGAGAGAGGGCATGCTCTGCAGTTGCTCTGAGCTTCTTAGGAGAACAGAACTCCTGAAGCTACTGAGCCAGATCTAGAGATGTAAAATGTTATGAAGCCATGCAAACCCCACCTCTTGAGGTCAGTTTTGCTGAGGGGTTGTAAGTCAGTAATAGAGCATCTGCTTGGCATGCAGAGGGTCTCAGGTTCTATCCTTTGGACCTCCAGGTAGGGCTGGGAAAGACCCCTGCCTGAATCCATGGAGAGCTGCTACCAGTCAGTGTAGATAATGCTGAGCTGGATGGACCCATGGTCCGACTCAGTATAAAGCAGCTCAGGGACGTAACTATAATAGGGCATGGGGAGACAGTTGTCTGGGGGCCCACTGCCTTGGGGGGGGGTTGCAGAGGCAAGTCACATGGCTGACTCCCCCAGCCGCACACCCGCCCGGGCTTCCATCAGTTGTAGTCATCCTCCAAAATTGATGTGAGTGTTAAGACCTGGAGCGACCAGAAGAGCATGTGTTTCTCTAGTACCATTCAATGATTTGCATCGTCCACAATTTACAAAACCTTTTCAAAAAATAATTTAGGATGATGTTTCTGTGCTTTTTGTTACCACTATTCAGCCTCATTTAAGATTTCTTTACTTCATGAGCTGAGCTTCAGTGAGGGGGAGCATTTTAAAATCTTGTCTCTGGGCCCACGACAACCTTGCTAGGCCCCTGAAGCAGCTTCATGTATTCACTAGCTGTTTTTGGCTCATCCTGATGAGACATAATGCACACCTTTTGCAGAAATGTTTTGATGGGAAGCTGTTTGATGGAAGGCAATAAGCAAATGCTGGCTGAGTTAAAATGTGTTAAAAGTTTTATTTTATTTTGTATTTATGAGCGGCAAGAAGCAGAGCCAGTTCCTGGCCTGGAACAACTATTGGCCGATGTGGAATTATATAGCTTGAAGTTCTGCCACAAATAAGTCACTAGTCCTGATGAGGTTGTGCTTTTACTTTTATGTCAGCATTTGCAGTGCTGAAGGGGGAGGTCATGGTTGCAAGGGTGCATTCCTTTTGGCAGCAGGAATGTTATTAATCTCAAATTTGCAGGAAAATCCTCAGTAGGAGAGAGGGCATGCCCTCAGCTCTTGCCTATGGGCTTCTCAGAGGCATCTGGTGGGCCACTGTGCGAAACAGGATGCTGGACTGGATGGGCCTTCTTGGGCCTGATCCAGCAGGGTTGTTCTTATGTTGGACATTTTGGACTCCATTTGGACACCTGCACATATGGTTTTGTGTATTTTGTTACTGCATTTTGCAGTTTCATATGGCCTTATGTTTATCCATGTTCACCTGTATGTTACCGATGTGGTTGTGTGCTATAATGTGTGTTTATAGCTGGTTTTTCATTTTGTTATGATATACATCATATACATTATTCTTTATTGTATTCATTATTTCTTTTGTCCACGGGTTTCTTTTCATTGTTCTTGTTTTTCCATTCTGTGGACCCCGTTTCCTTTCTTGATTCTAGTTGCGTGAGCACACAAGCGGTGGAGCCCTGAAGAGGCTCTAATTATCTGGGGGAAGGTTGGTGGGTTCCTGCTACACATACACATACACACACACACACACACACACACACCATCCTACTTTCGTCGTGTGAACGACGAGAGGATTGCTGGTCTTGTGGCAGCAAGCATGACCTGTCCCCTTAGCTAAGCAGGGTCTGCCCTGGTTGCATATGAATGAGAGACTTGATGTGTGAGCACTGGAAGATATTCCCCTTAGGGGATGGAGCTGCTCTGGGAAGAGCAGAAGGTTCCAGGTTCCCTTCCTGGCTTCTCCAGATAGAGCTGAGAGAGATTCCTGCCTGCAACCTTGGAGAAGCCGCTGCCAGTCTGTGAAGACCATCCTGAGCTAGATAGATGAATGGTCTGACTCAGTATATGGCAGCTTCCTATGTTTATATGTAGTTGGTACTGATTTATTAGCCACCTAACCCATCTGGTGGGCCACTGTGGGCCAGAAACAGGATTCTGGACTAGATGGGCCTTGGGCCTGATCCAGCAGGGCTGTTCTTATGTTCTTTTGAGAGAGAGAGAGAGAGAGAGAGAGAGAGAGAGAGAGAGAGATTGGTCCAAAGCTCTCACCCAGTGAGCTTCCAGCCCTAGTGTGACCCTTGCACTATAAAACACTACCTGTGTCTTACCCCTCTTCCAAAGAACATGGAAGCATATGTGGTTCTTCCTCCACCTTCAATCCTCACAACAAGCCTGTAGGGTAGGCAGGCTGAGAGATGGCGAATGTACCCAGGAGTGGAATGCTTCCACAGGGATATGAATGGTGGACTCCCCAGCTTCCATCATTATACACTAGCCCCAATGGCGGGTAGTTTCCGTGGATCGCTTGAGGCAAGTCGCAGATGTGCCGCCCCACTCTCCTCCCTAGCCTCACCGTCCAGGTCAGAGAGCAGTGCTGGCAGAGTGTGTATGGTCCCTGTATCTTGCTGCTGATGCGCTTTACCTTCCAGCACAAAGTTTGTCCACATTTGTTGCTAAGGAAAGCGTGGGACAGCTGGAGACAGGGACAGCGGCAAAACTGCACATGCTCAGAAGCTGAGGGGGTGGGGGGGACAGCGGCAGCATCATGCCAGGGCCACACAGAGGCCATTTGTGCATGCGCGGCAGCATCCAAAATAGCTGTCGTGACGAAAAACGGAGGCCCGAATGGGCTGGAAAACTGGCTGAACAGGCCAGAGGGTGTGAGAATGGAGGCCAGTGGGGGGAGGGGGATCCTTTGCGGACACCCCCCCCCCGCCTCGAGGACCTTCCCCTTTGGGGAAAAAAGGTAGATTAAAAAAAAAAAATTCATGAACCCCGCTGGGGTTTGGTCTGGAGCCGGACTGAACGGGGGGTGGTTCGGTTCAACGCTAAATTGAACTGGCTCGACATCAAACCCGTTCAACGTCAAGCCAGTTTGCACATCCCTAGACCAGACCTGGGAACACTGAGCAGTGGTGCAGGGAGGTGAGTGATACTTGCAGTGGGGGGTGAGACCCACAGTTGCTGCCCCATAGAGTACTCATCACCTAAGGCCTTTGCCTCCACTTGTCTCATGGAAGAGCTGCCCCTAAGTAGCTCTGGGCAGACTGACACTTTCTGTATGTTCAGGACTTTGAACACATGGACACATGTTTGTGTAGATGACTGTTCATGTGTTCATTTAAAAGTGAACCTGGGTACAGACCCCCTCAAATGCAGGGGACAGGTAGGAAAGTGTGCTTCTGTATGTGTGTTCAACATAAGAACTGTCTGTGTGAACAGATCTGTACACTGTTCTGTATGTGTGTTGAGCATAACTTGTGCATAACATAACATGTTAATTCTGCCATTCCCTAATTGGCTAGTCCATCCAACAGCATCTCAACCCTACTGCAGATATATGAACTTCTGCTCTGCTGTCAAAAGTGCAGGGTACAGTTTGTCTCCTCCTCTACCCCCACCAAAACATTCTTTGCCAAGAGAGGGCTGACACAGCACAATATGTTTAGCAGCAGCAAGAAGCATTTGCTGGCTTGACTTTTATGTCTTGGCTTAGCAATGGTAAATTGTAATGCTAGGTAGTTAGTATACAGTATTCCAAGAATGAGGTTGGGTACCCAGATCTCCAACTGTATAAATGAGCTTTTCCAAAGGACTGCTTTTTCACACATACACCTACCATATACTAACATTTGTATCAGCAGGCCTTCTCTGGGCACCCCTGCTGTTGAAGATGATACAGGTGTAGAGTTGTGATTGGCTGGGGAAAGGAATACGATGATGACTATGATGAATATTTATATATTGCTTTTCAGCAAAAG
Source organism: Hemicordylus capensis (assembly GCF_027244095.1). Lineage (NCBI taxonomy): Eukaryota > Metazoa > Chordata > Lepidosauria > Squamata > Cordylidae > Hemicordylus > Hemicordylus capensis. The sequence continues at coordinate 10,708,149 of NC_069660.1, forward strand.
TTCCCAAAGTGGTTTAGGAACATAGGAAGCTGCCATATACTGAGTCAGACCATTGGTCCATCTCGCTCAGTATTGTCTACCCAGACTGGCAGCGGCTTCTCCAAGCTTGCAGGCAGGAGTCGCTCTCAGCCCTATCTTGGAGATGCTGCCAGAGAGGGAACTTGGAACCTAGATGCTCTTCCTAGAGTGGCTCCATCCCCTGAGGGGAATATCTTCCAGTGCTCACACTTCTAGTCTCCCATTCAGATGCAACCATGGTGGACCCTGCTTAGCTAAGGGGTCATGTCATGCTTGCTACCACAAGACCAGCTCTCCTCTCCTGTCCTGCCATTGTTGGCTTACAACTCCCACTCTTCCTGTCTACTGGGCATTGTTGCCTAACAAGAGCTGGAGGGATGCAGCTGGAGGGATGCAGGGACTCCTGCACCAATCCTGGCAACATCCTGGACAATACAAGTCTCTTAGGGAAGGGGCTGGGATGAGGCTACCATATCACTTTCTCCCTCCATCCTCAACAAGAGTTGGCAGCTATGCAAACCACACTTTTATTCCTTTGCACCCATTGAAAACAGTCCCAGCACCTGTTTTGATTGGCATGGGGACCAGGCTGGGTGGAAACCCCGTCCCATACTCTGAGTGGAGGGATCGGAAGCGCCACAGCAGCACATCTAATAGCAGCAAAGAAGACCAGCTGGCAATGCCCCATGTGCACCTTTCATCATTTTTGAGCAGCTTTTGCTCATCATTGATCAGAAAAATCTATTCTAATTGGATCTCCCTGCCTGCTTTTCTCCACCCTGTCCCTGCTCTAAGGAGAGGAGAGGATGAATCCAGAGAGGAGCTGATGCTGCCTTGCGGTGAGGTGTGTGCCCCTCAGCACACTGTCGGTTCTCATTAGATGTCACTCATTTCTCCGCTGACAGTGGCTGTGCCCCCTAAAACATCTCCTAAGAACCACGCAGACGGCACTTTTGGGAAACACCTTCTAGGTTGGTCTCAGTGACATTTGCTCTTCAGCACATCCTGGCTTCCATTTCCAGCCTAGGGTTTTGCTGTTTTCACACTTCCCTTATCCAAACGGAGGCCTTTATTGAGCAGGGGAGGGGGGCGGGCTTTGCAAAATGGCCACCCTTTCATAGATAGTCTTTGTTGAGAATCCCGCCCCCCGCCCTTTCTTGCGATGTCTCTGCAGCTATTTGGAGGAGGAGGACAGCTCGACTGGGGGAGGGGGGCAGTGGTCAGGAGAAGCCACTGAGAAATCCTCTCCTGCTGCATGTCAAGACCCAGCAAGCATCCTTGGACTGCGATCTTGCAGCCCCCCTGCGTACTATGTAAGAAAAGCCCTGATGGATCAGGCCAAGGGCTTTTCTAGTCCAGTGTTCTGCCTCACACGGTGGCTGACCAGGGGCATCTGGGAAGCCTGCAAGTGGGGGAAAGAGGGCAACCTGCCTAGGGTTGCCATATCCAAGCTTCCCAAATCTGGGTGGCCTAATTTGCATTTTATGCAAATTATGTGGCAACTAATTGGCATTTCATTTTTATTTATTTATTTATTTATTTGACAGATTTGTATACTTTCCCCTCCTTGTGATCGAATGCCTTCCCATGTGATCAAATCCAGAGTAAAATCCAGGCAGTCCGGACAGTGCATTTGAAATCTGTATAAATCCATGTGGAATTTAGCAGCCGGGTGGAGAAGCCAAAATCCGTGGGCTACCCTAAATCTCAGGGGACATGGCAACCCTAAACCTTCACTTCAATTGGTGTTTCCTAGCACCTGGTGTTCAGGGACATGCCCGCTCTGATCCCGATGGAAATACGCAGCTATCTAGGCTAGTAGTCATTGATAGACCTGTCTTCCTTGAATTTGTCTTAATTCCTTTTAAATGCCATCTAGATTGGTGGCCATCACTACATCCGATGACACTCAGAGTCACCCAACATAATAGATTGGTTGCATGCTCAGGACAGTCAAATGGAAATAGTTTCCCCCCACATAGCAAGTAATTTAATGACAAGATTTGTTTTGATGGCCACTAGCTTGGACGGGGAAGAGCCATCGCCCAGTGGTGGGACATCTGCTTGCATGCTGAAGGGGTCGGCTTCAGTCCCGGACATCCCCAGGTAGAGCTAGGAAATGTCTGCTTAGAAACCTGGAGAAGATCTGCTAGTCCGTGTGGACCGGGGCTGCTCAATTTTGGCCCTCCTGCAGATGTTGGCCTACAATGCTTGTGATCCCTGGCTATTGGCCACTGTGACTGGGGATTATGGGAGCTGTATTTAAAAAACAGCTGGGGGGGCCTAAGCTGAGCAGGCTGGACAGTGCTGAGCTAACCGTACCCATTATTTGAGCTGCTATAAAGCAGCTTCCTTCCCATGTGACCAATGGTTTTCAAATGCCATCTGGCCAAGGTTCCTTTCAAGTCTGCCCTTCTGTGATTCTGTCAGTTCCTTGGTTCAGATCCCACCTACCACTAACTCACGAGAAGGCCTTAGGGAAGCCACTCACTTTCAGATTGGCTCCCCAACCACAGTAGGGGGCTAGGAGTACATATCTTATTCCCTAACGGAATACTTTGAATGCTCAGAAGTATAAATTATTAGGTTGTGCACACGACCGTTTCTGGGGACAGGGAGGGTGGGGAATGGCGAAATGCAGAGTTGAACCTATTTCACCCCCAGATGATCAGTAGTCTCCACTTTGGTGCGCCATTGCGCCCTCCACATGATCCTCACTGTCCTGGTCTCCAGGCCTCCAGGATTCCTGGCTTCCAGGTATACCACAATGTGATGCCTTGCGGGAATCCCCTGTGAGACAGGCACTTTAGGCTCCTGTGTGTGCTTGGGCTCTGTGCAGCCCAAGCACGTGCGCATGCACACACACACACACACACACACACACACACACACACACACACACTCACTCACTCACTCCACCCCAGCCCTGGGATTGAGGGTGTCCTCTAACCCTGGTTATGGGCCGGGGTAAAAAGTTGGGCTTGTGGGAGCGGAAACGCTGGGATTGGGAGTGACCCTGGTACTCCACATGAGCAACCCAACCCAGGATGGGCTGCTTGGGTGCCAGTGTTCTCTCATGTTTAGCCTACTTTCCAGTAGGCTTCTGAGATCACCTGGCATTCTATCGACTTCGCAACGCCTGGACCAATATGAACCAAATTGGGTACACTTGTAGGGACACATAGGGACACTTCAACGGCATAGGTTGTGATGATGTCATCCACCCCGATCCAAGATGGCAGACACATAAACTTTTGAGGCGCAAGTGGGCTAACTTGTGAACCACGTAACCAATTCGAACCAAATTTGCTACAGCTGCAGGGACACATAGGGATGCCCAAATGGCATGGTGTGTGATGATGTCATCCACTCCAATTCAAGATGGTGGTTGTGTGAATATCAGAGGTGCAAGCAGGCTAATTTGTGGACTGTCTAACCAATTTAAACCAAATTAGGTACAGTTGCAGTGAGTGACACACAGGGACACCTCAATGGCATAGTTTGTAATGAATTCATCCACACTGATTCAAGATGGCAGACATGTAAACCTTTGAGGTGCAAGGGAGCTAGCTTGTGAACTGCTTAACTAATCTGAACCAATATTGCTGCAGCTATAGGGACACCTCAATGGTGTAGTTTGTGATGATGTCATCTACCCCAATCCAAGATGGCAGACACATGAACATTTGAGGCGCAAGTGGGCTCACTTGTGGACTGTCTGATTTGAACCAAATGAGGTACAGTTGTAGTGAGTGACACATAGGGATACCTCAGTGGTGTAGTTTGTGATGATGCCATCCAGCCTGATTCAAGATGGAGGAACTATAAACTTTTGAGGTGCAAGTGAGCTAACTTGTGAACTGCTTAACTCATTTGAATCATATTTGCTACAGCTGTAGGGACACATAGGGACACCTCAACGGAAAAGATTGTGATTATGTCATCCACCCAATTCAAGATGGCTGATGTAAATTTTTGAGGTGCAAGTGCACTAACTTGTGGACAGTCTAACTGATTTGAACCAAATTTGCTACAGCTGAATGGACACATAGGGATGCCCCAATGGTGTAATTTGTGATGATGTCACCCACCCCAATCCAAGATAGCGGATTCATAAACCTTTGAGGCACAAGTGCACTAACTTGAGGACTGTCTAATGGATTGGAACCAAATTTGGAACAGCTGTAGTGAGTGACACACAGGGACACCTCAATGGTGCAGCTTGTAATGATGACATCCACCCTGATCCGAGATGATGGACACATGAACATTTGAGGCTCAAGAGATCTAACTTGTGGACCTCAGTTTACACCAAATTTAGTCCAGATGTAGAGGAAGTGAAAGGAAAGTAGGCTGATTAGTTTTTACTAGTACAACTTGTTTTCATTTGTGTGCTGAATGAGTTTTGTTCTAGGCAGCAGTATCACAAGAGTGTGTGCACACATGCATTCAAGTTATGCCTTCCTGATTCAACCTGAGCAGGAGCTAAAATTAATTGAGCGGACACAAAAAAACTTGTGAGTGCATGCACGTGTGTACGCCTTAGAGGGAACACTGTTGTGTGCATAGCCTCATTATGTATTATGATTATTACTGTTATCTTTGGCAGCTAATTTCTGTAGTGGTTTGGAGGGGTGGAGCAGCCACCTAATGGCGTAGCAGGGAAATGACTTGACTAGCAAGCCAGAGGTTGCCAATTCGAATCCCCGCTGGTATGTTTCCCAGACTATGGGAAAGGCCTATATTGGGCAGCAGCGATATAGGAAGATGCTGAAAGGCATCATCTCATACTGCGCGGGAGGAGGCAATGGTAAACCCCTTCTGTATTCTACCAAAGACAACCACAGGGCTCTGTGGTCTCCAGGAGTTGACACTGACTCGATGGCACTTTGGAGGAGTGGAGCGGCAGGGAAGGTTAGCAGCAAGAGTAACAGCCAGGAGGATGTACAGCCAACTGACAATTTCCTTCCTCTACTAAAGAGCTTCTCTGTTGAGGGCTAGTCTGTTATGAGCCCTTCCCAGAATGGTGAGGGTCTGTCTGCTCTTCAAGCCTCTCCATTTCCCCCTGCCTATAGGAATAGCTTGTCGGGGAAACTTCAGTTTTCGGTGCCAGCAGAGCAGGGCTGCTTGCCATGCAAATTGTGTGGTGTGGGGCTCTTAATGTCTGCACTTAGACCTGAGAGCTCCTATTGTCTTAAAAAGGCAAATAAACGCCAGCTTGGTCCATTGAAACTGCTACCTGTTCAGTATGCTGGCAGCCCGAAAGGAAAGAAGTGTGGATTCATTCCCTGCGCCAGCATCTTGGGTCTCACATCGGGAATTGGGGAGTACAAAATGTTTCTGTTCAGTTTGAGCATCTTCCGCTGGGCAACTGCCACTCTTGATGAAGACATGTCATTTTGGAGTGTTTTCCCAAGAAACAAATGGGGCGATGGGTTGATTCACACATGCACAGATATTGCTTGATTTCTCACGGCTCAAATGACTCACCACCAAACGTGTTTACTGACTCAGTCGCAAAGCACTGTGTTTGGGGCAGTGACTCTCTCTGGAGGCTGAGTTGGTGCGCTGATGCTCACTGGTTTGCAGAATGGATGACTGTTCTTTGTGTCACGTGGTGGCCATATTGTGGGCCCTGGCTAGCAGGATGCTTGGATGCATGCTTGCATCAGTGCCAAGACACTAATTTGGCTCATGAGCATCTGCAGATTTTCAAAGCGTCTCTCTTGGCAGCAAAAGAGGTATTATACGTCTCTTGTCATGAATGATATGGTCAGGGATAGCCCCTCCTATCTTTTTCTCTTGTGAGTTTTTCCAGTGGAAATGTAACCAGAGCATGCCCACTCAATTGTACGGGGAGGAGAACTTGTGGTAGCAAGTATGAATTGACTCTTTTGCTAAGCAGAGTCCACCCTGGTTTGCATTTGAATGGTAACTATATGTGTGAGCACTGTAAGATATTCCCCTTAGGGGATGGAGCTGCTTTGGGAAGAGCACCTGCCTGCTTGCATGCAAAAGGTTCCGAGTTCCCTCCCCAGCATCTCCAAGACAGAGCTGAGAGAGACACCTGCCTGCAGTCTTGGAGAAGCTGCTGCCTGTTTTTGTGCTGACGATACTGAGCTAGATGGACCAATGGTCTGACTTGGTCTGTGGTAGCTTTCCATGTCCCTGTGGGAGTTCTTGGCCTACAACATCTGGTTGCCCAAGTCTGAGAACCCTTGCAGTAACTGAACCTTAATGTGGCTGGAATCAGCTGTGTGTGTGTGTGTGTGTGTGTGTGTGTGTGTGTGTGTGTGTTGGGGACATCTCTCGCAGGTACACCTTGTATCCCCTCTGTGCTTCAGTAGCACTGTTGTCTTTCTTTGGCCACAGCATATTTCTTCTTAAAGAAACAAATCGTGGCTGACATCCAGACTGATGCTGCACTAGTCCAAGGAAGTTATGCTAGCCGGTTCTGCTCAGCCAGGAGCATGTGTTCCAGACCACTGATGCCTTTTTAAAAAGTTTTAAATTTTTTTTTGTATGGTGTGTTTTGTCTATTTTATTCTGTTGCTGTTCTATTGTGAGCTGCCCAGAGAACAACTTTTTATAGGGCTAACAAATAAAGCTGTAGTCATTATGGTTATTATGAGACCTGCGACATGCTTCCTGTTGTGAAATCTCCTCTTCAGTTCACGTATATGTTGGAAGCAGTGACCCAAAGTTATCCCCTATCCTTGCACAAGCGGATGAGGAACTCAAGAGGCTGGCCACCTTTGAGCAACCACTCAGCTGCGTGGTCTTCTTGGGTGGGGGCATCATTGCTCTAGTGCAGCATTAGTCTGGATGTCGGCCAGGGTTAAACTGTAAATAATTTGTACAAGTTGATCTGTAACTCTGATTTGGAGCTGTAAATATAATATGATAGAATTATAAATTAAAACCTTAACAGGTTTCCCAGGCTTTCAAAGCTTATGGGGATACTCCGCTACGCTCACTGTTGCTGATACTCTGAATACCACCCAGGCCGGCTCCCTTTCAGCACTGCAGGATGTTAAGCTTGAATATTTATTTATGGGATTAAAAAAAACCCCACACCACTATGAGATTTTGCAGGAGTTTTATTTATTTATTTATTTATTTATTTATTTATTTATTTATTTATTTATGCATCAAATTGTGGTGAAGTGTCCTTTGCAGAGATCGCCTAGAGGTCTACATACTAGCCATCTCCATGAGAAAGCCATGCCCTTTCCATCAGACAGCGAGGCTGTACACATGTGCAGTCCAACCCAGGTTAGGCTGATCCCAGCGCTGCCTTTCTGGGATTTTTACCTGCCCTTTTACCTGGGTTAAAGAGCACTTGAGGGCCCTTTACCCCAGGTACGGGGTTGTGTGTGTGCTCGGGGCGCACGCAGCCCGAGCGCACACAGAGTCGGGCGCCTAGAGCACCCGACTCAATGCACCGTGCTGCGTGCGCAGTGCATTTTGGGATTCCTGGAGGCTGGGACTCACCTCCAGTGATCTGCACTGCTGGGAGTACTGTGGATCATGTGAGTGCACAATGGCGCACCGAAGATGAGCTCCTTGCTCATCTGGGGGGAAGGTAGGTTCATCCCTGCCTTCCCCCTCCCCACCAAATTCCTGTACAACCTTACAAACAGACTGTACAACCTTAGTGATGAACGTTCATTGGTAAATTAAGTTCATGGCCAGTTAGGCATTTTGAGTGTGCACCTGCAGGAAAATGATTCCATTATGTCTTAAGAATGAATTGCGATTGTGCGGTCAGATCAGTAGAGCAAAAGCCTCAGGCATGGAGGAATTTGCTGGACGTGTGCAGGATAACCCACTTCTTTCATGTGACCCTACAGCTGTGGATATGAAGGCAGGAATTTAAATTTCATCTTCTACCAAACAGGAATCTCAAATTATATGTACTGGAAAATAGGGCAGCTTTTTGTTTTCATCCAGGTTCTTTTGGGTTTTATTATTTCTCTGTTGCATACCACTTGACTGAGCAGTGGTTAACTTTAAAGCATTTGGAAGGATTTTGCATGGGTGTGTGTTGGTGGAGAGGTATACAAATAAACAGTTAGTTAACCATGAGCACAGTATCAATAGAATGCATATTGTCCTGTCCTGGTTGCAGCACCATGGACAGCTCTTTGGGACCGGTTGCTCCTTGGAGCGGCAGCCTTCTGGAGTCTGGCACTCCTTTTCCATCTGTCCTGCCAAGCTTGCTATCAGCACTGGTGTGCAGATATCTGGGGTGTGTGATGGTGAGCTGGCTTTGCATTCTGAGGCTCAGGCCCTGAGGGGCTACTCTGGGGACTCCAGCTCCAGAGTCCAGCTCCAGCAACCCTCTCAGGGTGAGGGGGATCCGTGAGAGGAGAGCTGGTCTTGTGGCAGCAAGCATGACATGTCCCTTTAGCTAAGCAGGGTCTGCCCTGGTTGCTTATGAATGGGAAACTTGATGTGTTAGCACAGTAAGATATTCCCCTCAGAGGATGGAGCCGCTCTGGGAAGAGCATCTAGGTTTCAAGTTCCCTCCCTGGCATCTCCAAGAGAGGGCTGAGAGAGATTCCTGCCTGCAGCCTTGGAGAAGCCGCTGCCAGTCTGTGAAGACAATACTGAGTGAGACGGACCAATGGTCTGACTCAGTATATGGCAGCTTCCTATGTTCCTATGATAGCCCTATCCTCCATGAATTTGTCTAACCCCTCTTTTAAAATGATGTATATTAGTGGCCATCACCACATCCGTGGTGACAATACTGAGCTAGATGGCAATACTGAGCTAGATGGACCAATGGTCTGATTAAGTATATGGCAGCTTCCTATGTTTTGGTCTGGTGTCAAGATCCGGGCTGGGCTGGTGCTGGTTCTACCTCCTCAGCGTATGACTCAAGAATTGGTACTGTGAGTGGAGGCGGTGACAGACCGGGCCATGACACAGACTAGATTAAAAATCTTGGCTGTAACATGTGCACTAGTGTTAGGGTTTATACAAGTTGTTTGCGCCTTCCACTGTCTGGCATATGCTTTCTTCGCAGCATAAAAGTAACAGATAGTCTTGAGGAGATTTAGAGTATACCTCCACTTACTTTAACAAACAACATTTTGGCTTGGGTGTGGAAAAAAAGATGGGAAATTTCCTCAAAGAAACAATTACCGTCTTCTACAATTGTGTTGCTGTATTATTAATCTCCCACATATTGAAAATAAAATTAAAATCTTTTCCAAAGGTCCTTTCTTTGGAATTCTGCAGGTAGGCTACTGCTGACTAGAGAAATGGAATTCTTTGGGCTGGCTCCCACATTAAGAAACAGTATCCGGACACATTAGCCTATGCTTCAGGTTAAGTCCACTTGTTTTCTTGGGTGTCATTTGGTATCGGAGATCTTTTTAATGACCTTTTATCTGCTGTATTTGATGTTTTTCTGTTTATCTGTTGGTTTGTTTTGCTGCTTGAATTGATTTTAGCTGTTTAATTTGCTTTTGCTGTTTATTGCTTTAATCATTATCTGTAAACTACCATGGGTGTTTGAGTGGCACTATAGAAATGTAGCTCATACATATTTTGTTGGTTGAATTGCATTTGTTTTGTTTTTTGAAGCTTTTTTTTACAGCAAAAGTGGGGTAAAACTTTTATTATTATTTTTAAAAGAAGGATACCATAGTGCCATGTTGTCCGTAACAGAGATTCCCAGATGACTATAGCTCCCATCATCCCCAGCTGCAATGACCTTTGTTTGGGAATGATGGGAGTTGTAGTAGTATCTGAGAATCCCTGTTGCAGGGAACACTGCCATAGTGCAGGGGTGGGGAACCAGAGACTCTCCAGCTGTTCCAGAACTACAACTATAGACAATGTATACGGCTAAGGATGATAGGAGTTGTAGTCCAGCATCAAGCTCAAGAGCCTCAGGTTGTCCACCTCTGCTATAGGACATCTGTTTATATTTTGGCATTCCTGGGGAAGGAAGAATGGGTGGGAGAGCTGGCCTTGTGTTAGCAAGCATGAATTGTCTCCTTTGCTAAGCAGGGTCTGCCCTGGTTTGCATTTGAATGAGAGACTACATGTGCAAGTACTGTAAGATATTCTCCTAAGGGGATGGGGCTGCTCTGGGAAGAGCACCTGCCTGCTTGCATGCAGAAGGTTCCAAGTTCCCTCCCTGGCAGCATCTCCAAGATAGGGCTGAGAGAGATTCCTGCCTGCAACCTTGGAGAAGCTGCCGCCAGTCTGTGTAGACAATACTGAGCTAGATGGACCAAGGGTCTGACTCAGTATATGGCAGCTTCCTATGTTCCTGGTGTGAAGGGGGAAGCATTTTGGCTCAGTCCAGGTTCTTTCAGACGGTGCCACTTTTGTCTTGCACTTGGCCAGAAGCTGTGAGTCTGCAGAAGTCTCACATGGCCAGAAATAGCTCAGCTGAGTTGGTGTGGAAGATCAGTCATTTCTCATTCTCCAAAAGCCTTGGAACAAATTAAATAGAGTTTAATTGAAGCCATGTTTTCCTTGCCTCTGCTCTTTCTTGGGGAAAGGATTAAATTAACTTGGTACTGAGGAAATGAGATGCTGAAGTCTACTGATTAGTGCTCGAGAAATGGAATTTGTAGCACATGGGAATGTGGAAGAGTGCAGAGGTCCCTGTTGGGAAATGTACTGTGGCTGGTAATTGCTAGGTGGTTTTATTGTGATTATGGATAGGTTTTTTAGGATTTTATTGGGGTTTTTTGTTTTTGTTTCAATGAATGTGTGTTTATGGTACTTTGTACACAACTTGGAGCTTTTTTTAAAAAAAAAAGTGGTATATACCTTTAGCAATAATAATAATAACTAGCTCCGCTGGGCGCAGAGCATCTGCTCCTCGTTTGCCTTAGCTGTTATCTCTCTGCACCACCCGCCGGCGCTTGGCCAGCTGCCCTCCCACTGGCCACCCCAGCCCACCATCACCTCCAGCCTGGCACCTCCTGCCGGCAGCCACCTTTTCTCGCCGGTTGGCCGTCCATCCACTTCCTCCGGCCCACCCCCAGAGTTCCTCCTGGCAGCCAGCTGGCCCGCTTCCTCCTCCTCTGGCCCACCGCTGCACTTCCTCCCGTGGGTTGGCTGGCCCGCCACCACCTCCAGCCTGCCGCAGCGCTTCCTCCCAGTGGCCGCTCTGGCCACCTGCCTGCCAGCTGCGGCCACTCTGGCTGCCCTCCTGTCCACCAGTCGAGGCTGGCTGCCCACCCGCCGCCATCTTCTTTGGCCACCGCCACCACCGCCATCTTTTTTTTCTCTAACCCATTCCGTGGCTATCCGGCAGCTCTCCGAACTCTTGCGAGAGCTGCCACGCATGGGATGAGCCATGGGTATGCCTTAGAGAAATGAAGAAGAAGAAGAAGATGAAGTAGATGAAGAAGAAGAAGAAGAAGATGATGATAAGAATAATAATGAATAATATAATGGCTGACATCTAGACAAACAAAGTTTGAATGCTATCTGAGAAGCTTCCAGGTGCTGCTGATGGTTTCGACTCATGTAGCACTGGCAAATGTGCAGGCCTGGAACACCGTCCTTATGAGGCTGCAGCATCTGGGGCTTTTTAGTTTGGAAAAAGAGGCAGCTACAAGGAGACATGATTGGGGTTTATAAAATTATGCATGGAGTAGAGAGAGTGGACACAGAGAGAAATTTTCTCCTTTTCTCACAACACTAGAACCAGGGGTCATCCCCTGAATCTGATGGCCAGGAAACATAGGACCAACAAAAGGAAGTACCTTTTCACACAGCACATAATTAATCTGTGGAATTCTCCGCCACAGGATCTGGTGGTGGCCACTAGCTTGGATGGCTTTAAACGAGGCTTTGACAAATTTATAGAGGACAGGGCTATCAGTGGCTACTACGAATCTGGTGGCTATTGGCCAGCTCCAGCCTCAGAGGCAAGATGCCTCTAAATAACATTTGCAGGGGAGCAACAGCTGGAGAGAGGGCATGCCCTCACCTCTTGCCTGGGGGCTTCCCCATGGCATCTGGTGGACCACTGTGGGAAACAGGATGCTGGACTAGTTAGGCCTTGGGCCTGATCCAGCAGGGTTAGGGGTAGACCCAGCCTAGCAACATCTGGGATCCAAGTTTGGGAACCCCTGAGCTAAATGGACTCATGATTGGACTTAGCATAAGACTACTTTATATGTTTCATATGTTGTCACACCTTCTGAGCTTTTGTTGATAGGGCAGCATAGTTCTAAGGCAGCGTACATTTCTTCTATCCACTTTTGGGGCTATATGGATTGGCCTTAAAATGCTAGTGATGAGAGAGGAGATATTTGTCTGCAAAGACATGCTACTGACTTTTGGAATGTTGCAAAGTCTGAATGGGAAAAAAAATAGCCTTCGTGTTTAATTTGAAAGTAAGGAGAAGTACATGTGCGTGTCTGTCAACACTGCCTGCTCGCCTGAAGTATTTATGGCCAGCCTTTATTCTTGTAATGTCATCAATGTATAATTGATGGCATCTTAAAATGCATTTATGGCTCCTAATCTGTGCATAAATAACCACAGATCAGATTAAATTACGACCTGGGAGTTTTCTTGCTGGACCAAGATGAAGGCACCAAATCCCTTGGTCACCAAAGGAAGGGGATCTCTTGTGGCATCTCTGAATGGTACTCTGAGCTCCTTGTTTCTCTTGAAAGAAAACAGACCTGTAGCTTGGGAAGCAAAGTCTCCTTGGCAACCATGGCGATGCGAAACATTCCAGACTGGAATTTATTATCATAATTAGGCTGTAGGAGTATGTGAAGATGCTCTTCTCCGATGCTGGATTTACTGAGATGAACCTGGTGCTGGAGGCGTGCTGGAGAGCAGCTAGGAATCCAGGCTATGCAGCTAGATATCTCCCCTATGTTAAGGGGAGTTGTCTGCTTAATTTATCATAGAGTGACAGTGATGGATCTGGGAAGGGCCAGCCCACCCACCCCACCCAATGTCTGTTTATATCGTGCTTTTCTACATAGGCAGGTATTCAAAGTGGCTGATAAGGTTTGTTCATGAAACAGTAAACCAGGGTTAAACCAGCCAGCATGTTACTGAACATTTGCTGGTGTGCCTTGCTGACTCACCAAATCAGCTTCAAAAGTGTGGAGTTTAAACTGTCACTCTTTTGTGCACCAGGAAGGATGCATTCTTTCCAATGCATTATGAGGCAAGTTGGCTCCAAAAGCAGGATCTTCCTTTCTTGGATCCAGCTTGGTCCCTTAGGTACTGGGAGGGATGTGTCCTTCCTTGTGCATAAGGGAAGAGCCAGCTCTAAAAGCGGGGAGTTTTTGGATTCAGTCCACACCCTTTTTCAAAGGGAAGGGGCATATTCTGGACCAGATTTGCTCCCTTATACACCAGGAGGGGGTGCGTCCTTCCGGATGCATTATGTATTTCCAGCATTCATATACCACTTTTCAGGTAAACCTCCCAAAGCAGTTAGCATAAAACCATAAGTAAAACAAAACATACAAGAAGCAATATGTTTACATCTTTTTATGTTGTGCTCATTAGGCTTTGTCTCCTCTCTCCTCTCTCTTCCCCTCAGAACAAAATGGTGAGTGATGGTTTGAGTTGGTTCCAAAATCGGGGAGTTGATCCCTACTTTGGGATCCAGCTCTCTGCCTTATACATCAGGAAGGTTGTGTCCTTCCTAGTGTGTAAGGGAGGGAGTGTGCCACCGAGTTGGTGTTGACTCCTGGTGACCACAGAGCCCTGTGGTTGTCTTTGGTAGAATACTGGAGGGGTTGACCATGGCCATTATAATCGAATGCTTAAATGCCTTGCTTTTGGTGCTTACTCAAATAAATTAATAAAAATCACACCTTTTGCTTTGCTGCAGCAAAAAGAAGAAAATAAAGGTGTGACTGTATTGCAACCCATTTTTAAAATTCAAGTGTGCCTCAGCTTGAAAAAGTTTGGGAAAACACTGCAATAAACCATAACACAGCATATTAAAAGAAAATGACTATCTGGAGACAGCCAGCTTAAGGTTGCATTAAATATATATGAGAGAAAAATCTCAAAATCGCCAATTAATCCACAAACCAAGTCATTTGGAAACCGAAACAACCACAATGTCTCTCACTCACTGCTATTGCTCTCCTAGCCGTGAGCCGGGACTATCGAATTATCACTCGCCTCCCTTCCTCCCACGAGGAGGCGTGTGTGCCAGATCGGCTCTACTTCTACAGAAAAAGGAGAATCGTGGATGCTCTTGCCCTGAGTGCAGTCCTAAAGGGCCAAAGCCCTTTGATGTCCCGCACAGCAGCACTGTGAGAAGTAAGCACTGAAGGCATTTCCCTCCTTGGCAAAGAGCAGCTTCCGAAAGGCCCTGATCCATATTGGGACTGTGGTGGGGTAGGGATACAGTCTCCTGTTCCCTGCCAGTCCTGATTTATAGGCGATGTGAGCCATTTAACATTTTTTTAAAAAATACCCCTAAAAGAACCCCTGGACACTTGCAAAGCATGTGCTTGGAGATGCGGTTGAAGCTCAGTGGTAGAGCATCTGTTCAGCATGCAGGAGGCCTCAGGTTCAATCTCTGATATCGCGACGTAGGGCTGGGAAATACTCTTGTCCAAAATGCTAGGGCTGCTGCGGCCAGTCACTGAGTTAGATGGACCAATGATCTACTTTGGGATCAGGCAGCTTCTGATGTACCTACTTAGTTTGACCCTAATGTGACCACAAAAAGCACAGAGCGCCCCTTGTGCATCAGAACTTCCCCTCCCACATGTGCATTGAACTTATGGATTAGGGCATTTTTAACCTGGTTGCCTCCTGCCTTGAGCCTGCATGTTAGGGTGGGTTGAGTTTTTTGGGTTTTTTTAAATGGCAACATTTACTTCCTTGCTTGGACAGTGATGCTGCAGAATGTCAGATCTTCTGGTGGGAAAAAAACCCCTTCCTTTCTTCAGAGAGCTGAGGTGGTTTCACAAAGGTCTCCTTTCGGCTCTTAGGGCCAAGCTGCCCTTTATGTTAAGCATGACATTGGCCTCTGAATGCTTGGCTTTTGCTCCTAAATAGTAGCTGTGGTGTGGTTGTGGTCATGGGATGATAGTGATCCGCATCAGGATTGCCATTTTGGGGGAGAGGAGATACAGACCTTTCTGTGGTGCTGATCTGGATCTGGTACTCCCACCCCCCACCCATTGCTCTTTTCTCCAGGATGGAAAGTGCCTTTGGCCAGATACCTCAAGAGCCAGTGACATAAGAACAGCCCTGCTGGATCAATAGGCTCAAGGCCTATCTAGTTTAGCATCCTATCTCACACAGTGGTCCTTCAGATGCCACTGGGAAGCCCACAGGCAAGAGCTGAGGGCATGCCTTCTCTCCTGCTGTTACTCCCCTGCAAGTGGAATTCAGAAGCATCTTGCCTCTGAGGCTGGAGGTGACCTATAGCCCTCTGACTAGTAGCCATTGATAGACCTCTCCTCCATGAATTTATCCAAACCCCTCTTAAAGCCATCCAGGCTGCTGGCTGTCACCATATCTTGTGGCAGGGAATTCCATAGGTTAATTATGTGTTGGGTGAAAAGGTACTTTCGTTTGTCCTAAATTTATTGGCAATCAGTTAGAAACATAGGAACATAGGAAACTGCCATATACTGAGTCAGACCATTGGTCTATCTAGCTCAGTATTGTCTTCACAGACTGGCAGCGGCTTCTCCAAGGTTGCAGGCAGGAATCTCTCTCAGCCCTATCTTGGAGATGCTGCCAGGGAAGGAACTTGGAACTGAGATGCTCTTCCCAGAACGGCTTCATCCCCTGAGGGGAATATCTTGCAGTGCTCACACATCAAGTCTCCCATTCATATGCAACCAGGGCAGACCCTGCTTAGCTAAGGGGACAAGTCATGCTTGCTGCCACAAGACCAGCTCTCCTCTCCAGTTATTTTTTTAAATATTATTATCATTATTATTATTATTATTATTATTATTATTATTATTACATTTTCTATCCTGCTCTTCCTCCAAGGAGCCCAGAGCGGTGTATATTACATACTTCAGTTGCTCCTCGCAACAACCCTGTGAAGTAGGTTGAGACAGAAGTGACTGGCCCAGAGTCACCCAGCATGTATCATGGTCGAATGGGGATTTGAACTCGGGTGTCCTCGGTTCATCCCAGTTTCATGGGATGACCCCTGGTTCTAGTGTTATGAGAGAGGGAGAAAAATTTCTCTCTATCCACACCATGCATGATTTTATAGACCTGTTTCTTGTCTTCCTTCAGTCGTCTGTTTTCTAAACTAACAAGCCCCCGGTGTTGTAGCTTTGCCTTTAAGCCCCTTTGCTAGCTGCCTGTGGTCGGATTGCACCAGTGCACCTGGCATTGCTCCCCTTTATAAGAGCCCAAAGTTTAAAAGCCCAACAGGTGTGGATCCTACCCACCCTACTAGGCAAAACCGAGGTGCAAGATTTTACAGCAATTCAAAGTGAGCAAAACAACAGAGAGTAGCCAAAGGGAGAAGTGCACAAAATCCACATCACAAAAGCCACAGCCACACAATCATGTGAATAGCCCTTTAGTCTTGTGCAAAAGCTTTCAGATTCTAATTAGACAGAACCGCCCTTCTGAATAGATGTCTGTTTCTCCAGATCTTTTCTGCTTTCAACCAGCAATTAACCCACACATTTGGAAAGTCAGCTTCAAAGCCCACTTGTTAATTGGCTAGCCCAGTGGTTTGGTCCCTAGGTGTTGTGGGACTACAAGTCCCATAATCCCCATGCCCCACAACATCAGCGGACCCTAGGTTTGGACCCCGCCCCCCGGCCGGGCTAGATCCAGATTTGCAAGTGACATCAAGAGACAATTCTTCCCACAGGCTTTGAAAAAGAGAGATGTTTGCCCATGGGGAGGGTCAGTCATCACCTGTGCAAGAAAGAATAACATGATAGATCTTGATAATGTGAATATCTGAATCATAACTGCTAACATGTGATGTCTTAAATTATTATCTTTTCAAAACTGACTGCAGAACAGAGGCTGAATAGAGCATGCAACCAGGGCAGACCCTGCTTAGCTAGGGGGACAAGTCATGTTTGCTACCACAAGACCAGCTCTCCTGGAACAGTCACTTCCATAAAGAATCCAGTGGTGCTTTTCTCTTGTAAGTTCTGGAGTTGAAGAAGTCCAAATGTTAAATTAACTGCTGTCTTGATGAATCGCCAGGCACGTTTCAGCCCAAACAAGGCCTCCTTCAGTGGCGCTGCTTCAAAATACAGGCTGTGTTGGTACTCACTTCATTGTATCCACCAGATCAAGTAAGCCACCAATGATGATTGGACTCCATGAAGTTAGTGTCCAAGCTCCCTCCATGGAAACAGCAGGGTTTGAACCTGGGACCCTCTGCATGCAAGGGTATGTCTCTGCCACTGAGCTACAGCCTTCTACTGAGTCAAATCCTTGGAGCATCTAACTCAGTATTGTCTGCACTGACTGGCAGGAGATCTTCAGGGCTCCAGCCAGGGGTTTTTCTTTGCTCTCCATGTCTGCATTCACAGCTCTGTGGGGCCCTCTGCGAAAGGAAGTGACCAGATCCCATCTGAGTGTGTTGTTTTGTTCAATTCTCAATGCATTCTTGGATGCCTGTTCAGTGATGGGATTCCCTTTGGGAGTCGAAAGGTTTGATTGTGAATCCTCAGTCTAAGTCAGGCTTGGACGATTTCTGTTGCAGGCCAAACCTTCCTTCCCTCTGTTTTTGCTGTGTTTAAAGTATGCCAGAAGAAGAGTTAGCGATAATACAAGTGATTAATCTCCGCTGACTCTGGGGAATAATTTACGGTACTTGGCGATAGTGATTGCTGCAGCGTGATGGTCTGACTCCGCTTGTCGGTCCCAGGTGCAGCTTTGGCCGGAAATGTTGCCATTCTGCTGGTGAGAGACCGAGAGAATGATGATGAGTGCATGTGGCTTGGCTGAATCATGCCAGGCTATTCATGGAGTGGGGTCTGTGATTGGTGCTGATCTCGAAAGAGGGAGGTGCAGGAAACTGCATAGGAATACAGAAGCTACCAAGTGAGACCCTTGGTTCATCTAGCTCGCTTGTCCAAGGTAGCAGGCAGGAGTCTTTCTCAGCCCTGTCTCTGAGATGCCAGGGAGGGAACTTGGAAACTTCTGCATGCATGCATACCTGTTGGAGGGGAGCAAGAACAGGAGAGGGGGCATGCCCTCAGCTCTTGTCTGTGGGCTCCCTAGAGGCAGCTGGTGGGCCATTGTGTGAATCAGGATGTTGGACTAGATGGTTCTTGGCATGATTGTTTTGATTGTTTTAATGTTGTTTTTAGAATATTGTTTTAAAATTTTAAATTGTGTTTTAAATTTCTTGCTTTTAAATTTTTTTGTTTTTAATTAATGTTTTACTTTAATCTTGTAAACCACCCAGAGATGCAAGTTAAAGTGTGCAATCGAGTCGGTGTCGACTGCTGGCACCCACAGAGCCCTGTGGTTGTCTTTGGTAGAATACAGGAGGGCTTTACCATTGCCTTCTCCCACGCAGTATGAGATGATGCCTTTCAGCATCTTCCTACATTGCTGCTGCCCAATAAAAGTGTTTCTCATAGTTTGGGAAACATAGTTTGGGAATCCCAGCAGGGATTCGAACCAGCAACCTCTTGCTCCCTAGGCAAGTTACTTCCCCACTGTGCCATTAGGTGGCTAGGGTCTTATGTTCTAACCCCCATGAAAATCAAATTAAAAACCCAGCAGATAGAGGCAGCAGATAAGGCCCCCCCCCGACCAAGAACCTAATCTGAAATCTCTTAACTGCTGCAGTGATCTTGGTAGCAATTAGTGGTGATTTTCTGAAATTCCCTCCATTAAAAGAAGGACAGAAAGCACAGGGAATGGGAGAAATATCTAAAACAAGGGAATCTGTGCAGATAAGACAGCAGGAGAAAGAAAGCAGAAAGGTTTGTATTATGTTGGTTGCCAATACAGAATTACAAGTGGATACAGCCTGTCTAAGGAGTGGTATCTATCTGGGGAAACAACTTTTTAATTCCAAACCAGCAGCATATTTAGATAATATTCTTATCCCTAAATTTAGGCATCCATTTACTCTTGCCCGCCTAAATGGCCTTCCGACGGCTGTTAGGGATGGTAGATATAAAGGGACTCCGTTTAATTTAAGGATTTGCCCCTGTGGAATGGGTGTCGTAGAAACTACCCCTCATGTTATTTTATATTGTAAATTTTATAGCTATGCTCGTTCAAAACTAATTTCTCCTCCTTTGGGGAAGTTTCCAGGTCACTCTGATGAATTTTATTCAGAGTTTTTGTTATCTAACTTTTGTAAAGAGATCACTTTCAATGTGGCTAGGTTTTGCTACGTTGTTTGTATTATACGCTCTAGTCTTACGTAATTTTTTGTTGTTGTACAGTCTGATCTATGATTGTAATAAAGTTTATCAACATTTGTTGCCTTTCATTTATTTCTCCACATGGCAATGTAATCTCCATCTAAACAGGTTTAGACATTTCACTATAGTTTGCTGCTGTCTGGGGTAATTTTCAGGTTTATATGCAGTGTTCATATTGGGTATTGCAGTTCTTTTTTCGTATGTTTGCAGTGCACAGAGGCTCCTTGAGTCTTGTTTATTTCTTGTGCTTTTGTGTGTGTACTGCCAATGAAATTGCTTCTCAAAGCCTTCATTATGCAAAGAATGTCAGTTTTACTATTGAAATATTGGGAGTGTCGAGTTCACTTCTAGGCATGAGTTCAAGAAGGGAGGTTGATGAGCTGACGAATGAGAATATACAGCAAGTTTATGAGAACAATAAAAGACAAATCATGATAATTACTTTTTAAGGTTGTTTTTAAATATATATATATATACAGTTCTTTCAAATTGTGTTAGAAGTTTATAAGTTTATAAGCACTTTTAGTTTGATTGGAAAGTCTTTTCTTAGGTTTCTTTTTCTCTCTATTGTAAGGAAGGGCTATAACATATCAGTATATCCTCATAACAACCCTGTAAAATGGATTAGATCAAGAGTTCTCTATCTTGGGTCCCCAGATAAGGTTGGGGTACAATTCCTCTGTTTGCTTGGGAACGCTCCAGGGTTCCTTTCCACCAGTTTCTCTTGGCCAAAAGGACCAGTTTGGCCCGAGTGAGTGATGTGAGGATAGTGGATGCTGAAGGCCAAGTTATCTTTCTTGCTTGATGGTATTATGATTAGCTGGCAGCAGAAAAGTTCTGAATACAACTGGAATCCTAGAGAGTGGCCAGTGTGGTCTCTCAGCATTTGTCTCTCCCATTCCTGTCTTTACAGAAGGGGAATGGAGGAGGGACAAATAAGACGTGATGAAAAATGCTTTGCTTTGCTGTCTAGTCAAGAACTTGCTTTCTCATAAAAAAATAGCAGTTGCACAAAGTCCCTATCTGAACTCAAGATGGTGATTCTGTGCCATTTTTTTTGTTGAAAACCACGCCCCCTCCAAAGAGCTATTTGGCTCCAAAAGTGCCATTTCCTGCCACTTCAAGAAAAGGATTCCTGCACCATAGTCGCACTGTCTGGAAACGATGGACAGGCCCTCATCAGACATGATGATTGTATGTGTGTACAGGTGTTTGAACAATTGTACATGTCCAGTTAGCCCTATTCAGGCATTAAAGCTATGCACACGAACCCTGCTGGGGCAGGGATTGCAGCGGGGGCAGGGAGGCAGGGTTCCACCTACCTCCCCCCCAGATGGTCCCTGTGTGTCTTCATGGGGGTGCCACCGCATGCCCACATGATCTGCACTGCTTCTGGCAGCACGGATCTTCTGCGACAGTGCATCCCAGCCTCTGGATATCTCACAATGCACCGCAAGATGAATGTGGTGCTTTGGGGAAATCCCTCATGAGTCGGACACTCTAGGCACCCAACTCTATGCATGCTCGGGCTGCAAGTAGCCCGAGCACTGATACTATCCCGGAGCCAGGGTTAAGCGTGTGCTTGCACCGTTAACCTTGGTTAAAGGCTGAGGTTAAAAGCAGGGTCGGGCAGGCAGGGCAGGGATCCTGGCGTGGTACACAAGCAGCCGAGCCTAGCCTGGACTCAGCTGCTTGTGTGAATAGCCTTACTATGATGCATGTGTGTATAGATGTGTGTGTACACATGGAATCTTTTGGTGTGAATGCATTATTAGCATTTATTTAAAAAGTGAACTTGGGTACAAGCCAGTGTTCCCTCTAATTTTTATGATCAGTGAGCAGAAAGAGTTTTGTCCTGAGCGGCAGCATCTAGATGGGGTCACACTTCCCCAAAAGGAACAGTTTCGCTGTCTGGGAGTACTTCTGGATTCATACCTCTCCTATCTCAGGTTGAGGCGGTGGCCAGGGGTGCTTTCTATAAGCTCCAGCTGATACTCCAGCTGCACCCGTTTCTTGAGATCAATGACCTCAGAAAAGTGGTACATATGTTGGTAACCTCCAGACTTGACTTCTGTAATGTGCTCTACATGGGGCTGCCTTTCTACATAGTCCGGAAACTTCAGTTGGTTCAGAATGCAGCAGCCAGGTTGGTCTCTGGGTCATCTCGGAGAGACCACGTTACTCCTTTACTGATGGAGCTACACTGGCTGCCAATAGGTTTCCAGACAAAATACTAAGTACTAGTTATAGCCCTAAAATACAAAGTATAGTTAAAGCTCTAAACAGCATGGGCCCTGGGTATTTAAGAGAGCGTTTTCTTCACTACAAGCTCCACTGCCCACTAGGTCATCTGAGGAGGTCCATCTCCAGTTACTGCCAACTCGTTTGGTGGCTACACAGAGACGGGCCTTCTTGGTCACTGCCCTGAGACTGTGGAATGTGCTCCCTGCTGAGATACGATCCTCCCCATCTCTGGCAATTTTCAAAAAACACCTGAAAACCCATCTTTTCGCCCAAGCTTTTTCAGCTTTTTAAAATTGTCTGTTTTAATTTTATGGTTGATTTTGAACTGTTGATTTGTTTTAACTTTTATATGTGCTTTAATTGTTTTACTTTAACTGCCCAGAGATGAATGTTTGGGTGGTATATAAGTTTGAGGAATAAGTAAGTAAATAAATAAGTCTGCCTAGAGATTTACATATCAAGCAGTGTAAAAATATGATAAATAAGTTGGTGTGAGCATATAACTCACACTCACCACACACGGGTTAATGCTTATCGTGCAGGGGGAAACTACCATCTCTGTCCTCCTCTCCCCTGTCCCCAGCTCGGGTCTCTCTGGGCTCTTTGGTGGGGAGAGCTGCTGGGCAGGGGGTGCTATGCAGGTATTGAGTACTAGCCACCATGATGCGCCATGTGTTAATACTGGAATGACATGGGCAGGACCCAGTCTTGTGGGTCTTGCCTTGTCACCCTTCCTCCCAGTTGGACAACAAACCACATGGGAAATATCCACATAATTGGTTCCGGCTGCATCATTTTGTTTCCGACACACAGTGTCCTGCATCTCAGATTGTGTGTGTGTGTGTGTGTGCGCATGTGTCTGTGCAGAATATTCAACAACCTGATTTGAATGTGGGTGTGCATGGGGACGAGTTTCAGACCGAAGACTGAGAAAGTGGGGATTAGGATTGTAGGCAGGTAGCTGCAGTTTGGGGAGTGGGTGAAGGATAGAAACCAGTGTTGCTAAATCCAGACTCTGAGAAGCCCCCTTGTGTCTTTAAATGTTGCGAGGAGGAGAGAATTTCATGAGTTGCCGCTTTCCCATCAGGTATAGGAGCCCTCTCAGGTTTTGGGGTCTGGAAGTCCTAATGGCCTTTGAAATTATTGGGGCACAAATCTGAACCACACATGTGGGGCTGGAGTGCATCTGCTGGGGAAGAGGGAATGTGGGAGAGGATATTCACTTGGACTGAATATTGACCTGCAGAAAAATACATTTCTGCTTGCACTGTGATTTGTATATGGGGTTATAGGAAATGTGCCAACTAAAATTGTTTAGAGTTGGAGAAGGCAGTTGGAGAAGGCATTTCAGGCAGCTGGGTTCCTTTTAGAATTAAAAAGCATGAGTAGCTGTGTTGGTCCAATAGAAACAAGGAAAGAAAAAGCAAGCAAGCAAGGATTTTTATTGGGACTGGAAAGTTTGCTCTACTTTGTTGTTTTTGGTTGGTCCTAATAAAGGCATTGTTTGATTCTCCCTATAGAACCAAGAGTTTTGTGGCATCTTAAAAGCTACCACATAGATTGTTACAGTATATTCAATGAGAGGAAGTCCACTTTGTTAGATGTGTGAATGCAGTGGGCTCTATTCTTCATCACCATATAGCTGTTACTCTCAGAGGCTCCAACACTCCTGGTTATTTTTGCTGGAACAGATTATTTTTTCTAGCCTAATTTTTTCTAGTTCTAATTTGTAACTGTCATTTTCATATTCCCAGAAATGTGTCGTTTTTGCACCCCACAAATAAAGTGTGAATCAGCAAAGTTCCCCTGCCAGTGGGCATTCACCCATCTATGTCTTGACTAGAAAGGGGAGACCTCAGGAACTTCAGCCCTGGAACTTGAGATCTCTCAAAGGGATCCACCCCCATAGTCTGAGAACAAGGAATCTGAGGGGAGGCAATGTTTAGGAGAGCACCATTTCTGGTTCTGGATGGAAGAGGATGCTGGGTTTTTTTGGGGGGGGCAAAGGTCTTCTTGGAAGGCCCCCTGGCAGCCCTGGTCTCTTAAGGTTGGGGGAGTGGGCAAGCCGCTGCCACCTCCTCCCATCCTCCTCTGGCTGCTCCGTCCTGCAGCCAGAGAGGAGGAGGAGGTCTGGCTGCCGTGGGGGAGGAAGGAGGCAGCGGAGGTGAGATGGCGGCTTGACTGGGGAGGGGGGAAATGGGGTGCTGGGCAGTTGGGTGGCAGGTGCAGTAGAGACTGCACGCCCACCAGAAACTGCTGTGCGGGGCCCGGGAAGTTGGTGCACACGTGGACGCTCACACCTTAGCGGGGATAGTGGTACAAGCTTCCTCAAATGCAGAGTTCAGGTGGAAAATGTGCTAATGCATATGTCTGAATAACTGTGCATACAGATCTGTACAAGTGTACACAGATTCTATGTGAGTTGACCACAGTGTGTGACTAGGGCTTGCATATGTCCATTTAAAAAGTGAAGTTGTTGGATACAGCATCCCTCAAATTCTGGGTATAGATAGGAAGTGTATTAATATAGTGCATTGAACATAATGTGTGAATAGCTGCACGCACAGGCATTGTACACAGATTGTACATGTGTTGAATCTAAAGTGTGACAGGCCTAGAACATCTTCCCTGATTAGAAACACCATGCCTTCTTTACAGAGATAATTTGGCAGCAATTCTGTGGTCCTGCCTGCACTGGATCAGTGCCATAGCATAGAGCTAGAACTTCACAGAATCCCTTGTGGTTCCTTGTGTGTGCTGTGATGGGACTGGCCTTGCCACACATCCATAGAGGCCTCTTGCATTGCAGAAGTCTCTGGAACTGCTGGAATCTTCCAGAACCTGAGCCTTCAGAATCCAACTGGTGAGGATTGTGGTGAAATGGAAGGTCTGGAAAATGTTCGGATGAAACAAAAACCAACGTTCTTAGAGCAGAGTTTGGCCTATCCTTACTAATCTATAAAATTAATTCTCTTAGTTGGCATGTGTGTCCAGGATCTGGTGGTGGAACTCTCGCGACATGCTGCGAGAGTTCCGGCGCGCCGAGTGAGGAGGGAGGAGGAGAGGGGGAAGAAAGTGGCGGCGGGTGGGTGGGGGGGGAGAGAAAAGCTAACTTGGCAAAGAGGCACCTTTTACCGTGGTGATTCCCTTTATTTAGCAGGGGAGAGTAACTGGCCCTATCCACCCCCAGCACAGTACCTCCAGTGACTGTTGCTGGTGTCTATCTGATGTTGCTTTTTATATTGTGAGCCCTTTGAGGACAGGGATCTATCTTATTTATGTATTATTTTTCTGTGTTAACCACCCTGAGCCATTTTTGGAAGGGCGGTATAGAAATTGAATTAATAATAATAATAATAATAATAATAATAATAATAATAATAATAGCAGGCAGGCTGTGGGGAGAGAAAAGCAGTGGCAGCGGGCAGGTGGAGGGGGGGAGAAAAGCTGCTGCGGGCGGAAGGGAGGAGGAGAGAAAAGTGGCGGCAGGCGGACGGAGACAAAAACGGTGGCAGCGTGTGGGCAGCGGGGCCTTTTTTGGCCTCCCGCTGCCCGGTGAGGCTCTGTGTGGGGGAGGAACGGGAGGGAAGAAGGGCTAGAGAGCGTGGGGCTGGAGGGAAGGGGAAGAGAGGAGAGACCAGGGCAGGAGGGAGAGGGAAGCAGAAACAGCTGGCCCCAAAGCGCCACATAGATGCTCTGTGCGGGGTCAGCTAGTTCCCAGAAATGTACTAAGCTCTGCAAATTCAGACCTCAAAAGCCCTATTTGGACATTCTTAAAGAGAGGCTGTATGTGAGTACAAGCCTCTGCAAGCGTGCTGGAACTCCCACCTGGCATGTAACTCACTCCGCCCCCCAGGATGTCACTCGCGGCGTTTGGGTAGGCGGATGCTGTAAGCGTGATGGCAAATGCTTCAGGCTTGGGCACCGATCACGGAAGCACTCACCATCACACTTACAGCACTTGCCTCTTCAGACAAATGCCATAACCGTGAGTGACACGCTGGGGGATGGAGTGAGTTACGTGCCAGGTGGGGACTTTCAGCATGCTTTCAGAGGCTTGTACTTGTGTTCAGCCTTTCTTTTAGAATGTCTGAATAGGGCTATGTACAGAGGAAGATAGGAAGCTGCCTTCTACCAAGTCAGACCACTGGTCCATCTAGCTCAGTATTGTCTACACCAGGGATTCTCAACGTTGGGTCTCCAGATGTTATTGGACTTTAACTCCCATAATCCCCAGCCCCAGTGGCCTTTTGCTGCGGATTATGGGAGTTGAAGTCCAATATCATCTGGGGACCCAACATTGAGAATCCCTGGTATACACAGACTGGCAGCAGCTTCTAAGGGGAATATCTTGCAGTGTTCACATGTAGTCCCCCATTGCTTAGCTAAGGGCCCCTCTTAGCAAAGGGGACAATTCATGCTTGCAACCACAAGACCAGTTCTCCTCATATAATCTGGGGCTTGTTAGTTTAGAAAAAAGCGGACTGAGGGGAGACATGATTGAAGTCTATAAAATCATGCACAGTGTGGAGAAATTTGATAGAAATATTTCTCCCTCTCGCATAACACTAGAACCAAGAGTCATCCCATGAAATTGATTGCCAGCCAAGACCGACAAAAAGAAGTACTTTTCCATACAACGCATAATCAACCTGTGGAATTCTCTGCTACAAGATGCGGTGACAGCCAGAGGTACACCTAGGTAATTTTGGAGCCTGGACCTAAAGGCTTTTGGAGGCCCATAGCCGCCCCCTCCCAACCTGCTGGATGCCCCACCCCCACCACTGCAAGTTAAGCATCATCCCACACACCCACTGATGCATATGTGTGTCCCCACTCCCCGCTCTGTCTCCAAAGCACCCAGCACAGGTCACGCTCAGTCGCCTGGTGCAGTGTGAGCCAGCAGTGACCACACCACCTGGGACAGACTAAAGAGGATTTGGGAGCCCCCAGGGTGTGTGTGGAGGCCCTGGATATCGGCCCCGAAGTCCAGGGTCAGAGCGCCAACAGTGACAGCCAACAGCCTGGATGGCTTTAAGAGGTGTCTAGATAAATTCATGGAGGACAGGTCTATCAGTGGCTACTGGTCTGAGGGCTTAGGCCGCCTCTAGCCGAAAAGGCAAGAAGCCTCTCAACACCAGTTGCAGGGGAGTAACTGTGGGAGAGAGTGCCCTCACCTCTTGCCTGTGGGCTTCTTGCAGGCATCTGGTGGGCCACTGTGTATAACAGGATGCTAGACTAGATAGGAATTGGGCCTGATCCAGCAGGGCTCTTCTTAGGTCTGCTCACATGTTGAATGCAGGTGTAGCCGTGTACTTCCTGTCTGTGTCCTGCATTTCAGGGGGGCTGTACCCCCGGTTTACTTTTACGGTGAACACCAAAACAGTCATTCACAAACAACAACGTGTGTACAGACACCTGAACACAGCAGGTACTGTACAACGTCATGGCTGAACAGGGCTAGAGTTCTTGATTTCTCCAGGCCCCTTAGAAGCTACGTGTCCTTCTCACTCTGCTGAAGCCCATTAGTCTTTCTCTGTTCTGTGGATCCTGTTTCTGCAGTGACTCCCCAGAGGGCACCCCCCCATCTGATGGGGCTGTGGATAACAAATGTGTTATGAATTCCTGCTGCTGCTGCCTCTCTTGGTACTGTGGTTACTTTAATGACAGACTAAGTGAGACAGGAGCCAATACAATTAAACAGATGCAGGAGTTACTGAATCTGTGCTGCATTAGGGGCCTGGAGAATATTTTATTTTCTCTTGAACTCAATGAATTAAATAAATTGGTTGATGAGCAAATGTGATTAATTGTGGCTTTTGGCAGATTTAGCTTCTTAGGGTTTTCCCACCCTCCTGCTGCTGAATCTTTTGCTTTGCAGTTCATTAGCCTTTTACTATTCAGTGGTACCATTTTTATTAGTTTCTGTCTTTATTCAGGTAAATGGCTTGAAAGATTCTTCTGGGAGGCAACTTAAGGATGGAGTCACTCTGAACTCAGTGCTTTCGCCATATAGATGTGACAGCCATGCTTTATAACTGGGATGCCCATTCCTCAGGCTCTGCAGCTGTTGCTGAACTACAATTCCCATCATCCCCAGCTGTAATCCCATTATAGAATTTTAGAGCAGGAAGGGACCTTGGAGGTCTTCTATTCAATGCAGGATGCTGGTGTAGCATTTCCCTTTGTCACCTTAAAAAACCCAAATCCTTGCCTGTAGAAAACGAGCAGAAATAAGGGTTTAACCATATTCCAGTATTCTGCTATTCTAAGGGATTTTGTTTTAGTGGTTTTTGTACAGTGAGGGAGAAGATTTGTGAACTGCTTAGAGCCACCTGGATAAGGTGGCATAAAAATCTTACTACTACTACTACTAGTACTAGTACTACTACTGCTTACAAACAAACATCTGCCACACAATACACCAGATATAACTGTAGTCAAGAAGAAAGAAAAACAAGCCAAAATAATCGACATAGCAATACCAAGTGATAGCAGAATAGAAGAAAACGAAACAGAAAAAATAACAAAATACAACGATCTACAAATCGAAATTGAAAGGCTATGGCAGAAGAAGACCAAAATAATCCCAGTAGTAATTGGCGCCCTAGGTGCAATTCCAAAAGACCTTGAAGAGCACCTCAGCACCATAGGGGCCACAGAAATCACCATCAGCCAACTACAAAAAACAACTTTACTGGGAACAGCCTACATTTTGCGGCGATACCTATAACGACAACCATATTGATAACAAAATTCTGGCATCCTAGGTCCTTGGGAAGGACTCAATGTCTGGATAAAACAAACCAGTCAATAACACCTGTTTGCCTGTGCAAACAAGAAATAATAATAAAATAAACAATTTACATGTTCAAGCCCCTTGCTAGAAATGGTGCACTCTGGAAAAAGCTTAACCACTTAATTCTGCTGAATATATAACAGGGAGGTCCATGACTGGGTAGGGATTTGAACCCAGATTTCCCCAGTTCAAATCTCATACTCTTTTTTTTTTTTGTATTCCATGCTGCTTTCTTGTATTCCCACTATGTGAGACCCACTGTCCTCCTTCTCTGGCTCTCAGGATATTAAATTCCTGACTTGTTACTAGGAACACAGGAACATAGGAAGCTGGCTTGTACTGAGTCAAACCAGCTAGCTCAGTATTGGCTACACTGGTTGGCAGCAGCTATTCAAACTTTCAGACAGGAGTCTTTCCAAGCCCTACCTGGAGATGCTGGTCTTGTGGTAGAGGAGAGGAGAGCTGGTCTTGTGGTAGCAAGCATGACTTGTCCCCATAGCTAAGCAGGGTCTGCCCTGGTTGCATATGAACGGACGACTTGATGTGTGAGCACTGGAAGATATTTCCCTCAGGGGATGAAGCCACTCTGGGAAGAGCAGAAGGTTCCAAGTTCCCTCCTGGCTTCTCCAAGATAGGGCTGAGAGAGATTGCTGCCTGCAGCCTTGGAGAAGCCGCTGCCAGTCTGTGTAGACAATACTGAGCCAGATAGACCAAAGGTCTGACTCAGTATATGGCAGTTTCCTATGCTGCCAGGGATGGAACCTGGGACTAGTGTTCTCTCTAATTTTTTTCATCTGTGTGCAGGATGAATTTTGTTCTGGTTGGCAGTTTCAAGGCAGTGTGCGTGCACGTATATTCAGAGTGGAACCTTCCTGATGCAACCTGAGTGGGATCTAAAATTAACTGAGCAGACATCAAAAAATCTGTGAGCATCTGCACGTGTGCACACCTTAGAGCAGGCACCCCCAAACTGCGGCCCTCCAGATGTTGCTGAACTACAACTCCCAGCATACCCAGCCACAAAAAATTGTGTCTAGGGATGCTGGGAGTTGTAGTTCAGCAACATCTGGAGGGCCGAGTTTGGGGATGCCTGCCTTAGAGGGAAGACTGCCTGGGACCTTTTGCATTCAAAGCAGATCCTCTGCTACTGAGCTGTGCCCCATCCTCTAAGGCAGGGGTGGGCAAACATGGTCCTCCAACTCTCACCATTTATTGTGACTGGGGATGATGGGAGTTGTAGTTCAACAACAGCTGGAGGCCCACGTTTGCCCAGCCCAGCCCTATGGGGAATATCTTGCAACAGACCGTGCTCACATATAATCGCCCATCAAAATACAAATCAAGGTGAACCTTACTTAGCTAAAGCGGCAATTCATGCTCACTACCATAAGACCAAGCGGGGAAATGACTTGACTAGCATGCCAGAGGTTGCCGGTTTGAATCCCCGCTGGTATGTTTCGCTGGCTATGGGAAACACCTCTCTTGGGAAGCAGCGATATAGGAAGATGCTGAAAGGCATCATCTCATACTGTGCGGGAGGTGGCAGTGGTAAACCCCTCCTGTATTCTACCAAGAACAATCACAGGGCTCTATGGTCGCCAGGAGTTGACACCGACCCGACGGCACTCTTTACTTTTATCTTGCCATAAGACCAGCTCTCCACTAAACTGCACAGACATATGTTGTTTGTCCTAAAGCTGTTGGGATGGCTTGCTCCAGCACAGGAGGAAAGTTAAACATTTGTTTAGCTGTAATTCTCCTCCTGCTCTGATGGTCAGCTTGGGACTGATGCTCTGCTTTGGAAAGAGATTCAAATTAGATGGCCCAGAAGAAAAGCACGCAGGCTCAGCTATTTGTCCTACATTTGTTTGGGTTTCTTTTTCCTGTCGCTTAATGCCATTTTTAATTCCTAAGTGAGATCTCCAGGATGAGTCATCTATAAAGTCAAGCAAACCTTTCATAACCATCAACTGGGGCTCCCCCTCCCTGCCATGAATCATTCACATGCAGTCGGAAGTCACAAATGTGTTCTCTTCCTTCTGCCTTTCCTCCACAGGACTGCATTCAATGGCAGCTCTCGAGTCGTGGGTGAAAGTTGTGGGGGGACGCTGGGGATCTGCTGCCAGGGATTGAACTGAGGACCTTCTGCAAGCAAGGTGATGCTCTATCCCTGAGCTACAGCCCCATCCTCTAACTGCGGGGAGGGAGGACAGCTTCAAACACATAGGCTGAAGTATTGGGACAGCTTAGTAGGAGAGAAGGCTGTGCGTCCCACAGTGCCTGAGCCGTTCATTTGAGAGCCAGTGTGGGACAGTGAGTAGAGTGATTGACTGATTTGTATTTGGGAGATCTGGGTTCAAATTCCTGCCCAGGCATGAAGTACCCTGTAGCCTTGGACAAGCCATCACAACCTGGGGTCAGCTGCTCATGTCAGGCTTAACATGTATTTATTGATGTACGACTTTTCTAGTTATTCTCTTTTTCCAGGGAGCCCAGAGCATGGCTATGTTTATCCTCACAACAACCCTGTGAGGCAGATTAGGCTGAGAGAGATGTGACTGGCCCAGAGGCACCCAGTGAGTTACATAAGAACAGCCCTGCTGGATCAGGCCCAAGGCCCATCTAGTCCAGCATCCTATTTTGCACAGTGGCCCACCAGATGCCGCTGGAAGCCACAGGCAGGAGTTGAAGGCATGCCCTCTCTCCTCCATTACTCCCCTGCAACTGGTACTCAGAGGCATCCTGCCTTTGAGGCTGGAGGTGGCCTACAGCCCTCCATCTAGTAGCCGATGGTAGACTTCTCCTCCATGAAGTTATCCAAACTCTAGTTTCAAGGCTGAAAGGGGATTTGAACTCGGGTCTTTCTGGTGCTAGTCCTACATCCTAACCACTATGCCACACCGGCTCCATGAAGTTACATCTCTCATCCTGAGCAGGAACTGAAAGTCCCAAATATAGAAAGCTGAGTTATCAAACCACGGTTCTCACCAGCCCAGTGCTGCCTATTGGGCCTGAGCAGGTCTCTCCAAGGTTTTTCCCATCACACAGTTCTTTTAATTAGAGTGGTCAGGGTTTGGACTTGAGATCTCCTGCATACAGAGTAAGTGCCCTACCTCTGAGCTGTGAACAATGCCACATCAGCAACAGAGAATCAGAAATGCTACAGCAGTTCTTGCACGCCCCATGGAGATGTCCATTTGTGTATTGGTCTACAACAGAATGTTCCCGATAGCCCCTTTGCATCTTCCAGTCGTCCTAACCCCTCCTACCCCCCAGTGCTTGTAGAGTAGAGTAGAGCTTGGGCACATCAGTTCTTGAATGCTAAAACATGCCTAAAGAAGCAGAAGGACTTGAGCGAACTGTAGCAACTTGAAAATATGTACAGCAGGCGTTTTCAGACTTGGGTCCCCAGATGTT
Source organism: Hemicordylus capensis (assembly GCF_027244095.1). Lineage (NCBI taxonomy): Eukaryota > Metazoa > Chordata > Lepidosauria > Squamata > Cordylidae > Hemicordylus > Hemicordylus capensis. The sequence goes on from NC_069660.1 coordinate 10,739,997, forward strand.
GTGATGATTCCCATCAGCCCCACATAGAAGGTGCTACAGGATACCCTCTATGTGTGGGGCTGCCCTGAAAAGCTGCTAGCGCAAAAGGGAACACACTCAAAACCAGCAATGTAATGTGTAACAGTTGCATGGCCTCCAGGTTAGTTTCGGGTCAAAGTGTTGATGCTGACTTTTTAGAAGGTCATAATCGGCATAGGGTGGCCAGAACCTCAGGGGTATACCCGTGAGTCAAATGGGCTATAACCCAAAATTTGGCTTTAAAAATTTGGCCTGCCCCACCACCAATTAAGGTTGGCTGGCTGGTTCTGCTTAAAGACCCACAAGCTTGGGAGATCAAGATGGTGATGGAAGACCTTTGATGTATAGCCTGAACCACAGTAATGCATTTGGGGTGGTATAAACATATACTAAAATAAATACATATACTAAAATAAATAAAGGAGCTGGATATGTTTAGCATGGAGAAGAGAAGAGTGGTAGGGGAGCGGGCAATATGATAGCCATCTTCAAATATCGGAAGGGCTGTCCCATAGAAGAAGGAAGGGCTGGTCTTGTGGTAGAGGAGAGCTGGTCTGGTGGTAGCAAGCATGACTTTAGCTAAGCAGCAGGGGCGTAGCAAGGTTGGAGTGGGCCCAGAGACAAGATTTTAAAATGCGCCCCCCTCACTGAAGCTCAGCTCATAAAGTAAAGAAATCATAAATGAGGCTGAATAGTATAGTATATAGTATATATATATATATATATATATATATATATATATATATATATATATATATATATATATATATATAAAAAACACCTATGTGCCACAATAGAACATCATCCTAAATTATTTTTTTAAAGGTTTTGTAAATTGTGGATGATGCAAGTCATTTAATGGTACTAGAGAAAGACACGCTGTTCTGGTAGCGTCAGGTCTTAACACTCACATCAATTTTGGAGGATGAATACAAGTAAAGGAACCCTGGGAGGGTGTGCGGCTGGGGGAGTCAGTCATGTGACTTGCCTCTGGGGCCCCCAGACAACTGTCTCCCCTTGCCCTATTATAGTTACGCCCCTGCTAAGCAGGGTCTGCCCTGGTTGCATATGAATGGGAGACTTGATGTGTGAGCCGCTTGTATATTCTCCTTCGGGGATGGAGCCACTCTGGGAAGAGCAGAAGGTTCCAAGTTCCCTCCCTGGCTTCTCCAAGATAGGGTGGAGAGAGTTTCCTGCCTGCAACCTTGGAGAAGCCGCTGCCAGTCTTTGTAGACAATACTGAGCTAAATAGACCAGTGGTCTGACTCAGCATATGGCAGCTGCCTATATTCTGATGAATGGATGGTTGCTCCTGAGGGCAGGAATAGAAATCACAAGGAAGCAGATTTAGACCAGACATTAGGAAGAATTTCCTCGCTGTAAGAGCAGTTCAGCCGGTGCAACAGTTTGCTTCATGCAGCGGTGGGTTCTCCTGCTTTAGAGGTTTTCAAATAGAGGCTGGGCGGCCATCTGCCAAGGGTGCTATAGCAGATTCCTGCAGTGAGCGGGTGGGGTGGGGGTGGATTAGAAGACCTCTAAGGGTCCTTCCAGCTCTAAAAATCTACGGTGGCCATTTTACTCCACATCGGTATGTGAGGTGTGGTCGAATAACACTTGGCAGGATGATACAGGAAGCCTTAACGAATCTACCCTGAGGTGAGCTACCCCACAAGATAGCTTGTGTATCTATACAGTTTTGCCAGATCATCTGGAGCATTTCCCCAGCATCTGGTGCCAGCGTGGGGGTCAAATGGCTGTGTGTACCTGCCTGGTGGCTCATCGTGCAGGCAGCCTTTTCTTATCCTCTGCCTTTTGCTTCCTCGCTTCTCCCCCGCCTGAGCTGTTGATATGAGCCTTGTTTTAATCCGGACCGTATGCTTGTGTTGCCTTTGCTGTCAGCCTCCTCTGTGAACGCTCTCAGAACGGTACATGCATCTCCTCTTACCCTGCTCAAGATCAAAGCCTGGAGGTTGACGCAGAAGCCAGATGCTGCCGCTTTCTGCAGGCTTCTGCTTCTCAGCCTCTTTATGTCGATGCCATTCCGAACCCACTTTGCATGGCGGTGTTTATAGGCAGAATTTATCTTTTGCTTTTAATCTGCACATTTCATGCTGCCAGGATATTAAAGGTGACAGCGAGGAGGAATATTGCGGCTTTTAATAACTGAAGCTGGTGTCTCGTCTGAGCTCTGGTTTCATTATTGTGTAAAAAAGACATAATCTGCTAAGAGTATTCTGTGGCTGTTGGTTTTCTATTTCATGGTGAAATGAACACGGATGCCTGTGTTCCATCAAGATCTAACTGTTCCTGTTTTCCTCTAATTTAACATAAAGAGTTGCCCATAGGAAATCACGCCACGGCAGACTACTACAGTACTCTCTGCTTTGAATGGCTGTGGTTCTTTTGTGGTTTTCAAAAGAGCCCTGTGCTTTACACAGTGCGCAGCAACAAACCTGGGTTTGCTGCCAGATCCCCATTCAGACATTAGGCTTGTTCGCACAACCACTTGGGGGCAGGTGGAAGGGCCAGGATTGCTCCTACCTCATGACTCCCAGATGACCAGAACTACTGTTTGGGTTTGCAAACCCAGCACTCAGATGCTCAAGGCAGCGGCTGTCTGCAGACCAGAAATTAGGAGCTGGGTCCGCCCAGTAGAGAAAGCTGTATCCCATCATGCATTGTGCCATCAGTAGACTGGCAACCCTCCGTATGTTGTCAACTACCCTCTCATTGGGCATGAAGGGGCAGGAGGCAGGACCAGCCCTGCTGAAGCTGTTGCAAGCAACAAGAAATTGAGAGGCTATTCACACGATTGTAGAAAATCGGGCTAGCCTCCCCTAGCCCGATTTTCTACAGCCGTGTGAACCACCGGGCTCGGCTGCCAGCCCAGTGGTTCCTGAGTGGGTAACCCACTCAAGTAGCCCGCCCCTTTAAACTGGGTTTGTGGAGCGAACGCTCAGGAAACCTGTTTTTTGGGATAGCGAGTAGCCACGGTGCAGCTCCGTGCCATGGCTTAAAAGCAGCCTCCCGGCTCGGGGGTCTCTCCAGTATGCCCTGTGCGCTCACACAGGGCATACTGGAGCTTCTGGGGGCCACGTGGCCCCCGATGCACCCAGCCCCTGCCAGCTCCATCACGGAGCCAGCAGTCGTGTGGGCGGCCGATCCAGCCGCCCAGGGCTCCCTCCCTGCTTGTCTGCGGGGAGAGCGGGCTTAGCCTGCTCTCCCCGCTAACCTGGTCAAAGCGGGTCTCACTGATCGTGAGACCTGCCCCAGAGTGTGTTTTGCAGAGTGGTAGGGGTGTGCAGGAAACCAGGTTGCCTGGTTCGGTAGAAGTCTTGACTTGAACTGGACTGGGCATGATTGGTTTTGGATACCCCTGAACATCTCTGAACACCCCCCAGTATGGTTCAGGTTGGGGGGCTCTCTGTAATTTTTTAAACAAACAAACAAACAAACAAACAAACATACATACATACATTTCTTTAAAGTTATGAAACTCACCTCCTCCCACTCCGGGGGCTTCTCTGGGCACTGCTATGGAGGTGAGGCCTGGAACGGGCTATTTGTGAATAAATGGAGGCCAGAGGGGGAGGGGGGAATCTCTGGAGACCACCCTGCCACATGGCCTTGGAGAAGCCTCTGGAGTGGGAGGCGGTGAGTTTTATAACTTTTAAAAAAGTGTTTGTTTAATAATTTTTTTTTTAACATGAACACCCAAACTGGGGGGTTGTTCGGTTCGAGATCAGGCCGAACAGGAGCCGGTTCAGTTCTGGGGTGGTTTGACATCAAACCACCGAACTGGGCATGTCGAACAGGTTTGAATTCAAATTCATTGGCACATCCCTACAGAGCAGCACATTTATGGATGGAAGCCCTTGTAGCTGTGGCGCTCCATTGTTTTAATGGCTGCCAGGTCCCAAGAACAAGTTAAAACATTGCATGCACACAGGCAACCAAAGGATCGCAGTAAGAGGTTGTTCTCCTATCTTAGTTCAGAGCAATTTAGAGGATCTGAGTTAGAGAGATTTGGGAAAGATTGCTTGGTGGGATTCCTGTGGCACCACACGAGTCTGAAGAGCTAGGTTTACTGCTTCTTTCCTGGAAATGGATGGTTGTGAGAACAGCCCTATTATGTTGCACCTGCACTGTACACCACATATACATTTGTGTATGAATGACGCCAGTGGTATGCATTTTAATAGTGAACCTGGGTCAAGACCTCCTGAAATGAAGGATGCAGATAGGACAGGCTGCAGTGCAGCAGTAGAACATTCACTTTGTGTGCAGAAGGTTCCGGTTTTGATTCCTAGCATCTTCAAGTAGGACTGAGAAAGACCCCCATCTCTGAAACTGCAGAGAACTGTTGCCGGTTAGTGTAGACTAGGGCTGTCAAACCGAGGCCCTCCAGCTGATGTTGGCCTACAACGCCCGTCATCCCTGGCACAGTGGCCAGGAGACAGGGATGATGGGAGTTGTAGGCCAACGTCTGCAGGACAGCTGCTTTGGACACCCTGCAGTAGACAACAATACTGAGCTAGATGGACCAATGATCCTGATTCAGTATAAGGCAGCGTTTCATAGCATTCAAAGAAAACGCTGTCAAAAACACAGGGCTGGAAGCAGGTCCGCAGACCATCACTTACACTCCCTACCTGCTCTTCATCTTCAGTTGAGTGGCGTTCAACTGTCATGATCTTGGGAACGGGGACAGTCGTGTTTACAGCGTTAGTCTCTCCAGACGAATGCTGCTCTGAGTGGGTCAGGAGAGCAGAGGTACCTTTTAAATTAGAAAGTGGTAACCAGCAGTACTGCCAGCACCTGCAAGCTTCCAAGAGCAGCGCACGGCACGGCACGGCACGGCATGGCTCTGGCATTTGCCTGGCCTCTGCGTATATACAGAGGCTATTTGTGTGGTCAGCAACACCAGGATGACCATGCAAATGGCCTCTGCATGTGCACAGAAGCCAGGTGTGTGCTGGAGCCACGCTGCTGCTGCTGGGCAGAATGCCACTGCTTGCGGACGCTTGTAGGTGCCGGCGGTCCTGGTGGTAAGCACTTCCTAATTTGATTTTAAAGGTACCTCTGCTCTCTGCCACCCCCCACGCCACCCTCGCCATCCACCGCTGCGGGAGAGTGAGTGATAGGCTGGGGACGGGACTGCCAACCGACTCCCAGCCATATAAGGATGTTCTGTGTTCTCTTTGAACACCTGGACAGGGCTTAATGTTTCTAAGTGCACTGCTATTTGTGTGTTCAACATAACATGTGGAAGACTGTATCTCTGTCCAGTTCTGTACCTGTGTACACATTGTATGAGCACTGGGCATAACACTATAGGGTCCATTCAACAGGAAAATGCAGCCAGTTTCTGTGTGCTTGTTTCTACTTGTTTCAGCCACATTTTGTGGGGGGGGGGGTTGGCAGGGGGCGGGGGTGTACACTTAAAAACTTTGAGGTATACACTTTAAAATGTAATATATGAAGTGTTTATCATCCTTTCTGTTTGAGTTTGTAAGCAGTATTCTCTCATTCTTTTCATCTATGTACGGAATGAGTTTTGTTCTGGGAGGCAGTATCAAGGCAGTGCGTGCACACAAGCATTCAGAGTGGGGCCTTCCTGATTCAACCTGAACGGGATCTAAAACTAACTGAGCGGACATCAAAAAACTTGTGAGCGCACACACGTACGCACACCTTATTGGGAACAGTGTTTGTTAGAAGTGGAAGTGGTCCAGTTGGAACCTGGCATTCTCTGTGGGAAATTTGGACTTTGCCACTGAGACATATCACAGCCTCTATCTTGGCAATGAAATGCGAAACACTGAAAGTTTTCATGCAAGTTCCAAGTGCAGTCTTACTTCCTTTGCACACACTCCTTCAGGCTTCCACACTCTTCCTAGTGTGATCTTACTCTCTGTACACACACCAAGCAGGGATCTCATACATTTCTCATAGCAACATCTGCTGACCAGCTCATTGAACATCTAGATAAAAATTCAGGTTCCACCAAAGTTTTCTGGAACAGAATTAACTGGTTCTGTCCATCTCTAAGGGCAAACAAAGGTTCTGTCCAGAAAAATGCCCAGACGTGAGTGAATTTCTAGCTAAAGTTGTGCGGCAGTTGTCAAGATCCTGTAACTCTTTCGGTTTGCTCTTGATCAGTCTTGATAGAAATAGGAGAGGCAGTAGTGGTCTCTTAGGTGTGCTTGTGCAAGCCATTTGGAAGTTGGGTGAGATCACCTTCCAGTCCTTCCTAACAGTTTTATGGTTCTTTGAAATGCAGGGCAGGGATCCAGTTTGGCTGCTGGAGGTATACAAAAAATGCATTCAGCAGCTGAAGTTCTCATCAAGAAAAACTATTTTTTAACAAGTTATTGATTATTCTGGCCTATCTATAAACAGCCAACATGCTGCTAATGAGGCCTTGGGAGAATTTAGCAGGAGTTGTGCAAGATGGCTGTAAATGTCAGTCTCACCTCCTTTATTGCCATTAACTGTGTTCTGTGAGCCACAGATTAATGCTGAACTTTTGAATTGCATGAAGTGTCAGCACAGCAGTCCAGTGGGTTTCATGTGACAGCAATCATTTTAGTGTTGGCTTTGGGGTGAAGTGGTGGCCTCTGTCTGAATCTATTCTGGTGTTTCTGTTATGCACCCTTTACAATCAAGCATGGATGTTTTTGTGGCATGATCTAGAAGTTCCCTCGTTGTTGTAGTAAATATGTATGCATCACTTTTCAACAAGAAGAGTTCTCAGGGAAGTTCATCTAGCAAAAGGAATGAGAAGAGGGTTGCTTCTGCCCGAAGAGCTCACAATCCAAAAAGAAACACAGGGGAGATCCCAGCACTGGCCACTGGGAAGGGCAGAGAGAGTTGTCCTTCCCATCCCACCTCCCAAGAGAGCTACCATTATGCCCAGTTAGCAGAAGCTGCTCTAAGCTAAGACAGGTAGGTGTCCATTCCAATATTCCTGGGGCTCATGCTGTTCACCCCGCAGTATTTGGGGGGCTGGAAGGGTCTTTGGCTCTACCGATGGTGCTGGTCTTGTGGTGGCAAGTATGAATTGCTAAGCAGGGTCAGCCCTGGTTTGAATTTGAATGGGAGACTACTAGTGTTCCCTCTAATTATTGTTATCAGTGAGCGGATTTTGTTCTGGGTGGCAGTATAACAGCAGTGTGGTCATAGTGCAGTGTGCAATTTTTGGGGGGCTGCTGGGGTGGGGGGAGGGCACCTGCCGGGGCACGTTGAACCTGTGCCTAGAAAAGGTGAGACTGCAGCAGGTATGTGTGAAGTTCCTCTTTAGCTGTTCACAGAAGATCTTTTGAGCAGGCAACAGAGCAATGGACATTGCCTAACTCTTTTATAGCAGAAGCGCAGTGCGAATAACAGTATTTGGCAACCTTTGCAGCAGCAAAAATACGAAACTATACAAGACGGGGTGAGGAGTTAATGGCTATTGCACAATATATGAAGGAAGAGAGGCAAAAGGGGAGAGCGGGAGAGAAGGTGGGGAGGAAGAAGACACAATCGGAAGAGAAGAGGCTGTGGGAGCATAGGAGGCAAAAGGGAGATGGGGAAAGGAGACAGAGGGAGGGAGGGGGAGGGAGAGAAGGAACACATATGATGGTATAAGCCCATCAGTTTAGATAGCACTAGGTTTTTTTCAGCATGCTTCTTTATTTACAGTGTACTGTAATGTTACAAATGCCTGGAAAACAGATCATTTTGTTTAAAACGGTCTGCTTGTATATATACTCAAGCCCACTCTGACACCATTTTTAAAAAAGGCTTTCTCCAATTAGGAGTAGCTTTGCACATGCTCAAAAGCATTCTCCACCCAAGGTTATTTTTAAGGCGACAGACTCAAAACACAGGAAGAGGGAGCAGAGTCTTTACTCTGTATTTCCTGGGGGAGAAACTCTGACAGTGAAAAATTCAGAGAAGAAGCTCTTTTGAGCCTTCCTCCTTCCCCTTACACCCAAGGTCACAGCAGCCACCTCCGATCTTCCCACTCCTCTGACCAGCCAAGCCAAGGGCAGAGTCCTTACTTGAGCATGCACCATCCGCATAGCCCCTCTGTAAAACTGTTCACTAGCCCCAGTGCATGCACACAAGAAATGCCTCAGATGCAGAACCTACGGTAGGCAACCATGAAAGACCAAACTTCCCACTCCCGGGCATCTTCGATTGGCTGGACAAAGGTGGGGGGCCACTCACTCAGAACAACCAAGCTCAGGGTGGGGTTGGGGAGCACCTCTGGAAGCAAGATGGATACACAAGAGATTAAAGAAACTGGGGACTCACAGGAAATATTGAGATAGGCATAAAGTAAAGCTGGAAGTTGGGAAGTTAGAGTCAGAATGGAAACGGTGTGGCTGTTGCACCCAGCGTTCCGTTTTCCTTGTAGAAACAGAAAAAAGTCTAGAGTTGAATTATCTGCAGGCATGAATGATGCCCAGGAGGTGTCATTCATGCCTGCAGATAATTTGACTGTTGTATCCAGGACAGACAGAGATAGAGTCCACAGAGTCCTTCATTGTAAGCAGTATCTTAGCCTCGTACAGCCATCAGGAGCTGAGCAAGGTAAGAGTGCGCTCTCATTGCTCTCTGCTCTCTTTTATACATTAAATACACTGATCCCTTTCAGCTGGTTCTCTTAATCAATCCCTTAAAGGAACAGTAATTTAAGATCACATCACCACATTTCTCCCCTCTTAATTAAAATTAAGAGAATTTTTACAGTATATAATTCTTAGTCCATACTGGTAGATGTCTTGCATGAACTGATCGCCTTTCAGCTCCCCCTTCCTCTTGATCCTGCTCATTTTCCCTTTGAATGCTTTGAACCTCTTCTCTGGTTTGAAATTCAGCCACCGAATCAGAATTATTGGTGCTGTTTATGAAATACCACCCTCCTCTTTACAAGAGTGAAATGGGAAGCATTCCACACTCTTCCCATCCAACAACTGATAGGTATACTTTCCTTTCAACAGCTTTACGAGGAGATGTAAATCTGCTCTTCCCTTTCCCTCTAATTCCTGGTTTCTTGACCCGTACATATGAACCACATTTAAATTCTTGTGCCTTAGCCCCCCCAAGACTGATCTGTATACACTCTGGACTCCTTTTCCACTCTTCTCATATCCTGCTCCGAATAAATTTCTGGCCTTGATTTTTCTCCCTCAGCCACATTCAATTTAGTCATCTCTCTCCCATGCAACAATTTGCAAGCAATTTCTATGTTATTGCATGATGTGTAGCTCTCTATACCTGTAAGAATTCAGTAGTAAAGGCTTCCCATTCTTTCCTTTCTAGTCTTGCTGTTTGTAAACTATCTTTTAAGGTTCTATTGAACCTTTAATTTCCCCATTCACTTGGGGGTAATATACAGGTGTTTTATCTATAATATTGCTTTCTGCTAGAAATGTTTCAAATTCCCAAGAGATAAACTGAGTCCCATTATCAGAAACTCTCTCTTTAGGATTTCCTTCCCTACTAAAAATGCTGGTAAGAAATTTTACAACTATAGCAGAAGTAGTTTATGATGAAAATGCTACTTCAGGCCATTTAGTATAATAATAATTAAAGAAATGGTATATTGGCAATCCACAGAAGCCCCATCCAAAGGGCCTACAATATCAATGGCTACCTTTCCCCAAGCAGCATCTGGAAGTGGCATTGGCTGTAATGGTATAGGCCTTGTTACTGCTGTCTTATGTGACTGTATGATTTTATTGCTGCTTCCACTTGATAATCCATCCCAGGCCACCAATATAAACCCCACAAACTTTGTTTAGTTCTCACAACTTAAATGAGAATCCACAGACTCCCACAACTCCAAAAGCAAACAAGCTGTCATTCTGTATGTCGAAGTCTAACCCCTGCTAACTTGGCAAAGAGGCACCTTTTAACATGTTGATTCTCTTTATTTAGCAGGGGGAGAGTAACTGGCCCTATCCACCCCCAGCACAGTACCTCCAGTGACTGTTGCTGGTGTCCATCTTATGTTTCTTTTTAGATTGTGAGCCCTTTGGGGACAGGGATCCATCTTATTTGTTTGCTATTTCTCTTGTGTAAACCACCCGGAGCCATTTTTGGAAGGGCGGTATAGAAATTGAATAAATAAATACTACTAGTAGTACTACTAATAGTGGGCAGGAGCTCTGTGACTACTCGAGCCTCTCTGAATGAGAGATGCTCACTGAGTTGCCAAAGAGAAAGAATGACTGAGATCTATCAGAAAGCCTCAGTTGAAGAAAAAAGTTCAGGAGTCATCACCTGCTTCTGGGCATGTGAGCTGTGAAACTGCTACTGAGAAAATAGAGGGTGAAGAAATAACTGAATCTAGGCTAGTATTGCAACCTGTTTCTCATTCTCAAGAGATTGAGGAAAACCCCCAGATGTCCCTGCATTTTTGCAAGGCCAGCATGCCAGCTATCAAACCTGCAGAACAGCAGTAAGAAGAGAGAAGCAAAGAGGGCTGCTCTGAAAAGAGTGATTTATTTGTTTGTTTGTTTGTTTGTTTATTTTGTTAAATTTATATACCGCCTTTCATTAATAATAATCACAAGGCAGTTCACATAGAAAAAGTTAACAGGAGTATAAAATTATACAATTAAAATATGCTAATATAAAACAGATCTAGTTAATTTTTTTTAAAAAAACATACATAAGAGGTTCAAAAGCAACCATAGAGTGCCAGGAGAAAGCAAAGCTATAAGAGACCAGTTAACGAGCTAGATGAGGGACAGCACACAGAAGATGAGCTCTCTCCAAGAAAGAAGACTTTCGCCCCTCAGTTTCCTTCCAGCAAGGTTGTCCACCCTTTCATTCAATTCTTACGCACTGTGTAGAGGAATCAGATGCTCATGATGACTCCTAGCTCTGTGAGGAGAAACAGCAGCATAAAATCATTCCTGAAACAAAACACTCCCCTCCAAACCAACCCCAAGGAAAAGGAGAAGCAATGGTTAGAGACTCCATTTAGCTAAAGAAAGAGGAAGCTGATCAATAAAGAAATGGAAATTGGAGAAAGAAAGAGCAGCGATTGGAAGAGATGAGACTGAAGCGGGAGGAGCGCCTTCGCAATGTTCGGCAGTCTCGTGAGTGTGCAGAGAAGATGGAAGAGGAGAAGAAAAGGTGGCTTGAACAAAACCTTGCGCAACATGAAGAATAGAATGAGAAGGCACGAGAGGAAAAAACAGCTGAAGAAGAGGTGAAAAAGAAGGTAGCTGCCAAGAAGGAAAAAAGAACTTGAAGCCCGGAGCAAACAGGAGAAGGAACCTCTAAACCCGGGGTGCACAACTCAAATGCCCCAGTGGGCTGGAACCAACTCTGACTTGCTACATGGTGCCAAGGTCGATTTAATGCACGTTAATTACTACATTAAAACTTAAAATATTAATAAAAGTGAGGGGGCAGAGGATTGGTATCAGTAGGCTTTATTTTTTTTGGAGGAACACCTGGTCTCAAGTGGCCAGCTGCATTGAGCTGCTGCCACTCAGTTTGAAAGGCCAAGAGCTCTTTCATGGCTGCTGCTCTTGCTGCAGGATATTCCTTTCTTGGGGCCAAAGAAAAAACTCCCTGTGGGCCAGATCTGGCCTTCAGACCTTATGTTGTGCAGGTCTGCTCTAAACAGAAGGCTCTGCAGCTGGAGGTGGAAGAGCATTGACACAAGGAGCTACTGCAGAAGAAAGGAGGAGAAACGAGAGAGCGCCAGGAAGACTGCAGAGCAGTGCCAGGCAGAGCTGGAGAGGGAGAAAAAGCAAGCTGCTGAGAGAGAACTTGAGAAGAAGAGAGAACAGGAAAAACATCAGGCATAGTTAGAGCATGAATGGTGAGAGAGAGAGAGAGAAAGCTGCTCGCCTGCAGAAAGAGCTAATGGCAGCTAAAGAACAGCACAGAAAAGAGGTGATGAGAGTCAGCCCTGCAAGCCCATCCCAGCTTGGGCTACTGGAAATCAGCTAAGCCAAGTCATCCTACATCAATATTACAATCCACCTAACAGAAATGCACTTTTTAGAGCTGATAGGAGCCCCAACCTGGAAGAGCAAGCCACATTACTTCAAGTGCACTAGTTCAGCTGTGTGGAACTCTCTGCCAATCCCAAGTGGCAGTTCTGTACCATATACTCTCAAGGGATATGAACATAGGAAGCTGCCATATACAGAGTCAGAACATAGGCCCATCTAGCTCAGTATTGTCTAACCAGACTGGCAGTGGCTTTTCCAAGGTTGCAGGCAGCAGTCTCTCTCAGCCCTATCTCAGAGATGCCAGGGAGGGAACTTGAAACCTAGATGCTCTTCCCAGAGCAGCTCCATCCTCTGAGAATCTCTTGCAGTGCTCACACATCAAGTCTCCCATTCATATGCAACCAGGGAAGCCCCTGCTTAGCTAAGGGGACAAGTCATGCTTGCTACCACAAGACCAGCTCTTGTGGTCTGACTGAAAAGACCTTTAGAGTGATTGTGTGTTCATTAGTATTTTTGTACAGGAGAAAATACTGCTTTTAAACTGTTCTTATCTGCTATAATTTGCCAAATGTGCAATGACCCACAGCAAAAGCAAGCTTTCTGTTCTCCTTGGTTTTGTTACGCCAGTCTGTTACTCTTTTCTTCACTCTTTTCACATGACTTTGTCATGTGGCTCCTATCTGTAGAATCCACAGCGTGTACTCCATTTCCTTTATTAAAGTTTATGGTTTTAGTTTCTGCCACAGCCGTCTCTAGTTGTGTTGTAATCACTATAGCTTTTTCCAAGGTCAGATCTTTAGCAGCAAACATTCTCAAATATGTAGCATAGATGTTTTCTCAATCAGTTGGTCTCCAATCTGGCATTACTCTAAAGTTACAGGAGTCCACTAAATCTCTTGAAGCAGCAATACATTGTAGTATAGATAATCCACTTCTCTGTTCCTGCTACCAGAATTTGTAACTTTTAGCTACTACATTTACTCTTGACACAAAAAAGTTCTTTAAAGCTGGAAGTGCAGTCTTATGTTTATCATCTGAAAGTGGCAAGTTATAAAATACAAACTGACCTTCTGTTCCCAAGCAGTGGAGAAATAAAGCACATTTTCTTGCTTCAGGAATCTCTTTGTTCCTTATTGCCAATAAATAATTGTCAAACATTCAAATCCAGACAGGAAATGCAACTGGTGGCTCACCTGGGCTTTGGAGAAAAGACACCGATAGATTCATTTGCAAAAGAAACCATCCTGCTTTGTTGCCAGTTTGTTGCATTCAGGAGACACAGAGATAGGGTCCACAAAGTCCTTCATTATAAGCAGTATCTTAGCCTAACACAGCCATCAGAAACTGAGCAAGCCATCAGTCAAGCCCAAGGCAAGAGTGTGCTCTCTCTGCTCTCTTTTATACAGTAGATGCACTGATCCCTTCCAGCTGGTTCTCATAATCAACCCCCTTAAAGGAACAGTAATTTAAAATCTCTAGACTTTTTCTGTTTCTATGAGGAAGACAGAACACCGGGTGCAACAGCCTCTGGTTCCTGGCAGCTGATTGCAATTGTTTCTCCCCAACCCCAACCCCTATCAATGAGAGCTGAGCTGCTCTGCCTGCAGTCTGACCATTAATAAGATAGACCTTAGTCCACACAGGTATACTTGATGAATGAACAGCCTGCAGGCAGCACAGCTCTCATTAACATCAGGGCAGGGCATGATGGGAGAAACAGGTGCAACCAGGCTGCCGGGAACCATATGCTGCTCTTAGGATGAGCCTCTACTGATTCTATGTTGGCAAATTTACTTTAGACATGAGATAGAAATAAACAAGAAATGAAGGGGTGAGTGCAAGGAACTGCTTATGTAGTCTTGCAAATATATCCACAAAAGGTACTAGCCTCTCTCCCCACACATCCTTGTTCAGAAAAAGGCTCTCATTGATTCCAGTTTAGAAGCTTTCCTGACTGGTCAACTAGAGAAGTTTGTTGCTCACCTCAGGAGAGTGGCTGTTTGCAAGTCTGCTCTGGAATAGCAGTCAGTCAGATGGCAGCAACCCCAGGTAAATGCTGCAAAATGCACCATGCACCCAAACTATACACCAAACCCGATGCGACATTTAATTTGTTTTTAAAAGGCTTCATGCTTTAGACTGCCCAATATCTTTATTTGCAAAAAGCAGCTGCTGTATGTGAAGGAGAGGTGGACTTGACCCACTGCAGCAGTAGCAACAGCAGGAGGAGGAGTTGCACTCTTTCCCAGTACCGTTTTTCTGCTGAAAATCTTGCTATGCACCCTGTTTAAAAAAGCAACAAACACTGCTCAATTTTACTTAGCCCTGTATTTTGCAAGGTAATATATTATCAGGTATATATCTGACGTCTTATCCGAGGCACATGAAGGAACATTTAGCTAAAAGCATCAAGGGGAATAACAAAAACTTCTTTAAATACATCAGAAGCAGGAGACCTGCTAGGGGAGGCAGATGGACCCTTAGATGATGAGAGTGTGAAAAGGATTATTAAGGAGGATAAGGAGATTGCAGAGAAGCTGAATGAGTTCTTTTGTCTTCTGCGTCTGTCTTCATGGCAGAGGACACTGCACATTTACCTGTGCCGGGACAGAGGCTAAAGAAGTGAGTCAGACAGAAGTGATGAGAGATGACGTTCTAAACGGTCTGGAAAAATTAAAAATTAACAAAACGCCATGGCCAGATGGCATCTACCTGAAAGTCCTTAAAGCACCCAAATGTGAAATTGCCAGCCTCATTGCAAAACTATGTAACTCATCCCTACAATCAGGCTCTGTACCAGATGACTTGAAAGTAGCTGGTGTAACACCAATTTTCAAAAGAGGACCCGGTGGGGAGGGGATCCAGGAAATTACAGGCTGGTTAGTTTAAGATCTGTTCCAGGCAAATTGATGATGGAAAGCATTCTCAAAGATAAAAATGTTAAGCATGTAGATAAATGGGCCCTGCTGAAAAAGAACCAGCATGACTTCTGTAAAGGTAAATTTTGCCTCACCAACCTTTTGGGGTTCTTTGAGAATGTCAGCAGGCGTGTGGATTAAAAAAAAAAGTTAAATAAATAAATAAATAAATGTGATCCAATTGAGCTTTCAACAAAGTTCCTCATCAAAGAATCTTGAGAAGACTTACCAGTCATGGGATATGGAAATAGGTTCATGTGTGGATTGGTAACTGGGTGAAGGACAGGAAATAGAGGTAGGTATGAATGGACAGTTCTAAATGGAGGGAAATAAGAAGTGGGTTCCACCAGGGATCTGTGCTCTTTAGTTTATTCATAATTGATCTGCAAATTGGGTAAGCAGCAAGGTGGTCTGATTTGCAGATGACATCAAACTGTTTCGGGTACTGAAATCCAAAAGAGATTGTGTGGAGCTCTAAAACAATCTCTCCAAACTGGGGGTGTGGGCAAATGTGACGGTTCATTGTGAGCAAATGTAAAGTGATGCATACTGGGGCAACCCCCACTTCCTATATTTGCTGATGGGGGTCAGAGCTGTCAGTGACTGATTGGGAGAGAGATCTTGGGGTCATGGTGGACAGCTCGTTGAAAGTGTCAACACAATGTGGGACAGCTGTGAAAAAGGCCAATTCCATGCTTGGAGTCATTAGGAAGGGGATTGGAAATAAAAATGTTAATATTATAATGCCCTTATACAAATCTATCGTGTGGCCACATTTGGAATACTGCATACAGTTCTGGTCACCATAGCTTAAGAAGGACATTGTAGAACTGGAAGAGGTGCAGAAGAGGCCAGCCAAGATGATTAGGGGTTGCCAGGAACACCTTCCTTATGAGGCAAGGTTACAGCATCTGGAACTTTTTGGTTTGGAAAAGAGGCGACTATGGGGAGACATGATAGAGGTCTATAAAATGATGTATGGTGTGGAGAGAGTGCAGAGAGACAAATTTTTCTAAGCTTTTCACATAACACTAGAACGTCGGGTCATCCCTTGAAACTGATTGCCAAGAAATTTAGAACCTGTCTTCTGTGACTGTTACAATATTCCAGATCTCCTTGCTGTCTATTAGCGGCAGCCAGAGTGCATTATCCTATATAATAAAAGGCTAAGTGAGTGGCCGTGGCTTTGGAACGTTGGGGATCTGCGTCCCTGCCTCCCTGGGCTGTTCTGGGCCTGCGCGAAGCGCAGGCCCAGAAGAGCCCAAGGGACACAGGACCTCAGACACCAGTGTCCCACAGCCACGGGCGGCCATTAGCCGGTGTGTGGCGGCGGGGGAAAGTGAGGAGGCCGAGGTAACCAGAAGCGGCCGCCCTGAAAAAGGTGAGGGCAATGGCGGCGGGGGAAGACCGAGACGGGGGACAGGGAAGCTGGGCAAGGTGGCGGCGAAGCCGCCAACGAGGCCCCCGCCCGCTCACAGCCGTCGCCGCCGCCTGCTCACCCGCCCTCCCAGCTGCCCAAAATGAAGCTGGGCGAGGTGGCGGCGAAGCCGCCAACGAGGCCCCGGCCCGCTCACAGCCGCCGCTGCTGCCTGCTCACCCGCCCTCCCAGCTGCCCAAAATCACCTTCCCCGCTCCCCCCCCAAAAAGATTAAGGGCCAAAATGGCCCATGAGAAGGTCGCCGCCCCCGCCTATCGCCCTCCCAGCTGTTGAAGACCACCTTACCCGCTCCAGCCCGAGGGAAAAGAGAGGAGCTCACGAGCAGAGCTCCTCTCTGTGCTAAGTCACTGCTCAAACTGCCGCTATGGACGCAAAGGACGCCTATTGCGTCCATTGCGACAGTATAGGCAGCAGCTTAACACAGAGAATAGCTCTGTTTCCGAGTTCCTCTCTTCTCCTTCGGGCTGGAGCGGGTAAGGTGGGCTCCGGCAGCTGGGTGCGCGGGAGGGCGATAGGCGGGGGCGGCCACCTTCTCATGGGCCATTTTGGCCGTTATTCATCCACCCCCCCCAAAGTAAAAGCAAAATAAGGAAGAACAAAAACAGAGACAACAACAAAACAAAAAACAAAAAGAGAGAGGGGACAAGGGGGGGGGGAAGAGACAGAAAGAGAGAGAGAGAGACAGAAAAGACGGGATAGAAAGCTAGCGCCCGTTATCATAACGGGCTTAAAAATACTAGTACAGAATAAATGGGGCTTCTTTAGATTGTTTGTTTGATAAATAAACCTTTTTCATTTCATGGTCCATTTTTTCATTTTTTTCTCTTTTATCCTCCCCTTTCCTGCGTTGTCTGGAAGGATTGGGAGAGCTTCCTTGCTTATTTGATTGTAGGTATTTGATTGGATTTGTGCACGAAACTTCAAACCAAAGTGTCAGTGCTCATTGGTATAATCAGCTAACATAATAAAGAACAGGATATAAAATTTATGATTACCATCTCATTTATTTCTATCTTGATTTTACAAATATGACAACTGGAGTGCAAGTGGAGGAAGACTTGACTCAAATCGGACAGATTATAACATAGAGCACATTTGAAGATCTGTGCTCTGGCAGTATGGGCGGCAAAGAAGCGATTCTTTTCAGCCCGTATTGCATCCGTAAGTTCACGTCCGGCGGAATTGTTCAGGGTTGTGAGAGGGCTAGTGAGTGCCTCTCCTCCCTCAAATCAGAATTTGGACCCATCTATTACCTGCTATGACGTGTTTAATGTTTTTTGTGTAGATAAAATCTCTCATATTCGGGCCGATTTGGATTTATACCCCACAATTACTGCAGTGTCTGAATCGGAGGTGTCCAGTGACTCCTCTTATGTGGTTAGGCTGGATCAATTTCAGTTTGTGACTTGTAAGAATGCGGACAAGCTGCTTGGAGCAATGCAGTCTACCACCTGTTCTCTTGACCCTTGCCTGACATGGTTAATACTATCTGGAAGGGAGGTTGTTGTAGAAGGCCTAGTAGAGATCATAAATGCTTCTCTGAGGGAGGGCAAGATGCCTCCTTGCCCCAAGAAGGCAATTATTAGACCACTTCTGAAGAAGCCTGCCTTGGATTCCTCAGAGTTGAGCAACTATAGGCCTGTCTCCAACCTTCCGTGGCTGGGCAAGGTAATTGAGAGGGTGGTGGCCTCCCAACTCCAGGAAGTCTTGGATGAAACTGATTATCTAGACCCGTTTCAGTCCGGCTTTCGGGTGGGCTATGGGGTGGAGACTGCCTTGGTTGGCCTGATGGATGATCTCCAATTGGGAATTGACAGAGGTAGTGTGACTCTGTTGATCCTTTTGGACCTCTCTGTGGCTTTTGATACTATCAATCATAGTATCCTTCTGGAGCATCTGAGGGGGTTGGGGGTGGGAGGCATTGCTCTGCAGTGGTTCCACTCTTACCTCTCAGGCAGATTCCAGATGGTGTCCCTTGGGGATGAAACCGCTGGGAGAGATCATCAGGAGATTTGGTGCAGGGTGTTATCAGTATGCTGATGACACCCAAATCTATTTCTCCATGTCAACACCATCAGGAGAAGGCATAACCTCCCTAAATGCCTGCCTGGAGGCAGTGATGGGCTGGATGAGGGATAACAAACTGAGACGGAATCCAGATAAGACAGAGATACTTATTGTTTGGGGTTGGAACTCGGAAGATTATTTTGATCTGCCAGTTCTGGATGGAGTCACACTTCCCCAGAAGAAACAGGTATGCAATCTGGGGGTGCTTCTGGGCATGAAACTCTCCCTGGTGTCCCAGGTTGAGGCAGTGACTAGAGGTGCCTTTTATCAGCTTCGGCTGATACGCCAGCTGCGTCCATTTCTTGAGATAAATGACCTCTGCTGGTAGTACATCTGCTGGTCACCTTCAGACTTGACTACTGCAATGGGCTCTATGTGGGGCTGCCTTTGTATGTAGTCCTGAAACTGCAGTTAGTCCAGAATGCCGCAGCCAGGTTGGTCTCTGGGTCATCTCGGAGAGACCATATAACTCCTATCTTAAAAGATCTACACTGGCTGCCGATAACTTTCTGGGTGAAGTACAAGGTGCTGGTTATAACCTATAAAGCCCTAAACAGCTTGGTCCCTGGGTATTTAAGAGAACGTCTTATTTGACCACACCGCCCATTGAGATCATCAGGAGAGGTCAGGGACGGGCCTTCTCCATTGCTGCCCCGAGGCTTTGGAACACACTTCCTGCTAAGAGCCTCCCCATCTCTTACAACTTTTTAAAAGGCAGTCAAGATGCATTTGTTCACCCAGGCTTTTAATCAGATATTGTTTGAATTGTGTTTTAATAGTTTTAACATTTTAAATTTTAATTGTTTCAATGTTTTGATCTTTTTATTGGTTGTTTTTATTGTCTTCTTGTAAACCACTTGCATTTTGGGCGGTATAAAAATGTGTTAGTTAAATAAATAAATAAATAAATATGATCAAAGTGGTATCCTATATAAAAAGGGGGAAAGTGATACATCATACAAATAAAACAGATATCTTGTTCTTTGTTTATACGCAGATAATTCTAATGAACTTTATACTTATACTAGTAAAAGAGCTTGCAGGGTCTCTGTCTGTGAGGGGTTTATACACATTCATGGAGGATAGGTCTATAAATGGCTGGTGGCTATAGGCCACCTCGTGCCTTAGAGGCAAGATGCCTCTGAGTACCAGTTGCAGCGGAGTAGCAGTAGGAGAGAAGGCATGCCCTCCCCTCTTGCCTGTGGGCTACCCAGAGGCATCTGGTGGGCTACTGTGTGAAGCAGCATGCTGGACTACTTGGGCCTTGGGCAGTGTTCCCTCTAACAGGGATTCCCAGATGTGTTGACTACAACTCCCAGAATCCCCAGCTGCAATGACTTTTCCTTGGGGATTCTGGGAATTGTAGTCAACAACATCTGGGAATCCCTGTTAGAGGGAACACTGGCCTTGGGCCTGATCCAGCAGGGCTGTTCTTATGTTCTTATATATCATCCCCCATGCTTTCCAGTGGGAAAGTTTTTCTGCGTTGTTGGACTATGGCTTCCATTGGCCACAGAGTAGTCCAGTGTAGTCCATCAACATCTGGGGACCTAAGCTTGAGGACCTCTGGTTTAGAGTTAGGGAGGAGATACCAGAGTTGCCGATGAGAACATGCTGAATCCTTCCTTATTTTATCTTCTTTGCCTCTCCCTTTCCCATCTATGGTGTGTCTTCTCTGTCATTTCTGTCACATCCTTCTCATCCTCCCCACCAGCATCCTGCTTTTCTTTTACCGCATTCTTCACGCCTTAAGTAGTTCTTCGTGGGTATATCTAGGTCAGACAGGATTGGGTGACCCAAATTTCTGCCTCCTCCTTTTTCCAGCACTTGGTGTGGCTCTTTTCTGCACAATTACCTAAGGTAGCCTGGGTAAACAGAAGCAGATCCAGCAATACACCGGAGGCCAAGTGTCTGGCCTTTTGCATTCCATGTCGTTCCCTTCCTTGATCTTTTAAGGATAGAAGGATAGCCTTTTAAGGATAGCCTTTATCTGTTGTTGTTTTCTTCCATTTTCATGTGAGTTTAATTGTAAAACTCCACTTTCCCAGCCTATGAGAAAAGGTTAAAGTATTTGGTGTTTTTTTTTTAATGTAGAAAAAAAGAGTATTAAAACAGGAGTGGGCATGATAGATGTTGATAAAACTATGGCTGGTGTGGAGAAAGTGGCCAGATATGTTTTCCTTTCCTTCTTTCTCTTAATGCTAGAGCTGAGGGTTTGGGGTCAGTCCTCCTGTTTAATTGCCTGGCGAGAGATGCAGCACAGAAAAGTGTGCTTTACAGAGTAACAGCAGAAAGACAGACCCCTGTCTGTGATAAGCCCAATTATGACGATGTTTTCAGGGAATAGCCTCCCCAGTGAGGTTCGCCTGGCTTCATCACTTTGTTCTTTTAAATGCCAGGTGAAGACCTTTTTGTTCACTTGGGCCCTTTAAATGTTAAATTTTGATCTGATTTTAACTGATTTTTTAAAGATGACTTTTAAATTGTTTTGTATTGTATTTTCCTTCTCCCTCTTTTTTGGTCTATTATGATTTAATATACTGTGTGTTTTTATCTTATGTTTTAATGTTGTGTTGTAAGCCACCCAGAGAACATTTTGTTAGGGGGTGGCCAGAAAAGAAAGTTGTTTATTATTATTCCCAATTTCTGCTCGCAGAGGCAGGCTATTTTTCTATCTTTAAAAACTTGAAACAAACTGAATCCTGAGTGCATACTCCACAATGCCTATAACGCAGGACTTTTTAAAGGGAAAATTTAGAATTGCACAGTAGTACGGGAGCAAAATTTGGGTGTGTAGCATGTGCTGCTACATCATACACCTGTAGTTTTGACAGCATGATTGATTGCAGAAGAGTGTTTCTGTTCATTGGGAAGAACTCAGGGAAGTCTGCAGGAAGGGTCTTTGGCAGAGGGAGGTTGGGGTCTGGGTTCTAGAGGAGCCTGGACTATTTTTCTCATTGTTACACAAGTCACTTTTTACATCATCTTAACATAATAGAGCTTTTGTGCCATACAGCTATTCTTTTAGAACTGCAAATTTTGTGTTTGGTTGCATATTTTAAAACCAGCCCTTTTGATCCCAAGTGAAAACCTTTTGCTTTTTTCTCAGACTTTTAAAGGGATGTGTACAGAATGAGATTTGTGTTTCATTCCTAGCTTGGAATGGAACGCAAATGCCCTCAACGTTCTGTTGGAACAACCGGTCAAGCTGGTTTTTCTGACAGAATGAGCTTGGAGCATTTTGAGTGTTCCGAGCGCCATTTGGATGCCTGTTTTTCCCTTGCTGACTGATTTTGGCACTGGCTTCCAATTGGCTTGCAATCTCCTTGCTTCTTGGTTGGCTTGTTACCATACAAATAAACTTGATTTGTATGATAACAAACCAACCAAGAAGCAAGAAGACCGCAAGCCCATTGGAAGCCAGTGCCAAAACCAGTCAGCAAGGGAAAAACAGACGTCCAAAATGGCACTTGGAATGCTCAAAATGTTCCAACTCAGAACAGCATTGTTCAGTTCTGAGCTCAAAACAGGTCCTTCATTTGAAGGCCATTCTGTTTTGAGCTCGAAACACATGAAATGGCCCATTTCAAGTCTGAACGTTTTAAGCTCAAAAAGTTCTGCAGATCCTTAGGCTTTTTAATTCTGTACTGATTTGTGTTTTCTGTTGCTCTTTCTTTGCATTAGCTTGCAAGTCATCCTGAAAACCTTTGCGTTGAAGGAATTCTTTAAAAAAAAGAATAGATTTTCTAAAATATTCAGTGGGTCCTCACTGGGATAGAAAGATGTGAGCTATTTCCAAAGCAAGCTACCAGACAGATTGCTTTTGAAAAATACAAAATGAGTGGGTAGGTTATATGAATATGACGATGCTAGGATGGAAAAGGGAGTGAAAGAGGGATGTGCAGTCAGGTGACTTTCTTATGGTCTCTGTTTTACTCGATAAGGAAGAAGGTCCTCATTGCAAGATATTTTCTGGTACAAGAAACTTAAAAGACAGACACACAGAAGGCTGGGCTGATTACAAAGCATTCCAGTGAATAGCAAGCACACATAATGCAAAACTAGCAGAGACAAAATAATTGCAGATTCAGCATATTTATTTATTTATTTACATTTCTAGTCTGCCCTATACCCAAAGGTCTCAGAGCAGGTTGCAATAAAACCAATATAAAACATAATTAAAATTCAGCATCATAAAATAAAAAATACAGTAAAAATACAGTGCCTGACTGGGGAAAAATCACTACATCTCTAGTCAAAGGCCAGGGTAAAGAGGTGCATCTTCACCATTCTCCTGAATGTACACAATGTCGGAGCTTGGCTAACCTCAGAGGGGAGGGCATTCCACAACCTAGGGGCCACCACAGACAAAGCCCTTTTATGTGCTCCTTCCCCTTTAACTGCTGATAATAGTGGCACTACCAAGAGGTCCTCTCCTACAGATCTTAACTGATGGGCAGGTCTATATGGGAGAAGACATTCCTTCAGGTATTTGGGGCTCAGGTTGTTCAGGGCTTTATAAGGCAGTGTTAAAACCTTGAATCGGGCTCAGTGGCAAATTGGCAACCAGCATAGGCAGGTACCCAGTGAATTATAACTGCAGATTCACTTAGAGGCATCCAGATGTATAATGCCTGTGATAGAGCAGGGGTTTCCAACCTTGGGTCCCCAGATGTTATTGGACTACAATTCCCATCACCCCCAGCCTCTTCAGCCATTGTGACTGGAGATGGTGGGAGCTGTAGTCCAACAACATCTGGGGTCCCAAGTTTGAGAACCCCTGGCATGGACTGCTGAGGTGCAGACTGTTGTGAATGAAGAAATCTGTGTGCAGTTTGACTTTGGAGTCATTGATGGAGGGGGCTCTTTCCCTTTAAGGGAATCGGCAGCTCTCTTAGAATCCTGAAGAATAGGCTTATTGAAACAACTTGGGTGCCTGTTCTTCAGAGCAAATTACAGGACAAATTTCCAGAGCACTTCCAACTTGACGGCACTCTTTAGAACTCTTTGACAGCCACAAATTGTGGTTGTTCTCACTCTCACTGTTTGTATTATTATGAGTAATTACTGTTTGTTAGACAACACTTGTATGTGCTTCACCTGAAAGCTGTTTCCTTTTATGCTATGTCAGCAATTAATTTTCAGTACTTTCCTATGAAATATTGTGTTTTACACATACTGTGTTTAAAGTGCTCTTTAGAGTTGTGTGCTGGGCACGTTTCTATTTTCTGACTTCTGACTTTTGCTCTGTGGTTTCTGTGCAATGCACATTTTTCAAAACTTCCCATAGTGAAACTCATGGTCTCCCTGTTGGTGTTGATGGTTGCTGCTTGTTCTGTCGCTGGTATTTTATGTGGTAGATATAATTCCTTATCAGTCAGTTCTTTAGTAGGAAACAGCAATAGTTTTCTGGGAGAAAATGTCAAGGCAGCAGCCACACACACACAGCCTTAAAAATATTCAAAATTGATTTTTACAGCAGTGTATGGTTGAAGCTAGAAGGATGAATTATTTAATGTTTTTGTTTGTTTGTTTCGCAAAACAGGGAATTTTACTGTATTTCTGAGCAGGCTTGCTTTCTTGGAGCTGCACTCCATGGCTAGTAAATTCATTTAGATCAGCTTGCTTGTTTGGCCCATTATCTTTGCTGTCTGCCAATGTTGACCTGCTTGCTGGATTATTTTTGGCAATCCAGATCTCTTCTCAGGGGGATCTCGTTGTATCATAGACAGTAATATGTTTGTCTTTGGTAGGCCACGTTCCTGAAGAAGTTTTAAACTCCGTCTTCCAAACCCTGTGATGTGGAAAACCTGTCTAAAGAGCATCCTATAGACCAGAGGTTCTCAGTGTTGGGTCTCCAGCTATTATTGGACTTCAACTCCCATAATCCCCTGCCTCAGTGGCCTTTGTTTGGGAATTATGGAGAAGCCCTGCTATAGATCAGTGGTTCCCAACCAGGGTTCCTCCAGATGTTGTTGAACTACAACACCTAGCATCCCCAGCCACAATAAATTGTAGTTGGGGATGATGGGAGTTTTAAATGGGAGGAGAGCAGGTCTTGTGGTAGCAAGCATGACTTGTCCCCTTAGCTAAGCAGGGTCTGCCCTGGTTGCATTTGAATAGGAGACTTGATGTGTGAGCACTGTAAGATATCCTCAGAGGATGGAGCTGCTCTGGGAAGAGCATCTAGGTTCCAAGTTCCCTCCCTGGCATCTCCAAGACAGGGCTGAGAGAGATTCCTGCCTGCAACCTTGGAGAAGCTGCTGACAGTCTGTGTAGACAATACTGAGCTAGATGGACCAAGGGTCTGACTCAGTATATGGCAGCTTCCTATGTTCCGAAATGGTTTTATTTCTGACCATTTGTGGAGTGCACTCCACAAATATATATATATATAGGCTGGCCAGCGGGACTGGAGAAAGGAGAGGCCAAGGAATAGATGGAAAATACTTAACTGCAGCATTAATTTTGTTTCTTTTTCTTTTCTGCTTTCTTTTCATGCGACCCAGTTTTCTTCTCGTTTTCTCCTGCCTGGTGCTCTCTGTCTTTTCAACCATTGAGGAGTATGAGAAGAGTTCTGAAGGTGCTCTCTACATTTTGGTAAGTGAGCAAGGAGGGGTGGAAGGCTGAACGAAAGAGTGGAGGGTGCATGCTCCAAATATTCTCTCTCTTTTGCGGTTTTTAAAAAAAACAAAAACAAAAAACAAACCAGTTCCAACAAGCCTAAGTTCCCATCAATCATTTAAATCAGGGGTTCCCAAACTTGGGTCCCCAGATGTTGTTGGACTTCAACTCTGCCTCGCGAGGCAGAGAGAGAAGCTCCCAGCCAGCGCTTGAAGGGAGTGCTTACTGGGGACGGATCAGGAGAGGGTCTGAGCACACCCTCTCACCATGTGAGAGGACCGCTATGATTTTCAGCAGAGCTTAACTTACTGTATTTACCCAAATACAAGATGACTCTGAATTTAAGATGAGCCCCTTAAAAAATACCAGTTGTACCCTTATTTACCCAAAAGGAAGAGGACTCTGAATTTAAGATGGCTCCCTGAGTTCAAACATGAAAAAACTTGGGGGGAAACTAGTTTTGGATTCAAGTAAATGGAGCAGTATAAATCCCAGCACAGAACAGAGTTAAAATAATGAATTGTCCCCTTTGCTAAGCAGGGTCCACCCTGGTTTGCATTTGAATTGGAGACTATATGTGTGAGCACTGTAACAGATTCAGTGCTTAGGGGATGGGGCTGCTTTGGGAAGAGCACCTACATGCTTGCATGCAGAAGGTTCCAAGTTCCCTCCCTGGCATTTCCAAGACAGGGCTGAGAGAAACTCCTGCCTGCAACCTTGGAGAAGCCGCTGCCAGTCTGGGTAGACAATAGCTAGATGGACCAGCATAAGGCAGTTTCCTATGTTCCTGTGTTATTACAGTAAAAATTAAAGGAACAGTTCACAGGCAATCAAAATGAAAAGAAAATGTTCAAAAAAGCATAAAGCATTCTTCCTTCATCCTAGCGTGGATGTTATGAAGCCATGAAGCTGTCAGTCTTGGTTGATTTTTGGAACCTAATCCTTTAAGCATGGTTATAGCAGTCTTTTGTTTCTGGCGGGACAAAGGAACTTTGTTTGTTCTCAGGAGATGCTTGAGCCATGGCTACTAAAAGGTACTGGATTTGGTCCCATCCCTTTTTGGGTGCAAGGGAGATACCTGTATTAAAACACTGGGCCATGCCTTGTATGTTTTGCGGAGGTGGTGGTGGGAGGTTTAAGCTGTGGTTTCAGGTACCCAGCCTACCTGTAAAGGCTGGTGGCGGCAGGGAAAACCCATTTAGGAGGAATATTTTGGGTGCAGGGACTGGAAAGCTAAGGTTTTGCATGCCTGGGGCTCCTTCGCAGGATCTGAAAACTGTCCTTTTCCAGCAGGTTTTAAAAGATCTGGTCCTTTTGAAATTGTGATTATTTTCAGCTGCTGCTTTTTACTTTTTTAGCTGATGATTCTGTTTGTAGAAATGTATTGTTTGTGATGTTTTTAAATGCTGCAAGCCACCTTGAGCATATTTTAGTATAGAAAGGTGGGATAACAACTGCAGCATACATGTAAACAAATAACAAACACAAAACATAAATGAATAACAAATACAAATAATCTGCTGAAGAAACTAGCTTCTAAGTGCTACCAAATAAAGACTGAAGACACTGAATTTGCCAAAAAGAAGAAGAAGAAAATCTAGTGTATGTTTGCTGAATTGGATTTGTAGAGCATAGAAGTGCCCTTGCTTTGATCGGTTAGCGTATATCTCTTATTCTTCTCCTGGTCCAAACTCTGGAACAGATGACTTCTGCACAATTGTTCTTTTTTTGTGTTGCCACATTGGATTCATTACATTATTTTGTCTCCCTTGCAGGAAATAGTCACCATCGTGGTCTTTGGAGTGGAGTACTTTGTGCGAATCTGGGCAGCTGGCTGCTGCTGCCGCTATCGGGGCTGGAGAGGACGGTTGAAATTTGCCCGCAAACCCTTTTGTGTGATTGGTGAGAACTACCTTGTGGTGGAGTTGGCTCCTTGTGAGTTGCAGGGAGCCTTGTGAATCTGTCTGCCTTCAAGAAGCCTCCTCGTTGCAGTGGGTGGCCTGAAGGGGTGTGATGCAATAAGCCTGCTAAAGCAAAACTGGTCTAGGTCTGACCAGTAGGGATGTGCATGAAACCAGTTTGCCCAGTTCGGTTCGGGTCTGAACCGGCCTCGAAGCAGACTGGGCATGTTCGATTTGGGCACCTCGAATAAGGGGCCCAGCTCGGTTCAAATTCAAACCAGTTCAGGCCCAGTTCGGGGGTGCCATTGACGTTCAATTTTGTAAAAAGGAAAGAATGGAAAAAGGGCTGACTTGCCGCCGAGGGCTTCCGCAGCCTCAGGAGTTGCTGCGGTGGTGGCGGCCATGGCAGGGGTGTGTCTCCAGTGTTTTACCCATGAACTGTAGCCACCCCAAGAGCTTCGTAGGTAACAATGCTGAGTTGCAGAGCAGGAGATAGGGGCTCAAGTCCCACCAGGGGGATATGGAGCTTTGGCAAAGCTCACGTTTTTGGAGGAGGAGCCACAGCTCAATGGAAAAGCACATGATTTGCATGCAAGAAGGTCCGCATTTCAGTCCTTCAGATTTCCTGCTAAATGGATATTGGGTAGCTGGATAGTGGGTCAAAGGCAATGGGGAAGAACGCTGTCTGCGAGCCTGGAAAGCCCCTGCAATTCGAAGCAGTCAAGAATGGGCTACACGGACCAATAGTCTGATTCGGTATCAGGCAATTTTATGGTTTTATGTACACTGGCTGACATGCATTTTAACGAAGCACCTGTGCTATGGAACAAGGACCAGTGTAGCAGCAGTGCTTCTGAATAACTCCAGACTGGTGCTGCACCATGGTGTGTGTGTGTGTGTGTGTGTGTGTGTGTGTGGTGGGGAGTGGGCAAATTTTGATGTCCTTTCCTCCCCTGGGAGGGATGCACTCTGTGCCAGCCAAAACTACATCCCTGAGAGCAGCACAGCCCTCAGAGACATATTTTTGGGTGGCATAAGGTGCTTCTAAGGATGGGGGTGGTGGTTGAAACTTCCTTTCCCCTCTGCATGAGCTGTGGAGCAGAATGGGTTGAACTCTTCCAAAGCACTGATGCTTCTCCCATAGTACTGGTGCTTCATTAGTCTAGATGGCCACTGTCTTGAGTTCCAAGATGCAATAAAGATGGGTTACAAATGTAATTATTAATAAGCTATCTATCTATATATTTCTCTAAGGCATACCCATCACTAATCCCATGTGTGGCAGCTCTCGTGAGAGTTTGCGAGAAAGCTGCCAGCAGGGAGAGAGGAAAGTGATACACTGGTGGGCGAGGTGGGGAAAAAAACAGCAGCAAGGGTGTGTGTGTGAGGAAATGGCAGCGGTGGGTGGGCAGGAGGGAGTAATCAGTGGCGGTGGATGGAGGGAGAAAATGGCAGTACGGGGGGAGAAAACAGCAGCGGTGGGTGGGTAGAAAACGGTGGCGGCGGGCTGCGGAGCTAGAAAACGGTGGCACTGGGAGGGCGAGTGACACTAGAGGCACAGGTGTTCTGTACCCGGCCCAGCTAGTAATAATTAATAAACATGAACATTGGCGTATAGGCCACACCTCGTTGCTTCTTCCTGCCAGCAATCCATCAACATGTTGGTCAACTGCGTGCTTCCTAGCCACCTCTAGAATTTCTGAAATGATAAATAGAAACAGAGTTCCCACAAGCTCCTCTTTGAATCTTAGAACTCAATTCTAAGCTCCTGAGCATATACAGGATGCCAGCCCCTACCCGCCTGGGGTCAAGGATACTTCCCCCCATCCCCCTGAGGGTGGGGCACTTGTTTTGCATGCGAAAGGTCCTGGATTCAATTTCTGGCATCTCTGGGTGGGTGCGTGGGTGGGAAAGACGCCTTCTGAAACCCTGTTGTCCATACAGGATTGCCGGTCAGAACAGGCAATATGGAGCGAGATGGACTGACTTGGTATAAGGCAACTTCCTGTGTAATTCTCAGCGGAAAGACTGCAGTTTCCAGTCGGTCACGAGCTCAGTTTCTCATCTTGGAAATGAAGCACTGGGCAGAGCAGAATTGTCTACATCATCAGTTTGTGAGGCTCTCTTAAAATGGTTAGCATTCGGTCACATTTGGCTGAGAGGGGAATATTTTTAGAACAACTCTGTGGAGTGGGGAGGAGAGCAAGGAATCCTTGTAATTATTTTAATTGCCTTCAGAACCTCCAGGGGTCACACCTACTGTAATGCATGCTGCACAGATTAATGTGTAGCACTACCCACGGCTGACCTTGAAGGCTCTTCTGAGGCGGCAGATGGTGTCGACCATGATATCCCTTCTCTGGTCTTAAACTTAGTTCCAGGGTCTGAATTAGCTTCCTCTAGCCTTCCAGGCATGATTTGAGAAGCTGTCTCGGATTTGAAACGCCATCGGTATCTTGATCCCTGCTTGTGCTTTATTTCACAACGTTGCTGTGTGACAAGCACAGGTTGCTCAAAGAGAATAGGCTATTCTTGTGTGCTCTGGATCCCTAAAGACAAATAGATTTTTCTCCTTTTTCATGACATGGGAATGATGCTGTCATGGTGATTAGGAAATGTCAGTTTTCTAAACACCACCCTTTGGAGTGTCTCAGGGTGGAACTCTAGGGGGTTATATTGGCAAATGTAGATTCCTGGCTTCTCATTTGCAAAGGGAATGGAGATATGGGGGGCAGGAGAGGTGCTTGTAGGGGAAGATCAGTGGGTGGGAGGGAGGGGCACTAAAGTCCTCCAGTGCCTATCAGTTACACAGGAACATAGGAAGCTGCCATATACTGAGTCAGACCACTGATCCATCTAGCTCAGTATTGCCTACACAGACTGGCAGCGGCTTCTTCAAGGTTACAGGCAGGAGTCTCTCTCAGCCCTATCTTGGAGATGCTGCCAGGGAGGGAAGATGGAACCTTCAACTCTTCCCTTCACTTCCCCTGATGGCTGGCTACCTATCTATCCACCTACCGATCTATCCACCTACCGATCTAAACTTCTTGTATACCACCTCCTCCAAAGACTCTAGGAGGTGAACAACAGAAATGCCAGCCACAATCAATTAAATATATATATATTAAAGGGCAAATGCCTGGCGAAACAGGTGTGTCTTAAGAAGGGCTATATTTTCCCCGGCTGGACTTTCCTATGGTTTGGGTGCCGACTAGGGAAAAAAGGGTTCGGAACTGGTTAAGGGTCACCTGTAGGGGGGATTTGGTGACTGGTTGGGAAATAGTGAAGCATTCACCTCCTGTCTGTGATTTCCCCCTGCAAGCTTTGTCTTCCTCCTCCTCCCACAAATATTGATAAAACACTTTTCAACAAAAGTTCTCAAAGTGGTTTACACAGAAAAATAACAACTAAAGTTGGCTCCTCTTTACAACTCTGCTCATCTTCCACATGTACAGACATCATGGTGTTAATAGCCTCCATTGCAGTGCTGGCTGCTGGATCCCAAGGGAATGTCTTTGCCACCTCTGCACTCAGAAGTTTGCGGTTTCTGCAGATTCTGCGCATGATCCGAATGGACCGCCGAGGAGGCACCTGGAAGCTTCTGGGATCAGTGGTGTATGCCCATAGCAAGGTGAGCATCGGAGACCCAGGCAAACAGGCCCCGATAGCTTCTGTGGTGGTGTCAGGATCTGTCTTTGGGTGACTAAGGTGACCAGGGGTCCTTCAGCCATTTGGCTGGAATCTCTGGCAGGGGATGAGCATGAAGAGTGAATTGTGTAGGAGCTTAGGAGAGAAAAGTTGCGGATTTGTGAATATATTGGAGCACTCTAGGGTTGCCAGATTCAAGCCTCCCAAATCCGGGTGGCCCAATTTGCATGCTATGCAAATTATGTGGCAACTAATTTGCATTTTATTTATTTATT
The DNA here is from genome assembly GCF_027244095.1 of Hemicordylus capensis. NCBI lineage: Eukaryota > Metazoa > Chordata > Lepidosauria > Squamata > Cordylidae > Hemicordylus > Hemicordylus capensis. The sequence goes on from NC_069660.1 coordinate 10,770,858, forward strand.
TATTTGGTTGACAGATTTGTATACTTTCTCCTCCTTCTCTGCCCATGTGATCGGATCCAGACTAAAATCTGGGTAATCCGAGCAGCGCATTTGAAATCAGTGTAAATCCGGGTGGAATTTAGCAGCCGGCTGGAGGAGCCAAAATCCGGGGTCTACCCTCATTTCTGGGGGGCATGGCAACCCTAACTGTAACCCACTTGAGATTTTAGAACTAAGAGCTGCTGTTCATAATAACAGAGCTTACTGCTTATTTTTATTTTATTTTATATCTCACCCCTATCAGCAGGACATATGCCAGTCTGGGGAAATGACTGTGAGTGAGTGGAAGCCTAATGATCTTTCTCCTTTTATCGCCACACTTTGCAGTCCCATCCCAGGTCAAGCTCACCTCAGCTGAACTTTGTGTGCTCTTTGCTGATTGCTTGTGCTGTGCTGTTCATGAGCTCTAGTTAGTATCCGGCGTTGGGACGGGCAAGACCAAAATATCCCATTCCTTTCCCCCCCTCTTTCACTGTGTTGCAGGAGCTGATCACTGCCTGGTACATTGGTTTCCTTTGCCTCATTTTAGCCTCCTTCCTGGTGTACTTGGCTGAGAAGGGGGAGAACGAGCACTTTGACACCTACGCAGACGCACTGTGGTGGGGTTTGGTGAGTATCGCCTGTAGACCAGTTTCCTGTTGTCACAGCAAAGAGTAAAGTAAAATATGCTGTCAAGTCGATGTTGACTCCTGGTGCCCACAGAGCTCTGTGGTTGTCTTTGGTAGAATACAGGAGGGGTTTCCCATTGCCTCCTCCCACACAGTATGAGATGATGCCTGTCAGCATCTTCCTATATCGCTGCTGCCGAATATAGTAGCAGCAAGAATTCCAATTTGGAACCTTCTGCTTGTTGGTCAAGCATTTCCCTGCTGCTTTGAAATTCTTTGAAGTGTATTTAATGCACATGGATGATACCTTTCAACGTGGCAGCATACATGGGGAGGAGAACTGGTTTTATGATAGCGAGTGTGAATTGTCCCCTTTGTAAGCAGGGGACACCTTGGTTTTTATTTGGATGGATGACTACATGTGAACATAGTTAAGATCTTCCCCTTATGGGATGGGGCCATAGCTCAGTGGTAGAGCATCTCTGCTTTGCATGCAGAAGGTCCCAAGCAGTGTTCCCTCTAACAGGGATTCCCAGATGTTGTTGACTACAACTCCCAGAATCCCCAGCCAAAGGCCACTGCAGCTGGGGATTCTGGGAGTTGTAGTCAACAACATCTGGGAATCTCTGTTGGAGGGAACAGTGGTCTCAGGTTCAGTCCCTGGCAGCATCTCCAGGTAGGACTGGGAGAGACTCCTGCCTGCAATCTTGGAGAGCCACTGCCAGTCAGTGTAGACCAGGGATTCTCAAAGTTGGATCCCCAGATGTTATTGGCCTTCAACCCCCATAATCCCCAACCAAAGGCCACTGGGGCTGGGGATTATGGGAGCTGAAGTCTAATAACATCTTGGGATTCAATGTTGAGAATCCCTGGTGTAGACAATACTGACTTAGATGGACCAGTGGTCTGGCTTGGGAGAAGGCAGCTTTCTAGGTCTATCTGAATGCCACAGCTTTTGGATTTTCTGTGCATGAGTTTGGCAAATGGTTTGTAATCCAAGATGACTGCTTGTTTAGGATAAAGGAGATCAGAGACCCCCGAATGAGCATCAAGGCAGTGAAGCTTCAATGGAGACTTTGAAGGGGAAGTCATATTGTTTGAATTGGAGAATAAGATTTGGGGATGTCGTGGCCCATCCCAGTTTTATTGCCAGATCTTGGTTGGTTTTAGAAAAGTACCCACAAGAACCCAAGATGTAGTTTTTGGCCTTTGTTCTTTGATCGTAGACTTTGCACATGTGTTTGTGGCTTAATAATTTATAATACTACTACTTAATGTGTTGCTTAATGTTCAGTGAGTACACTTTATAAAATTAATGAGGTCTGTGCAATAGAAAGGCCTCAGTGCTAGCACACAGTACTGGCAAATCTTTCTACATGAGCAAGGAAATGTGGCTCTTTTGTTTAGCTTTTGTCTTTTTCCTTGTGGTTTAGGATTAGGAGAATAACAAAGCAGCCACTAAGGAGAAGTTCTCTGCAACTGAGTTGCCCTTTTTGTTTCTCTGTTCTTCTAATCCTGAAGAGAAGCAGTTTTGGCCATTGTTGCAAAGTGAGACGGAGCCCCAGATGGAACAACAAAGCAAATCCAAATTAGCCCCCTAAATTTGGAAGGAAAACCATTTTGCTGAGCTATTGGGTCATCTGATTCAGATGACAGTGGGTGGAGTGTGGAACCACGTCTTGTTCTCCAATATTTGAAAGCAATCTGGAGTGCAGCGAGTGGGGTGGTGGCTAGAAAAGGATTTTCACAATGATGTGGGGGGGGGGGATTGTTGAAGGGTGACCATGCTGTTGTCCACATACCTGTTTTGAAAAGGTATGTGTGGCTTTATGGAGCAGTTTGTAGGTTCATCCCTTCCAACTCCAGCTGCCCACTCCCGCCCCAAAGATTCAGCAAGGGGGACAACCTGTGGTTGCTGAGAAATTACATTCCCATCCCACCCTGCCTCCCCCAAAGCACAAGGCAGAATAGAAAGTTCTCCTCTTCCCCACTGATCCTCACAACAGCCCTATGTGATAGGTTACACTAGGAGTTCTCATACATGGTTGAGCAATTGTTGCTGGAGTACAACTCCCATCATCTCCTAACTGAAGGCCATTGTGACTTGGGAGGATGGAAGTTGTAGTCAACATCTGGGTTAGGCTGAGCATTCATCTGGATGTCATCAGCCTGTGTTTGCTCACCATGGATTTATACCTTTCTTATGATGTGAAGCTCCCTTTTGAGTGAAGAGATCTCTTGTATTGCTGTGTTGGGGCAGTGGAGTGCTCAGACCCTAAAGAAGTTACTCGTAATGTGAAAATTAACAAACAGCATAGATGGCAGTTGGAGAAGATTTATGTTGCTCATCAGCTCGGATGTCATGGACACTGTCCAGTCCAGTGTGAAGGATGCTTGTATAATTATATTCCATGCAGCATTCACTAGTGCAACTGAAGTGTGAACTAGGAGAAAAAACAGAATGTTCCCAGTGACAAAAATTTGCCTGTTGGATGCTGGGAACAGTGCATTATTGTGTCCACAGACCATTTCCTTGAGGTTGGATGCCAATCTAGTCTCTCAGTGAAAGGGTGTGAAGCAGCCGTTGATTTGTACCTTTGGTTAATGAAATGGAAATGGTTATTTGGAAGGGAAAGGGAGGCCAGTGAATTGGAGCTGCTGGAAAGATGAACGGTGAAAGGCCTTGGACTTCACTGTGTGCTAATAACATTCACTGGTGGGAAAAGGGCTTTTGTTGAATTTCTAACTGACTATTAGCATACTGCCTAGGGAGCTGGGTTTTTTAAAAGTTCTGTTGGACCTGCCAAATCCTCCTCCTCATTTACATAAGGTGTAAAACATGCCCATTTTCTCGCCAGGTAGTAATAGGGTGGTTGTTTCAGTTTTATGGGAAATTGTCATCTATCAGCTTGGAAGTGTTGGAATTTAATCTCTCAATGCTTCATTCTAGCAAGTAGAGGATGGGCAGCTGAGTGGAACAAGGCTATAGCTAAGGGCAGAAAGGTGCTGAGCACACTGTCTTTGTGCACTGCCCAACCATGTATTTATCCCTTTCCTGCAGTAAAAATACAGGTTTCTGATTCTGAAATGTTCTTGGATGGTTAGAAATCTCTGCCTGCTGTATCTTTCCTTTCTCTGAATAGCAAAATGTCTCTTCTGAGCAGGAGACAGGCTTAGGAAGTTAGGAAAGCTCAAACTCTGACTTGACACACAGTCAACATACAATGCAAGTTGTGCTGGGCTGTGCATCGGGGTCATGGTTTTGGAAGTTCTTGGTCATAAGAACTACAATGAAAATAAAATGAATATATTAGGAATACAGATTCTAGCCTATCTTTCTCCTTGACATGCTCATTTTGTAAATAATAATAATTATCTGCTTATTAGCTTACCATACCATTCCCTTCCCCACAAGCACTGAGGAACAGAATGCAGTGGGGAGAAAAATTCTCCGAATTCAAATCTTCTTACAAAAAATACAGGTCCGTGTTCTTCTTTGCATGATCTTGTCCAATATTTCTGGACTGCCTACTTTTGGATTTAGAAGATTTTGGATCTTGGATCCGAATATTTTGGAGGTGTGACACACGTATTTGACAAGTGAATATTTAGCATCATTTTCTCAACCGTTCTTCATCAGCAAGATTTTAGTCTGTCTAGAAGTGTCCCTCAGAATAGAATTTTTAGAAGCAAAGGTTTCACATTCAAAATTCAAATAATTTGCCTTATTTTAAATGTGTACAAAATTTAGACTCTAGCACAGAGCCAATATTTGTCCTGGAAGAGCCATGTTTGATTATGCCTACCTTTCCTCAGATTACTCTGACCACCATTGGCTACGGGGACAAGTATCCACAGACCTGGAATGGGCGTCTGCTTGCTGCAACCTTCACCCTGATCGGAGTTTCCTTTTTTGCCCTCCCTGCTGTAAGTGGCACTTGCAAAACCACATCTTTATTGGTCTATATTGAGGCTGTTCACACAATTGAAAATTGGGTAGGACAAGTGTCCAACCTAGGTTTGGGAGCTGTGCACGCTCCCAACTTTGGGTTGTGTGGGAGCACAGAACTAAGTAGGAGGAGGGAGAAGGGATTGTGTGGGAGACAGGAGCTGGGGAGGACAGCTTTTCCTCCTACCTTGGTCAAATGCTGGGTATGAAAGCTGGGTAGGATGGCTCTGTCCTACCCAGCTCCTGACTCCCACACAATCACTTCTCCCTCCTACCTAGTTCTTTGCTCCCACACAACCAAAAATTGGGAGCGCACAAATCTCCCAAACCTGGGTAGGACACTTGCCCTACCCAGTTTTTCCTTTTGTGAACAGCTTCATTTTTTGAAATCATATCTCTATCACTGGTGGAAATAGCATTTGGACTCTTGTCTTCATCCTGAGACTTGTGACCAGTAAGACTTTAAGTGCTTTATCCCTCTGTTTGACTCATGGTTGTACTTTGTCAGACATAGCACAGGTGAGATTGCTTCAAAGATGGTTAATTCAGAGGCAGTGTTCTGAGGCATCTGCATGTGTTTAGGCTCGCGGGAAGTGTTGTATATAGACCGGGATTATATTATTTTGCTATCATAATGGTTACGCCTGTGCTTCAGGACATCTGAAGCCAAATAACATGTGCCACCACTTCTGAACCACAAGGAAGCAGCGGCTCGCAGTGGCTGTCTCCACAATATAAGGAGCTCTTTTACAGGAAGCAGAGCCTCATACTGCCCCACTGATGACTGGGAAGGTGCACGGGGCCTGTCGGGAGGTAAATTGGAAGCCCTGGGAGGTGTAGTCCTTTCAGGTGCTTTCCCCATAGATCTCTGCAGGAAAGGACTACATTTCCCAGTGCTCTCTCTGCACACACCTGCTGGCACAGCCCCCACGCTTTCCCAGCCCCTGGTTGGGACACTGTGGGGCTTTCAGACTGAAAACAATTTTTTTCATCACTTTCCTCTTGCATGTGGAATTGGAGAAGAAAAGGAAAAGGAACCTGTAGATATGCCAGGCTCATTTTCATAGCAGTAAATGGTGGTGTCCCATTATGTCTGAACCCTCCCAATGTGTTAGATATGCCCATTTGATCTTGCTTTGAACTCAGTGGGTTCTGGTAAATATTGAACTCACCTGGCCTTTGCAGTTCAAAGGCTTGCTTATCGCAATAGAGCACAGAGTTGGGTCCAAATGCCCTTAATTATCCAGGGACTCCATTCCTCCCTGTCCACCTGCTCTGAAAAGAGATGTCTGTCTAAGTTTATTGCGAAGAAACTTGCTCTTTATTCCAGGGTATTCTAGGTTCTGGATTTGCCCTGAAGGTTCAAGAGCAGCATCGGCAGAAGCATTTTGAGAAGCGGAGGAACCCAGCAGCAGGCCTGATTCAGGTGAACAAGCCAGGTCTGGAGATGCTGGGGCTAGAATGGGCACCTTTGGAATGGCATTCTGTGTCCTTTGGCAAGAAAAGAGGTGAACCTAAAGCAGGTGCTGAAGGACGATATAGTGGCCCAATTGGTTTAACAGTGACAGCAACTGAATGTTCTCCTGCAACCTATTTAAGTTAACTAGCATCCTTGTAAACCAATGAGGCAGCTAGGATTGGAACTGAGTTTTGAAAAGAGCCCACCTTCCAAGAATGCGGGTGAAACACTTCAAGGTAGGTGGGAATGAAAGTTCTAAGGCCGTAGAAAGGGAGACTGAGAAAGAAGTGAGACTGTTGTTTAACAGTCTAGGAATTAATTCTGAGTTGTTTTTCACAAAGCACCATTCCATTTTTAAGCATTATTCACAATTATGGATCCACAATCAAAAGTTGCAGTACAGGTGGCCCTCGTAATCTGTGGTCTCATGGATTACGGTTTTGCATCTCTGCGGTTGGGTCTAAGAGACTCAGTTCCTTTATTCACAGTTTTAAAAATAGGCAAAATTTGCCTATCTGCAGATTCAGGGTGGCTGGAAATTACTTCCAATGTCACTTCTGGCTGCCATTCTGCATCATGGAGCCATTTTGTGGCTCTTTTCCCCAAAGAACCACCCCCTCGAGATTTTTGGCAGAAATTCCAATTTTTTTGGAGGATTTGCAGGTTTGTGGGGGTCTTCTTGGAGATCTGGAGGCCTAGAGAGCAAGGTAAAGGTAAAGTGTGACGTCGAGTCGGTGTTGACTCCTGGCGACCACAGAGCCCTGTGGTTGTCTTTGGTAGAATACAGGAGGGGTTGACCATTGCCATCTCCCACGCAGTATATATGAGATGATGCCTTTCAGCATCTTCTTGTATTGCTGCTGCCCAATATAGGTGTTTCCCCTAGTCTGGGAAACAGCAGTGGAGCAAGGTACTGTGCTTTAGTCCCTTTATTTCTGCTTTTTTTTGGGCCCTTTTTTAAGCTTAAGGAACCTACCTGGATTCCCATAGGGTTAAGGTTTTTTTATTCACAGTTTTCATATTCACGCCTATAGGCAAAAACGGAACGCCCACGAATAACGAGGGCCACCTGTATACTCCTGTGTAAAAATAAAAAGGTGAATTCTGTGAGTTTTTATTGTGTTGCTGTCTGTGTGTGTGCACACACACACAACAATCAGTAGCCTAATGCATTCAGTGCGTGTTCCCCCCTCCATTAATCTGCACTGACCTTGACCGACATCTGAATTCTGTGTTTGTGCAATGAACAAAGTTGTGCAGCTAGTGCAAGAAGATTTCAGGATCTTGCCCCGATTTAGCAAAACTGCGCCAAGTTCCTTGTGAAACATATGGAGAGTGTCGCTGTTTTCACATCTTGTTGCGCAAGTGCAAACATGTTTGTGCTCCGGATTCAGTGCAAGTACTAGCACAACAGCCTTGCTCTAGTATAACATCCTTCCACAAGCACAGCGCTAATCAGGATGTACTTAGCCCTCGTCTAACCAGTTTCTGTCCCTGGCTCTTGCTCCTCTGCTTCCGGGATTCTCTTCAGGACTTTGTTTCCAGGGACTTTGGAACTGGGGGCCTGTGAGAAATGAGTCAAGCAATAGCAGTGAGTCATGATAGCTAGAGGGAACCTCCACCTTCATCAGCAATGTGCCATGCAGCATCATTTGCTAAGGATTAGCAGCAAGGGAAGGCGATGCTTGTGGACTTCTGGAAGCATCTGGTTGATCACTGTGGGTAACAGGAGGATGCTGGGGTAGCTGCATCCGTGGTCTGATCCAGCAGATCTCTTCTGATGTTCTTGTGACTCATGCTTCCTGCTCCGCATCCTAAGAACATAGGAAGCTGCCATATCGTGAGTCAGACCACTAGTCTATCTAGCTCAGTATTGTCTACCCAGACTGGCAGTGGCTTCTCCATGGTTGCAGGCAGGAATCTCTCTCAGCCATATCTTGGAGATGCTGCCAGGGAGGGAACTTGGAACCTAGATGCTCTTCCCAGAGCGGCTCCATCCCCTAAGAAGGGGAATATCTTCCAGTGCTCACACTTCTAGTCTCCCATTCATATGCAACCAGTGTAGACCCTGCTTAGCTAAGGGGACAAGTCATGCTTGCTACCACAAGACCAGCTCTCCTTCCTTACCCTGCCTAGTACCACAACTGCTCTTGCTGATGGAGACGACTTTCCCAAACTCCCATAAGCTTGTCTTGGCAGACTTTCTGAGCCGGACAAGTCTTCAAGGGCAGTTTTCATGGGGGTGGGGGGAGTGTTTGTGTTAGGGTCATAGGTGTGCAAAAGACCAGTTGGCAGGAGTAGCTCTGATCTGAAAGGGAGCTGGACATCTTTATGTGTATTTTGTGTCTCAGTTCTCAAGAGCTGCATGCATGTCCTAATAGAAACACAGAAAGCTGCTGTTTACTGAGTCAGACGCTTGGTCCATCTAGCTCAGCATTCTCTGCAATGACTGGCAGTGGCTTTCCAGGGCTTCAGTAGTCTTTGCCCAGCTCTCCCTGGAGATGCTGCCAGGGATTGAAGCGGGGACCACCTGCATGCAAAGCAGTTTCTCTACCCCAATCTACAGCCCCGCCTCCAAAAACGAGGGTAAAATGTCTCTTCTGTAAGCAAGTCATTTTCGATACTAGTTTGCTGCACCTGCCATGCCTTCAGTCCTCCCCTCCAGGGTGGAGACTAAAAATAGTGTTCAGTGATTTTTCTTTTTCTCTTTTAATGATGTGGCACGAGTCCCCTTCAGGGACTAAATGGAGACACTTGTCCCCGGTGGACCAATTCCCACCAGACTGTGAGCCAAAAGCCAGAGTTCCATCTGTTCTCTTAGGAGGCAGCACAAGCCAGCTTATAATTTCCCCTAGTTGAAAGGCCTGGCTGGCTGTGTGCAGGACTCTGTGCTTTTTTTGATTTTAAATCCCTATTTATACCCTTGCATCAACAAATACCAAACTCTATGCCAGGCGAATGCTGAATCTGCAATCAGATGAAATGGTGCACAGCTATGGTTTGATTCATTCGCTGTTCACATTTGCATGCTGCCCTTTCGCCAAGAGCTCAGGGAAGTGGTGTAAATGGCATTGTCTTGTTTTATCCTCACTTCAGCCCTGTGGGGTGCGACAGCAAATGAGATGGGAAGCTCCAAGCCATCTAAGCCCAAGCGTCCTGCCCTGCCCTTCCTGTCTGTGGTGCAGATTTGATTTGTCAGGATCTTTTGTTTGGAACGCAGTGTTTGATCACCTGGCTCAATCCAGTTAACACTTTGCAGGACTGCACAACTTTGGTCCTCTTGCAGATGTTGGACTACAGATCCCATCATCCCTGACTTTTGGCTGTTGTGGCTGGGGATGATGGGAGCTGTGGTCCAAAACCAGCTGGAGGGTTAGAACAGCCCAGCCCTGAGCTAGATGGACCAGTGATCTGACTCTGTAAATACATGATCCTGTGAAAAGTCACATGCCCTTTACTCTGACCCCTGCTAACTGTGCAAAGAGGCACCTTTTAAAAGTGGTGATTCTCTTCACTGAGCAGGGGAGAGCAACTGGCCCTATCCATCCCCAGCACAGCATCCCTCCAGTGGCTGTTGCTGGTGTCTATCACATGTTTCTTTTTAAATTGTGAGCCCATTGGGGACAGGGTCCCATTCTTATTCATTTATTCCTCTATGTAAACTACTTTGGGAACTTTTGTTTGTAAGTGGTATATAAATATCATCATCATCATCATCATCATCAGTAGTAGTAGGAGAGCTGGTCTTGTGGCAGCAAGCATGACTTGTCCCCTTAGCTAAGCAGGGTCTGCCCTGGTTGCATATGAATGGGAGACTAGAAGTGTGAGCACTGTAAGATATTCCCCTTAGGGGATGGAGCCACTCTGGGAAGAGCATCTAGGCTCCAAGTTTCCTCCCTGGCAGCTTCTCCAAGATAGGGCTGAGAGAGATTCTTGCATGGAACCTTGAAGAAGCCGCTGCCAGTCTGTGAAGACAATACTGAGCTAGATAGACCAATGGCCTGACTCAGTATATGGCAGCTTCCTCTGTTCCTGTGTAGTAGTAGTAGGCAGGACCTTCTGTTCTCTTCAGCCTCTTATTAACTCCTTGGCTGGGTAAGTTAGAGATGCCAGCAATTAAAGTCCCCTTGTTGGAACTGGCTGTTCTTTCATTCTGATCTCATTTCTTCTCCTTGCAGGCTGCGTGGAGGTTCTACGCCACTAACCTCTCTCGAACAGATTTGCACTCTACCTGGAACTACTACGAGCGCACCGTCACTGTCCCCATGTACAGGTAGTTGCTCCTTTCTGTACTTCTTCTCCTCTTCTGTGGACACACAATTCCACCCAGCACACTCATATTTGTTGCGTTAAAGAAGGCATTCTGCTTTCAGCATTTTGGACAGTTTACTAGAGCTTTTTTCTTTTGATTTAAAATTATTTTCAGTTACTGCTATTTCTCCATTGTTTCCATTTCCATGATATTAATTTATTTTCTTTTTCTTACGTGTGTGTGTGTGTGTGTGTGTGTGTGTATTCCCTGTGTCGGTTTTCACTTTTATTTGTTTTTTTGCACCCATTATCAGTGGTATTGCTTTGTGACAGTTACTCCAGCCATGTGTGAAGACCTCCTGAAGGGCTCCTTCTAAAAAGTAGGTAAAAACAACCTTCCCCCTCTTCCTAGACCTCCCTGTAATGTTGAGCTGTTGGGGTTTTGTTTTGTTTTGTCAGGGTAGTGGGTATGTTGTGGTACATCTGCCTTTCTGCAAACCGTGACTGCTTCCAAGAACGACAGTTGGTTTGCCATTCTCTGGAGAAGCCTTTAGTAATTGGAGTTCCTTTGGCTTCCGGTGTGCCGATGAGGAAAGGGAGACAGCGTGGGGATCCTGGAAGCAGCTGAGTTCAAATTCTCCTGGTAATAGACATCCAGTCAGGATGTGGAGTGTCGCTTGGATGATTCAGGGGTATGCAGAGAACCAGTTGACAGCAAAAATGTGTGTCTTCATGGTGGTTAGTGGCTGGTGGTAGTGGTGATTTAGGTTGGACATTTGTTACGAATGAATTTGCTACAGGAAATAGTGTGTGTACCCGCATAGAAGACAACCCTGAATTTAAGACGGCCCCCTTTTAAAAATAGAGGTTAAAAACAGGTTATACCTGTACTTACTGCAAAGGAACAGCACTCTGTGTTTAAGATGACTCCCTCAATTTCTAACATCAAAGAACTTGAAAAAATCCTATTCTTGGGTTCAGGTAAATTCGGTGGCTGATTTGTAGGGCTGGGTGAAGCTTTGAAGCCATTCGGGTTTGCCCCACTTTGACTGCCTTTGTCCTGACGCAAAACACAGTCTGGGAACATGAAGTGTGGTGGAAGAAAACAAACTTGGTGGGACCCTTTGGCCTCTTGAAGCTTTGCGTCAGACCTCCTCACTTCCCTCCCTCCACAGACTGCTTACCAGGACCAGCAGGGGCCAGGAGGAAAGTCTTTATCCTTCCTTTTTCCTCCCCATTCTGAGGGAGCAAGTAACCACCTTCTGGGGCTTGACTTCTAATTTTTTTCTCTTTTCCCATGGAATCCTGGAAATGGTGTGGGTGCTTTGGGATTTGTAGGCTTTTCTGAGTCTGCAGCTATTGCTGTTCGGTATGGGACTTCTAGCTCTCTGTAGAGCAAATGGGATGCTTGACCAAGATGCAGGCCATTCAGGGGCTGTCATGGGGCAAACTCTGTTGTAGCCTTCCCAATTAATAATAATAATAATAATAATAATAATAATAATAATAATAGGCACGAATACTACGATGCTATCTTTAATTTTTCTTTAGTTATCCTAGACCCTTGGAAAGGACCCAATAATTAAAGTACCAAATCCGGTCAATAACATCTGGTAGACTGTGTGTAAATAGATAAGCTTTTATAGTGTGCATTAATTATAAGCTTTTATAGAGTGCTCAGAGTGCGTCACCATCCATGGTTTGGGAAGGCAAACCATGGTTTGTTGCATTTCAATGAAATGGCAAACTGCAGTTTGCTGTGAATCTGAAGCAGCGACTTCCGTCCTGCTCCCCTTTTGCGCAAAGGAAGGGGGAAGCGGGGGAAAGGGGCACATGAGCCTGAAGCTTGCCACTGCTTGTTCTTGTAATGACAAACCACGGTTTGTTGTTTGCATCTCAGTTCATGCCAACAAGAAGAGACCACGTCTCAAGATGTTTGTAAACATTTATGGAGCCCAACACATTTTAGCCCAAGGCTGCAGTGGATTGGATTCAATGGACAGCAGTGGATTGGATTCAATGGACAGTGGATTGGATTCAATGGACCACACGAGCAGTGTGAAGAGGCTAAAGAGGTATTGCAGGGAGAGCGGGCTCAACCCACTCTCCCTGCAGATGAGCAGGGAGCCCTCCCTGGGTGGCCGGATCGGCCGCCCAGACAAATACAGTAATGATTCCTTCACAGAGCTGGTTGGGGCGGTGGGTTTCGGGGGCCTCCTGGCCCCTGGAAGCTCCAGAATAACCTGCGTGAGTGTGCAGGGAATTCTGGGAAGCCTCCCAATGCCAGGAAGGTTGTTGTAGCCTCCCCATTGGGGGGGGGCTACTCGTGAGTTTGTGTGGAACAGAATCGTGCAGCAGTGACACACGATCCTCTAACCCGCTTTTTGGGTGTGAAACACGGGTTAAGTGGCCAGCTACCCAAGAGGGTTTGCCACTGCGCTGCTGCTGGGAGCTGCACGGCTCCCTGTGCTTCTCACACGCAATGGAAACCAGGCTGCGTTCCCTTAGCCCGGTTTCCACTGCACATGAGTATGGCCTCATTATTGGTCCTGAGGAAGGCCTTTGGCTGAAACCCATTGGGCTCATTACGTGTTCACAGGCCTCTTGAGACATGAGGCCCATTCAGATGTTATGTTCAACACTCATACGAGTGTGCAGTGTACACAGGTACAGATCTTTACACAGGTACAGTCATTCACATGTTACGCTGAATGCAGGTATGGAAGTGCATTCCCTACCCGTACAATGCATCTGAAAGGCCTGTATTCAGGTTCACTTTTAAAATGAACACAGGTACAGTCATTCACACAAACACATCTACAAGACATCTGTACACTCATATAGCATAATGTCTGAATCAGGCTAAGGTCTCTCTTTGTTTCCCCCCTCCCCTTGTTGACTTTAGTGGATGCTTCCTGTTTTTTCTGCATTTCTGCATCTTAGTTCAGCCACTGTCTTAGTGACTCATAGGACAGCTTTGTTAGCAAGTCAATATTAACTCCATATTGCAGATGAAGGATTGAGGGTAGTAGAGAATGACTTTCCTTAAACCACCCAATGAGTTTGTGACATGAACCCAGGTCTGTATTCCTGGCTTGGGGTGGGAGCAAGAGGGTGGGGTTGAAAGGGAAAAGCCAGTGTGGTGTAGTGGTTAGAGTGCTGGACTAGGACCGGGGAGACCTGAATTCAAATCCCCATTCAGCCATAATACTTGCTGGGTAACTCTGGGTCAGTCACTTCTCTCTCAGCCTAACCTACATCACAGGGTTGTAGTGAGTAGAAACCTAAGTATGTAGTACACCGCTCTGGGCTCCTTGGAGGAAGAACGGGATATAAAATGTAATTTTTTTTTAAAGGCTGCTGGAGGTAAAAGGGTTGTCTCTCCTGGTCAGTCACTGACAGCTCAGACCCCATCAGTGTATAGGTGGAGTTGGGTTTTTTTGTGTGTGTCCCAAAATGCATCACATTACACTTGCTAACATTGTACCACATCTGCCATTTTTTTGCCCACTCCCCCGGTTTGGAGAGATCCTTTGGCGATTCTTTCGTTGCATATGTGCTGAATTTGATCACACTATAGTCACTGTTCCCTAAAGGTTCCAGGACACTGACATCTTACAACCTGTACACTACTCAGGATCCCTCCTCCAGCCTGCCGCCTCTTCACTGCAAATGTTCCCTTTCTGATGATTCAGGAGAGTAGAGAAAGGAGAGCAAACCCCAGCTGGCCTCATAACACCTATTTCTGGCCTAAGCAGAAATAGGATTTAATCGATTTAATGTTTTAAATGATTTTAATTGTAAACCACCCAGAGATGCAAGTTATCAGCTGGTGTAGGAGGTCACCCAACGTAGGTTACGTCCCCCCACATGCTCCAGGAGGCAGGAAGTAGAATTAATTGAAGATCATTTAACTCAAGCCCTGTGGGCGGATCCTTTCAGTTTATTTCCTGCCTCTGCTCCCGAGAGTCGCACTTGCTAGAGCTTGCTCTTCTATTCTGGTTTCACTTTCTTCATTTTTCTGATCCTCTGCTCCGGTCTGCTTCCCTGTGTTTCCACCTCCTTTTGTCTCTTTATCCTCCTCTTTGCTCCTGCTGCCGTTTCCCTCCTGTCTTAAAAACAAACAAACAAAAACAAACAGCACCTCTGCTTCGTTATCCTATTCCATCTCCACCTTTACTGTATTGCTGCTAGCTCTCCTCTGGGGTTCTGCCCCTTTCCCATTCCTCGCTCTATCTATCCCTCTCGGCCAATGTCCGAGAAGAAAAGCCTTGGTGTTTTGGCATTTAGGGAGGGACATGCCCATCAACAGCTCTTCCCGCTGAAGCTACAAGAGAGCTGAAAACGCTCTGTGGCAATGGCAGCAGGGGCTGCTGCTAGCGATCTGACGCTTATTGGACATAGGAGCTATAGAGAAGATCTCTAAAAGGGCAGGGGAGTCTGCTCAATAATTTTCACAGTACCAAAGAAAGACGGATCAGCAAGGGCCGTTTTGAATCTGAAGCTGGTCAACAAATATGTAGCCAGGAAAAAGTTCAGGAAGGAGATTATCTGGCATCAGTAGATCTTCAGGATGCCTACCTCCATGTAACAATTCACCCAAACAGCCGTTCACTACTTCGCTTTTGTTATATGGGAAAACACTATCAGTACTTGGCATTTCCGCTCGGCCTCTCTTCAGCACCCTGGGTCTTCATGAAAGTCCTGGTTCCCCTTGTAGCTCACTTAAGGCTGCAAGGGGTTAATCTTTATTGTTATCTGGACGACTTGCTCATCAGGGCAAGCATGGAGGGAGAGGTTCAAGCAGCAGTATAAAAGACTATGTTAACGCTTCGCGCCCATGGTTTCCTGGTAGATGAGGGGAAGAGCCATTTAACACCCACTCAAAGGCTCTGGCACTTGGGTGTGATAGTGGACACCAGGGTGTGCCGACTTTACTTAACTCAGGAGAGAATGGAAGTCATCACATCCCTGGTGGGGGCAATGACAGCAAAAGCTTCGGTGAAAACGCTCACTCTGGCAAGACTTCTGGGGCTCAAGGTGGTGGCCATGGACTCAGTGCCCTGGGCCAGGTTCCATGTGCATCAACTTCAATGGGCTCTTCTTCCTTTTCAGCAAAGCATTGCCCTCAGACACAACGAACAGATGGCTATTTCGGGAGTACTTCGCAAGTCACTCTTCTAGTGGACTATTCGAGAGAATCTCAGCAAAGGCAAGTCCTTTGTGGAACCAGACAGGGTACGGGTGACCATGGATACCAACCTGCTAGGTTGGGGGCCCCACTGTCGGAATCGGACTGTACAGTGTTGTTGGATGGAGATGGAAGTCTGTCACAGCATCACCTAGCTAGAGCTCTGGGCAGTGTACTTGACCCTGAGGTGTACTTCACCCGCTCATACAGGCTTCCCTACACACAGGATGAAAGCAATGGATGCTCTATCAACTGCATGGCCACTGTGTCTTCTGTCCGCGTTTCCACCCATACGGCTGCTTTCTCACTGTCTACGGAAACTCCGAATGTGTTGGGCATCACTGATACTAGTAGCAGTGTTCTGGCCCAGGAGACTGTGGTTCTTGGAGATTGTGGCATTGGCAGAAGGAGATTGGTTCGGCTGCCAAGTTGGGCAGATCTGCTTTCATAAGGCCCAGTCTTCCATCCAGATCCAACCTGGTTGCAGTTGACTGTGTGGAGGCTGAGAGGTTCCTCCTGAGAAAGGAGTGTCTGTCTTCAGAGGTCATAGATACCATTTTGGCTTCTAGGAAGGCGTCGAATCGGATTTACCAATCTACCTGGCGTAGTTTCTTACACTGGGCAGCTAGACATTCTTTGCGGCCTGATCGTTTATTGCGATCAGGCTGCGCCACCTGCTTGATTTTCTGCAGGAAGGCCTCTCTGGGATTGAAGGCTAACACTCTTAAACGTCAGGTGGCTTGCCTGGTGCAAATATTGTTTCCGCAAAGACAGTATTATCAAGCTAAACACTCGCTACTGCAAAAATTCCTGAGGGGGGCCGCTCAACTCTCACTGCCAGTGTGCCATCGGTTTCCATCTTGGGATCTGCATGTCGTTCTTCAGGGATTGCAGTTCCCATTGTTCGAGCCCCTACGATCTGTTCTGCTCAAGCTGCTGACCTGGAAGGTGGCTTCTCTATTGGCAATAACATCGGCCAGAAGGGTGTCCGAGTTTCAGGCTCTTTCAATGAGAGATTATTTGTGTATTTGCTCCAAAGATTCAGTGAGGCTCATCCCAGATCCTTCCTTGGTGCCCAAAGTCAATTCGCCATTCCATCTGTCAGCTGACATTTACTTACCCTTTTTTTGCCCTGAACCACGCAGGCCTGCTGAAAAGAAGTGGCACAGATTGGATGTGTGGATGGTGCTTAGGATTTACTTGGACAGGACAGAGAGTTTTCGCAAGTTCAATGCACTGTTCATTGTGTTTCGATTGTCCAAGATGGGAATGAAGGCATCAGCGGCCGTGATAGCTGGTTGGGTTTGGGCCTGTATCTCTTTGGCATATGACTCCTAGCATCTTCCGGTTCCAGGACATGTCACTGCCCACTCCACGAGGTCTGCAGCCACTTCTGCAGCATTATCAACTCTGGCTTCATTGGAGGAGATCTGTAAAGCGGCCACTTGGAAATCTCCTTTCACGTTTCCCAAACACTACAAACTGGACAAACATGCTTCATCCAGGGCAGCATTCGGCTGGAGGGTTCTGCAACGGGACTTTCCTGGTCAATAGATCCAGCCTGGGCTTAGTTCCCACCAGTGGTTGTGTGCTGTGGTATTTCCCACATTGGGTGACCTCCTACACCAGATGAGAAAGGAACATTGGTAGTCACAGTGAAGGTTTCTTCTTGGTGGTGTAGAAGAGGTCGCCCAAGGCCCACCCGGGGTTGTTTCTTAGGCTGGATCTGTTGCCCTTGGGAGGGGGCATGTGTTCTCCTTCTTTGTTTCTCTGCTTGTTCTCTATGTATACATTTTGTCTGGATATACGCTGTACTGGGCCAGGGTGGCCTTTGTTACTGGCATTTTGTGTTAAGGTCTTCTGGATTTAGAGCTGTTGAGGTAACTGAGAGGATCTGCCCACAGGGGTTGGGTTAAAGGATCTTCAATTAATTCTACTTCCTGCCTCCTGGAGCATGTGGGGGGACATAACCCACGTTGGGTGACCTCTTCTACACCAGCAAGAAGAAACCTTCATGGTGAGTACCAATGTTCCTTTTTGGGCAGTATAGAAATATTTTGAATAGAATAAAATAAATAAAATAAGCATGACACTAACAAAAATACTTTTGACAGGGAAAAGCCACCATGTGCCAACTTCTCCCTGTCCTCCTCTTGTGACTAAGCTTTCCAGTGAAGGTGTCCTTCACTTGGCTAGTTTTATATTTCTGTATGAGTTGCTTTGGATCTTGTTGATACGTGGATGGAAGCGCAGCCAGGGTCCATCTAGCCCAGCCTCCTGTTCCCTGCTGTGGCAGCCAGAGACATTTGAGAAAACCCCAAGCAGGACATGAAGACATCCAAACCTAAGAACAGCCCTGCTAGATCAGGCCCAAAGCCCATCTAGGCCAGCATCTTGTTTCACATAGTGGCCCACCAGATGCCTCTGAGAAGCCCACAGGCAAGAGGTATGTGCATGCCCTCTCTCCTGCTGTTGCTTCTCTGCAACTGGTATTTAGAGGCATCTTGCCTTTGAGGCCGAAGGTGGCCTATAGCCCTCAGACTAGTAGCCATTGACAGACCTGTCCTCCATGAATTTATCTCAACCCTTCTTAAAGCTAACCAGGCTGGTGGCTGTCACCACATCTTTGTGGCAGAGAATTCTATAAGTTAATGATGCACTTTGTGAAAAAGTGCTTCCTTTTGTTGGTCTTAAATTCCTTGGCAATTACTTTCATGAGATGACCCCTAGTTCTAGTGTTATGCAAGAGGGAGAAAAAATTCTCTCTCCACACCCTGCATAATTTTATAGACTTCTGTCATGTAACTTCTCATTATTTTCGCCTAAACTAGAAAGCCCTGGGTGTTTTACCCTAGCTTATAAGCAAGGTATTCTGGGCCCCTGAACATTTTGTTTGCCCTCTTCTGCAACTTCTCCAGTTCTATAATGTCCTTTTTGAGGTATGATGATCAGAGCAGTACACACAGTACTCCAGATGTGGCTGCACTATAGATTTGTATAAGGGCATTATGTTATTAGCAGTTTAATTTTCAGTCCCCTTGCTGAATTCTTCATTCTCTATGACAGCACAGTAGCCATCAGCCTGGGTGTGGGATGCCTCTATCACATCCTTGAAGGTCTTTTCCATGTACCTGTCTGCCTCTCTGAGCTTCTCCAGATCAGCCACCTTTGCTTCGAGGCAACTATCTTGCTCCCTGAGAATCAGGAGTTCCTTACACCAAGCACACACCCAAGACTTCTGCCCATCAAGCAGATAGTCATACATGCTTCACTCTGTGCAATGCACTGGGAAGTGCCCCCTCCCCTGATGGCTTTCTACCATCATGACTGATTTTGTAAGCTGTTTAGAGTATCTGGAGATTTTTTGTTTGAAAGTCTGAGTTGTCAGTTATTCAACAGTTTAAACTTTCTTTTCTGAGAATATAAAAGAGGGAGTAGTACTTACCTTCTCTTCCCGCTGGGCTCTGTGTGATCAAGAGGGGCTCCTTTCAAGCTCCCCCACACACTTCCCCACTAAACGTCATGCAAAACTCCTTTAATACCTGTTTGCTAATTCCTCTTCGCTAAGTTCTGGTTGCTAGGTTCCCTGGCCACCGCCTCTTATGTAGAGAGTAGGCTTCAAACTGAGGCAACCAGGCTCAACAGGAATGTGGTCCCTCCCACCAAGTGTGACTCACCTGTGCCCAAGTGAGTTGTGCCACTGTGGTTCATTCTCAAATCAAATTTGTCAAAACCATCGGTCATGACAAAAAGGGGGATAAACAAATAAGATACAGTCTGAACAATCTCTTATGCTCTCAAAAAACTGACTTAAAAATCAGCACACTTAATACAATAACTCACTTGGAACCTGTATGTGAGAACACTCTGTCCTACTAACATCTAAAAAATACCTGGCACAATTTAGCTGTAGCAGCAAAACCAGACACTTGGAAATTGCACTCCTATTAACACCAGTCAATAAATATTCTATTTTCAGCATCTGAGGCCAAGAGCTGATGCTGTTGAGAATCTGGGCTGAGCACTAGGTTCTGGCAGTTATGTATATAGGCCACCTGAAGAAACAGAGTGAGAGATCCTCAACAGCATTACACCTCCCTCTACAAAGTGACTGACATCCTGACTAATGGACCACTAGTGTAACAGGAGAAGCACCGGTGTTTCCAGGGGTGGAGCTACAATTGGGCAGATGTGTCCAAAGATCATGCACTTGCCTCTCTGCTGCCCTGCTGGCCAGCTCACCAACCACTCTTCCTGCTGCCTGCCACCATGCTCCTCATGGTGCAGCACACAGCCCATTTCCAGCAGTGTGCAGTGCTCCTGCAGCCCGCTGTTGCTTTCCAGTTGCTCGGGGTTCTGAGAATATGGGCTGCCCATGCCCATTTTATGCCGCTGGCTGCTTCTGGAAAGCTAAACTAATTCAGCTCCATGGCTGGCTCAGTGGTGGGGGCAAATTTCAATGACTTCCCCTTCCTCAGGAAGCGCTCTGTGCCATCTGAAAATATGTCCCCGAGTATTGCGCACCATTGCAAAATACGTCTCTGAGGATTGCACACCAGTGCTTCTGAAGAGTTCCAGATGTGTGTGGGTGTGTAATTTCAGAGATCTCCCCTTTAATTGTAAGCCTTTAGTGCCATCCAAAAATATGTCCCTGAGAGCTGGGCAACCTTCAAGGACATATTTTGGGATGGCACAGAGTGCTTTTCTCCTTGCACAGGGGCTTCATTAGTCAGGATGTCAGCCACTGTTTATAATTCATTGTGCTTCCCATATCTGCAAGGATTGCTTTCTCCCACATGAGCAGCCCAAGTGTTACAATCATTCTTCATGGCCCTGCCTTCGGAGGTGAGGCAGATGGCAGCCAGGTATAGGGCTTTCCTACTGAGGTGCCCTGGTCATAGAATTCCAAAGAGGCTTGTGTGGCAGCAACTGAATACTTTTTAAAAATTGCCCAGGTCTTTAAATTTCTAGTTTTTATTCTCTTTTGTCAACTGTTTCTTATTGCTGTCTTTAACTACTAATTTGAGTAACTAATTTAATTTAACTAATTTGAGTAGTATTTTTATTATGTAAGTGCATACAAGCTGCTCTGAAGGTGTTTGAATAGGGCAACAAGAAACTAAAATAAATGAATGTTTAATTAGCAGTAGAAATTGGGGCTTGCAGGTTACCTCCCTACACACATCTGCATACATGCACGCACCTAGGTGTCCAGATTTGGCTTTAAAAAAGCCAAATTCTGGCTTACGGCCCATTTGACCCACAAGTATAACCCTTAGGTTCTTGCAACCTTGGCATGCACCATGTAGGAATGCAGGTACAACAATGCAGGGAAAAGTCCCCTAATGAAAAGTGATTTATCCTTTAAAAAAGAAAAGAAATCCTAATTAGTATCATAAAACTTCTCCCATAGCCTAAAGTGAAGGTTATGATGCATTGTCTGACACCTCCTTCTCATTTGTTCTCAAATGGCTGCATGCCAGATTGAAAATCCCCAAGAAGTAAATTGGATTTTGTGTGGTTGAATGGCAGCAACGTTGCTATCAGCCAGAGACGTCTGCTAGAAATCAGAAGTGAGCTGTGCTTGGTCTAATGGGAAATCTTTATGTGTGACGGACCTTAGCAGGCAATCTGAATGGCTTGTTGGCTGTGGATTTTGGCCAGTGGGAGAGGCCCACTGAAATGCATAGTGCTACAATATGGGGCACTGTGCACAATCTTGAAATAATGGCCCTGATTTTGAACTTGCTTCAGAATTCACAAGCAGAGCCATTGTATCTGAAAAAGGGTATTACAGAACTGGGGAAGGTGCGGATGAGGGCAACCAAAATGATCAGGGTCTAGAGTACCTTCTTTTTGAGGCAAGGCTACAACATTTGGGGCTTTTCAGATTCGGGGGAACCTGATAGAGGTTCACAAAATTATGCAGGGTGTTGAGAGAGTGGATAGAGAGAAGTTACTCTCTCTCTCACACACACACTCACACTCACACAGCACTAGCACCAGGGGCCCATCCCATAAAACTGATTGCTAGAAAATTTAGGGCGGACAAAAGGAAGTATTACCTCAGACAGTTAGTCTATGGAATTCTTTGCCATGGGATGTGATGGCCACCAGCTTGGATGGCTTTAAAAGGGGCTTAGAAAAATTCATGGAGGACAGGTTGACCAAATGGCTATTAGTGTTGATGTCTATAGGCTTCTCCCAGGGCATTCTTTACACAGTAGGCTTTACTGTGAGGCTTTATTGCAAACTCGAAGTTGTTCCAAAAACCTGACACACAAAGGGTTTTGTTTGTTTTTTGTTTACCCTGGATATAAATCGGGCTATGCAGTGAAAAAGCCGAATTGTGTCTGAAGTTCTCCCCGATAACTTGCAGGGACTTTGGGGTAAATCTGCCCAATATTTGAACACACACCCTCCATTCTGGAGGAGATGTGAGCTAAAGGGCTTTAAAAGCCCTGTGTGAAAAACACTCCGGTTCAGAGAGAGGATGCCTCTGAATACTAGTTGCAGGGGAGCAACGGCAGAGGAGGGGGTATGCCTTCACCTCCTGCTTGTGGGTTTCCCAAGTGCATCCTCTGTGGGAAACAAGATGCTTGACTAGATAAGCTTTGGGCCTGATCCTGTAAGGCTGTCTTATGAGTGTTAGGCATCCAGTCCCATGCAGGATCCAGCAAGACGGCATAATGAAGAATGAGCATGTGGGTACAAGTCCCTGAGGATCGCCACACATGCAGGGTAAATTGGCCATGGATGAATTTTGACAAGCACTCAATGCCAGGGAAAGGCACTCTTACCTATGGTCTAGACTAGGGAATCTCAAACTTGGGGCCCCAGTTGTTGTTTTGTTGGGGATGATGGGAGTTGTAATCCAATAGCATCTGGGGTGCCAAATTTGAGAACCCATTGTCTAGGGCAGGGATTCTCAACATTGGGTCCCCAGATGTTATTGGACTTCAACTCCCATAATCCCCAGCACCAGTGGCCTTTAGTTGGGGATTATGGGAGTTGAAGTCCAATAACATCTGGGGACCCAACGTTGAGAATCCCTGGTCTAGGGCATAGAACCAGGGTGGATTTGATTTAAATCAAATCAATTTAAATCACTAGTCAGTAAGACTAGATTTAAATCATGTTTTTTCACAGAAAGACTCATTCTTGCTGGTATAATCTTAATATTTACAACCAGATGAAGGTTTCATTTTTGGTCCTCTTCTAGATAGAAAAATTGCCCAAAATAATCTTACAGAAACTTCTGGAAGAGCATGACATTGTGAATGGATTAATGGAATTCATTTACCAAAAAATTTAAACATTGCATATATACAACCTCATGCTACATAATTAAAAACCAATCCTTATTTCATGATGAATACCTTTGGACTATAATGTATCTTAAATAGAAAACTATCTTTAGATAGATTTCCCCCCCTCAAAAAGCATTTTATTTTTAAAATCCAATTTAAATTTAAAAATCCATTTTTTAATTTTTTATTTTAAAAACCATTGATTTATATCCACCCTGCATGGAATTAACCCCTGCTAACTGACCAAAAAGACACGTTTTAAAGTGGTGGTTCTCTGATATTTAGCAGGGGGAGAGCAACTGGCCCTATCCAGCCGGCTGTTACTGGTATCTGCCTTATATTTCTTTTTAGACTGTGAGCCTTTTGGGGACAGGGGATCATCTTATATATGTATTATTTGTTTTTCTGTGTAAACCGCTTTGAGAATTTTGGTTGAAATATTCTTCTTTTTCGTCGTCATAGTAGAATAGTCCAACACAACATCAGATTCCCTTCTTATGGAACAGCAAAGACACACACATAAACTTTAGATGTTACGAATAAGCTATGTTAGTTTATTTAGAGGATGTCATTCTGGAGGAGAAGTGAATGTCAATGATTTTTTACAGACATAAGTCAGTTTTTCAGATTATGCAGCAGTTTGGCTCATGGCTTTTAAAATGTGCAACAACTATTTTCTGAGTTAAAAAACCAACAACAACCAAACAGTCTTTTATTTATTATTTATTTGTTTGATTTCTATACCGCCCTTCCAAAAATGGCTCAGGGCGGTTTACAAAGAGAAATAATAAATACATAAGATGGATCCCTGTCCTCAAAGGGCTCACAATCTAAAAAGAAACACACCAGCAGCAGTCACTGGAAGTCCTGTGCTGGGGCTGGATAGGGCCAGTTACTCTCCCCCTGCTAAATAAAGAGAATCACCACATTAAAAGGTGCCGGTTTGCCAAGTTAGCAGGGGTTAGAGGTGCAGAGATCACAATGTATTATATTTATTTTATTTAAAATATTTATGTCTTGCCCCTCCAATACAATACTGCATGGAGTGGCTTACAAAAGTAGAACGGTAAAAGTAATATAAAAGGTTTTTTTCTTTTTCTTTTTCCAAATTTGTAGACCGCCCCAAACTTCCGTCTCTGGGTGAAATTTAACACAATAAAACAATGTAGAATAAAAACAATAAGAACAAACCCAATTAAAATAAAAAAAACCCATCGGGATATAGTAAAACACATTAAAAAGCTTTTCTAAACAAGTAAGTTTTTAGATCTTTTTTGAAAACCATAAGGGAAGGAGCATGGCAAAGCTCTTCTGCGAGGTCATTCCAGAGCTGAGGGGTCACAACCAAAAAGGCCCTGTCTGTCAACACTCATTTCACTTGGGGCAGCCTTTCAGCACTGTGCGCAGGCTTGGTGGCTGATATCCAGGCTAGCATGGCCCTGGTGCAAAATTGGCTCTTCCTCCTTGTGCAACTGCACACTCCTTAGTCTGGATATTGGCCATGCTGTGCTAGTACAGTGGTAGACTGGATGTTAGCCAGTGACTCCAACTCAGGTCCCGTCCCCTCCACAGTTCAGAATTCCCATCCAACAACGGGGTTTCACTGATCTCAGCTCTGCTATAGATTTTCCCGACCGAAGGTTACACTGGCCATGAGGTCAATTTTGTATATGACAGCCTGATATTAATCACAGATCCATACAGGACCCTGAGAAAAAACTGATGAAAATGAAAAGAGGAAAGCATTTTATGAACAAATGGGCCGAGGATTTAGGCATGAATGTACTAGGAAACAGTTTGAATGAACTTGTTTTAAAAAGGGTCGCTATTCTCCACATCATTAAATCTCAAAGAAAACTGTTTTAAAGTGGACACTTGGTGGTATACCTAACTCCCTGGAAGATCTATAAAATCTGCGGTACTGGAAATGGGAAATATTGGCCTTGTGTGATAGACAGAGCCAGCTTTGTCCATATATGGTGGCGCTGCGGTTGAGCAACTTGGACGATGATGATGCAAATTATTAATGGAGTTAAGCTGCATTTAGCAGTGAACCCTTTGATGTGTCTATTAAACTATGTTGACTCAGAGTTAGACAGTAAAACAAAATAATCAATAGTTTGTATGTTAACAACTGCAAGTATAGTGGCTGAGATCTTGACCAACACTGCTTGCATGCAGTAAAGCAAGCAAACATGCCTCTGCTACATTCCAGAATAAAGCTGCGTGGGCACTTGCATGGGTGAAGATTTTTGCCAATTTATCCCACCTCTTTGCCACCCAAACACATGTCCCTGAGGGCTGTGCAGCCCTCAGGGACAGATTTCCTGGTGGCATAGAATGCTTCAGAGGGAAAGGGAGATGGGCAAAAATTGCATCCCTGCCCACACGTGGGTTCCCACGTGGCTTTACTGTAGAATGCAGCAGCTGCATGTAAACAATGTTAATCAGGGTGTTGGCCAGTTTATGCAAAGAAATGGAAATAGGGGAACACTCAAAGGGCTGAATATTTGCAGAAGCTGTGGGGAATTACCTCTCTGTTAAAAAAAAAATGGCAATCTACTTAAAGTCAATGGCAAACCATATTAATGTCTTGGACAGGTGGGAAATGGTGGTGGATTAGCCTGAACAGACTCTTAGAATTAAAAGGACAAAGTGAGAAATGATGATTTCAGTCTGATTAAAAGTTTAGGGAGAAATTAAAGTTGATGGTGTGCTGTAGGAATTGCAGAGGTTTTTGTAGTGTGTATTTCTCTTACAGATATTGATTAACTTTTAAAAAAAAACTAGGAACAAGGTAGAAACAGTTTTATTTACTAGATGAATACTATGTATGGGGTTAGAATTAAACTCAAAGGTTGGTGTAATCTAATGAAATGTGTGTTGTATTTGTGTTGGTTTATTGTAGTAAGTGGATATTAGCCATTAAAGTCATGAATAAATAAAGAGAGAGAGAGATTTTCGTGCTGTATTGCTTAGTTGGATGTATTGTGAATAAACTCTGTAGTTCAGGGGTTCTCAGGAGTTCTCACGCTTTGGTTCCCAGACATTGTTGGACTACAACTCCCATCATCTCCAGCCTTTGGCCCTTGTGGCTGAGGTGGATGGGAGTTGTAGCCAACCACATATGGTTTCCCACATTTGAGAACCCCTGAGCTACAGGAATTTTCTGATAGCCACCTTGAAGGCCAAATTCATTCTTTAAAACCTCGAGAGTCTTCCTTTTCCCTTTGGTGTTATTTCATGCGTATTGTGGCAGATGGAATTCAGGATTGTAGCTCAAGTTAGTAAGCAAGCAGTTTTGATTGAAGAGAGCAAGCCTTAATCAGAAAATGCAGAAACAAATCTCAGGCATTCTGGACTGTGCTTTGAACAGTCTTCTGCAGTTGCTTGACCAGTGGAATATGCTTGCACCGATAGTGGAGAGGGAAATCGTGGGGAATCCCCATCATGATGCCTGGAGAAAGGAAGCTCCCAGAAGGAAGAATCCTTTCCAGAAGTCTCCCTAGCTGAGAAACAGGCTGTGTCATTTTCCTGCAGGCAGCTGACACAATATGGTGATTGAGAGCTGAGGGAGCGAGTGGGTGGGGGTTGCATATTGCCCGGGATGCTAAATACAGCAGGCCATGTCAGTTTCCACATCCGTGGATTTCACAATGTGCAATGCATCCCTGGGCCAGCCGTCAGTATGCCAAGCGCTCTGTCATTCTCAAAGTGCCTTATGTGAAATTGTGCAAGGCGCTCTTGAAAATGGGATGAATCCCCTGAGCTGTGGCTGTATTTTTACACCAGGAACCTAATGGTAGGGCTGGTTTTCGAGGACGTGCACTCTCTCCATTGAATGTCTCTCTCCCCCACTGCCCAGATACGTCGGAAGAGTTTTACTTGGCTCGATTCACATTTACCTGAAGAGAAGCTGGCTGCGATCCAAAGAAGCGGTGAAGTAGAATGATTTTTTAGAATGTGAGCCCTTTGGGGACAGGAAGCCATCTTATTTATTTATTATTTCTCTGTGTAAACCGCCCTGAGCCATTTTTGGAAGGGTGGTATAGAAATTGAATTAATAAATAATAATAATAATAATAATAATAATAATAATAAGTAGTAGTAGTAGTAGTAGTAGTAGTAGTAGTCCTGCATACTTGTATTTCTCAAACAGCACTGTCCCCCAGCCCCTGTCCATACCACATGATAAACTGTTTAAGAAACTGGTGTGGGTCCTTCCCTCCACCTGGCCTGTGGTGGACCGTCCTTCTCCTTGTGGCTTCAGCTGAGGTACAGAGGCTGTCAGTGGGAGGTGGGTGGTTATGCAGCATCGCGGTCCCCGTCTCCCTTATTGGCTAGCTTGGCCATAGTCTACCCACTCGTTTGTCCGAGGGAGCATCTGCCTCCTTCCTCCTCTGGCCCTCTCTCATTCTTGGCCAAAGGTTTAAATAGGCCTCGGCACCCTCCACAAGTCTTGCAAAAGCCTGAAGCCCGGTCTCACAAGACTTCTGACTCTCGCGTGAATGCACAGGATCTGATGGTCTCAACTGGTCTTCTCCTTCCACTCCCACACCCAAGATGCCGCTCTGGAGCACCGGCCCCAGTCTCCGATTGGGTCCTCGTCACCCCCTTGCCTTTCCCAGTGACTGGTAGAGGTAGGGCTAAGGAGGTTTGCTCCGCGTGGGGGCTGGGCAGGATCGCACAACTGAGAAGACTTGAAAAGCAGTGGCTGACATGACAGGCAGCTCTCCATTAATAATAGGAACCCACTGAGACTACTGTGCAACTTAAAAGGCAACCCCAATGTTGGAAGAGCTGTTCTTCTGGGTGGTCTCTGTCCATCACAAAACTGGGCCTTGTGCTTATGTGAAGACCTGGTGGGGGGAAATTTCCAAGCTTCTTTCTCTCTCTTTCCTTGGCAGAAGCTCCTCCCCTTATGCAACCTGAGGTCACACGCTCAACACTATCCTCCTCAGTTTCTCGTTGTCCGCTGAAAGGTTCACATCTCAGGCCAGTCGGAAAGCTTCCCGCTTCTCTACAAAAGAGGAAAGCAAACCGAATACTTTATTACCGTCATAGACCAATGCATAATAATAGCCCGACAGAGTAAACCATAAAAGTTGTATTATAATATGGACAAGTTAAACCTCAAAACATCGCTGTTCCTGTGAAAGAGTGCTGTGCTGCTGCCTGGAAGCTGTTTAAAGTCATTCTGCAGGAGGCCTATCATGCATGTGGGGACTGCCTGCAACTTGCAGGCTACCCTTCATGTGGGACAGTACGGTGTGAGGAGCACGCGCACATACACAGAGTGTCCACACGTTAAACTTAACATGTGGATTGGGCTTAGATCTTGCTCAGATGTTTCCAAAGTAACACTTGGAGTATTTCTTTTACACGAAGAAATAAGAAAGCGACTGTTTTCAGATATCCAGCTTCTACTCCAGCAGGCTGCTTTCCAGCTTACCTGCTCAACAGTGGTAAAATGCTTTGGCGTTGGGCAGAGCGCATTGAAACAGCAAATAAAGACTGTTGCGCAAAGCCACCAGCAGGGGGAGCAGTCTCGCAAAAGCTCCACTCCGGGGAAATACAGCTTTTTATGCCACACATGTGATGTTATAAGACTGTAACGTGGCAATAAAATCCGAAAGAAGGCATAGGGAATGTGAAAGGCACCTTGCTGTCAGCGCAGAGACTGTGGTGTCAGAACACAGGAAGTGCAGGAGCACACTTTGCAGATCTGTAGTGATGCTGTGGTAAGAGTTAACCTGGAAAGCGCCCAGATGAGATTACATAGGTACATAGGAAGCTGCCATATACTGAGTCAGACTATTGGTCTATCTAGCTCAATATTGTCTTCACAGACTGGCAGCAGCTTCTCCAAGGTTGCAGGCAGGAAACTCTCTCAGCCCTATCTTGGAGAAGCCAGGGAGGGAACTTGGAACCTTCTGCTCTTCCTAGAGCGGCTCCATCCCCCTAAGGGGAATATCTTACAGAGCTCACACTTCTAGTCTCCCATTCATATGCAACCAGGGCAGACCCTGCTTAGCTAAGGGGACAAGTCGTGCTTGCTACCACAAGACCAGCTCTCCTCTCTCCCCTCATCCTTCTGTGCCTGAGTGATGGCAGTACAGGTGTGGAATTGTTACAGTCTCTTCTGCAGCAACCAGATCTTCAGGCTGATCCCAGGAAGGTCACAGACTCTGAAGGTTTAACTTCGCTCTTTTTAATTAGGATTAATAACGCTTGTCTTCAAAACGGAGGGGATTAATTAATGCTTGTAAGCCACTGGAGAATCTTTTTATTACAGGCCATGTTTCATCTTTACTAGGAGAGCTACTCTGGTTGCATTTTAAGCACTGTTGGATTGGTCTGTAACTAAGCAGTGGGAGAACAGCAGAATGTATGCATATAAAGAGGGCAGATGGGCTGTCTATCCAGAGTATATGGTTGTAATCTACATGACATGCTGAGAATTAGAGGCTTTTAATTTCTAGATGTCAGAGACGGCATGAGAATATGTAGAAGGTGTCTGGAGAAGACTCAGAAATGGGAGGGGAGCTGAGATCGCTATGCTTCATTGATTTAAAAAGAGAGTGCTTCAAGGCCTCGTATCTGTAGAGGCATTGGCCGACACCCAGACTAATGAGGCGCGGGTGCAGCTGACACTGCACTGGTGCTGCGGGAGAAGGGCAATTTTCATCAATCTCTCTGAAGCTGGCTGTGATTCCTGAACATGTGTCCCTGAAGTCTGCATGACCCTCAGGGACATACTTTTGAGCAGGGCGGGCCCATTCCAGAGACGGGAGAGCCTGGTGAAAATCATCCCTTGCACGTTGGATGTTGCTGAGCTCAGAAAGCTCTCTGTAGCAGGGCACTTCTTCCTGCTGCTTGGGGGCATGGTTAGGGAGGATGCCAGCCACTAATGATGCTGCATAGAGAACAGAGGGAAAGGTGGCAGACTGCTCCTATGCTTCCTGCGGGGATGTAAGAAACCGACCTGCGCTGCTCTAGGTCTGTTCTTAATGGGGGTGATGTCGCTGCCTGTGTTTAAGCAGGCATTTGTAGGAGTTGGACAGACCCACCTGCACAGCAGCTCAGGCCTGTTCTTAACATCTTTGCAGGTAGTGCAAGTGGGGTCTGCTCCTGTTGATTAACTGCATGGTACTGTGTGTAAGCCAATATTATAATATTATGCTTCTCCAACACCAATGATCTCTCAGGAACTCTGCAGTTGATAAACAACATGGACCTTCACCCCAAACAATCTCCAGTGACCTGAACCACAAAGTCTCCAGGAGATTAAGGCCTAGTAATGTTTTAATTTTTATTAAAACATTACAAACAGTTTTATTAAACATGTTTTAATAAATAAAATAAAAATCAAAAAAAATAATAGTACTCCATGAGGTTGTGACCTTGTGTCTGAATTAATACTTCAGACTGCAAGTGGGGCTCATGCAATGAAATATCCTTTCTATAAAACAAATTCTCTGTGCATGGGAAATTAGCATGCAGGAGTTTTGTTTTATATGGAGGGATGTCTATTCATATGAGCCTTACCTGCAGTCTGAAGTGTTAGCCCAGACGTAACTTGACCATGACCATCACAGTGTGAACTGACGGAGCCAGAGTATCTAACCCAGTGTGTACTGAGCAACCTGTTCCTAATCCCTTTATAATTTCTATGGTTGCTGAACAGGGTTTGTGCTGCCTAAAGTATACAATAAGAAGTCATGCAGACTGAACAAATAAATGCAACATTGTGCAGAAAGCAATTGTGATAAAACCTGATGAAAAGTGGTCCGAATGTTTAGGTACGTTCACTTGGTATAATGTGCCAACTGAAACTAGGTCAGAACGTTAGCAACAAGATTGAAAACATAAGGATTTGAATGTTTTAAATGGAACTTGGTTGACTCAAATCACATTGAGGATCTTTGAGGTTGACATGAATCAGATTAAATGCATACCCACAGTGATCTGGATGATTTTGAATTAGTTATTATTATTTAAATAACAACTACTATTCTGTGCAATCTTCTTGTTGTGTGATGTGTAGGTATTTTGCTTTTCGTAAATGTATTGAAGTTGACTTTCTAGTTCGACCAGTTTGGGGGATTTAACCTGTAGTTAAAGTGTCTTGATACAGGTGGCCCTCATAATCCACGGTCCCGGCACCTGCAGTTTCACATATCTGCGGTTCGGTCATAGGGACCCAGTTTCTTTATTCAGGGGGTGAAAATAGGGTTATATTTGCCTATCTGTGGTTCTTGAATGGCCAGAAATGACTTCTGATGTCATTTCCTTTTTCTATTTTGTAGTCCTAAGCCATTTCATGGCTCTTTTCCCCAACCCAACCCCCCTCAAAAAAACAAAAATCGGAGGATTTGGAAGTTTGGGGGGCATAGCTGGAAAGCCAGGCAATGTACTTATTTCTGCACCCTCTTGCTTTTTCTTCTGACTTTGAGCACACTTCAGTGTGCTTAGGAACCTAACCCTCAATCCCCAAAGGGTTAAGTTATCTTTATCCGTGGTTTCGTTATCCGCGGGAATGGAACTCCCACAAATGCCTGCAGCGTTCATCCTTCAGAGATTCATTCTGCCTTGTTCTGTCACTACTTTTAAAAAAGACGTTTAAGTGTTCATTTGAAAATATAAAGTGTGAATGACAAATCGGGACAAATTTGTGGTGGCAGACCCTGCCCATCATGGCTCCAGGTTGAATGTTTCCAGGGGTAAACCTTGAAGATATTCAAGCTCAAGTTGAATCCTAACAAGACGGAGTTACTGTCTGTAGGGGGTCAGGATCCGGGAGATTGTTTAGATCTGCCTGCTTTGGATGGGGTTGCACTTCCTCTAAAAGATCAGGTTCATAGTCTGGGAGTACTCCTGGATCCCAAACTCTCCCTGGTTTCTCAGGTTGAGGCTGTGGCCAGGAGTGCTTTTTATCAGCTTCGGCTTATATGCCAGATACGTCCATTTCTGGAGACAAATATCCTTAAAACGGTGGTACATCTGCTGGTAACCTCTAGGCTTGACTACTGTAATGAATTCTATGTGGGGCTGCCTTTCTACGTAGTTCAGAAACTGCAATTGGTACAGAATGAGGCAGCCAGATTGGTCTCTGGGTTTACCCGAAGGGACCATATAACACCAATTCTAAAAGAACTGTGCTGGCTGCCAATATGTTTCCGAATGAAATACAAAGTGCTGGTTATTATCTATAAGGCCCTCAGCTGCTTAGGTCCAGGGTACTTAAGAGAGCGCCTTCTCTGTTGTGAACCCTGTAGCCTATTAAGACCATTTGGAAAGGTCTATCGGAAATATTAAAAGCCAAATAGGAATTGTGCAGGACACCTGGAATGCAGTTCAGTCTACACAATTCCTTAGGAAAGGGATTCCCAGCCTTGGGGTGCCCAGATGAAGATGGAATACAATACCTTTGGCCATTGTGACTGAGGATATTGGGAGTTGTAGTCCAACAACCATCTGTGGACTCATGGTTGGGAAACCTGTCCTAGGTTATTTTTGCACCAGGGGTGGGCTGAAAGTAGATGTGAATTTACTGGAAGATTGCTGTAGATCAGCGAGGGTTACAATTGTTTGACAATAGCAATGTTCACTATGTTGCTATTGAGGGAGGTGGGGGATTTGGGAAACAGGGGAAATTGAGATTTTGGGAGCCCGAGGGAATCAGGTGCCCAGGGAAGGAAAAAGTGGATGAGAAAAACCTGACACGGAGCTCATAAACAGTACAATTGGTGACAGGAACTGTCGAAAATGAATTTTACATATTTTACCATTTACATGTTTGACTTCTCGTGGTACTCTAAATCTTAGGTGTGCTTGGTACTAAATCTTGGTACTTGGGTGTACCTCACTGAATTCAGTGGCACTTACTTCTAAGTAAACATGCATAAGATTGGGATGCTACATTAGCTTGACCGAAACTTAGCAGGTACTTTTGAAACTTAGCAGCTGCATAGTTGTCATTTTAAGCTTGTGGGGTTTATAGGTTTACAGAGCAAGGGTGTGTGCTCAGGATCTCTTACCAGTTAATTCAGGGGTTCTCAGACTTGGGTCCCCAGATGTTGTTAGACTACACCTTTACCTATTGTCGCTAGGGATGATGGGAGTTGTAGTCCAACAACATCTGAGCTCCCAAGTTTGAGGAGCCCTGAATTAAAGTACAACTAAACTACAGTGCAGCTTCTTGCTTAAGAATCACCCAAAGTGCCTTTGCTGGGTCAGACCAACTTCTACCTCATCGGCATTCTCAGCAAGAATCTGAGCAACTAGCAGGTGTTAGCTGACCCACTAGAAGTTGGCTGGTAGGCTGGAGTCTATCTTCTGCCTGTCCCTGTTCTAATTCTTCCTCTGCACTTCTATTTTTGATACAGACTGTAAGGCTGATGCTATTGGTTATAATCCAGAAATACAAGTGTTCAAGGTCCAGTGTTCAGTTTTTGGAAGCAGAACCCAATATTAATCATCATTGATAAATCAGTGGCTGTGCTGCTGTCTGCATAGCCATTTTCAGAGCTTACCTGTTCAATGGAATCCACTTGGCTCGTGTGCTAATTTTCTTTTTGTTTCTTTTCTCCCTCCCTTCCTTTATTTTTTTTAAACAACTCTTGTTTCCCCTTTTCTATTTTTATCTCCTGTTTCTTACCCCATTCTCTTTTTTTTCTTTTTTTGGAAACACTTGAAACAAAAAGCTCGCAAACGCAAACCTATGGTGCTTCCAGGTATGAAGTGCATGTGGACTGAACTCTCTGTGTTGTGTGTTGCTCCTTGTCCTGTGTTTGGGAATGAACCCTGCTAAAGCTTTATTTTGTGCCCTAAAAGAGAGATGGAAGAGAGCCCCTCTGCAACATGCAGGAACACAGCCACACTGCCAAACCACCAAGCACCACCACCACCAGAATGTAAATTCCATGCACTTTCTCTGCAAACGTGTCCTGGCTTGCTTTTGCACAGGGAAAGGGAGGCGGGGTGGTTGAAAGATGGTCCTTGGGGGGCAAATTAAGAAGACGGGTGACAATAGGTGACTGAATGAGTTGGTTTTCTCCATCAAGCATACAAAATGCCCTGCTGCCATGCTGATTGGTTGTCCTTAGAATCTGGAAGAGTTCTTCTGAGTCTTTGCCATCAGCTTGGCCTGTGGCTTTCTTCCTCTGCCCACCTGTGAATAAACAGACACTACTGCAGCTACCCGAGCAAGTGTGCACAGTGTTTTGTACCAGTTGGCTTTCGTACAGCACCCTGCTATGCCCTTCTCCCTCCCTCTCTTTTCTTTTCTACTAACATTTCTCCTCTCCACCACAGCCTCCGTTTATCCTGTTTCCCTTTTCTTTGTAGCCACTGCAGGTATGAACCTGCCTTATCCTAAGTCAGACTGTTGGTCCATCTCTCCCAGAAGTGTCTACTCTGACTGGTGGTGTCCCTTAGGCTCTGCAAGAAACTTGGCTCCCCAGATAATGTTGGACTACAACTCCCATCATTCCCAGACACAATAGCCCTCTTCAGACATTATAACAAAACAGCCAGTTCTTTGCCAGGAATAATAGCCAGGAAGTCCCTGCCCTGGCTTGTCACTCACCCCTCTTCACTGCACTGCTAAAGGATACTGCAGCATTTGTCTGAAGAGGGGAACACCATATCCGTGATGGGGGAAACTTCTGTGGTCAGGAGTCTTGAGTGCCCAAGCCTCTCAATCATGGAAGCTTTTGGCCATTGCCCAGAAGTACACTTTTACGCTTGTAAGCATGTCCCAGCTATTTTGTTATGACGTCTGAAGGCATTGTATTCCAGCATCATCTGGGAGGAGAACCCTCTTATTTTGTACTGTGGAAATACCAAAATAAAAAGTTTTTTTAAATGGAAATGGCCGCACTTCTGACAATCCGTGACCCCATTTAGGTTCTTGAAGCTACCTGGTAGCCACTCAATTTCATCTTCCTTTTGATCGAGTTCTTCAGGGCGTGTATGAAACTCTGATCACGAGGAGCCAAGCTGATAACTTTGTTCCTTCTCACACAAGTGCCGTCTCGTCCATCTGGCTACCGATGGTGGTATCGTATGGGAGATAACGATCTAATCAGTCTCGTCCCATGTGATCAGAATTTCAGCTTTACTGCAGAGCTGGGGGACTGAATAATGCAGTGGTAGCCAGCCTGAGGCATTACTGCTGGCATTGTATTACAACTCCCTTCATCCCTAGCCACCACTTGAGCTCTCTCCAGCTCTCTGTTGTGGCTGGGGGTGATGGGTGTTGTAGTCCAACAGCTGGAGAGCCT
Organism: Hemicordylus capensis; assembly: GCF_027244095.1. Classification (NCBI taxonomy): domain Eukaryota; kingdom Metazoa; phylum Chordata; class Lepidosauria; order Squamata; family Cordylidae; genus Hemicordylus; species Hemicordylus capensis. The sequence continues at coordinate 10,805,952 of NC_069660.1, forward strand.
CAGGTTGTCCCAATCTGGAATAATGAGAAGAGATTTTTTTGGTGGGTTTCTGGCCACTTTGGTAATTTATGAATGCAGTCTACACCCCAGCTTTTGAAGGAATTTATTCTGGTCTCCTTAAAGGAAGTGTTTTCCATAATCAGGCTGTAACCGCTGCATGTTAGTGGTAGATGTGAGTGGATGAAATGGACTGCATAATTCAGGCCTGGAATTTGACCAGCTTGTGTTCTTTACATGAGAACATAAGAACCGCCCTGCTGGATCAGGCGCAAGGTCTTTCTAGTCCAGTATCCTGTTTCCCACAATGGCCCACGAGATGTCTCTGAGAAGCCCACAGGCAAGAGGTGAGGGCATGCCCTCTCTTCTGCCATTGCTCCCCTGCAACTGGTATTGAGAAGTATCTTGCCACCGAGGCTGGAGGTGGCCTTTAACCATCAGACTAGTAGCCTGTCCATTGACAGACCTGTCCTCCATGAATCTTTGCCATTGATCTAAGGATTACCGCATACTAAGCAGAGCCTCTTTTTAAAAAAAAATGCAGCAGGAGCATTTAATGACTAGCTAAAGAAGGCAAAATGAGCCAAGAGACAAGCAGCCTAGCAAATTTCTTTGCAAAGGCTTCCCTTCGCACCCATTTCCTCCTTTCATCACCTCTACTTGCAGGGATAACTTGGCTGTCTCCCTCAGCCCTTAAGAGTTGAACAGTTCTGTTGGGTATAACTCTGCAGCACTGCTTCTACTCAGGGGAAAAGAGCATTTCAGCATTGGCATGGCAACAGCTCCCCAGAGAAGTCCATAATGCTGGGAAAAGTTGAGAGGACGACCAGCAGCAAGGTGGATGGACTCGATTACGACAGCAATGAATGTACCACTGAGAGACCTGAAAGGCCAAGTTGAAGACAGATCATCCTGGAGAGAATCTATCTATGTGGTTGCTAAGAGTTGACACCGACTTGACAGCACTTAATCAATCAAATAGCAACACAACCACAATGCTGGCTCTCTGTGCTAGAAGAAACTAAAGTGATGCTAGCTGTGGAGAGGAAGCCAGGTGCTGCTACTGCTGCTGACCTGCTCTTCCCAGGGTAAATGATACTCATCCCTGATAAAGCAGGTGCCTGGCAAATCTCACCTCTGCGAATGGGAACTAGATTTAGGATTCAGGAGTTCTTTTAACTCCCAAAGTGGGGGGGGGGGATCAACCCAAGTAGTCTGGAAGGATGTGTGCCTGTCTTTCAGAAGATATCAAGGCCACCCTGTGTCCAACATTCCAGTTCTAAAATAATTGAACCTGGAGCTCTTATTTTCCAAGAAGCCGTCCCCTACCGACTGGGCTCAGAATTCTTGATTTCTCATTCTGTGAATTATGTGCAATTACTCAGCAGCAAGGGCAAGACCCTCTGGATATGACCAATGCACCTTTTCTCTCTGGCCAGCCTCCAGATGCGGGAAAAAAATCTGGCTTATAAACAGTGTGGTGGGTCTCGGTTTCTTGGAACTGGACATCAGATTTTATGGGCACAGATCTGCATGATGAAATCAAATGCTGAAGTGGATACATCTTTTACTGAAATTATAGAAGTGGGCTGGCTCTGTAAACCACTGGGAGATATTTTGTACCAGTGGTTAGTTAGGAACATAGGAAGCTGCCTTATACTGAGCCAGACCAGTGGTCCATCAACTTCAGTACAGTCTGTGCCAACTGGCAGAAGTTTCTCCAAGGTTTCAGGCAGGTGCCTTTCGCAGCCCTACCTGGAGATGCCAGGGATTGCACCTGGGACTTTTTGCGCACAAATAGATGCTCTTCCACTGAGTTATGGCCCCATCCCCTAAGGGGAATATCTTACAGCAGGTAGTGCTAACGTTGTCAGCCATCCAAATACAAGCCAAGGTGAAGCCTGCTTCAGAAAAAGGACAACTCATGCTTGCTACTGAAAGACTGGCTCTCCACTCAACCTTGGGTTTCCACATGTTAGGAACATAGGAAGCTGCCATATACTGAGTGTGGGTCAATAGGTCCATCTAGCTCAGTATTGTCTACACAGACTGGCAGCGGCTTCTCCAAGGTTGCAGGCATCTCAGCCCTATCTTGGAGATGCTGCCAGGGAGGGTCTGGAACCTTCTGCTCTTCCCAGAGTGGCTCCATTCCCTGAGGGGAATATCTTACAGTGCTCACACTTCTAGTCTCCCATTCATATGCAACCAGGGTGGACCCTGCTTAGCTAAGGGGACAAGTCATGCTTGCTACCACAAGACCAAATCTCTCATCCCCAGCCACAATGGCCATCTGCATTTTTGTAAGCTTAAAAGAACTTACATGCCATGTCTCAGGTTCTGGAAAAGCATCCTGGAACTGAAAGATGCTTTGGGCAGCTGCCTGTGTAGATAGTGGCTGCTGTATTGGTCCAAAAGATAGGACACACATAATAGGTGAAATGGTATCATTTTAGTGGGTCGACCTAGGCTGGAAGTGGGGAACATTCAGTCTAGGGAGTAATATATATGATACTCTGCCTGATGAATTATTCTGTGACCAGCAAATCTCATGTACCCTTCCAATTCCAACTTAGAGTTTTAGGGTTGGAAGGGACCTTGGAGGTCATTTAGTCTGACCCCCTGCTCCGGACAGGACATTGCTGCCACATCTCTGACAGATGCTTGTTCAGCCTGTGTTTGAAAACCTGCAGCGAAGAAAGGCCCACGACGGCTTGGGGCAGGATGTTCTACTGTCATCGCAGTTAGAACTTACATTAGTTCTAGAAATTAGTGGCTTGCATCCTCTAAAATGGCTGAATTCTGGAGCCATCTTTAATCATACCTGCAACATGGGACCTCTCCCCCTCCCCTGCTCTCCCTCTCCACCTTCCCCACCTTCTTCATTCTCAGAGTAAAGACAGAAGCAAGATTTTAAAGCCGTCACAGTGACTTTTTAAGCAGCATGTCTTTATTTATTTATACGCCCATTCTTCCTGACACATTACAACTGTTTTAAGAACCATTGTAAAATTGCTCTGGGATCGGGACATGGAAAAGCATGTTGATGACAACGCAGGCACTTACTAATAGATGGATTAGAAATCTCACCCCAGAGCTGGATTTCGCTGAAATATTCTTTTGGCTTCAGAGATCCAACCCACCTTGGGTAATTGCATGACCTAGTTATAGACAGCTCCTGACCAGTTTAAACATACTGTAATACACCATTTTTAGCTCCTTGCATCTGGAGGGAGCAGTCTTGAACCTCTCATTTTATTGTTTTCACTACTGCAGAATGGGTATGTAGCTGTGCTGGTCCCACAGAATCCAGAGCACAATAGAGAACAGGGAGTATAAGGCAACTTCCTTTTAATTTTGAACCAAGCAGTCTTCATCTAACTCTAACTTCCACTCTCCCACCTTACCTGTCTGCTCTCCGACCTTTTACCTCAGGTTGCTCTTCTGCATTCTCCCCTCTACCCTCTTGGAATTGTTTTTTGTAACTGATAAAATTAACCCTTTGTGGTGTATGCACGCGTGCCTTTGTGGGAGTGTGTATTGTGTTGTTCGGCCCATATTGTGTTTGTGTGTGTGGTGTTGTGGCTGACTGCTTTGGGGCATGATTCAGCCTTACTTGACCTCGCCTTAATAATGTTTATGCTTCCCAGTAATTAGTCACCTGTGTTCCTTTTGCTATGGGCACTGAACGATTGCTAGTATTATATTTTACATGCTGTAGTCATTTTCCTACCTAATGGATACTTTAGCTCTTGGTGAGTGATGTGTGCAAGAAGAGCCCAGAGAGAGGAGTTCTAATACTTGGCTATGATGAGTCACATGCACTGTGCTTTATTCTGGTGGTTATATACTTTTGTGTATTTTTATTATTAAAAATATGTGCTTTATTCTGGTGGTTATATACTTTTGCATATTTTTATTCTGGTGACTGTCTAGCTCTTCGAGTGAAGCTTGCTTCTTGCAAGCAAACCAACACCTCTTCTGGGAAAAGAGAGAATATTAAAATATCACAGACTCCAAGCACACGCCACTTTCCAAAAGCCTTGGTTTGCTGTGCTTTGCTGTACGTTTTTGTTAGGTATGTGGGAGTAGGCTTTTGGTCACTGGCTGACAAGCTGCTCAGCCTTACAATAGCAGCAAGCGCTCTGTTCTCGCAGGGAGCAGCTTAGCAGTGTGCGAGGTTTGCCTTACAGTTGCTATACATGGGAAAGAGGAGGAGGAAGCAATTTTTGCTTCCCTCCTCCCTTTGCAAAAGATATTTTTGCATCCAGGAATATGTCTGTGAGGGTCATACGGCCCTCAGGGACCTATTCCTGGATGTGGGAAAGGGCTTTTGCAGGGAGGGAAAAGCAACAAAAATTGCTTGCTGCACTGCAAAGGAAGCCTCACACGTTGTTGGTTAAGTTGTTCTTTGCGAGGACAGAGCTCATGCTTCACCATTGCAACACTCTGCAGCAACTTAGCCAACGTATTTCGCCAATACCTCTTCAGTGATATCTCTCTTTTGTCTTTTTGATTAAAAAACAAAACCAACCAACCAGAAACCACAACTCTAATTAACCATAAAGAATTCCCAGGCAACTTGTCTCATATTCACTTCACTTATTTATCTTTGAGGAATGCATTGCACATTAATTCTTAAGTCTAATAATGTTCTTCTTGCCTGATTTGATACTTTCACTACCCATGTTGTTAATGATTATTTCTAAGATACTTATAACAGGGAATATTGAAAATGCTCAGGGAATATTGAAAATGCTCACATTAAGATGCTATAAATGGGAATTTTTGTAAGGACATTCAACCAAGAGCAAGCTGTCACCCAGCTGGAGGTCCCCCTCTCTCAGGAGTCCAGGGATATTTGTCCTCCATTATTCAATTGTAGCTATACCTGTGAGTAGCCCTGTCTTCCTATTACTCTCCAGCAACTGGTATTCAATGGTATACTGCCTCTGAACATGGAGGCTCCAAAAATAGCCATCGTGGTTAATCTCCATTGATGGACCTCTTCTTGACCATGTTTTTCTAATCTCTTTTTAAAGACATCTAAGCTAGTGGCCATCAACACATCTTGTGACAATTAGTCCAATTAATTATGCACCTTGTGAAGAAGAAGAATCCTATTGACTCCTCCATGGTGTTAGCCTTTTGTGACATCCGGCCTCGCTCTCATCTGCCGTCCTCAGTTTCTGCTGCATCCCCTTTATAGGCGTTTCCAACCTTGAGTCCAAAGAAGTTGTTGGACTACAACTCCCATCGTTCCCCAGATACAATAATCAAAGGCTGTTGTTGCTGGGGATGATGTGAGTTGTAGTCCAACAACCTCTGGAGACTCAAGGTTGGGACTCCAGAGACCAAACAGAGACCATTGAGCATACTGTAGCACCAGGGTTCCCAACCTTGAGTCCTGCTTTAAGCATTGCCTGCAGCCTTGACCTCCAAGAACGAGATGGCAGAGCTTGCATGCAAAGGAAGCTCCAGAAGTCAAACGGACCTTCAAGCAAACTGTAATCTAAAGAGAAAGGTGCACAAATTGAGGATGTGGTGGGAAAACTTGGCTGTCAGCTTTGACCTCCAAGCGACAGTCACAGCAAAGTGACAGACAAGTGACTGCTGTGTTCAGCATAAAAAAAGCATTTACCATCATCTTCTAGGAGTTTAGAACTAAACAGAGAGAGAGAGAACTTTTTCTCTTTCCCTTTCTGCGGCTTTTGGAGTGCTTCCAGAATAGCCCAAGCTCTTAAACACTCTTTATCTGTTCCCCCACCCCACCCTTTGCCCCCACACACTACAGCCCAGGCAGATTTGCAGGGGAGGGAGATGGTTTCCATGATGAGAAATAGTCGCCATGTATTGCCTCTGTCTCTGTCCACGTATGATTTTTCTTCCATTTCTCTCCTACCAATTTAGACTCATTCCTCCTTTGAACCAGCTGGAGCTCCTGAGGAATTTGAAGAGCAAATCTGGATTGACTTTCAGGTTAGTACTGCAAGGAGAGGTTGGCTTGGTTGGGAGAATAAGAAGCGGAAATGATATCAAGAGTGGTAAGGAAGGTTAAAACAGAGTTAAACCTCAAATGGATGCTGAATTTAGACTTCATTGAATTGAGTAATTCAGGGGTTCCCAGATGTTGTTGACTACAGTGCCCATAAACCCTAGCCACAATGGCATTGGCATTGGGGACCCAAGGTTGAGAACCTCTGGAATAAATTATTTCTTCACTGTGTTGTCTTCAAAGGCAATTTAGTTGTATGGTTCTCTCAGTAGTCTTGAGAAATACTTGCTTTTCAAAACCAGAACTCTTGACTGGAATAGGAGACTGATTAGAACTGCTGCTTTTGAAGAAGATAAATGGGCAAAAAATGCACCATGCATTTGTATTCAAGCGCGCACACGCGCGCACACACACACACACACACACACACACACTGCATTGCTCTTCTTGCATTTGCTACCTGGTAAAATGCTTTCTTTTTTTGTGTGCATGTGGGAATGGTGCTTTTTTTTTGGATATATATTACCTTATGCATCACCTATCCTCTCTCAAGAGAGTTTACATGAATATTCCCTTCCAAAAACTTTCAAATTCTGTGTGTCTTTTGTGGGGCACAGATACCACAGTAGAACCGATGTAACCTTGTGGGTATCTGCTTGATTGAGTTCTTAAGATCATTTAATGCAGGTAGGTTAGCCCTTAACACTGTATGCATGCATGCATATATACTTTGATTTACATCCCACTTTTTAAACCCCACAGGGCCTTCAGAATGGTTGCAGAACATTTTTAAGCACCTGCTTTGTTCAGATGGTCTTGTCAGTAGTGGTGGATTTTCCTGTTTTCCACTTGGTTTGGTTGGGAGAGAGACGTTTGTAAACTACAAGTTTGCAGCACTTGTTAAGTCTTAGGTCAGGCTATTTTGTACCTGCTGTTGAGTCCAGCTTGGGTCCCCAGATGTGTAACTGTGTGTAACTGGCGTGATAACATGTCACAGTGTGCTTTTGATATTCAGATTTGGGACACAAGGAAGGAGGAGGTCTTGCTTATGGAAGCAGCAATGGGGAGAAATGGCTAATATGATGTGTGATGTTACAGTTGTGGAGGAACATTAAAATAGCACAACATTCATGTGCAAAATGTTCCACTATGCTGGGAGCTCACATTGCTTGCCCAACTGCAATAACACAAGAAATAAGTTGGCGCTAAACAAATGTTGGAAATGTGGACATTGTGAAGGAACTTTTTTTCATATGTGGTGGTCTTGTAGGAAGGCAAAGGCCTTTTGGGACATGATATATAATGAGTTAATTTTTTTTTTTAAAAAAAAGACATTTCCTAAGAGCCCAGAATCTTTCCTGTTGGGGATAATGCAAGGAGAGTTTTCCACAAGCAATTTAACATTCTTCATGTATGCAACCACGGCGGCCAGAAAAGTATATGCACAGAAATGGAAGGACAATGAACTGCCCACAAAAGAAGATTGGCTGATAAAAATTTTAGAATATGCGGAGATGGCAAAACGTACAGTACTGATAAGAGATCAAAATTTGGAAGGTTTTAAAGAAGATTGGAAATCATTCTTACTGTACCTAAAGAACTATTTTCCTAATATTGATTTTTCAACAGGGGTTGAAATTTAGTAATATTAGCAGGTTGAGTAGACTAAAATCGAGTTTGGTAAGATATAGGTTATATGTTTTGAATTATTATAGCAAGGGTTAATTGTATAGTTAGTGATTCGCGCGGATTGGTGAGCTGGAAGTCTTTTGTTTAATTGAATGTAATGAGATGTTTAAGATATTGTTAAATTCAATAAAAATTTATTGAATTAAGAAATAAGTTGGCGCTAACGTGTGCACCCCGTGCGCTTACACAAGAGCATTTAGCAGCCTAGGCTGTGTTTCCACAAGATAAGCTGTGCAATTGTGCTGCTTGTGCATTTGGACACGATGCAGCTACAATGGCTTCTTACACCTGTGCAGATTCCTGGCTTCCGCCAGCGTATCATTGCACGGCATGACTTTGAAGCCCTGTCGTTGAAATGGATTGAGTTTTAAAAGCGTTTCAAGCTTTTTGTGGGTCCTGTTTTGTGTGGGTGTGTTTTCTGGGTCCTGTTTTGTGTGGATGTCTTTTCTGAGGCTTTGTGCACCCCTTATCTTTCCTCCAGGTAATCTTCACACCCCTGCCTCTGTGTTTTGTTCTTTTTGGTCTGTCCTGTGTCTGTAGCATCCTCTTCTCACCTGACTCCATTGCTAATGCACTTTTGCTTCTGTTTAAAGGAAAGAGCAGCAACCTGAGCCATCTCCAAGGTCTGTATCTGTTTTCCAAGAGTCTGTTCTCATGCATTCTCTCGTCTCTCTCTTTCTCTCTCTCTAAGTTTGTGTTCCCATGTGTCATGCGTGTGATGCTCGTGGCGACAAGGAGCTGAGAGCCATTCAAATAAACATTGTAAATCTTTAACATGCTTATCCTGCCCCGTGAGACCTATGTCTGCATGTTTTGTACTTACCCGAAATGGTGGTCCTTCGGTTACATTTTTCCTTCTTCCCGATGGCAATGAGCCATTTAGCTGTGTGGACCAGTGGAGTCTCTGGTGTGGGGGGCTGCGGCAGCATCAAAACCCAGGTTCAGATGTGGCATACGTAGACTCAGAAATGGATTGGAAAAGCCTGGGAAGTCTATTCCCTGGGGAAAAGCTGGTACATCCTCCCATGGGAAATGGATAGGGTTGATGTAGCCTGACATTTGCCCTTTTAAAATTGTGCTTCCCTAACTGGGACATCAAGAGTGATAAATAGGTGGTTGTCATTCTCTGCATTCCCTTCTTCCCTCACCTCTATTTCTGCCTTTCTTTTGGTCCAAGTAGCAGTGAAAGAAAGGATGCTCATGTACTCACCCACATCTGTCACATACCATTGTTTTCCAGTAAGTCAGGGGTCTCAAACTGTGGCCCTTCTGCAGATGTTGGCCTACAACTCCCATCATCTCTGGCTACTGGGCGTTGTGGCTGGGGAGAATGGGGGTTCTATTCTAACAGCAGCCTGAGGGCCACAGTTTGAGACCTCTGCAGTAAATGGATCCTTGCAGTGAGGCAAACAGCAAGTGGTGCATCAGTCCAAGATGTCTCATTAACGTATTCTGAAAATCTCAATTTCAAAATGTATGTTTCCCTATCAGTTTTATAAAGTACATAGGAAGTTGCCTTCTACTGAGTCAGACCCTTGGTCCATCTAGCTCAGTATTGTCTACGCAGGCTGGCAGCGGCTTCTCCAAGGCTGCAGGCCTCCAAGGCTGCAGGCCGAAGTCTTTCTCAGCCCTATCTTGGAGATGCTGCCAGAGAGGGAACTTGGAACCTTCGGCATGCAAGCAGGCAGGTGCTCTTCCCAGAGTGGCCTCATTCCCTGAGGAGAATCTCTCTCACAGTGCTCACACATGTAGTCTCAAATGCAAACCAGGGTGGACCCTGCTTAGCAAAGGGGACAATTCGTGCTTGCTACCACAAGACCACACTGGCATATTGGTCCAGAAAATCTGTATTCATCTGAGCATTGAGGATTGGCCACAAGGGTGCTGTTCAAGCAGGACTAGTGCCTGAGCATCTAATGGTATAGCTTTACTAGGAAGGAGTCTCTATGCTGGTCACAGAGCACTTGACCTGCTTCTGGAGCACTGAGGGGGTGTAGAAGAGGGATGGCTCCAAACTGCTTCACTGCTAGCTCCCAAGCAAAACCGGTACGCTTTATTATTAAGCCGACTCAAAACCGTAACTGGCATGATGAGGAGCGAAGCCTACTAAGCAGGTTCAACTGAAAGGTATGTGTTTAGATGATCTCAAATATTCTAGCAACTTGTTGCTAGTGGAGACCATGTGTAACATTGTTCTCACCTGTGGTTTGGACACTACACACCATTTCTTTACCTGTGTAAGGCTTCCAGTATCTCAAAAGGTTAGTCTTTCAGTAACTGTGTGTTTCTGGATTATATGTTGTTGCGGGCCATAATAATACTAATTATTCAGCTTCTGGCTCTGAGGTTGTGCTTTAGTTTTAGCACAGGAAGTGTTGTGATTTTGATGCAAAAACTTGACTTGCCAGTTTGGTGATTAATCTTTGTTTAGGACCCCTGGGAATAGTAGCTACATTTGTAGAACTGCTAGGTGAGAATAGTTTCTGTGGGCCTAAGCATCATGGGAGAGGCATGGCATCTGCCAACCTGTATCTCCTTAGAGTGAAGTCTTGGAAAAAGAAATGTGTGACATCATATCATTATGGTCAACATTTCCGTGCCCCTCTCTGATTCATTGGCTTCTACTTGTAGGGGACCAGCAGGAGGCGAGGACAGACACTGAACACGATGATTTGATCTCACACATTTTCCCCACCAGACATTACCAGATAGAGGTGGGGGGAGATGGGGATCAGCAGCGGCCATATGACCCATATAAAGCTTAATTTGGCCCTATCATGTAGCTATTCAACATTTGTAGGTGATTTAACAGCTTTAGAGGAGGAACTTGCAACACCTATCTGCATCGACTAGCTGCAGGACAAGAAGGGATGCCATCTTTGTATATGTACACCAACTTCTGAGGGCCCGTTCATTTGTTTTGCAGCCATTACTGGGCAAAAGAAAGGTGGTATTTGCAGAAGGTGCCGGAGGAGGCAAAATGCCTTTTCCTGACCCTTGGTCACGCTTCACCATTGTCAAAAGAAGCATTTTCTTCACCTGCTGCTGGGTGCTTCTTTCTAGAAGGTTCCCCAACTGCTATCTTCTTGTAGACACAAGATTAAGACTTGAAAGCAGAAGGGGCATGTTGTGTCTTCTCTTACTTGGCCCCCCAAAAGCAAACCCAGTGCTCAGATCAGGATAATGTACTTTGATGGTCCAATAGGGCTCAAAACTCCCCTTAGCATCTTGACACTCCTGATCTTGACTTGCAGATACAGACAAGTCACTCACATGATGTGGCTTAGCTAGAACCGGGGTGGATAATCCATTATGAGAAATAGTCCTGGTTTCTTTCTTTGAAGAAAATTGCTAAAAATATTGAAAGCCACTATCCTCAATGTGTGCTGGGCTGGCCCACTGTTGGGAAGGGTTAGTTGATCAGTTCCTGGATAAGCTTGAGCTGTTCCATCACTTATCCTGTCCCCTTCCAGTCTGATTGTATTTGCATTTATTTATTTTGTTTATTGCTGTTATGTTCTGCCCTTCGTCAAGGAGTTCAGGATGGCTGACATGGTTTCCCCTCCCATATTTTTTTCTCCTAACAACCTTCTGATGTAGGTTCAGCTGAGAGGAAGTGACCAGTCCTAGATCACCAAGTGAGCTTCATGTCCTCCCCTCGTTGATTGTTTCCAGGGGGCACCTTGCTGCAGGGATGTTAAGACACTTTCCCCACATGGTTTTGATTTACAGTGTGTTTCTGTAACATGTGGACAATGCCTGCCTCCTTGGGAGGTTCATCGTTTACATGTGCTGAGTAAAAATCCTGTCGTGTATAGACTGAAGTTTTTAAATGCGTCTCATTTAAGTGGGGTGTCTGTAGGAGGTCTGGGCCATCTGTGCATGTCAGACGGTCTAACCCATTGGCCTTGCGTGCCTGGAGAGGCCATCAGCCAGCCACTTTATTTGATACAGGCCTGTGATCATATGAAGAGGCTCTGGTGTTTGCTAGGAAGGAGGAATTGGGTGTCCTTGAGAAAGAGAGGGTGGATTCCATTTGAACTCACAGCCGAGGCCGCAGAGCAGAAGGCATTCTGCACATCCCTTCTGCTACTAAACTGAAGGCTTCAGGCTATGAAGTTCAAATTGCTACCCCTGTGCAAGCCAAACAGGGTTTCCTTCCTCCCCTTCTGCATTTTAAATGTCTCTGAGATGTTGTTTTTGGTACAGTGTAGCTCAAAGGATATGCCTAGTGGCTTACCAAACAGTTTCCATGAAATCACAGTGGTGGGGTAGCATCCAAACTATTACTTCCCTGAAAGAAGGCTGGTTCACTTGCACAAGGAGGGGGGAGATTTTTCCAACCCCCCTTCCTTTTGTAGCCAGCCCTCTGTGCCTCCTCAAAGAATATGTCCATGGGAGTTGGGAGACTCTCAGGATCAGATTTTTTGGGGGTACGAGTGAAATCCCTCCCTCCCTTTGTGCAAGTGAAGCTAGTTCCTTTTGCAGAAGTACTGTGCTACTACTTTGGGCCAAACTAGATGTTATAAGAGACACAGAGACATGGAGTATGTTTCTTTACTCTCCCTTTCTGGAAACCTCAAACGTAAAGGCAAATGATGTGATGGCACTGCACTTTGCACTTCCCTGCCCTCCACCACCCCAGGATGTGAGGGGGAAGGGGGATGTAAAACTGGTCACATCACATCACACGTCTGTCTTTGATGTTTCTAGAGACATGGAGCAGCTGCCCCCCCCCCCGGAAAAAAAAATCTCTTACAGTATCTAGTTTTGCTCAGCATTACTGAATCTGTGTTAGTTTGGGTCACTTCAGATACTGTGCACTGTACGGGACAACATAGAAATTCTACCCATCTTTTCTTTTTTTGTTCTTTTCATTGTTGTTGAGATCTTCAAAGTTCAATGGAGAAAACTGTGGAGTTTATCAGTTTTAGGTCTTGTGCCTATCTCATGCTTTTAAACATCTGAAGTGGGGAAGTATTTGCCTCTTCCTCTCCTTGCAAAAGGATTTGCTGGAGAACTGAATTGGTCGACTCTTGCAAGCATAGAAAATTCCAATAATTAATATTTGGGAGGGGGGAAAAATTACAAACAAGACTTCCAAATTAATCTGAGAGTGTAATCCTGACTCATCCTCAAGGGTTCTTTTTGTGTATCATTAGAGATGCTGGCTGAGGAAGTAATGTTTCCATTTCTAATGCAGAAGGGGGTAGCTGTAATATTATTTTTGATTGCAAAGCTGTCCATGAGCCCTATGATTATTGCGCTATGCCTAAGATATAAACTCGCTCCCCCACCTTAATCCATAATGAATGCGGCCTTCTCAATAACTTTCTACAGTTTATCAAAGTTTCCTGTTAGGCATGAGCCATCTGGTCTAATGTTTGTACTTTCCCCTCATTTCCAGTAAAAGCAATCCATGCAGAAAGTCACTTTGTGGATGCTGCTCAGGAAACTCTAGGTACCACGGGAATTGCTTTGCACTGAACTAATCCAAAGCTGCACGGCTCATCCTCTCTCTTTCTGTCTCTTTCTTTCCCCTGCTATCTTCTGTTCTGACCACTCATCTGCTTAATAGAGGTGCCCTGGTGAGCTGATTCAAAGGAAGACCCTCTGCAATGCCCTTTGATGAAAAATGACATTGGTGGCTTGCTTTCCTCTTCCCAATTAGACATTACATAGAAACTGGAGGAGGAGATTTTGAAGTGTGCCATCTTGCCTTGCACGTTAAAGACAAATAGCAACGAAAAAGATGCAGTAGACCATAACCATGGAAAATATACACTTTTATACAATATTGCTATCAATTGGGATCCCCCAGTTGAATTAGAATTGGGAAGTCCATGTGTTGACTGTCTTGCAAGACCATTGAACAAGGTTCCTTTTAGATGGCACTGAATAACGGAGAGTGGGCTTCTTTTTCATGGATTTGGTCTTAATGGCATTTGAAAATGTGTCTGGCTCTTCCAGCACTTCTACTACGCAGTTACAGGTGACTAATCTTCAACCCATTTTTAGCTGCAAGTCCTCCTTTAGTGGATGCGTGTATAACTCCAGTTACCATTAAACATGGTTTGGGCATTGACGCTGAGTTGAAACAAAAATGACTGAATCATAGATTCTGGGTCTTGCAGCATCTCGACAGACTCTGTGACAGTTAATCAACTTCAAATACTTTGTGGTGATGTGTGTTTCCTGACGCAGCAGTTTGACATTCATAAGGAACTGACAGCCTCTTTAAACTTCAAAGTGTCTAAAACTGTCCGCCATTTTACCTGGGATGAAGTTCCCTCCACTTTAAAAACACTGAACTTTCAGGTGGCTTATGCACACCTTATGGTTATCAAACAACTAATTTTCCCCTCTGCATGCTTTGAATGGTGGACGTTGGTTTTGTTTTATTGCATAAAGTGTGAACTTGCCAGTGCAAGAGCAGGTTAGAATGCTACAGGATGCTTGCAAAATGCAATTGATGCATGTCAGTTTTTGGAATCCAGTTTGGCTCGTAATATCATCAGTCTTGTGACTTTCTGAGTCTAGTATTCCAAACTGTATTTCTCCTTCCCTTTTTATTTTTAAAAAATGTATCAGCAGAATACAAAGTTACATTCATAATCAGTCATAAATCTCATCTCTGAGTGGGTATAGAGAAAAGGATACATGATCTTCGGCTTTAGTATACCAGTTTTAGATTAGCCGGATGCAGGAGATGTAGAATTCTCTGTTCTAATTCTCTCTGAGGTTTTGGGCCAGATCTTTCAGTGTTTGCTTATTTTTATTATTTTTATTATTTGATTTATATACTGCCCTTCCAAAAAAGGCTTAGGACGGTTGACCCACCTGAGTATCCTTCCCCTTGAAATTTCACTCACTTGGTGTCCAAGGATGTCTGAATTCCATGGCTTCTTCCAACATGGCAGCACTGATTTCCAAGATGTTTGACTGTGGGCTTAGTAATCATGAGTGGTATCACCTAGAGCATGCTGAGAAGTTTTCAGGATGGGGGCATTAAGTGAAATTTCCCCATCCCACTCCCTGGCAGTGAACTCCAGTCACTCGAAGGCAACTGGAAGTAATTTGTAGATTTTGTGGTAGTGGCAAGGAGGCTGTTACAAGAGATGGAAATATTTCCAGCTCTGCCTAATCTTAGGAACATAGGATGCTGCCATATACTGAGTCAGACCATTAGTCTATCTAGCCCAGTATTGTCTTCACAGACTGGCAGTGGCTTCTCCAAGGTTCCAGGCAGGAATCTTTCTCAGCCCTATCTTGGAGAAACCAGGGAGGGAACTTGAAACCATCTGCTCTTCCCAGAGCAGTTCCATCCCCTGAGAGGAATCTCTTACAGTGCTCATGCATCGTCTCCCATTAATATGCAACCAGGGCAGACCCTGCTTAGCTAAGCAAACAAGTCATGCTTGCTACCACAAGACCAGCTCTCCTCCAATCTTCAAGGGCTCATTTTTCTACTATATCTTTTCTGGTCATGGTCCTTTCCTGGTTCTGTGGATCAGCTCAACTGCTGGTGGAGTTCACTTGATATCGGGGCTATTCTCACGACCAACAAAAATCGGGCTAGCAGAGGCTAGCTCAATTTTTGTTGGTCGTCAGAACCACCGGGCTCGCAGCCAAGCCTGGTGGTTCTGGAGCGGCTAACCCGCTCGAGAACCCCTGGCAAAAGGCAGGTTTGCGGAGTGAGCGCTCCTGCAAACTTGCTTTTTGCGCTCGTGAGTAGCCGTGGCGCGCCTTCACGCCGCGCCTACTCATGAGTAGACCCCCGGCCGGGAGGCTTAAAAGCAGCCTCCCGGCTCGGGGGTCTCCTCAGTATGCCCTGCGCACTCGCACAGGGCATACTGGGGCTTGCGGGGGCCGCATGGCCCCCGCTCCCCCCACTCCCCTCTGGCTCCATATCGGAGCCGGCCATCATGTGGGCGGCCGCCCAGGGTTCCCTGCCCACTCGTGAGCGGGGAGAGTGGGCTTAGCCCGCTCTTCCTGCTCACCAGACAAAAACGGGTCTCACTGATTGTGAGACCCAGTTCATCGTCTTGTTTTGAATTTTGGGCATGTTTACCAATAGTTTTCTTCTTTCCTTGAGGTTTGAGTCATATGTTTCTGTCTATTTGTCCATACTGAAAACAGTAAAACCTCAAACATTTGGCTAGGGAAGATTTGCTTGTCGGTTTGCTTTTGTCTTGGAAAATGCTCTCATACTCCATGGTCGCAGCTGTAACAGCCTTTAGATTGCAAGTTGACTGTGGCAAGGATGTGTCCACCTTTATTCTTTGTCAGTGCTTATTGCAATTTGGAATATTGCCTTGTTAACATTTATCCCCACAGTCCGTTTGGGTATTCAAGTTAAGATAGTTGCATTTGGTAGGATTATGATATGTTGTCATATATTGGTGTGCATATGGAATCTTTACATTAATCAGTCCTGCTGCTACAGGAAGATCAATGGTGCTGACTTTTTTTTTTTAAGATCCAGGAGAAAAAATATGCATTTTTTACTGTTTTGAAATGAAAATGAAGTCCAGTGGGTTCTTAATTTAATGGCAGTAATGTGAAGTATAACTCAAAATGTTGCATTTTGAGATGCTAATAAACTGAAACCCAAAGCCATCATTTTATATTACGTATGAGTTGCAGAGTTAAGAGTAAAATTCATTTCTTTGCATTCCAATAACCTGTATGCATAATTTTTATAAAGCATGCGCGGCAAATGTTGGCTGACATCCAGACTAACTTTCCAAGGATGCACCAAGGATGTCATCCATTGAACTTTAAAAGCCTGATTTCTCAAAGTATGAGGAAGTCACTAAAACAGCAGATAGTGTAGTGGGAGACCAGGACAAAGGGGGAAGAATACTTGGAGTTTCTTGCTTTATTTCAGTGGGGAAGGAGATGGTGTAGTGGCCATTTTTAAATATATATATATTTTAAAAATGGCCGTCGTGCATGCTCAAATGGCCTCTGTGAGGCCTGGCATGGCCTAGGGCCTCACAGAGACCATTTGAGCATGCACAGTGGCCATTTTGTTTTCAGTGGCCATTTTAAAAAAAAATTAATTTAAAAAAATGCCACCCCCATTCAAGTGGCACCCGGGGCATGTGCCCTGCCTGCCGTACCCTAAATTCACCCCTGGGATGGTAGTAAGTAGGAGTAACATGCAACCAGAATATGACTCTCTTAGATGTTACCAGATTTCTAAGATCAGATTTTATAAAATAGGGTGATTTCTACAGATTTTATGCATTCCCTAAGGTTAATATTTTTTAAAAAATCATATTTAAATGTGTGCTTTGCAACACATTCTCACACCAGTTGTTTGGCTAGGAAATACATGAAAATGCTTTAAAAACATATTTGAATGCAGAATTTTATTGGTAATGGAAAAATAAATAAATTCAAGGATTTTTAGCAGAAGAGAACAAAATGGAAATGAAAGGAAAATGAGCAAATTTCAGATGAAGCAGAACCTGAGATATCTGCCCATACATACATACATACATACATACTACTACTACTACTACTACTATGGAATATTAGTACATACTAATACTACATACCATACATACTAATACTACTGCGGAATACTGCTTTTAAACGGAATTCTCAACGTGGTTTACAAAGAAAATAAAATGCTTACAGACCTATTGCCAGAATTGGAAGATACAAAACTGGAGTAAATTCCATCTCAGATGTTTTTGCTATTAGTGAGAATGCAAGAGTTGTCCTAGGACACAAGAGGTGTGCTCAGGTAGGGTAGCTGCACGGACAATGTAATGTGCATGCACTTGCAGTGTGAATGTATGCACAGTGCATTGACATATGCACATGTGGCCTGAACAAGAGGGACATGACACAGGATACCATGTCTCAGGATACATGCTGAGACAAAGGATGAAGCATTCCTTTCATGATTAGGGGCACATTGCTCTTAACCCCTTTCTTAACACCTCCCCCATCCTTTTGAGAGGCTTTTTATTGTTTTCATCTAAAGTCTGCATCTGGTGGGTTTTTATTTTTAAAACACTTTTAGATGTTGGTGTTAATTGGGTCCTGTTTCCAACTTTTAAATTTGGACATGTTTTTGTTTTGTCGTCTCATTGTTTTGTTATTCTTGTAAGCTGCCCTGAACACTATTGTACTGCAGGGGTAGGATATATTCCGCCGAATATTTATATACTGCTTTTCAAGCAAAGTTCTCAAAGTGGTCAATTTAGAAAAATAAAGAAATAAGATTTATAACAAAGAAACAAGCTTTGTTCCCCTTGAGGGGAAATAACTTTGCACATGGTCAGAAGTATCCAACTCAGGATGCCAGATTTTTTGGAAATGAAAGCTGGTGACCTAGTGTTCAGCTCAAAATTGGCAGGGTTTCTCTGCATTTGTACAGTCAAGCCACAAGTCAGTGTAGCAAGGACCAAATGGCAGGTTATGGCAGACATATTAGGTCTGCTACTGCTGACACCAGCACCACCATGTTGTATTCTCCTTACAATGAGTACTTTCCTTACCTTTTGACAGGGTTCCTGACCTTGGGTCCCCAGACCATAACTCCCAGCAACAATGGCCTTTGGCCATTGGAGACCCCTGCCCTATGATGTGACATTGTTTTCTCTGCCCCTTCCTCCAGTGGCAGCCAGTGGCAAGGGGGACGCATGATGTGACCATGGTAGAGTAAGTGAAACTACACATTACAAGGAAATAGGGGAGATCGCAATGTGGAGATGCATTGGGTGGGGGCAGCCTGGATGTGTGCTGAAAAGTGTTGTTCAGTAGGGGTGTGCATGGAACTGGCTGGCCTGGTTCAGTTCAAGTCCAGACCGGACTCAAACCGGACCGGGCCAGTTCAGTCTGGCACTCCCTCGAACCCCCACCCTGGTTTGGTTTGGTCTGGGGGGTGGAGGTGTTCAAACTTTAAAAAAAAATTTACTTACCCCCTTTGGGGGAGTTGTTGGAGGTGGCGGCGGGGTGTGTGTGTGTGTCTATGTCTGTGGGGGTTCCCTTTCCTCCTGCCGGTCTCCCTTTTTGCCACCACCAAGTGTTCGGCCGGCTCATGGGCCCATTCAGGCCTTCCCTCTCTGGCGCGGCAGCCATTTTGGAGGCTGCCGCACCTGCAGTTGGCCTTTGCATGACCAAGGCCATGCAAAGGCCAATTTCGCAGGCACGGTTGACTCCAAAATGGCCATTGCACCAGAGGGGGGAGACCTGAACAAGTCGAAGAGCTGGCCGAACGGCTGGTGGCGGCAAAAAGGGGGGCCAGCAAGGGGAGGGGGAAACTCTGCAGACCCCTCTACCCACTGCCTCAAAAAACTCCCCCAAAGGGGGTAAGTTTTAAAAAAAGTTTTTTAATTTAAAAAAACAAAAAGTCTGCAAACTTCCCGAACAGTCAGGGGGTGTTCGGTCCGGGGTTGGGCTGAACAGGGGATGGTTTGGTTTGACCCCAAACCGTCGAACTGAACAGGTTTGACATCAAACACATTCAACGTCGAACCTGTTTGCACATCCCTGTTGTTCAGCCCTAATATGTGTTTCCACAAGATGTTAGAGTTGGGGGCTGCCAACCCTGGAGGCTGTAGTGTCTGATACAGTGCACCATGCTCATAGTTCTTAAGGGTGCCAACAAGCAAAAGCTGGTCTTTTTTCACCCCTTTCCACCCTCCCCTTACCTAGTCACCCCTACGTAACAAATCTCCATGCCCACGCCATCACAGAAATGCCTTTTCACCGGCCAGCCTGAGTTGTTGGTGCCTCCGTATCCTCTCCTTGAGACATCTTGTATGGATGGAACCATGGTCCTGAACCAGCTGCAAATGCTTGCCGTTCTGTTTCCCCGCCTCTCCCTGGTTCTTGCAGCCTTCCTAACTGCACTGAATTCTGCTGAACTTTGCCTGCATGCTGCAGCTATTTATTTACTTATTTACTTATTTATTTATTAACTAATTAATTGCATTTATTTACCGCCCTATCCAAATGGCTCTGAGCAGTGCACCACAATAAAAATAAAACCCATAAATCAATCCTTTTAACAATCATTACAGAACAATTTAAAAACAGCATAAAACCATTAACAATTAAAACGTTTAAAACAGTTTTAAAACAGTTTTAAAACAGTTTTAAAACCCTGGAAGGTTTTTAATTAATTTGGAAACCGATTGTCTGGCTGAATGACAACCTGAATGTAGCAGTGGGTCTAGCTCTCTTATGAACATCTTATTTGATTTTCTTAATTCAAGAGGTGTGGAAGAGGTTCTGCTTTCTTTTTATTCGGAGCAGTGGGGCGTTCAAGGATTTCATCTTGGTTTAGCTGTTACCCACAATTAATGTCAAGGTTTTTTGGTGTGCTTTTAAAAAAATGTTTCTCAGGGTACCCTGATAGTTTGCTTTCCTTTGCATTCTGTTGAGTTCAGTGATATAACTTTGGATAACAGTGGTGGTTCCCTCAGGACGGTTGCACCTAGAATTGCCGTCTTGGGTAGATCAAGTAAGACAGATCTGTCCTACTAAGGTGTGACTAGCTATATGTTTTCTAACTTATCTTAGGTGCTTCTCTGTTTATTACATTTATATCCTGCTTTTCTTGCCTCATGGATCTCAAGAGGACTTAACATAACATAGGAAGCTGCCTTGATCCATCTAGCTCAATATTGTCTACAATGTTTGACAGCAACTCTTTAACATTTTAGACAGGAGAATTCCCCAGCCCTACCTAGAATCCCCGCTGGTATGTTTCCCAGACTGTCCCAGGTATTGGGAATTCTCTTTGGTAGGAGAAACCTTTTTCATTATAGCAGAGTGCACAGAGGAACAACACAGCAGAATTTAGTTAAGCATGTGTGTATGCTGAGAGTAAAGTAACTTGGAGCCAGTTCATAGTTTCAAATCAATATAAGTGGCATTTATTAGAGAACTCCATTCTAGATAGGAAAGTGAGGAGATTGGATCTCTAATCTAGCTAGCTAGCTGGATACAGATGGATTCTGCATCTCTGCACACATGGTGCAGGGAGAGGAGCTTGCATGTTGCAAGGTAGAAGGAAGGAAGGAAAGAGAGAGCGAGAGAGAGAGAGAGAGAGAGAGAGAGAGAGAGAGAGGAAGTGACCAGGCAGGCAGGCAGGCAGGAAGTGTCCCTAAGAGTAGCAATCTACATTCCAAAGGGATAGTGTCAGAGTAATAGAGAAGGGATGACCAATGTCTTGACCCTCTAGCCCTCTGTCTCACTAGTCTGTCCTCATAAGTCATTGAGACAAGAGACAGCACAAAGTCCTTCACTTCCAACACCAGGTTCATTCGAGCTCTTCTATGGTGTGAGAATGCTGTGGTCCTACATTATGACTCCTTTGGCACTGGCAGTAGCAATAGCAACAGTAACAGCTCTGATCTGTTAACAGCTAAGCTATCCTCTTTCTCCAGCTAAACCATCTATTAAAATTAAGTGAATGGCATGGAGGCAGGACTCTAATCTTCCTTCATGGTCAATGCATGCAAAGCAAACAATGGCTTTTCCACCAAATGAGTTTTTTCTTTGTTTAAACGTGTGATGCTCCCCAGTGCAAAGTAGATGTTTAAAATAGCTTCCCCTCACTCAGTAGATCAGTTGCCTGCCTGTTACCTTTGAGTTGCCTTTCCCCTTGAGGGAAAGGGTTTCCACAATAAAAGGGTTTCCCGAAGGGTTTCCACAATAAAACCCTGAGGGATTTATTGTGTGTTACACACAAATGCACATAACAAAACACACAGTACACACATACACAATGCCATTTAGAAAGGGAAAGAAAATGAACCTTTGGGAGGAGGGAACTTGAGGAGAGCCAGCAGGGAGGAGCAGATGCTTAACCCTTTCAATGCCCCTATCTTATCTGCAAGGAGCCCCTAGGAAATGGGTCATTACATCAAGGTAAACTACATTGTCAGATATGTTATGTGTATGGATGTCATGGGGGAAAGTAGAATGACAAAATGACTTAGAGCAAAGATGGCGGAAAGGAGGATTCACTAATACTTGTACTAAAAGCTCTCAATGACAAATTTTGTCACATATAAGATGTTCTTAAATAGGTCTCAAACTGTGGACTTCCAATAAGGATGAATCTAGGGAATATTTTCCATGACGTGCTGCTTCTGTCTTGACTGTAACATAGAACTTTGCATTGTGGCTAGTGAGGCTAATGGAAACTAGGAGCTCTGTAGGGCTTTCTTCTCCCACTTTGTTCTAGTGGGTAGAAGGTTTTAAGTGTACATCTGTATGGGGCGGCTGATCCAGGCTCTCTGTGCTAGGATATTGGCAGAAATTGTTTATGATTGGTATATCTTGGAGATTATTCTCTCATTGTCCCTATTTAAGAAAAAGACTCAAGGTCCATACTTTGAATAGCTGATCCTTGTGTACGTTCCCTGCGTATAATTGCCCAATCCTTTTTTAAGGGGTGGCTGATCTGAGACTCTCTAGCTGTTGTTGGACTGCAACTCACATTATCAGTTGGAGCTGCAGTAACGCAGCTGGGGATTATGGGTATTGTAGTCTAGTAGCTGAAGAGCCTCAGGTTGGCCACGCCTGCCCTATGCTTTGTACCAACATGACCCCCTGGGCCTTCCCATCGCACTCAACAATATTTCATACCAAGGTCGCTTTATGTTTATATGTTCATTCTTCATTTTTCCTCTTCAGTTAACGATCCCACCTCATCTTCATTCATTACCATGGAAACCCTTCCTGAAATGCCTTTTGGAAGCAATTTAGCCTTAAAAGCCACCTCACACTGCCGCTGCTTCTACCGCTGCCGCTTTGAAAGACAATTGGTTTTGAATGGCTGGAGGGGAGCCGCCATGGTGTTTTTGGAGTGACTCCCCCCCCCGCTTGTCTCCTCTTCTTCCCCCCTTTTCTTTTTTTGTCTCTTGTTTCGATTTGTCTCTGTGCACAGTCAAAAGGTCAGCTTGAAAGATCGTGTCTTCTCCAGCCCCCGAGGTGCCGCCACGAAAGGTAAAGGTTCCCCTCAGGCCCCGGGTGTCCGAAGATCCCCCAGTGCGGACCAGAGCATCGAAGACAGCCCAAGCAAAGTGCCGAAGAGCTGGAGCTTTGGAGACCGGAGCCGAGCCCGGCAAGCTTTCCGTATCAAGGGAGCTGCGTCTCGTCAAAACTCAGAAGGTGAGGTGGCTCAAGGCAGAGGAGAATTGGTGGAAGGCTTGAACCGGAAGGCCCGGCCAGTTCTGTTTTATTCCTGTATTTGTATTGTGCTTTTCAGACAAATATTGCCTCCCAAGAGAGCTTACACCAATCATAAAATGACACAGGCTGTCTCTTCAGTCTCATAACTAAAAAGGCAAGGCACACAAGGGAAGTGGGGCAGAGTGGAAGAGAAAGGCAGAGGAAGGAGATTTGTTCAACATTGGCCTGATTCGGATGTAATATGGGACTATGGTTAAGCCTGGTTCTGCGTAACATCCTTGAGTGTTGAAGCGTGCGGTGTCCTCATCCTATGTCCCCATGAAAATCTGCTTTCCATTTGAGCTAGAATAAACCAATATTCTTCACGATGTCCCAAATGGCCAATCTCAGTTTACCCTAACCAGGGGCGTAGCAAGGTTGTTATGGGCCCAGAGACAAGATTTTAAAATGTCCCCCCCTCACTGAAGCTCAGCTCATGAAGTAAAGAAATCTTAAATTATTTTTTAAAAGGTTTTGTAAATTGTGGACGATGCAAGTCATTTAATGGTACTAGAGAAAGACTTGCTGTTCTGCTAGCTCCAGGTCTTAACACTCACATCAGTTTCAGAGGATGAATACAACTGAAGGAAGCCTAGGCGGGTGCACAGTTGGGGGAGTCAGTCGTGTGACTTGCCTCTGGGGGGCCCCCAAGGCAGTGGGCTCCCAGACAACTGTCTCCCCTTGCCTTATTAGAGTTACGCCCCTGACCCCAATCGACTTGCTTGAAATAATGGGAGGCTTCACACAGATCTGGTTGCCATGAACAGCTGGTTCCCAGAAAGTTTATGTTCCCTGTGGGAGCTGCACATTCTGGTCCCAGCATGTCACGTGAACCCACCGGCTCCTTTCCCTCTAAGTCAAGCCACATTGCACCTTCCTTTTAACAGTTTCCAGTTGCACAATGTGGGATCACATGCAGGTGTGTGTGTGTGTGGGGGGGGAACTGAACTGAACCTTTCCCCCTGCCCCCAAGTCACCTCTTCCTCTCCCCCACCATCATGCTGAGCGCAGCCAACCACTCCTCCCTTTCTCCCCTCCCACTGTGCTGTGCCCCAATGGCAAGCCTGGAGGGGAGGGCACTGCTGGCGAGTCATTCCTTCCTTCCTCAGCCCCTCCCATGTGAGGAAGAGCGAGAGAGGGAAGCTTTCTCCCAGCAAGGGACGGAGGAAGAAAGGAGATGAGGAAGAGGAGGAGGAGGAGGAAGAAGAAGAAGAAGAAAGAAGGTGGCTAGAGGGACACCTGAAATCTCCCGGTGTCCAGTGCACAGTTCACAAAAGAACTCTATTTCCTTGGAGGTGTCATTTTCTTTGCACTTCCCCACCTCTCACTCAGTTCTCTTGCCCTAGTACTGGCAGTACCTCAGGGAGCAGTCGAACGAGTTGGGCTGGGGTGGGCGAGTGGGATTTCGCAGAGGGTAAGGCAGAGGGGGGCTGTTTCCAGCCCCCCTGCTGCACCGGCAGTGTGGGGAGGTGGCTGCACTCCTGGAGCCGGCCCCTACAGCAGCAGCAGCAGCAGCGGTAACGAAGACGGAGCAGCCAAGCAGCAATGTAGTGGGATCACCGCTGCTGCTAGAAGCAGTGACCCTGTCCTTGCCTGCTCCTTTGACTGGGCTTCCTCTCTTCTGGTGAGCTCTCCAGATGTCCCTCCCTGTCACCCAGGCCCTGGCTGCTTGGGTGCTTAAGGTGCCTTCCCCACAGGAGGAGTGAATGGAATGAGTGGAGGATAAGGTAGGGGGAAGAGGGACATGGTGTTATTTTGGTGTTGAAGCCAAGCTCTTAAAATTCCATAAAGACAAAATCTTTTCTGAAAGTAGCATCTTCTTGCTATGGTGATGGCTTTTGACCAGTGTCTTAGGCTCCTGCTTGCTGTACTCTATTCTCTCCTCTGCCACTTATCAAAATTTGATAATTCTCAGGGAATCGTGCTAGATTCCCTCAGTAAAACAAGTTCACTATTTCCCAAAGTACATAAATCTATAGGAGATGTTGGCAAAGTTCCACTCCTTTAAAATCAGCATAGAGAAATGTGCTGTAATAATAGTCCGTTCTGTTACCTGAAGCTTGTGATAATAATTCTTTCGCTAGGAAGTCCTTAAAAACTGTCCGGATATTCAGTATTTTTCGCCGAGGCTGCCCCATGAAGGACTTATCAGTGCTGTGTTCATTCTAAGGATAGCATTTTGTATACAAAATATACATACAAACCTCAAAACGTTTCGTACATTGAAAAGTTTGCTATTTTGCTACATCTGTGGTTTAGTTTTTTAAAAGTTTTTAAACTTTGGAATGTTTTTTAAACTTTTAGCTTTCAATTGAACATTAAAAAAGGTCATTAAAAATGTAGAAGTGTGGAAATGCATATTTCATTGCCCTTATACAGAAACATTCTGAACATCATATTTTAACTGTTATTGAGATCATTGAGTATTAAAACTCTGCTGAAAACAATAATAGTTAAAATATTTTTTTTAATTTTTTTATCTATTTAAAATATTTCTATACCGCCCAAAATTTGCATCTCTGGGCAGTTTACAATTAAAATCATTGAAAACATTGAAAACCCAATATTCATGCAGAATAAACTGCCATTTTATTAACTGCAAAACCTTAACCTCATTAAAGTTGAGCCTGACCAGGAACATGGAGTTGCAGAACACTGAAAACAGATTTTTATGATCCCCCCCCCCCGCCCCTGCCTTCTCAAATGGAGTATAGTCCACCCTGTTTCCTTCTTATGCACATTGTCTGATGCAACATGGGGCTAAAAATACAAACTTCGCCGATTTGATGATGGGGTCTGAGCTGGTAGTGACTGACCAGGAAAAGAATCTTGGGGTCATGGTGGACAGTTCCTTGAAAATGTTGACCCAGTGTGCGGCAGCTGTAAAGAAGCCTAATTCCATGCTAGGGATCATTGGGAAAGGGATAGAAAATAAAACTGCTAATATAGTCATGCCCTTATACAAATCAGTTTTGAGACCACATGTGGAATACTGTGTACAGTCCTGGTTGCCAAACCTTAATGAGGACATTGTAGAGCTGGAAAAGGTTCAGAGAAGAGCAACCAAACTGATCAGGGGATTGGAGCGACTCTTCTATGAAGAAATATGACGATATTTGGGCCTTTTTAGTTTAGAAAGATGGTTGGTAAGTGGGGGGACATGATAGAGGTGTCTAAAATTATACACTGCATGGATAGAAAATATTATCCATCTCATAATATTAGAACCTGGGGTCATCTGTTGAAACTAGATGCTGGGAGATTCTGGACAGACAAAAGGAGGTACTTCTCTACAAAATGTATAGTTAAACTACGGAGTTTGCTGTTGACGGATGTGGTGATGGCCACTAATATACATCATTTTAAAAGAGGGGTTAGACAAATTCATGGAGGATAGGGCTATCATAGGAACATAGGAAGCTGCCATATACTGAGTCAGACCATTGTTCTATCTAGCTCAGTATTGTCTTCACAGACTGGCAGTGGCTTCTCCAAGCTTGCAGGCAGGAATCTCTCTCAGCCCTATCTTGAGAAGCCAGGGAGGGAACTTGAAACCTTCTGCTCTTCCCAGAGCGGCTCCATCCGAAGGGAATATCTTACAGTGCTCACACATCAGGTCTCCCTTTCATATGCAACCAGGGTGGACCCTGCTTAGCTAATGGGACAAGTCATGCTTGCTACCACAAGACTAGCTCTCCTCTCCTCTATCCATGGCTACTAGCCTTGGTAGCTATATACTTTCATCAGGATCAGAGGTAGCATGCCCCTAAAGACCAGGTGCTAGGGAGCAGCGAAGGGAGGGGACAGTTCCCTCTTCCCCACACTTGCGCATTTCGCACATGCGCCAGTTGGCTGTTGTGAGAGGCAGAATGCTGAACTGGATAGGCCTTGCCCTGACCCAGCAGGGCTTTTCTTATGTTCTAATGAGAGTTAAAGATGGCCAGTGCATATGCATGGCAGCCTCCAAAATGGCCGCCACCAGCATGAAGAGGCCCAGAACAGGCCAAATATGGCTCAGAACTGGGCTGATTGGATACCGGGGGAGGGGAGGCTGGCAGGGGGAGGGTGAACTGCCAGAGACCCCCCTGCGTCCATAGCAGGAAGTCCACATAGTCCCAGTGGGCATGTTGTCTGAACCTGCTGAAGTCTGGATCCTGAGCCAGGCTGCTGGCATCCACCTGACAAGCTTTGCCCACCTTCAAAGGTAGGTTGCAAATGTCAGGCAAGTAGCAGCAGCTGGGTTCAAGAACAGGAGTTCGGCCGACAGGGCTGCCAGGAACAGATGCTCCCTGGAGGACACTAGACTGTGGTGGATCGTGTTAAGCTGCCCCAAATGCCTCTCAGAAGAGGACCATTTTCACTGCACTACACGACGGAAGGCTATCTAATAAAGACATGTCGTTATTTGTGTACGTTTGTAGCCCATTGCATGCATTCGTGCCTTGTCCAGATTTCCTGTTTGCTTGCCTAGTAATTGTATGTGTCTGCTTTCTCCACGACACTGAGAGGTTCATTAGTTATGCTCTCTCTGCTTCCGCCCACCCCTTCTGTCTTCCTTAACCTAGATGCAAGCCTCCCTGGAGAAGACATTCCTGATGAGAACAAAACCTGCAACTGTGAATTTGTGACCGAAGATCTGACACCGGGCCTTAAAGTCGGCATCAGGGCAGTGTGGTAAGGGAGGATGGAGAGGGATGTGTAAATGTTGGATGCGGGGTGGGGACCCCATAATAAATCTAAATGATGCTGAAGAATGCTGTAGGCTCCATTGCTACTGACTGGCTTCCATCAGTCTCTTCGTTGTCCTTGAAATACAGCAGCAGATGCAAGCGGGTAAAATCTGGCTTCACTGCCTCAATTTTGTGTGGAAATGTTTCCATTTGCTTTGTTTCATAGCAGTGAAGCATAAGAAATGGATGTAATACCAGCCGAATTCTGGTATTCTGCCACATGAATCTGCCTGTTCTATCCAGTCTTTCAGAGGAGCTCTCATAGGCTTCCCACCACCTTCTGAAGCTTAACTGATGGGAACATGTGAGCTTGCCCTCTCGATGGTAGCCAACCACTGTACAGGCAGACCTCGTTATATGCGGACTCTGTATCTGTGGTTTCATGTGTTCACAGGTGTATAATTGACACACAGTTATATTATCCGCAGATACAAAAGTCTTAAACCCCATGTATCCACAGTTCTTAGAGGGCCAGAAGTGACTGTGGAGGTCATTTCTGGCCACCATGTTGTTGGAAGGAGCAATTTTGTGCCTGATTTCTTTTTAAACAAGCATTTTCCCATGATTTTTCACGAAAATGAAAGGGGGAATTTGGGCCAGGGGGCGCATTCCTGGACAGCAGGACACTTGTGAATCACGGTAGAGGTCTTCTTTCGTGGGTGGTGGTGGTTGTTTTTACATCCCATAGAGTCAGTGGCTTCATTGAAAGTGGTTTCAGCATCTGTGCCCTCCCACACAGAACAGAACCCCGCAGATACCAAGATTTGCCTGTACGAGGCAGGCTGTTGAACAGCTTTTACAGTTAGGACATTCTTCCTAATGTCCCGCCTTAATTTCCAGGCATTGGTTCTAGCCCTCAGAAAACAAGCAGCAGAGAACTGCTCCATCTGTGTGACAGCCCTTCAGATATCTGAAGACAGCTAACATATATCCTTTTAGTCATATACATCTCATAAACCACAATAGGAAAAGATATCAAAATACGGTCAGCAGCAGATTAAAACCACATCCTGAAGATGCAATGGCCAACATCCAGACTAATGAAGCCCAAGTGCAGTGCTGCATTCCAGACTAAATCAGTGTGGGTTTTCCTGTGGGGGGCGATTTTCACCAATCGCCTCTTCCCAACTTGGAAAGAATATTCACCAGTGCATTAATTAGAACTGAAGGTAATATTACGAAGAATTATTCTATCAATTCTATCAAATGGATAGAATATTCATTTGAGAATATTCTTTTCCAAGTCTAAATTGAGCCTCCCAAAAATATGTCCCTGAGGGCTATGTGGCTGTCAAGAACATATTTTGCGTGACCCCCCTGGTCATGCAGATGACCAGTGAACTTGTGTGATGGCCTCCAAAATGGCCCACACCCATGCGAAGAGGCCCAGAATGGGCTGAAAATGGACTAAAATGGCCTGAACCAGGCCGATTGGAGGCTGGCGAAGGGAGGGGGACCCGTCAGACTCACACTCGTTGCCACAACAGCACCCCCAGGAGGTGGTGAGTTTCTACAAAAATAAATAAACTTTAATTTGTTAGAACCCCCAGACTGGCCACGGGGTTCGGCTCAAGTTCCAGCCAAATCGGGTCTGGTTCAGCTCAAGGGTGAACTGGTGGAGAGCCCTAGAGCCAGCCAAGTTCAATGGTGAACCAGCTTGAGCTCGAGCCAGTTTGCACATCTCTAGCACAGAGAGATAGTAATCAGCGGGGGTAAGGATCCCTCTCACATCGCTCTGAATTTCCACTTGCCACTCTTTCTTTCTCTTTCTGCTTTAGTGTTATGAGATTTCTGGTTTCCAAGCGGAAGTTCAAGGAGAGCTTGCGGCCCTACGACGTAATGGACGTCATTGAACAGTACTCAGCGGGACACCTGGATATGCTTTCCCGGATCAAAAACCTCCAGTCCAGGCAAGAGCCTCTCCTCTTTCAGTATTCTGCTTTCTGCCACCCACTGAGCAAGTGTTATCATGATTCATGGGGTGACTGTATTGGCAATCACCCCCTAACCTTTTTCTTTTGTCCAGCAGGGAAAAGCCACTGGGTTTTGTGAGTAAAGACTATTTTTATGTGGGTTGCAAGTACTGTATTATAGAGCATGAAGCTCAGATTGGCTCTTCAGAGTCTCATAGTTCTGAGTGGTTATGACAGCCAGTGAGTGCCCTATTGAAGTCTCTCCATGCATTCCTGATTGTTTTCAAGATGGCAGCCGTACTATCAAGTGCAAGAAAAAAGCCACCTACTCCAATGTCCGATCTACTTTAGGGTGATCCGAACAGTAATTTTATAGACATATTACTCTTGGGATCGCCCTAAAATTCTCAGGTGTAGGTAGCTTTCTCCACCCTTGCACTGAATAACATGGCTGCCATTTTTAAAAGCATGCATGCATGATGAGTGTTCAGTAGGGTGCTCACTGGTTGATAATCTCCTCACGGTGAGTACCCTCTTGCCACCATTCTTCCTATGGTGACTGAAGGAGGGCTGCAGGTCCTCAAGAAGCCTTCAGCATTCCTGCACTGAAGGCTTCTTTGAGCAGCGGACAGCATGCAGAGAGGGAGGGCGGACGTGATTTTCACATCTCCCCCCTCCTCTGTATAGAAGCTCTGTCCACTGGTATAACCATGCTCCTGAGACCCTTGTATGACCCTTGAGTCAGTTTTATACAAATGGAAAGGGCTTTGGAGGAAGGGGAGAGATGCAAAAATCACTCCTTCCTCCCCCCTGTGCCTGGTTTGCAGCGGAAAGAAGTCTTCACTGAGGGCTTCTTGTGGATCTTCAGCTCTCTTTCCATTGCCAGAGGGCTGCAGCTCATGTCATCCACTGAAAATTACTGCCTTGGATACATGGTATCTGAAAATACCCTTAGGTTTTGTATAAGATGATAGGATAGAAAAAAGATCATTGTTCATTTATCTGCTTTTTCCAGCTGCATTTCTTCCTTAAAAAAAAATGAATTTAGTGAAGCAGAGAGAAGCCATTGAGGTTCAGAACTTTTTGCTACCCACAGTTATCTTTGATTTGGGTCAGCACAGGAATCTCCTCTGACAAACAGTAGTGGCCAGTAGGAAAAGAAGTTAACTCTAGAGGCCTTCCTTGTCTGGTCGATGACCATAATAAAGGAATCTAGAGGCCTTCCCTTTTGTTTTAAGCATGCCTGAGCTAGGGTTGAGTGGTCCCTAGCTGAAATCAAAATTTCACCCCAAATTGGGGTAAAACTGGGGGACAATATCAGGGGCTGAATACTGTGGGGTGGGGTGTTCACTCAGCGCAAATTGGAAAGAAATAATGTATAGGAGAACCTCGTTAATTGTGGACCCGGCATCTGTGGTAGGGATGTGTGTGGAACCAGCTGGTCCAGTTCGGTTTGAGTCTGGCACTGGGCCAGTTTGGTCCAGCACCCCCTCGAACTCCCCCGGTTCGATTTGGTTTGGGGGCGAGTTCATGGACCGCTCTCCCCGCAGAACCCCCTCCAGCGCTTCACACTCTGATTGTGTGAAGCACCTCACTGTGTATTAGGGTTCTGTATAAGAAAAAAACCTAAATCAAGAGATGATTCAACCAATTCTTATTTTAATAATCGTTTTGCTTTTGAACATTTTTTTTTTAAGCTCACGCACCCAGAAGAAATTGTTATAGGGCAGGGAGTAAAGCTCAGCAGAACTTAATATATATTCTACTATATATGCAGATTACACAGCCCGCATACACACCTGGGAGTGGCGCTGCAGGGGATTCAGCCAAAGAGGGAAAATAACATTATTTTACAGGATGCTTAATGAGTAGATGGAGTGGGATGGAATCGGAGTTGTCTGCTTTGAAAAAGAAAAGTTCATTCTCAGTTGTGTCAATGCACAGATAAAACATTGCAGGCTTCCTTTGCTAGAGCCTAAGGATTCCAGGGGACCTGTCTTGCTAGGCCTGGCTGTTTCACACTTGAATCCATGGGCAGAGGAGAGCAACCATGAAGAATAAAGACTCTGACAAGGCCGATGAGCCTTCCAACCTCTTGCAGCTGTCTTTGTTGGCTGTTCCTGCCTGTTTGACTGCAAATCGGGGCCCTAAAGCAGGGGTTCCCAATCCTGGGTCCCCAGATGTTGTTGTACTACAACTCCCATCTTCCCCAGCCACAATCAACCTTTTTGACTAGGAAAGATGGAGATCCAACAACATCTGGGGACAGAGAGTTGGGAGCCCCTTGCCACTTGGTAGAATGACACCAACAGCCAGCTACCAAGTAGCTAAATGTGCAGATTATAGTAAATTATCACTTGGGAAATGGTATAACTGAAGCTGGATGTCAACTGAGTCCAAAACCACACATTCCAGGGAGCTCTTGAGTTTAGTTTTTTTTTAACCAAGGGTAAAAGGTTTAGCCTGGGTAGAATGAAATGTTTATCCCATTACCCTCTAGTAGCTTTTGAGTCATATCCCCCAAGTTGCCTTTTCACCCCTAGAATGAAAAGATACAGGGAACTCTGTATCTTTCCCCCCTGCAGGTGAAAAAAGTTTGCAAAAGGTGATTTTAAGCAGCAAAACATCCAGAGCAAAAAGGCTTAATCCCTTCCTCTCTGCTTACTCTTCTTCTGCTCAGGATTTCTTTCTTTGTTTTATTTAAGATAGTTTAAAGCCACTTTAATTTTTAAAAAACTTGCAGATTGGTATACAATAAAAAGAAAGGTCAGCATCCAAACTAGCAGAGAACGCCTTCTTTGTTATGTGCGCTGTCGCCAATTAAGATCTTCAGGGGAGGTTCGTCTGAGGGAATCGCTGGCTCGCCTGGTGGCGACTCAAAGGCGAGCCTTCTCTGTAATTGCCTCAGAGCTGGGGATCGCACTTCCTGCTGAGATGAGAGTTGCTGCATCCCTGTTGACCTTTAGGAAACAACTGAAGACATATCTCTTCAGCCAAGCTATTTGGTGGTTTTAGCTATTTGGTGGTTTTTATGGGTAGTTATTTTAATTTGAACTTTTATATGTTTTAAATTCTTTTAAAATTTCTTGGTTTGTTTTGATGTTGTAAGCTGCCTAGAGACTTCGGTAGTGGGCAGTATTGTCAGCAATCTGGCCACCCGGAAGGAAAGTCCAGGAAGATAGTCCACAATACAACTGGGCTGCAGAAGTGAAACACGGCTCGGGAATAGTTCTCTCTATCTGGCTTGGGCTGAAAGCTGTCGACAGGAGGGTTGACAAACGTTGTCTTCCAGCGGCTAATGAAAAGCTGTTGACGTGCTTTATAGTCCAAGCTGATAACTCTCGGCTTGCCCCTCTGCAAGAGACGTTTACTTCTCCTGATAGTTTCCAGCTGTGTTCTTTGTCTTGGGACATGCCTCTATTGTGGAGTCAGTGGGGTTTGCCTGCATAGCTCATCTTCTGATTTGTCCATCGCTGTCTCTGCTGCCTCAGACTGCTGTGCCTGCTCTGAAACATCAGCCGGACCTGCCTCAGCCATCTGTTGGGAACTGACAGCTGGGCTCTGCCCCTCCGGCACCCCTGCATCAGCTGAAAGGCTGTCAGCTTCCCCTTCCTCCTTGCTATCTGAGAGCGAGTGCGTGACAAGTATACACATATGATGAATCAAATAAATAAATAAATAAATAACATGGCAAAGTGAGTGTGCAGGGTAACTAATGCAGTGTGGGTGCTCACGTGAGTAGGGAGATTTTGACTGATCTCAGAAGCACTCTTGGCCACCCAAAAATATGTCCCTGAGGGCAGCATGACCCTCAGGGACATATTTTTGAGAGACACAGAGCACTTTTGCAGAAATCACTCCCCTTCATGAGCACCTCCACTGCTTTAGTCTGGCATGCAGCTGCTGCACATGTGCTGTCAGGCAGGATGTCAGCCAATGAAAGAGTTGTAGCCTGCTACGGAGAAATTTGGTTTTAAAAAATGTGGAGGAATGAACCTGGAATTCTGTAAAACATGTATTTTGACTTTGTGTAACTATTTCCCAACAGTAATTACACCAGATTTCAGCTGGCTAAAGGCAATGTTGCAATGTTTTTTATATTGGGGGTGTTCATACATACTTCCTCTTTCACCACTCATGATATCTGTTGCTGCTTTTGTGAAGTATACCATGACATTCTTTTTTGATATATCTTGTTTCTGTCTTTTGTCCCATCCCATCCATGGGTGTGTTTGCCTCCTTCAAAGCCTGTGTTTTCTCAAACTAGCTGAGGATGTGTTCCATGTCTCATGAGAGTAAGGAGTCTATATTTCTAATGGAATATCTTCCAAAAACTTTCCAGCTTTTCTAGCATGTGTTGCCTATTAATTGTAGAGCAGCTGCCTTTTTGAATGGAAGAAGGGCTATTCCATTGTTGCTCAAACCTCTGACATCTTTCATTCAGTTGGGTAAAATTTGGTGGCTTCCCAAACAATCAAGTGATGTGATTACTGCCTTCTATTCAGAGTGGAATATAATTTTCAACGTTCTCCTCTTTCTCCCTGTCTTTTGAGTTGTTCTCTGCAAACTTTCCAGTCAACTTTTTCTCCGACATGTTGCTTCATTATGCATTTTGCTGGTGTCTTTTTTCTTCTCATTTATTTTCGCCAGGATAGATATGATTGTGGGCCCCCCGCCCCCTTCAACTCCCCGGCATAAGAAGTATCCAACCAAAGGATTTCCTCCTAAAGAATCACCCCAGTACTCACCTAGGTTAGGATTTGCCTAGTGCCTCTTTTTTCTGAATCTTTCATTTGCTTCCTGTCAAACCCCTTTCATGCCACGATAAATGATGACATTTTGTCACATGCTGCTGATGCATATCACACCGAATGGCTTGCTCTCCTGGATGTGCTTCAAGTTTTACTTTGAGAGACACCAAAGGTGGGCCTTCACAGCCATGCAAACTCGGAAATGGCCAAAGAACACTTAACTAATCATTTGTTTCCCTTTGAGGGGACCATTCAAGGCTTCCTGCTTGGAGCATTCAAGGCTTTCCTGCTTGGAATGGTAAAAGTCATGGTGTTCTGTTGCTGAAGTTTCATTCTCCATGAAAAAGAACCCTTGTAGGAATGATAGCTATCTCCTACTAATAGGAAAAGTAAACCTTGGCCCATACTGATTAAAATACAATGGCAATGATGTTAAAATGCATGTTGGAAGCTTTTAAAAGGCTCAGGGCTTATAAACAGACAGAGTCTGAAAGCCTGTGAAGTCATACACACAGCCATCTTACCTGGGGTCGGGGAGGCCTGGAGGGAGGCAGGCTCCCACCTGCCTTCCCGTGCACTATCCCTCACAACTTCTCAGACCTCTGCTGATCTTGCGCCCACTTGAGTAGCATGGTGGTGATCAGCAGAGCTGAGAGCCGGAGGAGGAAGTCCTCTGGCATCCTTCAATGCACTGCACGAACCGAGTGTGATGCATTGGTGGATTTCCCTGCTGCTGGGTGCTCTAGTCACCTGGCTTTGTGGACGCTCAGGCTGCAGGCAACGCAAACGTTCATACAACCAGCAAATGGGGTAGAAGGCTCATGTGCATCCTCCTACCCAACTTTAAGCCCGGGTTTAATACCGGGCTACCTGGTTGAGGATTGCCCAATCCTGATCTTGGTGGTACTCATTACCAGCCCTACCTGGGCTATAGCTCTCCTACCCGGGTAGAGCTGGTCATGAGAATGACCTCATCATCTCCTGTCCTGGTCTCTCATTAGAGCCTATAAGCCAAGCCAGTCTGCAGGACTGTAAAGAGTTCCAAGGGAGCATGGTGGTCGACCTGAATCCCAGCTCCAGCTGAGCTCTTTTATGCCTTATGCCTTGAGACTAAGGCCTCAGGCTCCACCCTGTTTAAGTGTGGGTCCTTCAAGGGGCAACCCCTCAGACCTGGAATGGAGCCTTCCACCATCTCTCAGCTGCCTCTTGCCTGTGTCAGTCAGTGGGTACTGATGGGCAAAAGGTTTCTAGTACACCTGGGTCTGGTTGGGTGAATCCAGTTCAGGAGAGGCCATCTTTGGGGGTTGACGTCTGGTTCCTGGCACTCTTAATTGCCCGGTTCATATTTACTTTCAGGGCCTGGATCCTACACTGTAGCAAATGGTTTTGGGGATTTGCCTGGCTCTTCTCCCTCCTGGCTGTTACTCAAGGGCCAGGCTGTGACTCTCCGAGTTATGTGCAGAGTCCACAGATAGAGCTAGGGGCCCCATTCTCTTCTAGGAGCCAATGAAAACTCAGCTGGTGTGTATGAACAGCAATCCTGCACTCACAGAACATTTTCCTTCAAGAGAAACCACATTGCTCATGGACTTTTGGACCATGCCCTTTTCACGTTTTGCACTATTTACCCAAGGTACTTTGTGCGAGACTGGTCTTGTGCAAGACTGCTGGTGTTTCCTTAGCACAGGCCAAATGGAAATGCTGGCTTAGCCCTGCACAACATGTGGACCACTGTGCCCAGTTCTGAGCACCACATGTTAAGAAGGACATTGATGGACTGGAATGAGTTGAGAGCAAGGCAGGAAATATGGTGAAGACTCTGGAAACTAAGTCCTATGAGGAACGGTTGAAGGAACAGGGGAGGTTTAGCCTGGAGGAGAGGAGAGGAGAGGAAAGGGGGATAGGAGAACTGTCTTCAAATGTATGGTGGAAACAGGGCAGACCATTTTTGTTGTTGTTGTTGTTGTTCCTGAGGATAGGACTAGAACCAATGGGTTGTAATGACAAGGAAGCAGATTCTGGGTAGAGACTAGGAGGAATTGCCTCACTGCAAGAGCTGTTTGACAGTGGAAACATTCACTGGGGGATTTCAAGCAGAGACTAGACATCCATGTGTAAGAGTTACTGTGGCAGCTTCCTGCACTGAGTAGTAGGTTGGTCTAGGAGACCTCCAAGGTCCTTTCCAACTCTAAAACCTCTAGTTAATAAGTAACTTTATTAATTTTTTAATTCTATATTGCATCTATTTTATTAATGTTGTAAGCTGCCTTAAACAGTAGTGCACTGAGGGGGCAGGGTATATACTACTACTACTACTACTACTACTACTACTACTACTAAATTATTATTACAATTGCTACTATTATTATTACATTATCAATAATAATCAATAAGTAAATAAACAACCCTTTGATTGTTCCCCTTCCTTGTGGCAAAAAACAGGTTCAGGAAGGGATTCGGATTGGGCGCGGAAGCATGATATAATTCCCCCCTAATATAATGATACAATTGCCTGCTCTCCCACTGCTGATTTACTCATCTCCTCCCCACCCACCCCAGTGGCTGTATTTGCTATTTTAAAAAACCAGCAGAAGATCCAGTCACAGATCTCCCACCTTGTTTGGTCCTGAGTTCAGTAAGAAGAATGCATTCCATGATTGAATTATTTCAGTGGGCAATAGATTTCACAGCAATAAAAATACATTCTTTTATTTAGATTTCAGGCTGTCCTGTAAAGCTCATAGTGCAAGGGTGACAGCATGCTAAATGATGCTGACTCAAAATGTAAAACAGAAAACAATGGGTGAGATCCAGTCAAAGTACCTTTTAAGTGCTATTGATTTCAGTCAGAGAGAGTTAAGCACATGGAAGTCAAGAAGCCTTGAAAATGCTTTTTGTGGGTAGTTTGTGCTTGAGTATTAACAATTTGCCCATCTGATTCAAATTACTATGCGTGTCCCCCCCCCCCCCCGCTCTTGTTTGTCCTTACTGAAAACTCCTGAAGTAGGCCACCACACACATTCACCTTTTCAGGATTGCTGTTAACAGTACACTAGGCAGGGGATTATAGCCACTTCTGCCTCCCTACTGATACACATGTATTTGCAAACACAAGTTTATCCCCCAGTTCTTTATGCTTTACATTTTGAAGTGTACACTCAAAACATTGTAGGTGTACATCAGTGTTCTCCCCCCCCCCATCTGTGTGCGGAATGAGTTTTGTTCTGGGCGTGTGTGTGTGCGCATGAGCATTCAGAGTGGAGCCTTCCTGGTTCAATCTGAGCGGGATCTAAAATTAACTGAGCAGACATCAAAAGATTTGTGAGTGTGCGCACCTGTGCATGCCTTAGAGGGAACACTGGTGTACATGTACAAAATGTCTGTGTGAGTAGCCCCTTCTATGAGTCTTCCATAGCCAGTTGTTGAGTCTGTAGCTAATTTGAATCCCATTTAGGCACTGGGCCCACACTATGAAATGCAGTAATGCAGCGAACATGTGTTCTAGGTTGGTTTGTTTTCTGCTGGCGATGCTGTTTACAAAATGAGTGTCCAGCAAGGCCGGCTGTCCTTACCTCAGAGGACGGAGTGGTGAGAGGGCCCAAGGTGACAGGGACAGGTGGCAGCCGTGGAGAGATGGAGGAAAGACTGCCAACAGGCAGGGACTCAGCTCCAGTGGAAGAGGAGCTGAGCCCTGATAAGGCCGAAGGGGAGGCGTGCGAGGATAACATCAGCAGCATGCCTCCTAAAGGAGAAGGCGGAGAGGCATTGGCAACAGCTGTAAAGGGTAGTCTACAGGTAATAAAGAGGGGTGTTGGCCCTGTACTTGGGGGCAGGCGATGCATAGCCTGTGAGGAGGCATATAAGGAGCCATCCAGGGATGAGAGGCTGGCTGGTGGAGAGTGTCAGGGCCCCCCAGAGAGGGGCAGACCCAAGGAGCAAGCAGCCTGGGGCGGAGGAGGCAATGATGCTCAACCCCCTCCCTGTCCCTGCTCTGCGGCTGGACCCGATAAGTCCAGCCAGGCTCGGTAAAGGAGACAGGGACATGTAGCCGGACAATGACCAAAGACAGGAGTTGATGTCCAGACTACTCTGGGATAGTCCTTTTGGAATTAAGTAGTTACTTTAGAGTAACTCCTGAGTAGTACTACCGGATAACTCAGTTTGGATGTCAGACCAGTTAATTAAAACCTGACTCTTTGGCCTGGTTCACATGAATAGCAGAAAAGTGACCCAGCATAATGATGAGGCTGCTAAAGCTGCAGTTGAGCAGGTTGCCACATGGATCTGGGATGCCCACCAC
The DNA here is from genome assembly GCF_027244095.1 of Hemicordylus capensis. Taxonomy (NCBI): domain Eukaryota; kingdom Metazoa; phylum Chordata; class Lepidosauria; order Squamata; family Cordylidae; genus Hemicordylus; species Hemicordylus capensis. Next base: position 10,844,531 of record NC_069660.1, read on the forward strand.
CATGGCATGGCAAACCAACGAACGTAAATGCCTGTGGCGGTGCGGTCCAAATCACTGAATCCACATGGTGAGCCATTGCAAATGAACACCCTGCTGTGTGGAGCAGCCTCTAAAGGAAGACATTTCAAACAAGTGTGCGCACACTCCCACACACGATTTGTGTCTGTTGAGCTTCAGTGTCTACTGAATGTTTAGGGATTCATTGTGCTTCCGTGTTTTGCTGGTCCGTCTATGTGTCACGTAGCTAAGGGAAACTGATTAGTTTTAAAATAGCAAACTGCAGGTCTTAAATCCTTCCGATTAATTAGTGTGCTGCTTCTGGGGAAAACATTCTCATCCAAGCCGCTTTCTTAACTATTCGCAGCCTTGCAGGGGCTTCCAGTGCTTATTTTTGTAACCGTCTAGCTTTCTCAGTACTGAGGAGTTCAGTGCAGCTTGCTACTGAAGAGGAAAGGAAATTTCGGGATGTGCTATTACATGCACTCCCGTTGAATATTGGCAGAATCCAGTTAGCTATCTAAGACCGAAAGGATCCCAAGAAGGGGACTCCACCACCACTACGTGGCCAAGTGAGCTTGGATTTATGTTTCTTAAACAGCAGCCCCTCTCGCCTGTCACATGGCAGATGGTTTTTGAAATGGAAGAGATGAGCGGTTTCAAAAACGTATTTGGAGATACGGTTGGCGAGTGGATGGCTGGTCAAGTGCTGTTCAGAGTGGAAATGTCACAAACCCTACTAAGGGAACATACTGAGGACATTCTCATGACATGAGCTGCCTAGGTTACCCCAGGCAGCTCATGCTGTCTGGAGCAGGGATTCTCAACGCTGGGTCCCCAGATGTTATTAGACTTCAACTCCCATAATCCCCAGCCCCAGTGGCTTTTGGTTGGGAATTAGGGGAGTTGAAGTCCAATAACATCTGGGGACCCAACGTTGAGAATCCCTGGTCTGGAGCATGGGAAGCCCTCTGCTCCCAGCTATTCCAGTTGAGGGTAGCCCACCTTTTGCAGCTGGCATTTTACCAAGGCAGAGTGTGGTCACCACTGGGTAGCTAGGCTTTCCTCCCCACTCCCGTTTGGGGCAGCAAGCCGGGGGCGTGGGAGGAGTGGCTGCATTGAGCACAGCAGCTGCTCTGCTGAGAGCAACCCACTCCATTGCTGGCATGGGGCACACTGGGATGCCGGAGGACTTCCTCCTCCTGATTCCAGTTTTGGACTTCGCCACAACGCAACCCATGTGCATGCGGTGTAGCATAGCCCAAGATGGCCAATGCCTCCCCACCAGCCCTCCTGAGCGTCCAACTGAGGTCTTCTGAATGACCTTACTGTAGGACTGTTCTCATGATCATTAATAGGGTAAGACAAGCATCCTACCCAAGTGTGGGAGCAGTGTGCTCTCCTGTTTTTAATTGTCTGTGCAAGGTAGGAGGTGGAGGAAGTAATAATGTGTGAGGCTTGCACTGAGTAGGACAACTTTGCATCCTACCTTGTTCATCAGTGGGGTATAGCTGCTGGGTAGGATGGAGCCGCCCTATCTATCACTGCTGGGTATATACTTATAGCTGCTATCCATATAGCTGCTAGGTAGGGCAGAGCTACCATATAGCTGCTGGGTAGGACGCTCTATCCATATAGCTGCTGGGTAGGACAGAGCCACCTTATCCATCCATCATACACAATCACTTCCTCCCCCTCCTACCTTGCTTTTTGCTCAAAGATGATCACAGAATGATAGTGTGTGCCATCCCGAACCTGGGTAGGATGCTTGTCCTGCCCTATTAATAATCATATGAACCAGCCTTCTTCCTAGGACACTTCTAAAGTAGACGTATGGAGGATTAGATTTTTAACCTGGTGGCAACATTGGCCACAGAACAAATGCTACTTACCCTTGAGCAGTTATCAGTTATCTAGCCTGGGTATTAGCCAGTGCTTCCTTTATCTTATTTTTTTAAACCCTGTGCTTCGATAGGTATATTTCCAGGGCAGTTAATAAAAACTACAATAAGACAATAAAATCAAAACTAAGGCAACCATTGTGGACCGCAACAAAATCAGCAGCAGGAAAAAGTCAAAGAGTTAGCAGTTAAAGCATCAAAAAACAGATCACAAATTAAAAGTCCTGGGAAAACAAAACAAACAAAGAATAATAAATAAAGCCTCTTTCGCTGGTGCCAAAAGGATATAGCAGTAGGCACCAGGCAAGCTTCTTTGGCGAGTGCATTCTACAAGTCAGGCTTTGCATCTGAGAAAGCCCTCTCCCCAGACACCACCTGTCTCAGGTGAGATATCCAGGGCTCTCAGAGGCGGGTTTCTGTTAGCTTTAGAGAAGTGTAGAGCCAAACTACACATTCGGAAATATTGCACGGTACAGTCTTCCTGTTCTGTTTCAAATGCAGATGGGAGAGCACATCACTGATTGGTCCCTGAAACCTCCCTTCTCCTGGAAAGCTAGTATCACCTAGAATTCTCTCTGATGTGCTACCTTTCTACATGCAGAGTAGGGCAGTTCTGAATAAGTACAGTCGCAGAAGAAGTGTACCGTGTGACATTTTTGAACACATGGTTTGGTTCTTCAGGTGTGTCCAGACTGGTGTTCTCTTTTTTAAATGCAATCTGCTACTGGTGTTTGCTGTTCTGAGCCACGAACAGTAGCGTTGTCAGGAATGCCTCACTAATCTTTTGAACCAGTCTGAGGGTAAGTAGCCAGTCATGTGACCTGGATGAAGGTGTTTGCGACAGTACCTGGATTGTGCTCAAAAGGCAATTTGAACACACTTTCCAAACTGTTGATTTTAAAAATTCATCTCTCTTTCTCTCTCCCTCTTATTTATTTATTTATTTATTTATTTATTTGCCTCTTTTGAGCCATCTTGATCTGTGCTGTCTGCTTTTGGCCAGAGGGTGAATCTCCAGACACGCCTCTTTGCATGTTTCCGTAAGCATGGAGCATAATGAAGCATGAGAGAAAACTGCACCATGGCTGAACCAAGAATGTACATTTTTCTTTTGGTATCATTTCAAAGATGGAAACTCTTCATTACAGATGATTTAATGTATAGTGAAGGCTTTCTCCCTCTCACATTATGATGATGGGGCGTGATTAGATACCCTCACTTGGTTGACTGTCTTTTATCAGTAATCAACAGGCTGGTTCTCACAATCCTCAATAGGATAGGAGATGCATCCTACCCATGTTCAGGAACTGCACACACTCTTGTTTCCTGATCATGTGTGAGTTAAAAACAAGGTAGGAGTAGGAGGAAGGGATCGTCTACTAAGTGGAACTGGGTCAGAGGGCTCCATCCTATCCTACAGCTGCACACAACTCTTTAATAACGTAGAAGTGAAAAACTCTCCACCTAGCTGCTGCTTAATAGACCATCACCTCCTCCTCCTCCTTTGTTCTTTACTCACAGACAATGGGAAAACGGGAACATGCACAGCTCCCGAACTTGGGTAGGATCCATCTCCTACCTTATTGAGGATTGTGAGAACAGCCCTACTAACTGTTAAGTGGTATAAGTTGTATTCATATTTGTTCTTAGGTGCAGTTCAGGTATGCTGAAACTAACTGAAATCCTCGTTAACATCCCACAAAGTTAGCATTCGCACAACTGGGTTACATGGTCTGGACTATGTTAAAATCCCCCCTCCTGCAGTCCCTTGGAGTGTTCACTGAGACTTAGTATACAAATGTTGGAGTTGTGAAATGTATGGGGTATTCGCAGAGTTATAACTCCAATCCAGATTATCATGTTCACACCCGTACACTTTGGGGTCTAGGACATACTTGGTGGCAAATCTCTGCACTCTCCTGGAGACCTTTGGCCATTATTTTGTGACCAATTTGGATGGTCACAAAATAAACTTACTCTCTATGCCACTGAGAGAGCATTGAGGGACATCCTGAAACTAGGGATGTGCAGAACATTTCGAGCTTGGACACCCTGCCTCGAAACAGCCATTGCTAGTGTTCCGAGCCAAAACAGAACACCCTTCAAATGAAGGGTTCATTTTGTCAGCATGTCTGGCTCGATCAGTTCTTCCAACAGCACACTTCGGGCATTTGCGTTCCGTTCCATGGAACTGGAAAAACCAGGGGAACAACTGGTTTGTCGGAACAACTGGTCAAGCCGGTTGTTCTGACAGAATGAGTCCTTCATTTGATGGTTGTTCCATTTGTGTTTGGAACACTCTCAACATCCTGTTTTGAGGCATACCATTCCAAGCATGAAACATTTTGCACATCCCTAGCTGAAACTCCAACATACAAACGGCCCCACATGGACAATTACTCTCTCCCTCAGTTCAGGGCTTCTGGGCATCAGAGTGTTATATCAAGGGTTCCCAACTTTGGGTCTCCAAATGTGGTTGGACTACAGTTTCCATCATTCTGAGCCACAATTGCTGGGGATGATGGGAGCTGAAGTCCAACCACATCTGGGATGCAAGGTTGGGTGGTTCTCCACCACACAAGGGCCTAGTAAACCACACAAGGGTTGAACAGGGCCATCATCAATGAGTTTGAATTCTCATAAAAGAGATGCAAATAAAACTCTGCTCTTTCCTCTGCCACATCAAGGCAATTTGAGTGGCTGCAGTGTTGGACATGGCCTTGTGTCTCACCCTTTTCCTTGATTTTCGTTATTCTGTGGAACGGAGGCAGCACTTATACTTTGCAAAGTGCTGCTGTATGACCTTGAGTCTTGTTAACCCTTCCTCCCCCTCCTTTGTCTGTCTGCATTCAGTCTCATAACTCTCTCTCTCTCATTTCTTTGTGCATGGAGCTGTGTTGCTTACACTGCAGAACTGCATAAGAAGCATTGTTTAAATTCTGCTCCGGACAACTAACTTGGTTTCAAACAGATTAATGGACTTGAGTTTTGTTCTTCTTCTTCTTTCCATCACCTGTGCACTTCTGGCATATTATGCAAAGGTAAAATTGACCAGGGTTGAGGGTTAGGTCCAAAGGCCTGCTCATCGGGTAGAATGAAGCCTATCATATCATGTGGGAGTGACACCCGCTTTTTTTACATCTGCGCTCTTCCAAAGGATGCTGGGAAATAGAACTGAGCAGTAAACTGCACTTCCATTTTATCAAAGCTAAAGATAATTTATGCGATTGAGATTTTGGGATATGCCCAACTCTTGAGACATTCTAAGAATGGTGCAACTGATGTTCATTCCCCACATTTTAAATGTGCCTGCTATGCCTCCAAAAAAACCTCAGAGCATCTTATGTATCTTCTCCACTATGGAAGGTGTCTCTTTGCCTAGTCAGCATGGGGAAAATGGTAGTGGTTAAATAAATAAATAGGGCTCCCTTACAGACAACTGACAGGATTAGCTTTAGCAGCAGGACAGTGCTGCCAAATCAATCCTTGGTCGGGTATCTGGCAAGCATTTTCAGCAAGGAATGTGATGTTCCTTCATAATAAAGTATTTCATTGAGATTGGCTTTTAATATTTGTTAATGACATGTTTCTGGACGCAATGGAAGTATTGCTTTGCTATTTTCTGTGGCCTGGTCTTACAAACTACAGTCCCACTGGTGCAAATTGTTTTCATTTCAGGAATCAAAGGGAATTAGTGATATTGGGTTGTGTGTACAGTCTCGCATAATGATAGGAGAGGAGAGCTGGTCTTGTGATAGCAAGCATGACTTGTCCCCATAGCTAAGCAGGGTCTGCCTTGGTTGCATCTGAATGGGAGACTTGATGTGTGAGCACTGCAAGATATTCCCGCTCTGGGAAGAGCATAAGGTTTCAAGTTCCCTCCCTGGCTTCTCCAAGATAGGGCTGAGAAAGATTCCTGCCTGCAACCTTGGAGAAGCCGCTGCCAGTCTGTGAAGACAATACTGAGCTAGATGGACCAATGGTCTGACTCAGTATATGGCAGTTTCCTATGTCATATGTTCCTATGATTGCTTGCACCTTTTATAATCTAGCAACGATCAAGGTCTTTGCTACCCTACAAATATCAATATGTTTCAGACCTGTTTAACTGTCATGACATTCACCCAAGGTATTTGGTGACGGGATCTTTTAACCAAGAATTCTCAGCATGAAACATCCGTGACCAAGTTTATTTGTGGAAGGCTGCAGCAATTAAATCCAACATCAGAACAGCCCTGCTGGATCAGGCCCAAGGCCTCTCTAGTCCAGCATCCTGTTTCCCACAGTGGCCCACTGGATGCCTCTGAGACGCCTACAGGCAAGAGGAAAACATGCCATCTCTCCTGCTGTTGCTCCCCTGCAACTGGTATTTAGAGGCATCTTGCCTCTGACTAGTAGCCATTGATAGACAAATTCATGGAGGACAGGTCTAAGTTCCTCTCTACTCCACACATATTTTTATAAATCTCTACCATGTCTCCCCCTAATGTCCTCTTTTCCAAACTAAAAAGCCCCATTGTATGTAGCCTTGCCTCATAAAGAAGGCCCTCATAAGGAGGGAATTTTGAAATTGATTACAAAGCAGTTAATATTTGCCATGTGCCCTTACACTGTGTTCAGCTGAGGTTGTGACTCACAAGTCCATTGCATCCTTGACCTACGGTCGGCCTCACCAATGTCATCACCACCGTTTTAGCAGAGACACAGAAGAGATGGAGAGACCTGTTGTTTACCATTATTGGCTTATATCAAAATTTGGTCCGTGCAGCTTGTCACACAAGGGTAAGAAAAGTTGCACCTGCCAGAATTGGTTCTTTTCCATACATGTTGAAAGGAGCAGGACTTGTACAGTCTTCCTTTGTATCTTCTGTATTTACCCAAATTGAAGATGACCCTGAATTTCAGATGACCCTCTTAAAAATAGACGTTAAATACAGATTATAGCTGCATTTACTCAAAAGGAACAGGACTGAGGCTCCCTTAGGACAGAATGGCAAACTGCAGGTCCAGTGGATACGAGCTTTGCCTCCACCCACACACACTCCAAGATGATTACATTCTCAAGTCTAGGAGCCAGCAAAGTGGGAGGGACTGGCGTTGTGGGCTTTCTCCAACCCTGGAAGGACATCCCGCACCAGCCAATGGGAGGGAAGCCCATAGAAGGAGCTTCCTCTCTTTCCTCTGGTTTGGGGAAGAATCCCAATCCCGATGTAACCGAGGAAGGAATGGACCCTTGGGTGGGTGAGTGGAACTCATTACAAACTGAGGGTTCATTCCTAGGTTTGAGGCCAATAATGGAACCATGGTTAAGTCCGGGAACCACGGTTCTGATCATTCAGACAACACAGAGGCCAAACCGGAGGTGAGTTTGGCGTTATGTGTGGAGGGGGCCTAAATTTAAGATGACCTTTTGATTTCTAATTTTAAAAAACTTGGGGGGAAACTAGTTTTGGATTCAGGTAAATACAATAGTCACCCTCGAGAGTAGGGAAAGGAGGATGTCTCAAGTGAGAAAATTAAAAATTGGTCCCATGTTGCTGGTTGGTTTTAAAATTGATCGTGGTTTTGAAAGATTGGGTGATTACTGCTATAAACCACAAGATTATTACCCAAGAAAGCATAGTCACAGCCAGCTTTATTTGTATACTTTTTTCATATACAAATACATCCAAAGCAGCTCACACTAAACAGAATGACAAAATACCAGACTGAAGCTGATAAACAACATGAATACATATTGCGGTCAAAACAAGCAATCCTTTAACAGCTTATGTAAACCTAGTGCTAAAAATAAGTTCCTTTCTGAGACATTTGTTTGTTTCTATGATCTGTAAATCAATCTAGCAAAGAGAAAAATAAATAAATGACAAATTGGGACCTAGAGAGATGTCCATGTATCAAGGAATTTTGCACTGTGGAGGCAAAATTCAGTTTTTGTGAGCAAGATCCTAGAGCCAGAGATTTTGAAACACCAGTTTATTTTCCTGAAATGCAGAACTACAAGTTGGTGTGATAAAAATTTAAGAACTCATAACCCAGAAACCTTGGATTCAAAGTTCTTTTTTGGGTCAGTTTTTTCAAACCTGTACATTTTAAACCTTTAGCAGCTTGTCCTAATGAGCAAGAGGTGTGCCAAATGAAGTGCAGCTGCCTCGTTTGGTCTCCCTCAGCCCCAGTTCATTAGGACGAGCCACTACAGTTTAAAATGACAACTTGATTTTTATTTTTTATTTCACATTATATATTTCAGTTCTGTAATATACAACCAAGGCAGACCATATTGGAGGCTCCCAGGTCCCTGATAGGGTTAGATTAGAAACATAAGGTGAACTTTGCATACAAATCTATTCGAAGGTTAATCTAAATGCCAGTTATTTGGGAATTAAAGCAAGCTTGATGCCAGATTCTTCACAAGGGACAAGTTTACTATGCATAATGTGCCAGATAATTTTTCTAGAAATGGAACCAGTGCGTTTTGAACCAATACCACTTGCAGAAATAGAGAGGTGTGTTTGCATCCAAGTTTATATTTAGCTACCTCCCTCTCTTTGTGTGAAAAATTGTGATACTTATCAGCCAAGAGAAAGACAGTTGGTTTGCCCTACCAAGGAGTAAGCATAGAACAGAGTTCCCAGTCCTTGATGTAGCTCGCTAACTTCATGGTTTTTTCTGGGGTGGGGTTTGTGCTCCTGGTAGAGTTGACCAGATCGTTGGACGAGGGCCATCAATGACAGATAAGGATCGGACCAAAGGTCCAGCTGAAGGGGAGCTTCCTGAAGATCCAAGTATGATGGGCAGACTTGGAAAGGTGGAAAAGCAGGTACGTGGCCTGTTTTGAAATCGTTCAGCCTCCTACAATGTGATGTTTGCGGGGCTGTTTCTGATGTCCATGAATTCATGAGAGTGCAGCTGGGTGGCCTAAGTTGAGCAGGCCTGCTTTACAGGTATGTTCCGAATTATGTGTGAACCTGTCAGATGAATGTGTGAACCTGTCAGATGAATGTAAATGGTTGGGCAGGCTCATATGGGAGTAGCCATTCCCATAGGTATATAATGCCAACCGTGTACATGACCCTTTGGCTGTGTTTAGACCTTCTTGGAAACTGGAGCTCTCTTCACTTCGGGCTTCTGAAGCTGTACATCCGAACATGGCAAACTGGAGTTAAGGGTGAAAAGGGACCTTTGGTTTCCCTCGCCAAACTCCACTCTGAATCTTTGGTCAGAGTGGAGTTTCATCACCCTTAACTCTGGTTTTGCAGTTCCAGTGTTGCCTTTGATCACTGGCATTGCAGTTTGGGTCCTATGGGACCAGAGTTGAGGGAGGAAGTTCCTCCCTCACTCCTGCCCGATTGGCTGTGCTGGCTGTACTTCTGTCAAGAAGGAAGCCCGCACAGCCAGATATCCCTATTAAAAACTTTTAAGAACTTATTGAACCATTATACTAAGAGTCACGTTACACATTACATTAAACACGTAGCTTGCTGTGCAGGCCGACATCCTGAATAACGAAGCACTTGCATCTATGAATTCATGCTGTGTTTGTTTTGTTTTTTAAATGAAGTGGGAATAAGAACAAGGCCTTCTGGGCCTGTGATTTTGTAACTAATGATGCACTGGAACCTCTCTGATATTTTCCAGGTTTTGTCCATGGAGAAGAAGTTGGACTTCCTGGTCAACATCTACATGCAACGGATGGGGATCCCACCAACAGAAACTGAAGCTTATTTTGGGTCCAAAGAACCAGATCCAGCACCACCCTACCACAGTCCAGAAGACAGCCGAGAGCACATTGACAAAAACGGCTGCATTATCAAGATCATTCGCTCCACGAGTTCCATGGGACAGAAGAATTTTTCTGCACCACCAGCCACAACGGTGCCAAACAACTCATGTCCCCCGTCCACTTCTTGGCAGCCATATCAGCGGCAGAGCCACGGGACCTCCCCAGTTGGTGACCCTGGTTCTTTGGTTAGGATCCCACCGCCACCTTCACATGAGCGTTCCTTATCTGCCTACAGCGGTGGGAACAGGGCCAGTGCCGACTATGCCAAGAATGAAGACATTACCGCCAAACATCCAGAGAGTGCCCTGAGGGACAGCGACACCTCTATTTCCATCCCATCAGTTGACCATGAGGAACTGGAACGTTCCTTCAGCGGATTTAGCATTTCTCAGTCCAAAGAAAATTTGGACGTCCTTAACAACGGGTGTTACACAGCTGTGGCTAAAATCAGACCCTACATTGCAGAAGGGGAGTCCGATACAGATTCCGATCTCTGCACACCCTGTGGGCCTCCACCACGGTCAGCAACGGGTGAGGGACCTTTCAGTGACATGGGCTGGTCGACTCCTAGACAGTGAGGGCAACATCTTCCAGAGCATGGGCTGGTCGTGGTGTCTACATTCTGAGCATCTTCAGAAGATGAAGAGCTAACATTCGGTGACCCAGATGTTGTGGATGTTTGTCGCATCTTATTCTGGGGGTGGGGGAGCAGTTGCTGTGCCAGTTCTCTGCACAGAGAGGACATTGTAGTGAATCATTTGATGCCTTGAAATGTCTGGATTTCTTTCTTACTACCTTTCTAAAATTGATAGGTGAAATTATTATTGTACTCCAGGGTTGGTATCCATGGCTCTCGATAATGTTTTCAGTTCAAGAGGTCACAGGCATCACTAAAGAGTGGTTGAGTAATTGGTGAGTAACAGTTTTTTACTAATAATAGGTAGTGGCAGTGAGCTATTGGATCATCCGCAAAAATAAGCTGGTGATACAAAGGAACTGTGTCCCTAGTTATGTCTTCGGGGAGGGGGAACCAGATCTTATGCACATTGTGTGTATCAACAAATGGTTGTTTAATCATAATTGTGTGGAAATTAGCAGTAGGATCTTCCAAGGATGGAGCATACCATAGTAAGGGTTTCACAAGCAATGCCTGGTGTCCGAGTGACACGTGTACAAATTTTGAGTAACAAAAAAGAAAATTATGTTGTAATATTGGGTCAGGATAGGGCTGCAGCTTCAGCTGGAGTGCTTGAATACAATGAACAGCAAACTCTGTGGGCCATGAGGCTGCTTTCACATGAGATGCTTCAATTTTTATTTTTATTTTTTTTAAAAATCACATCTGCAAGATGGCATCTCAGACCAGCTTTCGACATGCATGCTTGGATCTTTAAATGTTTTTGCACTCTTTGGAATATTGTTCTCCGATGTGGGAAGAACATGCCCCCTTGGAGGAAAGTCCGTGTGCTGTGGTAGGAAATGGTGGCTGGAAACGACAAATGCTCATCCTTTAAGACTGTGTCCATTTGCAAGGATTGAGTTCTGCTTTCTGCTCGTTAGATCATACATGTTTCATAGCCACATCTCTAGGGTCAACGGTTCCCATTTAGAATGGCTGTTTTCCACACTATATGCTGCAGTAGCTACGTTTGCAATTTCAAAAAGACCAGAGGGGAGAAGAGGCATTCATTGTGTCATTTGTGGAAGCAGCCGAGGAGCAATCTTCCGTGATAAGAATGCCTTGCAGTGCCTCCAAAGCAGGGCATCGGTGAAGCCTGGAATTCCATCAGGAGGAATGCAGCAGCTCAAAAGATCAAAAGTCTTGTGGTCAATGTACAAAGAAAGAGATGCTTTGCTGTGATGAAAGACACTTTGCTTTAGATACAGGAGGTCATAGGTTAAATGGAGGCTAACAGCCTCTGGATCTTGCAACTCTAAGGGGTAACATCCACACTTTATATTGTGCCTGGCTGCTTCAGCATACACCACACTGCCTGCAAAGAAAACTCCTTTTTTCCCTCCAACCTGACCCAAATTCTGTGGATATTCCCTGATTCCTCTTTGTTTCTGTTTTGTAAAATTTGGGCCCAGTCTGGGGCTACTTGCCTTGATTTCCCCGGCCTGTATCTATTTACAAGTGGTGTCAAATGAGGTTTGCAGCCTTTTTCTTTTTCACTGTTTTAAAAGCCTAGTAATGTTCTAGTATGGAACCGCTAGGAAGAAAAGCAAGCAGTGTGCAAAGCCAGGGAGGTGGATTCCCAGCGTCCATTTATAAATATTTGGTATAGATCAGGGGAGGACATTTTCAATTCAATCTTCTGTCTTAGCTTGCACTCTCAAAAATGTGAGATGCAAGTCACGATGTGATGCAAGTCATGGTGTGAAAGGCAGTCCGTATCTATTGAGCAACTGTAGCCATTTGTTATTCAGCAAGGTATGTCATAGCAGATGCTTGCCAGGGCACTGCTTTGTTGGTGGTACCTAAAGACCATTCTCCTCTCCTCTTTGTCAGCCTAGGCTGCCGGTTCTCAAACTTGGGTCCCCACATGTTGTGGGACTACAACTCCCATCATTGCCAGAATGTCCACTTCCCACCCTTCTCGCCAACAGAACTGCTTAATTGGTGTGCTTGAACTTAAGCCAAATATAGTCACTCCGAAGCATGCCCTCGCATAAAGAACTTGCACTAGAGGAGGCTCTTTCTAGGTAGACACACTTACTCTCATCTTCGGTGTTTCCCATGATGGGGATTCGACCATTGTGCCAGATTGGGATGGAATGAATGGATGGCATTTAGACTAATGCTACGTGTTGCACTACCTCCTCTGGTCTACCACAAGACCAGAGGAGAGCTGGTCTTGTGGTAGCAAGCATGACTTGTCCCCTTAGCTAAGCAGGGTCTGCCCTGGTTGCATATGAATGGGAGACTAGAAGTGTGAGCACTGCAAGATATTCCCCTCAGGATGGAGCTGCTCTGGGAAGAGCAGAAGGTTCCAAGTTCCCTCCCTGGCTTCTCCAAGATAGGGCTGAGAGAGATTCCTGCCTGCCACCATGGAGAAGCTGCTGCCAGTCTGTGAAGACAATCCTGAGCTAGATAGACCAATGGTCTGACTCACTATATGGCAGCTTCCTATGTTCCTACCATAAGAATGTTATGCTATCCAGTTCTGTTATGTTGGGAGCTTGCATTCCAGACTAGTGATGTGCAAGGCACACTTGTGACGCTAGACTAATGAAGTGCAAGGCACACTTGCACAACCTGTGGCATGCCTCCTGCTGTTAGACCTCTTCCTCGGTCCATATATGGTGCAGGGCTATCCACTCTCCTTGTTGCGCAAGCAGACCGAGAGCACAAGAGTGTGCAACTTTGAGCATCCACTCAGCTGTGCAGCCTCTGTGTGTGTGCATCTCTGTTGGTTGGACCCGCACAGGGCTAGTAGTCAGGAAGTCAGCCAGCGTCAAAAAAAGGAAAGTGCATATTCAAGATCATAAAAAGAATGAATGCTAGCTGGAGTGGTATTTTGCAGCAAGAAGAATAGAGGCTTGGAACTAAAGGAGCCCTTCTGCTTCTAGAAAGCCTCTCATCCATGGAAGGGCGGCCTCTGACTTAGCAGAAGAGCGCTCTGTGAGGAAGGTGACCCAGGTCCAGAGTTCTCTCATCTCTGGAAGCTTCTGTGCAAGACTTTCCACAAGCCCTTCCAGTGTTTATAGGCTGCAGCCTGCACCTTCTTTCTTCGCTGTGTGTGTGTTTCCCCCCGCCCATACAGCAACACCATCTCCTGACAGATGCATTGTGGGTGCTGCTCTGTGAGAAGTCTTCTGCTTGCACCTCTGCAAGAGTTCACGGAGCAGTGCTCAGGCATGGTCTCTTCCCACTAACAGTGTCTTGCAGCATCTTGAGACTTAACAGATGATGTGCTTTGGAATATAAGGGATACAAACATAGATGAGTCTGGGAGTAGAGAATGGGGAGAAATGTTGTGCAGTGTAAAAATGTTTGAAGTGAAGGAACATATCCTGAAAGCAGAGGTGCAGTGCTGGGGCTTTATAGAGCTACCTTAGTCCATGTCAGACTATTTGGTCTCTCTAGCTCAGTATCATTTATACCAGAGGTTCCCGACTAGATGATGATGGACTACAACTCCCATCATCCCCTGCCAGTGACAGAAGGCCATTGTTACTGGGGATGATGGGAACATCATTTAGGGACCTGAGGGTGGGAAACTCTGCTCTACATTTAATTCACAGCAGCTCTCTAGGGTTTCAAACAAGTTTCCCCCTGTCCTACCTGGAGGTGCCAGGGATTGAGAACTTGGGATCTTCTGCATGCAAAGCATCATCTTAGCCTCAATATCATCTTAGCATCATCCTTAGCATCATCATTCCCAGCATCATCTAGCCTTAACATTATCTTAGCACCATCCTTAGCATCATCATTCCCAGCATCATCTTAGCCTCAACACGCATGGCGTCAGGCATAAGATCATTGTTGTCTGTAGTGCATCAACTAATATGAATCATGATTCAAAGCTGATGAATGAACTCCAGTCCAGCACTTGTCTGATGTACCTGTCTGTTAAGCCTTTTTTTTTTTTTTGCTTCTGAACCTGAGTTTAGAAATAGGACATCTTAAGGAACGGCAGATATTTGCTTCTGCTGTATCTAATGTCTGATTTGTGCCCATTCGTTTCCTACTCAAGAGACTGCCCTGTTTGGCCTAGGTAAACCTTGGCTTTGCTGGCAGAAGGATGCAGATGTATAAACCCTTGGCATTTATCACTGATATAATTTAGACAACACTAGAACCAGGGGTCCTCCCAAGGAACTGGTAGCCCGGAAGTTTAGGACTGACAAAAGGAAGTACTTTTCCACACAGTGCGTAATTAATCTATGGACTTCTCTACCACGGGATGTGGTGATGGCCACTAGCTTGGATGGCTTTAAAAGGGGCTTAGACAAATTCACAGAGGACAGGTCTTTCAATGGCTACTAGTCTGAGGGCTATAGGCCACTTCCAGCCTCAGAGGCAAGATGCCTCTCAATGCCAGTTGCAGGGGAGCAACAGCAGCAGGGAGGGCACACCCTCACCTCTTGCCTGGGGGCTTCTCAGAGGCATCTGGTGGGCCAGGGTGGGAAACAGGATGTTGGACTAGATAGGCCTTGGGCCTGATCCAGCAGGGCTGTTTCTTATGTTCTTAAGTTCTCGAGCTGTAGTGAGTGATGTGGACCACACAGACATGGGACAGAGTTCCCTCACAACTGTTTGTGGTCACTTCAATAGCTGGAGTGAGGGTCTTTTTTGTCGTGGAGTTAATACTGAATATGAATACACTGGGCCATTGGGCCTTTGGTGCATTACAGGTGTTGATGCCCTATTGCCTTAGACTATGCTTAAAGAGAGGTAAATACAAATTTTTGATAGTTGTTCACCAAGTTGATAGTTTTAGTTCTGAAATAATGTCACTCATGGCCAATGTTCCATTTATGTTTTCTTCTTCTATGTGCAGAATGAGGTTTCCACCCCCAGGCAGCAGTATCAAGGCAGTGTTGTGCAAACATGCATTCAGAGTGGGGCCTTCCTGAATCAGCCTGAGCAGGATCAAATATTAACTGAGCAGACAACCAAAAACTTGTGTGCGCGTGCACATGTGTGTGCCTTAGAGGGAACCCTGCTCATGGCCCTCATTCCTGTTGAAAGGTTGTGAAAATTTTATTTACAATATAGTGGCCATGTGTTTCTGAGGCTAGCTTACATAATATGCACTCTCAGCCTTTGCTTGCAAATGTATGCCAGCTGAGATGAGTGGGAGCCAAGACTGTTGTTAGAGATGCACCTACAGGTAGGTAATTTTGGAGCCTGGACCTAGAGACCTTTTGCACCCACCCCCTGCCATAAGCACTATCCCTTTATACATACACACGGTGACATGCGCAATGACACAGAGTATTTTTTAACATGTATTTAGAGAACAGCCAAGTGGCCTCACGGTAGGGAACTTCCTTTTATTGGGACCACATAGTATCTCAAAGCAGTGAGCAAACTCCTCCAGAACTCTTCTTCAGGCTGGACCTTAAGCAAAACAGGCAGTGGGGTGGAGAAAAGGAAGGGAGGCGTGATGAATCAGCTTATAAAGACTGTTTTAGATCTTTTACATCATGCTCACCTTTTCCTCTCCCTCCCCTTCCCCTTAATGTTTTGCTGAAGATCCAGCCTGAAGAAGCATTCTGCATACTCCAAAAGCTTTTGGAGTATTTTGTGACATTTTGGTCCATCCTTGTTTTTAAAAGGTACTGTACTCCTGGGGCTTTGGGATTTCTCCACACACGCACACACACACACACACAAACACACACTTACCTCTTCAAGAGGTCTCCTTTGCGTCGGTTCTCCAGCGCGGCTGTTGGCTGGGGCTGCCAAAGCTGCAGCAACCAGGGAGAGGAAGCCAGAGTCGAAGCACATGAGGTGGCAGTGCGCGTTCTGAGCACTCTTCCGCCATCCTCAGCCTTCTACTTCTCTCTCCATGAGGTCCTTTCTCCTCCTTTTCAAAGGGACTGCTGTGCTGGCCTCATCATAACTCCCTCACAAGACCCTCCGCTCCTGGCTTGCACAATATGTGCATCATGTGCTTGCTCACACTGTGCAGATGCGCTGCAGGGCAGGCGGAGAAGCTCCTGCTCTGCACATGAGAGGAGGTTGGGCGGGTCGCGAACAGACCACAGGCTGGCCGCAGCCTGCCCTCAGCACAGTTGCATGCATGCTTGGCCACCCAGTGCAGTGTGGGCTGGTGGCAGCACAGCACAGCCACCCCTGCCCCCGGGACATTTTAAGGAGCATGTGCCCCCTCGCGGGGGGGGGGGGTTGCGGGGCCAGATTTCCATTCAGAGCTCTGGGGGGAAGAGCACCCAGATCTTTGCAAAAAGGAACATTGCAGAACATGTAGTGATGTGCAAATGGTAGCAGGGAACATCCATCGCAGCAGGGGTAAATTTGCTACTGTCGTGGTAGATTTGACAGGTGATGTTGATATCCAAGGGACCCTTGTTTTCCATGGATTCTCCCATCATGGTTTCAACAATCCATGTTTGGGCTATAGACACCTGTTAGCCATTTTTGTGGGGGTGATTTTCAGCTATTTGCGGTTCCTGCCTGCACATTTCATACTTGCAATGTCATTTTTTGTGTCATTTCTGGCTTGGAGGCAGTGTGGAGTCATGTTGGGCCTCTGCCTACCCACCCCCCCCCCCCCGGTATTTAGAGGACTTTTTGTTGGGTTTTTTGGTGAAATTCAGAGGATTTGGGGGTTTGGTGGGCCGTTACTTGCAGAGCTGTGCTGTACTCCTCTTTTTTCTGCTCCCCTTCTCTTGTGGTGATATATAGCACTTTTATATGTGCTGAGGATCCTAAACCCAAGTTTCCTGTAACTACAAGGTTTCAAATATTGTGGTTTTGGCATTCACGGTTGTAGACAGGAACTTAACCCCTGTGAAAAATGAGGTCCTCCTGTACTGAACATCTGTGAATTTACCACATATAATATCTATCTTCTGCAACAAAGTGTGAATTCTTGAGTTCTATGACATGCACCTTGGTGGTATATGTTGAGACATCTGATTAATAATACTGGCTGCATCCTGACTAATGCAGCACTGGTGCAACAGGAGAAGCACTGGTGTAACGTTTGTGCATCTGAAGACTAACGCTGAAGTTAGTCTGAAGACAACCAGACTAACACTCTGTGTGTGTGTGTGTGTGTGTGTGAGAGAGAGAGAGAGAGAGAGAGAGATTTTTGACAACCTCCCCTTCCCCCAGAAACCCTCCGTGCCACCCGAAAAGATGTTCCTGAGGGCTGCATGACCCTTGGGGACATATTTGAGGGTGGTACAGAGCACGGAGAAGGGGAGGTTGTCAAAATTTGCCCCATTTGCTGAGCGAGCAGTGGAATTGAGTTAGTTGAGCTTTTCAGAAACACTGGGGCTTTCCCCTTGCATCAGTGCTTCTGCAACCAGAATGTCAGTCACTGGTTTTCAGCATTCGCAGAGCAGCACGGAGTGTCCAAAATGAATGTATAATGTATATGAGTGAGCTCACTAAGGTTCACAGCAATCCTGCCAAGTAGGCCATTACATATGAAGAGGTGGGGCTGAAGCTAAGAGGGCAGTGCTTTGCCCACAACCTCATAAGTTCATACCAGAAACTGGGTTTGTACTAAGGAATACTGGTTTACCACTTCGTCTCTGAGGCACTATGCCTTTATACTTTTGTATAGGACAGAAATACAGGGGATACAAAATTAGGAATTAGGAAGCTGCCTTCTGCTTAGTCAGACTTTGGGTCCATTTGGCTCAGTGGTGTCCACACTGACTGGCAGCGGCTCTCCAAGGTTTCTGGCAGTAGTCTCTCCCAGCTCTACCGGGAGATATCAGGAAGTGAACCTGGGAGCATCTGCATTCAAAGCAGATGCTCTACCACTGAGCTATGACCCCATTCCCTAAGGAGACTATCTGAAGCAGGCAGTGTTCATGTGTAGTCACCCATTCAAATGCAAACCAGAGTGAACCCTGCTTAGCAAAGGGGACAAGTCATGTTTGCTACCAGAAGATCAGCTCTCTTCCCCAAGTCGGTCCATTCCAGGGAAATAGGCTGCTGTCCCACTTAACAAGACTACAGGTTCATAGATGCATTCCTAGTTAGATGCACAAGTTCATAGATGCATTCCCAGTTAGATGCATTTAAAGAGCTCCAAGGCAATAAGATGCTCCATACCAGGAAATACCTCCTTGCCTGGAGCTCATTGGATTGGAACCCCAATGTAGGTTTCCTCTTGGAGAAGCAGCCATAGGGGTGCCTCACTTTGCATTGGGGCCACAGCGTGTATGTGTGTGTGTGGGGGGGGGAATTAACCCTTTGCACCCATTCTGATAACCTGAACTAAATCCCCCCTAAACTGCTATTAGTCACTGAGTGGAAAATGAACAGGCACAAATTGTGCCCATAAGTTTTTATCTTCGGTAGCTAACTCAGCTTTGGTGGGAAGCAGTTAGGGTTGCGATATGGGGGGGAGGGTTCAACCCGCTCCCCCACGGCACATCCCTAATGCAAATTGCCCTCTGCAGCTACTTGTACAAGAAGAAAATTAAAAGCACTTCGCATTTGTATACTGCTGTTCAGTGTTGAAAGTGCTTCAGATGTGTGGTCATCTTTGGTACATTCCTGTAAGACCGAGGTTCCTGATCTTGGATCCCTGGATGTTGCTGGACTACAGCACCTCTCATCCCCAGTGGCTGGGGATGTTGGGAGTTGTAGTCCAACAACATCCAGGGACCCAAGATTGGGAAGCTGTGTTGTAAGGTAATTAAGTCGTAGTATCCTGGTATTGTAGATATGGGACTGAGAGGGCTTGCCCAAGGTTACCTAATAAATTGGCAGAAATGAGATCTGAATCAGTGACTTAAGAACATAAGAACAGTCCTGCTGGATCAGGCCCAGGGAGGCCCATCTAGTCCAGCATCCTGTTTCACACAGTGGCCCACCAGACGCCGCTGGAAGCCACAGGCAGGAGTTGGGGGCATGCCCTCTCTCCTGCTGTTACTCCCCTGCAACTGGTTACTCCCCTGCTTCCTGATTTGTAGCACAGCCATTATATGGCACTAGCTCTCATTAAGTTGGGAGTACCATTTATGAACCTCTTGTGTACAGAGCTCCCAAAGAAGCAGGCCCTAACTCCAGCCTCCAAGACTGGGTCTTGCAGACCAATGCTGTGCACACTCGTGGCTTTAACTCCAAACCATTCTGAAGAAGTGGTTTGTGATTCAGCACCGGGGGGTAGAGTATCACACCCCGATTCTCTCTTGCAAAAGCAATGTGGGCTCGTCTGGATTGCAGCCATATTTTTCTGAATGGGATGCACATTCTCGTGTTCATGTCCATGTGCACCCCCAGCCACACTCTTCTCCAGCATATATCAGCACCCTTTTGCATGTGGTTGGAGCTGGAGCAGGATCTCTGGAGCTTGGAATTCACATACGCCATTTCTGTATTTTTTTAAAAGTGGGGAAAGACCACTTTTAATGCTTCTGCTAGTAGAACTTAAGGTCGCCCAGTGAAATTGAGAGACTGTCGGCACAGTACAGAGATGGGGAGGGGGGCAGGCCCTCATTCAGAGGCTGATTCATAATTTAACTTACAGATTTCACTGCCACCAGAGGAGGTGGCGGCCACTGGCAGAGATGGCTTTCAAGGGGATGGCACAAATTCATAGAGAAGTCTCCCCATGTTATGTTAGGAGAAGTCTCTCCATGACCACTAAATGGAACTTCTGTATGCCTCTGCTTGCCAGTTGGTAGGTGAGAGGAGACACAGTAGTGGTGGACTGGGGTCCTTGCCCCTGGCTTGGGGGCTTCCAGGAAGCCCTTGGTTGAGCTCTGTTGGACTGGAAGGACCCCTTAGTCTGATGTAGCAACTCAGTTCAGACGTTCAGTTAATTTCTTTTCAGCTTAGCATTTTAGCTCTTGCAAAATCTGCCTTGCATGAAGACAGAAATACATTGTTAATTTTTTGACTGCTCAGATGAGATGAAGTAATAAGGGATGCATCTATAGGGGATGGGTGTGGGAGTAATAACGTATATTAATGAATCGAGAATAAATTGCCCATTATGGAGGCTGTCTGCTACCTAAAAGGTGAAGAAAAAAAGGGCAGCACCAGAATAGGAAACTGAAGCCCCATTCAGACATTACATTGCATGTGTGCACAAGGTGTACACATGTGCATGTTTTTGTGTGAATGACTGTGCATGTGTTTCAAGTGCAGGGTGCAGATAGGAAGAGTACCACTGTATGTGCATTGAACATAATGTGTAAATAATTGTATGTGTGCCCTGCACACAAATTGCACATGCGTTGAACATACCACGTGAATAGGGCTCAAGACATCATACCCTTCTGAGGTTTTTCACTACTTGTGGAACCTCTTCCAAGTATCAATCAATTTTTCTGTGCCCCGGAGAAGGTTTATACCAATACAGGCCAAGCATGCTGAATTTTCCCCAATAAACGTTATGTTTTGGGCTCCTTGTTGAGGCTTTGCATCTTGTTATGTGTAATAAGCCTGCAATTAAATTACTTCCTAGACAACACCAAATCATGTATTAAACATGACTTGCCAGTTGTGTGTCTGGACTGTGTCATTGGACAGAAAGAGAAATACCCCTCCTTTTAGAAATTGTTATGAGGAATGCTGCATTTGAATGCTTTTCTATACTTATATGAGGACAATATTTTACCAGAACGCAAAAGATATGAGACATTTCTTGACTAATTCAAGAAAGATAGGGGACAAGCAAAGCAACATAGTGAAAGAATACCAGTCTGCTCATGAATGCTGTATTTCTGCCTATTCACCATGTCTCTCATCAGGGCTGTGAGTTATGCACAAGGTGAATGCTATATAAACATTCTCTCATGTACTACAGAAGAAAAGGGATGCAATCCACCAGGGAAACGAACCACTAAAGCAAGACCAGGCACTGCCAATCAAGTTAGAAGCCAGGGAGGTAAAGCAGCCCCACTTCTGAATGTGGTAATCCGTGGGGAGGTGGAGCGTTGCACATGTGCATATTAGCTGTGTACAACTGTGGGGAGGCTCTCACACAAGCCTCCCAGATGGTGTTTATTTCTATTTTTATTCCACCTCTGGCCTCGTTTGATGTGGCTTCAGAACCAAAATTTAAGCTTCAATAAAACACTGGCTGGATCCATAATTCTGCAAAGCGGAAGAGACAAGCTTCTTTACCAGGCTCTTCTTCCACAGCTCCTGTCTTATAAGCCTGCCCAAACAGATCTGCCTTGCATGGTTTTCGGAATAAGGAGCTGCATTGCCACATCTCTGCTAGGAGCTCATTCCAGAGCCTTGGGTTTAAGGCAGAAAAGGCTTTGTTTCTACCTGTCACCCTCCTGAGCTCTTCTGCTGTAAGAATTCACCATAGAGCCCTACCTCATAAAGGTAGGCGTCTTCTCTAAGGTATGCAGGTCCCAGGCTATAAAGGGATTTCAAGGTTAAAACCAGACCTTGACTTGGTTCTGGAAGCAAATTTGCAAATGGATGGGAGTTATGCAACCTTTTGTTCTAGGCCCACTGGTTTCAATGGGGCTAGTGCCATTTCTTTTCCTCTTGGGTTGTACCTAAGGACAATATAACTTTGGCTGCCAAATGATGTGTGTGTTGCCGCTTGTACAGACCCATATATGCACACCCCTGTGTGTACAAATCCATATATACACACCTTGATGTACACCTTCACAGGAACACATAGGCCCACATCTCACTGAGATGGTAAACCTGTGTCTTGGTTGTACCCCTTCAAACTGCAGATGGAGGGCTCATACAATGGAACACTCTTCCATTGTCACGGCATTGCCACACACAGAAAACTACATCAAGGAAAGCATTTTCTCAAAGAGTTTGTTTTCTAGCCTAGCCTTCTCCTTGCCACACTACCTTTCTCTGCGTTGAGGTTGTTGTTCAGAGGATATTAAGTTATATCAACCCCAACCTGCAGTTGTACTGCCCAGGCATGAGTTTCCTACCTGAGTGAGGACTAGGCCATGGCCCACACCATGAAAGGAGAAGGAGGCTGAGACCAGACTCATGCAGTGGGATCTTCTGAGATTAGGCGATGATGCCAGTGATGGAAATCAAAGACCACTCACCCTTCAACCCTAAGGAATCTAAGTCCTTTTCCTGTACTAAGGCCATATTATAAGGAAGGTCCAACAACAACGAACATGCATCTTTGTAAGTGGGAATGTAGTAAGGGCCACACACCTCTCTTATTTCCCAGGGAAGATTCTGCCAAACTCTGCAAGCCTGCTCAACGAATGCCGGTTTTCTTTGGAGAATAATATCATGTTGCCTTTCCAGTGTTACATCTGCATCTTTATTTTTGATCCACCTGCCTCTTAAGAAAATAATTTGGAAGTGGATTAACCTAGGGCTTTGAATGTTTGAATAGCAGGATAGGAATTACCATCTGCTTAAACTCGTTAGGAAAATTGCCCATATCCATCAAGCAATATCCAAGGGCATCAGCAGCCTTGCTGCTGTGTTTCAGATGCACATCTCCACCCACACCATGATGTTCATCTGAGTCCTATTCAACTGGTTAGATGAGTATTTGGGGTGTGAATGGGGATTGTGCATATGCCTCGGGGGGCACGGGTTTTCATGTGCTTGGTATTCCCTACAGCTACCACTGGATCTGGGCTTCCCAACACAGAAAATAGCCCATGTATGCGAACTTCATTTTAACCTTTCTAGCAATCCGTTATGAATAGAAACTTGGAGTGGGCTACATGGGATGAAACATGCCACAATAGCTGTGTTACAGTACATTTTTCATGCTGGCATCGATCCATTCCTAACCAATGTGTGAAAGAAGAGTTAGATGGCTCAGTGGTGCAATATGATACTGTAGCTCTGTTCTATAGGTGGTGATGGATTTTCCAGGCAGGGCAAAGTTGCTGTTGTATTAGGTTTGTCCACTAAGGGGCTTTCTGCTGCCCCCTCAACACCACGCTGCTCACCGCACACACTCAACCAAGCATTCGATCTTGGATCGTTGTTCTGACAGCAAAGATGGCTTCTCGGCATCCTTTCATTTGCTGTGTTGCCTTGGCTTTCTTGCACATTTGTTCCTGCTCCAAAGAATATTTCATAATGCCTTTGGTACTGATGTACAATTTTAAGACATTTTTGTAATGTATCGAATGGGAACACACTTTATCTTGTACTATAGCGATTGGAAATTTATTATTACTATGATTATTTTCCTTTGTTGAATGTGTTACAGTACATTTCAAAAGAAAGGGGAAAAAATTCTGAGTATTTCAATTTTGTCCTGTCTCTTCTTGGGGCTGCAAACAGGAGTTTAAGGTGGGTGGTGATGGTGGAGAAGGAGGAGGAATAAAATACTATGCTGAATTACAAGTTACCTGGTACTTACTTACACCTGGCCATAAAAGCCTGCCCAAACAAAAAAGTCTTGGGGCTAAAGTAGATATGAGGAAGGCCCACACATGATTTTGCATCAGGTTTTTGTTTTAACTGAAACACAGCTCTTGGAGAGGGACAGCTAATTCAATTGGATCAGAGGGGTGAGGGGTGCTTAAGCATTTCTCTGCAGGCAATTTTCTGATCAAAATGCCCCAGCTGCTTTTTTCTCTCTGCAGCAACCCCATGTTTTAGAAACCTTCAAATGTAGTTATGTGGTTACCAACAGCCTTGGGGTCAATGTCTTTAAGGATCCTGTAGCTGATTCTAACAAAAGATCAAAGAAAGGTCGGTTGTCTTTACACAGGACACCAAACGGTGACTTTGTTACACTAGAAGAAGGCAAGGGAGATCTTGAAGAATATGGCCAGGATCTCCTTCACACAGTGTTTCTACAGTCAGAAACCCCATGTTTTAATTCCTAGAGGAGAGGGAAAATGTATCTTTTCCAGCCACTGACAGGACATCATTTGCAGAATGGCCTCTAGAGAAAAGGTTAAGCACCCAGCTTAGTGCTACTGCTTTGATTCACAGCCCCCATTTCAGTTTTTAAAAAACTGCAGGACCATTGGGTATGCTGCATGTGGCTGTGTTTTGTCCTCGCATTTCTCCTGGAAGGTGAACAGGCTCCGATTTGAACAGACCTCTCTAACCTAGAAGGAAAGAATTTTCACAAATGAACGGCAACCACTGGGAAGGACTATGTCCCTGTGCTATCTGAAATTTCGGTCAAGAGCCTTATGGATGGGTTTGTAAATGCTGAAGCAGAAGGCTGTAGATGATCTCTGAAGTATGTAGACTATAGCTCCAACTCGTTCCAGTGCACAATTTATGTGTAAGAGCCAGTGACTCTCAGTGGCAATGCACATCACTATGCACAATGAAGAAAGATCTAGCTAGCTACTTCCCTGGGTCACAAGCACATATTTGAAGTCAGCTGTGTGCATGCAGAAAACTGCTTCCAAATACAGATTTCCCTTGCTAGGTTGGGGGAGTAGTTTTGTATGGAGGATGCCTATATGTCATAAGGAAAGGTGTAAGGGGAGCAAGGTTTGCGCAAAAACCAAGATATTCAATAAAGACAAAGTTACAGAGGATTGTCCATGCTTTGTTATAAACAACAACAACAAAAAAGCATAGAAAGCATACAGTTAAGCACACTATATTGTTGAAGATTAGTGTTGCCAGGTTATAACCCTGGTTGATCCATCTCTTGTTCCTGTCACTAATGTCTCCTGTCCTGCATGCTATATCCTGTTTATTGCAGCATATGGAGTGAATAACTAGACCAGGAAAGGAACAGGCTGAAGAAATCAGGGACATCCTCTCCTCCTACATGGGAGGATTTAATAATAATGCTTGGCACTGATAATGCTTCTGAGCAAAGTGTTTCCCATATGTTATTTGGAGCCCATACAAGAATCTTGCAAGGTAGGTCAGTTTCTTGAGACTATGGCCGAGTTCAGATGAAACACAAAACTGGAGATCCATTCACCTCTGGTTTTGCTAGCTGATTGTCCAAACCTGGGGAACTATAGTTAAAAGAAAAAATACGTCTGCAATTCCTTCCACTAACTCAATTTATTACCTGCAGTTTGTAATGAGTTACACCACCGATAACTGAATTTCAGTGGCGTCTTCATCGCATCCAGTCCAGGAATGCAGTTTCCCTTTGCCTCCAACCAGAGTTCAGGGAGGAAGCTTCTCCCACACTTTGGCTCCTATTGGCTGTGCAGGCTATCCTTCAAGAAAGAAGGAAGCCCACACAGTCCGTTCCCCCACCACTCTGCAGGTCAGCGAGACTGCAGTAGGTCTGAATGCAGAGAGAGGGCAGGGACAGAACCGTGAGTCACTGAACCCTATGAAAGTGGGATCCACTGAGAGCAGGTCCACTGAACCTTATGAACTGGCCCTATGAGACTGGCTTGTCTAAAGCCAGCCAATAAGCTTATGGTGGGGGCAGGTGAGACTAAAATCTGGGACTTTCTGATTAAAGATGGGCTGCATTCTGCACCGTGTGTGCACCCTTTGCCACTCTGCTCCACCCCAGGTCTCTAAAGATCAGTGTTTGAGATGATATACAAATCCTATGGAGGCAGCAGTTCTGTTGTAGAAAACCGGTGGTGGTGGTGGTACCAGCATCACCTCCGTCTTGCCCATCTGCGGCAAAAGGAAGAAATACGGTAACACTTGTGGTGCTATCATTGCTAGTTCTCTATGGCAATGCTGCTGCCTCTAGGTCTGGAACAATGGCATCACAAATCTTATCGCTTCCTTGGGACTTCCGTAGCATGCTAGCCAATGTAATGATGGAGGCACCCTCTCCAGATTGTGCCAGATCACAATCCTACTCAATAAACAAATGAGACAATGAGGCTGTTCTCATGAGCAGCCAAGTCAGGGTGAAAGCAGTCAAGCACAGGCTTGCCTGCCCATGAGAACTGCCAGGAACCACAAGGCTCCTGGTGGTTCCTTGGCAGCAGACCTGGCTATGAAGCCCAGCTGTTAAACAAGGGTAAGGGAGCGAGTGCTCCTTAACCCTGTTTAAGTGGCCCTGTGTCAGTACTGGCTGCACACAGAAGGGTGCCTGGCCATTGCCAGGTGGGGGAGATACCTACAATGCACTATGCATGTGTGTGGTGCATTGTGGGATTTCTGGGGGCTGGAATGATGTGCCTGGGGTAGCAGTGGATCATCTGGGCATGTGATCTGCACACCCAGCAACTGGGACCAGGTCATCTGTGGGGGAGGTAAACTTCTGTAGCCTTCCTCCCTGCAAGCCCACCTGCCCAGGTCCCTAAACATGAGACAGGGCTCAACATTGCCTTCAAGTTGTACATGAGATGGTCAATACCAGCTTGCGGGGCAGGCGGGGGAGGGAAATGAATGCTCAGTGATTTTTGGCAATGTCGACCCTCCTCCTAGAGATGGGAAATAGGTGAAAGCATTGTAGTAGCTTCAGCTTTCAGTGTGTGTCCTGTTGTTATTGTCCTGATCATTGGACCTGCAGCAGACAAATCTGCAATCTTAGCAACATTGTCAGAAGGAAGGAAATGAAATTGGCAAGAAAGTCCTCCAAAGATTACTCCATGGAAAGAGGACAACCATTTGTTCATTGCTACCCTAATCCTTTTCTCTATGCAAAAATGCCTGTAACTTTATCCTAATTGTTTGGAGGTAGGGATAAAGAAGAGTGATACACCCAGAAAGCTGAAAGTGCAACAATGCTATCACCTACTTTCCATCTCTAGGAGAGTAGATGTTGCAAAAAAAAAAAAAAAAAAAAATCACTATGAGCATCCATCCCTGCGAGGGTACCGCAGGCCAAAATGTGTAGGCAAGGCTCATGGACTCAAACCAGTTTTCTTGTGCATTTCACTCTACTGTCCTGAGCCAGGTATGCAACCCGCTGTAAAAAGGATTCACCGAGGCTATTCTCATGGGCAGCGGAAACCAGGCTAAGGAAGCCCAGCCCAGTTTCCACTGCATGTGAGAGCCACCTGGAGCTGTGTGGCTCCCGACATTGGTGCGGCAGCAAACCCTCTTGGGTAGCTGCCACTTAACTCGCACCCGAAAAGCAGGTTAAAGGATTTGGCGTGGCACCATGCTGCACCGACTCATGAGTAACCCCCCAACAGGGATCTTACAACAAGCTTCCTGGTGTCAGGGGTTCGTGGTACCTTATGGGACTTCTGGGAGCTGGGAGGCCTCTGAACCCTGCCACCCCTACTGGCTCTGTGATGGAGATGGTAATTATCTGGGAGGCCAATCCAGCTGCCCAGGGAGGGCTGCCTGATCATCTGCGGGGAGAGCAGGTCAAACCTGCTCTCCTCGCAGACCCCGTTTTAGCTCTATACACACACACACACACACACACACACAGGTCCTTAGCATGTTTCCTGTAACCATATGCCATATTTGTAATCAAGATGGTTAAAGAATAGGGATGTACGGTTGCCAGAACCTAAGGGGTATACTCGTGGGTCAAATGGGCTGTAACCCAAAGTATGGCTTAAAAAAGGCCAAACCTGCCAACCTTAGGTACACAAATCAATTTTTTCATTTTGATTTGTACCCAAATTGAATCACCCCTGATTTGTTTTGGGTCTGAATCTGCCTCCCCCCCCCAAACATCCATGACTTGATTTGTAACTGACTTTTCCAAATCTGAATTGTTTTGGATCAAAAGAAAGGGTCCCGGGGCCAAAAGTGTGGGGTGGGTAGTAGTGCCCAATGTGTGGAAGCTACCACCCAAATTTCAAAGAAATTGGGCAAAGGGGTGGTATTTAAAGAATTTTTGAAGTTGGCATTTCTTTAAGCTTTTTCCCATAGGGAATAATGGGGATTTCAGCAGCCTTCAATGACAAACTTTGAATCCACACCTCAGAAACAACAGAACCCAGTGCCCCATGGGCTTGTGGGTTTCAGGGTGGTTGGCACCCTATGTTCACTACACCACCATTCACTCTGGGCCACCCTGGTGCCCCTCAAGTGGAGTTATGGGGCTGCTGAAATCCCCATTATTCCCTATGGGGAAAAGCTTAAAGATGCACAAACTTCAGAAATTCTTTAAAAAATCATTCCTTTTACCAATTTATTTGAAATATGGATGGTAGCAGGCACCCATTGGGGCACTACCATCTGACCCACTCTCCTGCCCCTGAAACCCCTTTTCTGCCCTGAATCTGCCCCAAAGACATGTCAACTTCAAAAATGCTTTAAAAATTACCCCTTTGCCCAATTCCTTTGAAATCTGGTTGGTAGCTTCCTTGCACCCATTGGGCACTATTGCCCACCACAACCCACTCTGGGCCACCTTCGTGCCCCCCCCCGGGAGTTATAACTAAGGCTGCTGAAATCCCCAATATTTCCTAAGGGGGAAAGCTTAAAGTCGTGCAAACTTCAAAAATCATTTAAAAATCACCCCTTTGATTTGAACTGAACTTTGGGCTGGGAGGTAGATAGGACCAGTTACTCTCCCCCTGCTAAATAAAGAGAACCACCACATTAAAAAGGTGCCTCTTTGCCTAGTTAGCAGGGGACAACAACTGCCATTATCCTCAGCTACAGTTTATTGTGGCTAGAGATGAGGGAAGTTGTAGTCCAACATCAGCTGGGAAGAGTCAAGTTGGCCACCACAGCATAGAGGTTCCAAGTGATTATGAGTGTGTAACCTATTTTTCCATTCAAAAATTTATTCCAAATTTACTAGCATGGAGTGTCCTTTGGAATATTGTGCAGGTAAAGATGTAACTAGTGGCAGGATTAACACTGATCTGGATTATTTGCACATTCTTTGTGTGTGTTCCACAGGAATGTGCCATGTGGAAGCAATTAATTCCCCCCCTCCACTTCACCAGGATCCCAAACCGGATCATGTCCCCTCGCCACATGGCTGCTGTTTACACACATGGACAAACAACATAGAGCTCATGGTAGTTCCCATTACTAGGGTAATCAGAAGGGTGCAAGTTTAATTAGACCCATAACCAAAAGGATAGTGATGACAGTGGTGGTGGTGGGGGTGGTGAGTGAATCTAGAGAGCTTTAAGGACAGCCATTGGGTAAGGGGCAAATGTTTTTAGGGAAATGCAGCATCGAGCCTTTATACTCAGAATTAATCCAGATTAATTGATCCAACGTAATTAAGTTTGGATCAACATAATTACTTAACTGAATCATCTGAAAACAAGAGTTCGTCATCCTTTAGGCCAGGGCTTCTCAAAGCCCTGAACCAACAAACTACTTTATTGAACCAACAAACTACCAAATTATACAGAAGCCTCCCTGCTGCTTTGCTGCCACAGAATAGAAACCAGTCAGTACCATGGACAGATCTCCTCTTGGTGTATCTTGGAAGAGCCTAAAGCAGGGGTTCCCAAACTTGCATCCTCAGATGTTGTTGGAGTCTGAGGATGCAAGTTTGGGAACCCCTGCTTTAGGCTCTTCCAAGATACACCGAGAGGAGAGCTGTCCATGGTACTGATGGTTTCTATTCTGTGGCAGCAAAGCAGCAGGGAGGCTTCTGTATAATTTGGTAGTTTGTTGGTTCAATAAAAAATTTATTGTCCTAAATTTTTTTTTTTTAAATCGTCCATCATATCATCATCTGTCAGCCAGTTACTCACATTTCGTTCAACACCTTTCTGCACTCCCTTTGGAAAGTTCACCTCAAATGTTTAGCCCACGTGCTCCAGAAGGAATTGGCCAAGATAATCTGCTTCCTCCAAGACAGCCTGGATCTAAGATGCCATCACCCTCTCCATCACCTGGTCATTGGGAGGTTGGAGACAGGCCTATAATTGCCCAGTTCTGAGTGATCCAATGCAGGCCTCTTCAGGAGTGGTCTAATAATGGCTTCCTTGAAACAAGGAGGCATCCTGCCCTCCCTCAGAGAAGCATTAATGATCTTAACAAGGCCCTCTCTGATAACTTTGCTGCTTGGTCATTAAGCCATATTGGGCAAGGGTTCGAGAGAACAGGTGGTGAGGCGCAGTGTCCCAAGTATCCACATCCTCGGGAATCAGAAACTGAAATTAATCTAATTTAACCACACAAGAAGAACGAGACACCTCTACATTAGACTCTGCAATAACTGTGGAGTCTAGTTCAGCTCAAATATGAGAGATTTTATCTGCAAAGAACTCATTAAAATGTCACAATGGGTAACTGATGGATCCAAATACTCCTTCAGGGGAGGAGGGACATGTACTAGCCCTCTCATAGCCCTAGACAACTCTGTTAGTCATGCTTGCAGAAGGACTGAGAGCAGAAAACAACTGTTTCTTTGCTGCACGCCTTGCCAGAGCATAGATCTTCAAATGCTCTTTGTGCTTAATCTGTTGGATTCAAATGGAGTCTTTCTCCACTTGAGCTCAATCCGTCCAGCTTGCCACTTCAGCCCTCGTAGTTCTTCCATATAATTTAGCTAATTTAGAAGCGGGTTGGAGAAGGCACTTAGGAACAATCATGTCTATTGCTTATATAAACGAACCAACGATGGAAAATAGGAATGGTGAGAACTTAGACATGTGTTGCCTTTCTTGGGTGACTCCATTGCATGAACAGAGCTGGTGCAGCAAACTGGGACATTGGAAGCTGCTTTATAGCTCCGGTTCTTGAGCTTTCTACACAGCAATAATTCTCTGGACAGGAAAGCAAAATCGCTCTTTGGGAAGATATGTCACTTGCCAGCAGAGGGCAGCAATGCCCATTTCTACAAGCTAGAAGAGTGCTCAATCCCTATGACTGCCTTTCTCATAAATATGGACCCTTTTGGGGCTCATTTCTGCAATCAGAATTCAGCACAGAAGCTCATAGGATTGGGCTGTAAGACTCATTGCCTCTCACTGTCTCTGTAATGCACAGTTTTGCACAAGGCCAGATATTCAGGCAGATCTCACCAGAAAGAGAACTGTGTGTTCTTGTCAAATTTTAAAATGTCTTTCTTTCTTGCAACTCTCTGCTTATGTACATAAGGTGATACTTAGCATAATCATTGCAAGAAATCCCTAGAAACAGCTAAAAAAGTTACTCTACAGTAACTGGCATCACCAATAACTTGGTGATGCCAGAGGACTGACCCTGAGACTCTCTGGAGCAGAGCAAGTGCTCCACACTCAGCTGAAGCCCTCTGTGAAGTTAAAAATCTTATTCATATGTATTGACCAAACTTTTAATATTTAAGGTTGGCCATGGTGGCGGCGGCAGTGAGGAAAGGCCCGGCCAGCCACTGGTGCTACTGCTCTTGTGGGGAAGAGCTGAGCTCAGGTGAGGGTGGGGAGGTCTCTGGGGACAGGGGCTGCAGCTTGGCCAATAGGTGCCAGCAACACCGCAGCCAAGAAGGGTGAAGGGGATGGAGTAAAGGGATGGAGGAGTGACCAGGAGGGGTGAGGAGGATGGAAGCAATGGGATGGAAACAATGGGAATCTCCGATCTCCCCTGGCTGGGCAAGTTAACTGAGAGGGTGGTGGCTAACCAGCTCCAGGCAGTTTTGGAGGAAAGTGATTATCTAGACCCATTTCAAACTGGCTTTAGAGCTGGCTATGGGGTTGAGACAGCCTTGGTTGGCCTGATGGATGACCTTTACTGGGGAATCGACAGAGGGTGTGTGACTCTGTTGGTCCTCTTGGATCTCTCGGCGGTGTTCAATACTTGGTGATGCCAGAGGACTGACCCTGAGACTCTCTGGAGCAGAGCAAGTGCTCCACACTCAGCTGAAGCCCTCTGTGAAGTTAAAAATCTTATTCATATGTATTGACCAAACTTTTAATATTTAAGGTTGGCCATGGTGGCGGCGGCAGTGAGGAAAGACCCGGCCAGCCACTGGTGCTACTGCTCTTGTGGGGAAGAGCTGAGCTCAGGTGAGGGTGGGGAGGTCTCTGGGGACAGGGGCTGCAGCTTGGCCAATAGGTGCCAGCAACACCGCAGCCAAGAAGGGTGAAGGGGATGGAGTAAAGGGATGGAGGAGTGACCAGGAGGGGTGAGGAGGATGGAAGCAATGGGATGGAAACAATGGGAATCTCCGATCTCCCCTGGCTGGGCAAGTTAACTGAGAGGGTGGTGGCTAACCAGCTCCAGGCAGTTTTGGAGGAAAGTGATTATCTAGACCCATTTCAAACTGGCTTTAGAGCTGGCTATGGGGTTGAGACAGCCTTGGTTGGCCTGATGGATGACCTTTACTGGGGAATCGACAGAGGGTGTGTGACTCTGTTGGTCCTCTTGGATCTCTCGGCGGTGTTCAATACCATCTACCATGGTATCCTTCTGGATCGACTGGGGGAGTTGGGAATAGGGGGCACTGCCTTGCAGTGGTTCCGTTCCTATCTCTCGGGTAGATCCCAGATGGTGGAACTTGGTGACAGTTGCTCCTCAAAGCAGGAGCTGTTATATGGACTCCCTCAGGGCTCCATTCTGTCACCAATGCTTTTCAATGTCTACGTGAAACCGCTGGGTGAGGTCATCAGGAGATTTGGTGCTGGGTGTTATCAGTATGCTGATGACACCCAAATCTACTTCTCCCTTTCACCTTCAGGAAATGGCACTCATTCTCTTAAATGCCTGCCTACAGGCAGTAATGGGCTGGATGAGGGATAAGAAATTGAAACAGAATCCAAGCAAGACGGAGGTGCTCATGTGGGGGCTCAGAATCTGAGGAGTGAGTTAGATTTTCCTGTGCTGGATGGGGTTACACTCCCCCAGAAGGAGCAGGTGCGCAGCTTGGGAGTATTCCTGGACCCAGGCTTCACCCTGGTTTCTTAGGTAGAGGCCATGGCCAGGAGTGCTTTCTACAAACTTCGGCTGATTCGACAGCTATGCCCGTTCCTTGAGGAGGATGACCTCAAAACAGTGGTGCACCAGCTGGTAACCTCCCGGCTTGACTATTGCAATGTGCTCTACGTGGGGCTGCCTTTGTACCTAGTTCGGAAACTTCAATTAGTTCAAAATACGGCAGCCAGACTGGTCTCTGGGGTAAGCCAGAGAGACCATATTACGCCTATTTTGAAACAATTGCACTGGCTGCCGATATGTTTCCGGGCAAAATACAAAGTGCTGGTTATTACCTTTAAAGCTCTGAATGGCTTAGGCCTGAGTTACCTTTGAGAGTGCCTCCTTCTGCATGATCCCCACCACACATTAAGGTCATCTGAGGAGGTTTGTCTCCAGTTACCACCAGCTTGTCTGGTGGTGACTCAGAGGCAGGCCTTCTCTATAGCTGCTCCGGGGCTATGGAATGCGCTTCCTGCGGAAATCTGCAATTTGAATTCTCTATTAGCCTTCAGAAGAGCCCTTAAAATGTATTTGTTTGGCCTGGCTTTCCAGGTTTTTAAATCTGTTTTAATATTCTAACCCCAATTTGGGGGCTTTTAATCACTGTAATTGTTTTATTGTTGTTTTAAAATGTTTTTAAATTGTTAATTGTTGTTATATTGTTTTAAATTTGTTTTAGCTCTTTACTGTTTTAGTGGTTTAATTGTAAACCGCCCTGAGCCATCTTGGAAGGGCGATATACAAATCAAATCAAATCAATAAATAAATAGAGGAGGAGGAGGAGCAGCAGGAGTGCGCCTCAGGTGAGAGTGGAGAGATATCCTAGGTGAGGGGGTTGTTGCAGGGGGTGAGGGGAGCAATCAAATACTAGCATGCAGATGCTCTGCGTGGGTTAAGCTAGTATCTAGTAAAAGATGACAAGCGGCTCCGCTTCCTTCTCCATGCCATCGCCTTCTCCCTGTGGCAGAAGGCAGAACTCTGTGCTTCTCCTTTTTTATAGACCTTACCAGGGAGAAGGTACAAGGCTGTTATTTTTTGGATATTACACATCCCTTGCAATGGCTTGGTTGGCCAGGGGTCCCCAGATGTTGTTGGACTACAGCTTGCATCATCTATTGTCGCTGGGCATGATGGGAGCTGTAGTCCAAAATCTGGGGACCCAAGTTTGAGAACTGCTGCCCTAAGGGGACTCCCTCCACACAAAAACCCAACAACAACAACAACAACAACAAAAAGTGGCTCAGTTGTTAAACGGAAGGAAGGGAAACCCTCATCTCTAGCTCAGCCTCCCTCACTCACTCTATCTATCCATCCCGCCTTATGTATGCATCTCTAGGCAGTGTATAAAGTTAAAAACACAGCAAATGCAAAACATAAAAGCAGTTAAAATTCACAAAACAAAGGAGACAATCTCAGAAGATGAAAACATGTTAAATAGTTTTAAATTTCCAGTTAAAAGCCCGAGAAAACAGGTGCATCTTGAGGGTCTTCATAAAAGCAAAGAGAAACTCTGATGGAAGCATAATCCAGAGCCCTGGGGTAGCCCCAGAGAACAAGGATGTGCACGAATCACTTTTTAAAATCCGATTTGTACTCGAATTGAATCACACCTGATTTGTTTTGGGGCCGAATCTGGCCAGCTAGCACAGGGGCAATTTGTGTTGTCCACAAATCTCCTGAAACAGACAGATTCAGGTACAACCCATTTTGTACCCAAATCGATTTGCACAGACAGCAGGTGCAGGCAGTGATTCTCTCAGCAGCAGGTGTGTGTGTGTGTGTGTGTGTGTGTGTGTGTGTGTGTGTGAAAAAAAAATCTCTGCTCTTTCTCAATCAGGAAAGCAGGAACAAAAAGCCAAGAATCCACCCCAGATGGCAGTCAGGCAAGGCAAGGCAAAGCTCCTCTGCCCCCCACCTTCTCCAACAAGGAAAAGGTTGGCTGCCTCCTTAAGTACATTTGAAAACTCCTCCTTTGAACTCCCCCCACCCTTGTCCCTTCGACCCTTCCCCTAGCCAGTGAGCGGTCAGTCACCCCTGGCAATACACAATTTGAATGGAAACGGGCTAATCTGGAACCAGGGGGGAATCGCCAGCCAATCATTGCACACTGTAAGTCACCAATCTAAAGCTTGGCAGGATTTTTTTGAATTATTATTATTTTTAAATTCCTGATACAAAATGGAGACAGCAAGAGAGATCGCCACAAAATGGAGGTCTGAATCTACAAATTATTCAGGTCTGAAATCTGAGTGATTTGTTTTGGACCTGAATCTGGCCAGCTAGCACAGGGGTGATTTGTTTTGTCCACAAATTGCCCAAAACAGGTAGGTTTGGGTTCACATTGTTTTGTACCTGAATCAATTCACACATCCCTACCAGAGAAGGCCTGGTCCCAAGCTGCCACCAAACAAGCCAGCCACAACCGTAACTGGATCTCTCCAGATGATATTAATAGGTGGCAAGGTTCATGACAAAGAGGTCATAGATAGTTGGCTAGGGAATTACATCATCTGGAACAAGGTTTTTTTATTTGACTTTTTAAAAAAATATACTTTTTATTCAAGTTTCACAACACAAAAGGACAAACACAACTTATACAAACATTCACGAAGACATACGATGAAGACTTCCATCTCAATCATTGGAACAAGTGTTATTGGCAATAACCATTTCTTGCCTGTAAATTAAACATTCTCTTCCCAATAAATCATATAAACTTAAGAATATTTTGACGCATTTGTTAATAGCCCTCAAAGGCCTGAGAAAAATCCATTTTATGGTGTATTTTTAAATAGACTAGAAGAGGGTCCCATTCTTTTTTGAAATCTTCAAATTTATTTCTTAGTAGTGATGTTAATTTCGCCATTTCTGCCAATTCTAGTATTTTAAGGATCCAATCCCCTTTAGATGGGCATTGACTATCTTTCCATTTGCGTGCAAATATCAGTCTTGCTGCCGCTGTTAGGTACATGAAGAGGGTCCAATATTTCCTTGGGAGAGCATTGTTATCAATACCTAATAGTATGGATTCTGGACTCTTAGGAAAGGTCATTTTGAAATTTTTTTTAAGTTCGTTATATATTAAGTCCCAATAACCTCTCACTTTATTGCATGTCCACCATAAATGAAAATAAGAACCTTCTTCTTTCTTACACTTCCAGCATTTATTTGGCATATTCTTGTAAATTATGGCCAACTTTTTGGGCGTAAGATGCCATCTATACATCATTTTCAAAATATTTTCCTTTAGGTTAGAGCAAGCAGTAAAATTTATATCTTTTATCCAAAGTTTTTCCCATTTTTCAAAATCAATGTTATAACCAAGTTCCTGGGCCCATTTAATCATTGAGGTTTTTACTACCTCCGTTCTTGTATCTTCCAATAGTAATAGACCATACATCCTGGATACAAGTTTTTCTTCTTTATCGCACAGCTGTAGTTCAAATTCTGACTTTAATTGGTTGAAACCCCTTTTACAGTCTTGCTTAAATAAAGCATTGATTTGATGGTATTGGAACCAAGAAATATTCCAATCCTGCATATGTTCTAGCTTTTTAAGTTCATAATTTACACCTTGACGGATGAGCAAATGACGATACGTTGGCCAAGATTGTTGCATACTTTTCTGTTTTCTAGATATAACTTCTAATGGGTTTTTTTATTTGACATTTTAAGGGTAAGCCAACCCCTGGGCAGGGACCAGCTCCCATTTGGGATGAGCAGTTCTTGTTCTGGAATGTAACCCTTCTTTGCTTAAGCAGTCATGGAGAAAAAGGAGCTATGTCTTCTGGTTCCCAGGACCGTCCCAAAAATGAGCTACGCTTCAATGTTTTCCTGTTCGATGGTATCAGCAAAAATGTATTGGCCACAGGCTTTCCATTAAAATGGCTGCTTTTCATTGAGGGAAACTCTGGGCCTGTCTCTGCTCCTCAGGAAGGGAGTTTATTTTTAGAACAGCTTGGGGATATTGATATTATAGACAAGCCAGATGGTGATGTTTATGGGTCTTGTAGTTTTAATAAGGTACTTATAGCAAGCGAGATCTGTTTGGCTTGTGATAATTACATCGGGGATTTAGTGGATGACAGCAAGGGGGCTTTCCCATTCTCCTTTGATTGACTGACTTGAAGATTACATTTGGCTCAGACTGTTTATTGTCTGAGGTTCTTGGACAGACCATTCTTGGCTATGATATTTTTTAAATATGCAAAAAAAGGAATGGCTGACATCTAGACAATCACTACACGAAAGCAGCAAACACAGATATACCCATGCAAGAAGGTCACGTAGTAGCTGAATGGATCACAGCTTCTCAGTCTCTTGTGCTTATGGTCCACTTGTGCAAGTGTTGTGCTTAGGAATAATAGGAAGCTGCCTTCTACTGAGTCAGACCATTGGTCCATTTAGCTCAGTATTATCTACACAGACTGGCAGCGGCTCCTCCAAGATTGCAGGCAGGAGTCTCTCTCGACCCTTGCATCCGACGTTCAGCTTAGAGAAGAGAGTTTTGTGCACAATACATGAACAAGTGTTGACAGCACAATCATCCCTTTCCAATTGTGTAGAAATGCCCAAAGCCCCGTATTTAAAGCCCCCTGAAACTGCTGTAGCAGAGAAACTAGAAACTGCTGGGAAACCCCTGGTACAATTTGGTACAGCTATAGTGAGTGACACAAAGGGACACCTCAATGGTGTCATTTGTGATGATGTCACCCACCCCAGTTCAAGATGGCAGACGTGTGAACGTTTGAGGTGTAAGTGGGCTAACTTGTAAACTTCCTTACCAATCTGGACAAAATTTAGTCCAGTTGTAGGGGTAGTGAAAGGAAAGTAGGCAGATTAGTTCTTACTAGAACAACTTGTTTAGATTTTCATCCTTCCTGGTGCATTATGCGGCAAGTTTAAACTCACTGGCCTGCCTATTCTGCAGCATCCCATGGATGTTTTGCACACTACAGGCACTGCTGAGCGTACCTAAGACACTATCCACACACAGTTGTGCAGAGTGCTCTTGCACAAATGCCAGAGGTGGTATGAAAGCAGTTGCACGATTGTATGGCCATTATTCCTGGTGGCACAACGGCGTGTGTTATTCCATTGCACAATGGCATGTGTGCAATTGCTGGCATTTGTGCAAGCAAGAGCACTATTGTTCAATTGTGTGGGTGGTGTGTTAGAAACATGCAGCAGTTCCCACAGGGCACACAGTGCCCACAGGGTGCTGCACAGTATGTGTGGGCCCTGCTTTTGGAGCCGACCAAGGGAGTCAATGTCACACACTAGTCAGTGTCCCATAGCATAGTGGTTGAAGAAATTTGACTTAGGACCCTATGATTATTATTTTTTTGTATTTTTGCACCAGGTATTTCATTTATTCTTGAGAGTAGAAAGATTCTATAAGACTAGAGGAAGCAAATTTATTTTATCTGCTTATATATGGCATGAATAAACAGATTTAGAGAGCCACATGTACAGTTTTATTGTCTCATATGAAGACAATAAGCCAAGCATGCTGATTATGCTTCCAAGTCACGGAAAGGACTATGCATTCTCTCTCTCTCTCTCTTTTTTTTAAAGAAGGCATTGAAAAACTGCACGAATAGAGGGAGTTGTCAAAGGCGCCCCTTTCCTGGGCTACCATTTGATTTTAGTCTGAACCTGTAAGTAGGATTCAAACTGCAGAGATCAGTACCCAAGAATGTCCCCTAGGTGGTGGAGTTGGCATGCCAGAGACAGAATGCTAGGCTGCTTTTCCTGCTTGGTCTGGAGGAGTCCCTTTTTGCTGCAGGATACAGATGTGCTGTGCTGTAATTGCAGCCAAGCCAGTGGGGCTCAGCAAGCCAAATGGTTAAACAAATGCACCCATTCTATGGTCGGTTGGCATATGTGGTTTTCAAGCAATCACAGTCAATAAATTCAAGTGACATGAGTGGCGGTGATGAATGAGCTCTTCCATGGGGATTTTCTTCAAGGCTGTCCAATAGCGTACATATGAAATATCATTCAAGGCAGGGAGGGACAACATCACACCAATGCAAATCTGGAATTAGAATGTGTCTTCCTCCTTCTGTTATTTTTCTTCTTTAAAAAAAAACTGGCTTTGAAGGATGCCACTTTGGGCAGTTCAATTTCCGGATGTATCAAAAAGAATTCTACAGAAGTTTGTTCTTTAAGAATTTGGAGGAACTGTTTGCTTTAGAGATAATTCTGCAATCATACAGAGAGGATTACTGCTAAAACTCTAACTTCATGTGCATTTCTGTAATCTGAAGGAAGTTCATTTTTGAGCCATTTTACAAGGACTCGACCTGGAAAGTATGATGTAATTGTGAAGAGTGTTGTCAAGCATCTGCAAAGTGCCTTTATCCTTTTCCTAATCTACTTGGGATTGGGGGGGGGGGAGATTTCAGGTCTAGCTTGGGCTCCAATATCCGTTGTTCTAAATTAGCAGGTAATGATTAGAACAGATTTATGGCAACTTAGATATGACACAGATCCTTTCCCTTCCCTTAAACACCAGATGAAAAACTTCCACAAAATTTGTTTAAAACAAAGGCTTCAGCCCTAGGAGATCTCAAACTTGGTTCCTCAGATGTGGTTGCAGTACAACTTCCATCACCCCCAGCCAAAATTGCCTTTGGAAGTTGTACTGCAGCAACATCTGAGGACCCAGGTTTAAGGATCCCTGGCTTATGAAATGTCCCCCCCTAAGAGGTGGTGGTGATGATCAGTTGCTTATATAGCTTTTTAGAAAGATTGGCTCAACACAGAGGATGCATCCATCCACATCTATTTACTATAATAGCTACATGGAACCTCTATGTTCCGAGGCACTATACCTCTGGATGCAAGGGAGAAAACAGGACAGCCAGCACCTTAACACCCTGTGGTGAAGTTTCCAAAGGCATCCCAATGGCCACTGCCAGCAACAGAATGCCCAGCTAGATGGACCACTGGTCCAACAAGATGGTTCACATACAGCTCAGCACTGTGGAAACTGAGCTTTGAAGTTTGGTCTTGTGAATTGCCCTTTATAGTGAATGAAAAACATTTAGCACATTCCATCCCCTATCCATCCCCAGTACAGCATCCTGCCAGTGGCTGTTGCTAGTGTCTAATGCTTCTTTTGTGAGCCCTTTGGGGACAGGGAGCCATTTTATTTATTTGTATCCATATATTCGCTTTGGGAACTTTGTTGAAAAGCAGTTTTACTTGTATTCTCCCACTCTGCTTTGCCAAAGAGGGCATAGCCTCTGTAGTTCTAAGACTCGTGCTGAAGGAGAAATTTCAGCAGTTGTTTGACATGTAGGAGTGAAGAGAGTCAAGGCTCCTTTGC
Organism: Hemicordylus capensis; assembly: GCF_027244095.1. Lineage (NCBI taxonomy): Eukaryota > Metazoa > Chordata > Lepidosauria > Squamata > Cordylidae > Hemicordylus > Hemicordylus capensis. The sequence goes on from NC_069660.1 coordinate 10,884,865, forward strand.
AGTTGACCAGTGGAACAAAGGAAACTGCCATCTACTGAGTCAGACCATTGGTCCATCTAGCTCAGTATTGTCTACACTAATTGGCAGCAACTCTCTCAGCCCTACCTGGAAATGTCAGAGAGTGAACCTGGGACCTTCTGCATTCAGGTTTAAATGTGGGTTCCTCATTGCACAGTAGATACTCACCAGAAGAGCCAACCTTCAGCAGAACGGTTTGAGTGGTCTCATCCCATTTGAAATAGAACTAAGAAAGCCAGGAGAAGAACCACCAGTCAAAAAGGATCTGGGTCCTATAGAGTCTAGCTACTCCAAAATGCTACCAAAACAAATCTACCTTAACTCATTTGTGCTATGTAAGACTGTCTATGTAAGAAAAATTTCTCCAGCTGTGCCTGTCTGACCTCTTTCCCTTCAAATCAAGGGCAAGGGAAGGAGACAAACACCATTTTGCTCTTATTTGATAATTTATTTATCACTCATGCTGTATTATTTAAAGCTGCCTTCTGAACCATGATCTGCCTATTTCAAATACAAATACTGCCAGGAAGAAGGACAAACATAATTCCAACCTCAGTCTCTGAACCTCAGATCTGTCTTTATAGGGAGATCCATTTCAAAGCTTGATTTAAAAAACAAACAAACAGATAATGTGCAAATCATTGTTGGAAAGAATAAAAAGTCATCTGCCACTTCCCACTTTTGTCCCATGATACAGTATGTGGCAAGCAGGTGCATGCTGGAAGGTAGTTGCAGAGAAGTTACCATAGAATACCTCAAGAAGGGAAGTCTAACCACACACTTCCAGAGATCAGACACTAGCCAATCTGTCCTGAGCATGCCCCCCACCCCCAAAAAACCCCTTCCTGGGGAAAAAGCCTCTTTCATACTCTCCAATGCTCTCAAATTTGTCTTCAGAGAATAAGTAACAGCTACATCCAATTCTAGGTCTCATTTGTCAGTTTACTCCTCTAAATTTTAGCTGGGTAAAAAAGCACTCTAAGAAGTTTCACTAGTAATGATCGAAACTCTTAGAGGCGGGTCTCACAGTCCGTGAGACCCGCTTTCTCCAAAACTGTGGGGAGAACGGGCTAAGCCCGTTCTCCATGCAGACGACCAAACAGAGAGCCCTGGTTGGCCGGATCGGCTGCCCACACAGTTGCCGGCTCCATGATGGAGCCAGGGGGGGTTGGGGGGAGCGGGGCCGCACACCACCCGGAAGCCTCAGTATGCCCTGCGTGAGTGTGCAGGGCATACTGGGGAGACCCCCGGAGCCGGGAGGCAGCTTTTCATCTCCTGGTCGGGGGTCTACTCATGAGTAGATAGCCTGGGTTTGCGGAGTGCTTGCTCCGCAAACCCAGGCTAAGGGGTGGGCTACTTGAGTGGGTTAGCCGCTCAAGATCCACTGGGCTTGCTTGCGAGCCCGGTGGTTCTTACGATTAACAAAAATTGGGCTAGGCTCTCCCAGCCCGATTTTTGTTAATCGTGAGAACAGCCCCTTAGTTTCCTTGAATATTGCTTGGCAGTGTCTTTCTGAGTAGGCACTACCATAGTCTTCCCAAAATTTCACTTAAGAGAAGCTTTCATAACAAGCTAGGGATTTATGACCTATATGTACATACCCACTAAAAAATTGTGCTACTGCCTTGTCCCAGGTACAGTCATCAGCCAAGTCAGGGTTTCAGCCAAGGCAGGAGTCTGGGTTGAAGCAAGAGTCCCAGGCAAAGCCAGACTTTGGACTCCAAGAGAGAACAAGAGTGAGGCAAAGAGGTCAGGACTTAAGACAGCTAAAAACAGGAATAGTTGAGCTGGAGAGTAATGCCAGAGCAAACACAATGTTGTTCCAGCAAAAGACCTGGAAGGTATTGCAGCCTTGTGTAGGTTGCTGATTAATTAGGGTGTTTAGCCCTGTCATTTCTGTGGTGAAGCTGCTTAAAGAGGCTTTGCCCAATATTAGAGGCACCAAATTCAGTGGTGGTGATGATGGTGGCTCTCTCTTCAATTGTTGGGTCCTCAAGGGCCTCTTCTGAGTTGGAGGATGAGCATCGAGTCATATCCTTGGGCTATGGAAGGGGGTCTGGAACTGGTCCCCTAATTCCCCTAGTGCAGGGGTTCCAGTGAAATAGGAGTCTCCAGGATCTGGGCTATGGGAATTTCCAAATTAATTTAATCTCCTGACTCTTCTGCATCATCTCTGGACTGAGGGAGGGATTCTGATTCCCTGGCCACAACACCTAGTCCTTACCAAAACTCTTTTGGAAAAGCTTCCTTTAAATTCCTCCAGGTATCTAATCTGGGCAGCATCCTCCATATTTGCCCAAAAAATCCCCTTGTGTGTGAGTGGCAACTGGTTTGCTAATGGATGGGCACTAATTTGCAAATCTGGTAGTGTAGAATCTGGTCCCAACAAGTCCTGAGAATAGCTAGAGCCCTATAGAAAAGAAACATCTATGTTGAGGTGTTGATTTGCCACCACTGAGCTTGCTCTGCCTATTCATAGCATGGCTGCTAATCAGAAGTGAGTCATGCCAGTGCTGACTGCATCTTTTATTCACTGGATTGGATTCATCTGCACTCAGCACAGCACTTGTGAGGCACCTACAACGGTCTCTGGCACAGGTTGAACTTTTGGTCTCACTTTGTTAAAAAAAGAGAAAAACCCATGTACAATTGCTTCTCTCTCTGTACTCAGAGTATACCCACTGACTCACTTAGGCTGGCACTTCATGAATCTGGAGGGCCAAACTCAAAGAAACACACATTTGCACTGTGACTGGAGAATGGGAGTTTGGTTGTGTGTTTTTTATTAAATGTACATAACAATGCTGAAGGGAGGAGTCTGGGGTTGCAGGAGGCACAAGCAAAAGGTGGAGAATCTATATACTTAATTCTCTTAGCTGGCATGCGTGTCCAGGATTTGGCGGCAGAACTCTCACGACACGCTGCAAGAGTTCCGGCGAGAGGCCCCAACCGAGGGACGGAGGAGGGAGGAGGAGATGGGGAAGAAAGTGGCAGAGGCTGCAGCGGGCGGGGGGGGGGGAGAGAAAAGCCATGGTGGCGGGCGGATGGGAGGGAGGAAAAAACGGCGGCAGAGGGTGGGCGGCGGGTCCCTTTTTGGCCTCCCGCCTCCTGGTGAGGCTCTGTGTGTGGGGAGGAACGGGAGGGGGGAGGGCTAGAGAGCGTGAGGCTGGAGGGATGGGGAAGAGAATTGAGATGGGGCATGAAGGAGAGGGAGGGGAAAACAGCCAGCCCCAAAGCTCCACACAGATGCTCTGTGCGGGGTCGGCTAGTACCTTTAACTCCCAGTAAAAGCTCCCACCACCACCACCACCACCTGGCTTCTGTGCAGCCAATGAGCCAGGTGCCCCACTGTGCTGACCCCTCAAGCTTTTACTGTGTTGACCCCTCAAATGGCTGCCACACATGCGCATTAGCCAGCTGAGCAGTGGGGGCGGTTTCATGCGGCTCATTTGCCACAGGGAGTGCTGGGCAGCGGCAGGAGCTTCCATCGGGAGTTAAGGCAGACTCTGCTTTCCACTCCACCCCCCCGCGCCCCAGTTTCCACCAGCTGCTGCTGCTACATAGGAGTACAGGAAGCTGCCATACAGAGTCAGAGCCTTAGTCTGCCTAGTTCAGTATTGTCTACACTGATCAGCAGCAGTTCTCCAGGGTCTCAGGCAGGGTTCTTTCCAAGCCCTGCTTGCAGATGCCAGGGAATGAATCTGGGACCTTCTGCTTGCAAAGCAGATGCATAATCCATATTGGTCCCATGGTGCAGAGGAAAGGGCTTTAGCTCTTTGCCCCCTTCCATGGTCCCATAACTTCCATCCACAGCTGGCAAGAGGACCTTCTCTCCAGGGGGAAATAGCAGCTGTGTGAGGACCCAATATGGATCCAGACTGCAGTGGAGGCAAAGGGTTTAAGCCTCCCCTTGCTGTGGTCCTGATCTGGATGGAGCCCCCCCACCATGCTATTCACATCTTTCAAATTCCAAACTCTCACTTGTGTAATTTGTGTATTATCAAGTCCCCCCCACCCCGAAAATGTATTACCACCAGACATCTGTTAAGGAGACACAGGAGTTCCAAGTTCCCTCCCTGGCAGCATCTCCAAGATAGGCTGAGAGAGACTCCTGCCTGCAAATTTGGAGAAGCTGCTGCCAATCTGGGGAGAAAATACTGAGCTAGATAGACCAATGGTCTGATTCAGTATAAGGCGGCTTCCTATCTATGTTCCTGTTTCTGACCTGCTTGTTGAATAACTTCATCATACAGTAAGCCGAAGTCCACAAAATACAGGCTTTCCTGCCTTACGAGAAAGGATTGGGTTAAATCTTCCATTGCTTGAAATTCTGGTTCAGTTCTAACTGGTGAGTCCATATGGTTGCTCACAATTCACGCTTCCCATCCCAACAACACTGCAGGGTAGAGAGATGAAGAGGTCAGCCATGCCTCCGGCCCCCCAGCCCTTTCTCTCTTTAGCTGCCAAACTGCAGGCAGACCAATAATTCAGTCTCTCCTTCTACACACTCCTATTTAGGTGCTGACTCAAGTGACTGGAGCATAATAGAACTCAGGCTGGCACACAGTAAATCTGATTAAAAAATATCTTTATTTAATCAGAACACTAGGAAATAAAGCTTTTGGAGGCTTTTTTTGGAAGGTATCCTCTCTCCCTCCCTCCCCCTCTTTTGACCGCTGTTTCTTTGATCAGACATTATGCCCAAACTTAGTTTGAGTGGGGGAGGGGGTGTGCCCTTGGGGATGCAAGTATAGCCACGCTGTCTAACTCCACGCCTCTTGACACCCCACAGGATGTTGCATGAATTGCTATGGATGAGATAAAAGTACACAATAACAATAGTATCAACTGTGGACTGCGAGTCAAAACATGTACACAATTTTCTGGGTGGATGTTGCTTTTGCAGCAGAAAATATTGGCTTAGCTAGCATGTAAATCTATGCCCTGCCTCCGTTGCTCCCCACTCAGTACTTTAATTTCATGGCCACAGTCAGTGCAGTCAAAAACCCGCTGCTTCTAGGGTGCCAGAAACCATCACCTCTGGTCAGGAATTCTTAGAGAATCTGCTCCTGCTGGATTCCAACCTGTATTTTGGGGCTCACTGTAGTTGCGGGGGGGGGGGCTCTTCTTTTATGGCACTTCCTAGCATCAGAGGGTAGGAGGAAGAGAAGTTGCTGCTGCTGCTGACAATCCCCATCTTCTACAGTTGGGAAGAGTGGAAAAGGACAGGGAAGCCTAAGGTATTGCCTGAAGCAAGGCACCAAATTCTATTTTGCACCACATCCCTGATGAAAGCCAAACCCCTCCAAAATTGATCCTTGTAAAAGTGTCATGGGGGGGGGGGGCATTTCTTAGCTTGCAAGGGTGAGAGTAGTCCTGAACTGTTCCAGTGCAGAGGGCACCTTCCACTCTGTGGGCACCACAATAATCCACTGACTGAGATGACTGCCTCACCTTGCCTCATGGAAGGACCGCCCTTGGGATAGGAAGAGATGCTTCCACCACTGCTGTAGGATCCAGCATCAGTGGCAGCTTTTCCTTCTTCCACCCTCCCCATAAGCAAATGAGCCTGCATCATCACAAGGTCCTCTGGGAAGATGCCCACTTGTTGATGGGGAGGGAAGGAGGAGGAGGAGACAGTGGCTGTGTGAACCTCTTCTAGACCAGTGTTTCTCAACCACCGGTCCCTGGACCGCTGCCGGTCCCCGAAGGCTTGAGTGCCGGTCCCTGACTGGGAGTCAACCCCCCCCCCCAACTGAAATCAAGGCACTCACTTCCTCAATTTTGCACATGGCACGGAAGAGGAAGAGTATCACGGAGGCATGGGACCCTTCTTGTGTCTTGCCTCCATGTGCTGCTGAGATCTTCCTACATCTATCTTATTCCCTATCTTTACAGCTTCAAACTGTATGCGGTGCGGGGGCATGGAGGAAAAAGTATGGCAGTGGGCGCCACTTGAAGGGCTGCTGGTTCTTGCATGCTCATTATTTGCAGCCCAAGGTTGGTTGATTGAAACCAGCTGCCTGTTGTGGTCAAGGTGCCTTGAGAGGGAACGCTGTTTCCCTCTTGCATCAGTGGGGCTTGCTTGTATGTTGTTTTCATTGGCCCCATGTAGCTTTTGAATGTTTCTAATGGCCCAACATACCCTCTCCACTGAGTAATCAGAAGCACCTCCACCCCCACCCCGTACATACTGAAGACATACTGGAGACAAATTTGTTCACCCAGGCTTTTAGATTCAGGGGTTCTCAACCTTGGGTACCCAGACATTGGTGGACTTCTACTCCCATAATCCCCAGCCATAATGGCCAAATGCCATTGTTGTTGGGGGTTATGGGAGTTTAACTGAGGGACCCAAGGTTAAGAACCCCTAATATTCCATGTTTGCAAAAGATTCCAAATTTAATTATTTTAATGCTTATATTATTTTCATTCTAAACTGCCCAGAGATGCATGTTTGGGACAGTATAGAAGTCTGATAGATAGATAGATAGATAGATAGATAGATAGATAGATAGATAGATAGATAGATAGATAGACTTGAAACCCCTTTACTAACTGCTGGTCCGGGAAACTGCGCATGAAGAATGTAGCGGTCCTTGAAACTCTGCACGAAGAATTTAGCGGTCCTTGACTCCAAAAAGTTTGAGAAACACTGTTCTAGACTATGAGACTTCTGCTGCCAGGAGCTGGCATACTGTGTAAGAGTACATCAACTCAGTAGCACTGCATGCACATAAATTGTGCAAATTATGCATGTTGAACAAACATTAAAATTGTGCAAATGATGTTACACAGGAGTAAGCCCAATATTCCCAATGAGTTTACTCTACTGTAACATCATTTGCACAGCTTGCTTGCATGCAACATTTTTGGGCTGATGTACCCTTGCATGATATGTCAGCTACCAACTTCTCCTGGTGCTCCTCATTTACAAAAGAGAGCATCCCCATAGTCAGCTACAAATATGATGTGTGTCTTTTGGCTAGCTTTCAAGGTTAAGACCTTGAATTTTTAATTGGGGTTGTAGTTTAAACGTAGTTTATACTGTATGATAGCAATTTTGATAGCTTATTGTCCCTGCTAATTGAGCAAAGAGCCACCTTTTAAAAGTGTTGATTTTCCGTATTGAGCAGGGGGAGACCAACAGGCCCTATCCACCCCCAGCACAGGACCTCCAGTGACTGTTGCTGGTGTCTACCTTATGTTTCTTTTTAGATTGTTGGCCCTTTGGGGACAGGGAGACCTCTTTATTTATTTATTTTTATTTCTCTATGTAAAATGCTTAGTGAACTAAGTAGTTGAAGTATTGTACATTTTTAATACGGTATCTTCTATTCCTAGAGACACGGGTGCCCAAAATGTCCATAGATAATTGCTGAGGTTCGATCAGATCTAGCTGATTTGAAAACAGACTCACGGTACTATTCCTATTGGCTTTGATTTTTGAACTATAATGGGAGGCAACACGTCACAGAATGTTGTTACCGTCAGTTGCCACCAGAGGATGATCCTCTTGCAGAGTCAGCGTCTTAAAGGCAGCACCTGCTCATGCAGATCTGCCTCACCTGAAAAGGAAAACTTCCTACGCTCACAGCCAGCTTTGTGGATGTCAAGGGAGTCATTGGAACATAAACCTATTTCTGACTCTCTGAGTTCCAGAGACCAGCTCAGCAATTTGGATTGCACCTCGTCTCATTTTCAGAAGGAAAACAGAACCCTGGGGTGAATGTTTACATACCTTCCAATCCATGGTGGGGTTGTGCTTTCTATTATTATTTGTAGCGGCAGAACTTGCAAGGAACCAAGAGGGATCTCTTATTCTATACAGATGGCTGCCTGGGGTGGGAAATGGCGCAAGATGTCAAATCACTGCAATTTAGGAGAATGGAGGGAAATATAGATGCTGTTTTACCTCATTGGTATGTTCATTAGAGGCATTCTCCTCTCAAGACCCCCTGAGAGTCACAGACCAGTCAGAGTGCCCTATAGCAGGGATTCTCAACGTTTGGTCCCCAGATGTTTTTGGACTTCAAATCCCATAATCCCCAGCCCCAGTGGACTTTGGTTGGGGATTATGGGCGTTGAAGTCCAATAACATCTGGGGACCCAACATTGAGAATCCCTGCCCTATAGCATGTCTCCACAACTAATGTGCATCGTGATACATAAGAACAGCCCTGATGGATCAGGCCCAAGGCCTATCCTGTTTCACACAGTGGCCCACCAGATGCCTCTGGGGAGCCCACAGGTGAGAGGTGAGGGCATGCCCTCTCTCCTGCTGTTGCTCCTTTGCAATGCAACTGGTATTGAGAAGCATCTTGTCTCTGAGGCTGAAGGTGGCCTATAGCCACCAGACTAGTAGCCATTGATCGTTAGACAGACAGATAGTTAGATTGATAGTTAGCAGTCCCCTGCTAACTGAGCAAAGAGGCACCTTTTTAAAGTGGTGATACTCTTCTGTTTATCAGAGGGAGAGCAACTGGCCCTATCCAACCCCAGCACAACATCCTTCCAGTGGTTGTTGCTGGTGTACGTTTTATGTTTCTTTGTAGACTGTTAGACCTTTGAGGACAGGAAGGATCCATCTTATTACTTTATTATTGTTTTATTTGTGTAACCGATTTGGGAACTTTTGTTGAAAAGTGGTATATAAATATTTGTTGTTTGTTTGTTTGTTTGTTTAGACATATGTCCTGCATGACTTTGTCTAAGCCCCTTATAAAGCTGGTGGCCATCCCCACATCCCATGGCAAAGAATTCCATTGATTAATTATGCACTGTGTGAAAAAGTAATTCCTTTTCTTGGTCCTAAATTCCCCGGCCTTCATGGGATGACCCCTGGTTCTAGTGCTGTGAGAGAGGGAGAAAAAATTCCCTCTGTCCACCTTCTCCACTCCATGCATAATTTTATACACCTTGATCATGTCTCCTCTTAGTCGCCTCTTTTCCACAATAAAGAGCCGTGCACCCTGAATACAATGTGCATTCATTCAGAAGTAAGTCCCACTGCTCTCAATGGAACTTAGAAGTTAGGGGACATAGGATTCCCCAGTAAGGACTGTGGTTTTAAATAGGTTTTAAGACCATTCTCTCTGCCAAGGAACTCCAGCATCTAAACAGAGTTAGTTATGACAAAGTCTCACTGGCTGATATCCTGACTAAGGCTGTGCCCATGTAAGCAAAGAAAGCACCTGTGCAGTGACAAGAGTCCCTGCTTCTGAAGTGCAGATGCTTGTGGTGTTTGTGTGTGTGTGTGTGTGTGTGTGTGTGTGTGTGTGTGTGTGTGTGTAATTTCTGCCAGACTCTCCTTCCTCTGGAATTAGGCTTGCTCAATTTAGGCCCCCTGTTTTTTTTTTTTTGTTTTTTTTTACTACTGCTCCCATAATCCCCAGCCACAGTGGCCAAAAGCCAGGGATTATGGGAACTGTAGGCCAACATCTGCAGGAGAGCCGAATTTGAGCAGCCCTGCCCCAGAAGGATTCCTCTCGCCATGCAATTCTCAGGGACATCGTTGTGTGTTGCTTCTGGAGGGAGGAAAGATTGGTGAAACTTCTCCCCCAGGAGAACACCCCTGCTTCAGAAACAGGGATACTACTGCTGCTCATGGGCTTTCTTTGCATGCATGGGCACAGCTTTATTCAGGATGTCAGCCATTGAAATTAACGTTAGTCAGGACTAACTTGTCTCATTGATTTCAGTAGTTCTTCGCCATGACCAGAGACGCTCTTACCCCTGGACTTTGGGGCTGAAGTTCAGGGCCTCCACAGCCCCTGGTGGGGGGGGGAAATCCTCTTTAGTCTGTCCTGGGTGGTGTGGTCACCCAGCCAAGCATGATGATGCTTAATTTGCAGGAGAGGGAGGGGCCTCCAAACCCCTCTAGGTCCAGGCTCCAAAATTACCTTGGTGCACCTCTGGTCATAACTGACTAATCTGGATGTTGCCCAGCGTGTGTGAAGCTAAGGTTGCTAACAGCGAATACTCAGCACCTTCTCCAACTGGCAATCCCCAGGTTTCTCTGGCTTGCATTCTAAACAGTGCCTCCAGGAGCTACAAATGAACTACAAACTACAAATATGTATATACCACTTTTCAACAGAAGTTCTCAAAGCCGTTTGCATACAGAAGGCTTAAAAAATAAATTAGAGGGTTCCCTATCCCCAAAGTGCTCACAATCTAAAACAAACACACAAGGTGGACACAAGCAAGAGCCACTGGAGTGACATTGGGCTGGGACTGAATAGGGCACACATGCTGGTTCTGTTTTACTCCAACATCTGTCCACAATGCTGGCAAGCCAGAGGGGCTCCGTGGCTACTAAAGATCATGCGTCCTTGCGGTAGTCATGCTTCCCAATGGGAGAAATGTTGCTACAGAGATGACATCATTCTTAGTAGCCACGGAGCCTCTCCACATTTACTAGCAATGTGGACAGGCTTTGGAGTTGCACGGAACTAGGGGCGTGTAGACCGGTTTGAGCTTGAACTGGGTTCGAGGAGAACTGGCCAGGTTCGACCAGTTTGACCTTTACAACCACCGTGGGAACCCAACAGGTTTTAAAAGGTTGGGCAGGGGGTGAGTGGGATGTTACCTTAGCCAGCACGGTGGCGGTGTGGCCAGCGGTGGCTCCTCTAGGCCCCACCTATGCTCCCCCCATAATCTCGGATTGGCGGGGGCCCAGTCCAGTCCAAGCTTGAACTAGTCAAACCAGGCTGGTTCTTATTAAGTGAGGTTCGAATTGAACCGGTTCTGCACACCCCTAACATCTGCCTTTGACCCTCTGATAACTGCTGCCTTGGAGCTGCGTTTTGTGGGGCACAGGGGCTGTGGACTTGCTTCTGGTCCCTTGGAGCCTGATTGCCAGAGGCCTGACTGCTGCTGAGGCCTGATACTGCAAGATTTCATCTCAGCTGATGCCTGCATTTTCTTTTGCTTCATTCTGAGGGCCTCCCTCTTTTGTTTCAAATAGAAAATAAACAAACTGTATCACAAATCGATGACATGAAAGAGTAGAAGTGTCAAGTTCCTCCCTCTGAAGGATGATGTCATGACCTTTAAAAATAATAACCATGTTCATGTTGATAGAACCACAAATTTCCTGTGCACTTTGAAGTTGGTATTCTGTGTCCCTTGGGGAAGTTTCTATGGGAAGCAATAAGGGACAAGAGTCCATCAATCAATGGGATGATGACCCAAGAAGGCTTGTTCTTTAAGACACTGTAGAAGAAAAACAATGGGAACAGCTGTTGGGAAGGAAAGCAAATGAAGCTGAGATCAGAGTGTATCTGAACTTTCATCTGGTTCAGATTTTGGACTGAAATGCTGAGAAAAGAAACAACTGGGGCGATAGAAGGACTTCCAGCAATTAAAAGCACAGAACCAGTGCCAGTAAAATACTGGCTTACATATTGTGCAGCACCCCAACAATACAAGAACAGGGTACTCATGCTGGTTCCATGTAGGGGTGTGCACAGAACCGCTAAGAGTGGTTCAGTTTGAGTTTGAACCGAATCTGAACTGAACCACCTGGTCCAAATCTAGTCCAGTTCTGTTGAACTGGTGGCAGCTCGGTTTGTGACTAGAAGTGAGATTAGACCGGGTCAAACCAGTTTGATCTCACTTCTAGTGCTTGTAAAGTAGAATCTGGTAAGGATTCCTCTTTACAAGTACTGGGGGAACTCTACAGGGTTTTAAAAGGGTGGTTGGGTGGGAGGTTACCTTACCTGCCAGGGTGGAAGAACAGCTGCTCAGGCTGGCGGTGGGGTGGCAGTAGCTCCCCTAGGCCCAGTTGGTCCTCCCCCACCATTTGGGCTCCCCCGTGTTTGGGCTTCCGCGCAAGCCTGGAGGCCATTAGAGTGACCTCAGCGCATGCAAGGATCCCTAGGAAATGAAATGGTGTTGTAAAGGGTGGGCAGAGGAGCACAGTGGCATCTCCTAGTGGCGGTGGGCTGGTGGTTGATCCCCTAGGCCAGGGATTCTCAAACTTGGGTCCTCAGATGTTTTTGGACTTCAACTCCCATAATCCCCAACCAAAGGCCACTGGGACTGGGGATTATGGGATTTGAAGTCCAAAAACATCTGAGGACCCAAGTTTGAGAATCCCTGCCCTAGGCCCTGCTGGTGCTCCCCCCATCAGTGCTGGCGGACAGTTCGGTTCATGCCTAGAAATGGGGTTGAATCAGGTTGAACATGTTCAATCCCAAAGCAATAGAACTGGGATTGAACATGTTCAACCTGATTCAACCCCACTGAATCAGGTAAAGGGGAATCTGGTAAGGATTCCACATTTACAACCCCTGGGGGAACCCTATGGGGTTTTAAAAGAGTGGGCAGGGGGTGGTGGCCGGAGGTTACATTACCTGCCCCAGTGGTGGCATGGCTCCTCGGGGAGGTGACGGAGTGATGGCGGCCCCCCAAGGATCATCATGGGCCTGGGGGGTCCCCCCATCATCTTGGGCTTGTGGGGTCCCAGTTCATTAGCGTGACCTCTGCGCATGCGAGGATCTCTAGGAATCCCACATCAGGGATCCCTAGGAAGTGAAATGGGGTTGGAAAGGGTGGGTGGGGAAGCAGGTGGGAGATCACCTTACCTGCCGTAGTGGTTCTGCAGCAGCAGCGGGGCAGAAGCAACTCCCCTAGACTCTGCTGATACTCCCCACCCCACCAATCAGTGCAGGCTGGCTGGATTCCCCTTTACAAGCATCCTGAACCAAGTCGCACTGGGCCGACCTGGTTTGATCCGGTTCGAGCACACAAACCAAACTGCCAGCTGGTTCTAACAAACCGGTTCATGGACCAACCGTTCAGTACAAATTCAGTTCAAATTCAAACCAAATCACCTGGAACGGTTCTATGCACACCCCTAGCAGATGTGTAGGCTTTATAGCACCTGGTGGACTCTCATTGGCCCTTTGGAATCAGGTGTCTATGCATATGTAACAGCATCCATAGATGCTGGGAGCCATACGAATTGTAGTTCCCACGGTTCCCAGAATTTATGGAGAACATAAGAACATCCCCGCAGGATCAGGCCCAAGGCCCATCTAGTCCAGCATCCTGTTTTGCACAGTGGCCCACCACAGAGGTCTGGAGGAGATTCAGCAAAATACTCCAGGTTCCCCAAATTATTTCCAGGCAGACAGGGTGATGGAGGCAGGTACTCATCACTCCAATAAAGAGATATTACAAGGACATCAGAAGTATCGGGTGTTCCTTTATTACATGGAAACAGATCCTATAGGAAGCACCTTGGGGATGTCTTAACACCCAAAGAGGCGAGGTGACAATATGTGTGCTACAACATGTGAGTCTTGTCTGCAACAAAGTTAAAGCCAAATAAAAAAGATTATAACTGTGAATCATTGTTTTTTACAGGGTGCTTTGATAAGCTCTATGGGCATGAAAGAGCCACCGAGAACAATGAAACAGAGCTCTCTCAACCCTGCAGTCCTTCTTGATGAACTGCATTTAGAATCTGAGAAAAGTCTACACATTTTATAAAATGCTATAACACTTCACTTCCTCAAAGATCTGGCTGCAGGCTTGGGGGACATCTTGGCCTAGGTCCCAGTACTGTCTAGGGGGCGTGGACTGGATGCTTCAGAGAGATCCCAGTGGCACAATGTTTATGACTATGTGATTCAGATGAGATAGAATCTCCCATACATTTTTTCTGTTGCAGTTTCTAGAAGGATACATGGGAAAATCTGATGTTGCCACTTAGATTCATTTATTGGGAGATCTGATGAATTTTTGTTCAGGCACTGTTTTGAAGGGGTTCATACTGGCCACATTTGCACATAACCCAAAACTGGAGTTGAAGGGGACAGAGGTTGCCACACCTGGATGTCTGAATGAAGGACAGCCCCTCTGAACTCCAGTTCTGTGTGGAGAATGAGCTGAGGTTCCACCTTGCAAACTCCATTTTGAACCCTCAGGTTGTACTGAGTTTTGTCACACTGACCTGAGGTTTAACACAGCCTGCATTACAGCCAAATTCTGAATTGCAGGCTGCATTCCTTGAAACCAGAGTTGAGGGAAGAAAATCCTCCCTCTATCTGGCTGTGATTGGCTGTGTGGGCTGTCCTTCATGCAAGAAGGAAGACTGCACAGCCAGTTCCCTTCTCCCTGACTGCAGAGAGGATGCAGGGGGGGAGGGGCTGCAGAGAGGACGCAGGGGGTAGGGAGTGGGTCCACTGGACCCATGGTTCCATCTTATGTGTGAATATGGCCATAGTTACCTTGAATGTAGCCTCATTTTTATGTCCTGCCATTAATACCAGACCCTTAATGCTGGATAATCAATCGGGTACATTATTCCTTTTGCTCTGCTCCTGTGTTCCTTTCCCCCCTTGAGTTATGCTGTTATGGTAAATGGATTAATACCACTTGATGATGATGAGTAACTTTATACAAAAAAGCAAGTTTCTAGCTCTCTTGGAAATATGTAGATAGTTTCTAGTGACATTTCAAAGACCAGGAGGGAACCTGGGCAGGGCTTTGGATGTTGGGTGAGTTGGCTTCGGTTCCAGGGTTACTCAGGAGCATAGGGTCATAGTTCAGCAACAGAGCTTCCGTTGTGCATACAGAAGGTCCTAGGTTCAATCCCTGGCATCTCCAGGTAGGACTTGAAATGACTTCTGCCTGAAACCTTGGAGAACCACTGCCAGTCAGTGCAGACAATACTGAGCTAGATGGACCAATGGTCTGACTCAGTATAAAGTAGCTTCCTATGTTCCTATTGCCACAAAATGTCTGAAACCAGATGGAAACTGAATGAGATATATTATATTCAGTCAGAGGGGCACCGAGGTAGTTTTGGAGCCTGGACCTAGAGGCTTTCGGAGGCCTCCCCCCACCCCCTCTCACACAGTAGTTACACATCACCTTGAGTTACCAGGTGATGTGGTAACTCAAACACACCACCTAGGACAGAATAAAAAGGATTTGGGGGGTTCCCAGGGGTGTGTGGAGGCCCTGGACTTCGGCCCTAAAGTCCAGGGATAAGAGTGCCTCTGTATTCAGTGTTACCAATTGTGCACCACTGATTCTAACTGTATAAACCTGTGTTTCCTTGGTGCCATGGCAGACAAACTGTGCAAAGTTTTGTACACATTGCAGCATCAACAATTGCACAGTTGTGCAAGAGTGCTGTTGTGCTAAATGCAAAAATTGTGCCAACACACCTGCACAATTCTTCTGTCTCTTGCACAACCTGAACAACTGTTATATAACATTTGCACAGTATGTTGGCTCCTGTTTGGATTTACCCTCCAAGTGCAGAAAATAAGGATCCTTTTTAAAGCTAGTTACTGTAAGAGTTTTAATGAGTAAGTTTGGCATTCATTTTTGTCTGGTGCATCACATTGACAAAAGCAAATTGGTTAGAGCTGCCTATAGGGAGAGAACTACTTTTTGTTCTTTAGGGGCTTGGCCAAGATATTCTTAATGAGGCTGGCATGGAAAGTATTTCTGTTGGAATGTGCAGTTGGGAAGCAAGGAAGAGATACTGCAAAAAAGAAAAGAAGGAGAAAAAGCAACTCCTCAGACTTGCTTCTTGCCCAGGTTCTTCTAGTTGTGATACAAAGCTGTGTCCTTTAAAGGCAATTTTCAAAGCTGGTTTATTAGCATATCATGCATTGGTTTTTCACTTGGCAATGAAAACATGAAAGGTCACCAACTGGGAATTTTTGATTGCAGCTGAACTACTAGCAGTAATATACCACTGCATCCTGCACCATGCATGCAGAGGGGGGAACATGCAACATGTGTAAATATAAAGAGAGAGAGAGAGAGAGAGAGAGAGAGAGAGACTCTGCACTGAATGTAACAACAACTTTCAACAAAACAAAATGCCATCTTCTTTGAGTATATATTGTAAATACAAAATATTGTTTTATTTTCAGTTTTTGGATCCATACATAACCATGGTAAAAGCTGGATGTTGGACAAATTTTGGAGTCTTCCAATGGTTGGCTGTTAGTTTTGATGGCTACATGTTTGCCCTCTAGTGTGAGAGGTCAGCAGAGGAGAGTCATTACACTCAGTATTGTCTACACAGACCAGCAATGGCTTCTCCAAGGCTGCAGGCAAGAGTCTCTCTCAAACCTATCTGGAGATGCTGTCAGGGAGGGAACTTGGGACTTTCTTTATGCAAAGCATATACTCTAGGGGATGTAATGAAATGAATGACAGGGAATGCCCCTTAAAAAGCCCTGCTTCCAACAACAACAACCACAACTCCCAGTGAGGCAATACCTTGGCGTGGTTGTGGGGCTTGCGTGCCCCGAGGAAGGTGAGAGCTATGCCAGAGGTCCAACCATACTGGACAGGTCTCACCAGAGGAGCCAGACAAAGAGTGCCTCTCCCATCAACAATATGGTGAGACGTAACTTTAATAAATCTATACCGATCGTCGTCGCCCTGGTCAACAAGGACCGCGCCAGGTGCTATAGTTCCTGGACACTTGGTGGCAAGTGGGCAACAGGACTCAGGATCTTCAGTTGAGCAACCAGGGCTGGAGACTGAAACGTCGCTTAACCGGAAAAAAATATATGAAAAATGCCAACAAGGAAATAATGATCAGCTATTACAAGTCTAGTCCAAATAGAAGAGGTTATTTAAAAAGAATGTACCAGATTTGGAAAGAGAAGCATCCGGATACCAAAATGACAGAACAAAGACTAGCAGACCAGAGAAGATTCATAATAAGAAACAAAATATTCACAGGGGTTGAGCTGGAAGAACTGCAAATTGCAACACAGGCTCAAGATATGGAAGAAGAATTAACACCAACTGAAGTAGTTGCTCAGGCACAGGTGGAGGAGGTGTTGGAAATAGAGGATGCCACCGTTGCTAAACTGTTTCAAAATCAAAACCAGGCAACCTCCCCTTTGCCTTCACCTCAAAAACCCAAATGCCGTTTAACAGAAAAGCAACAAGAACTAAAGCAAAAAATAACTGAGCACATGAACCAAACAACCACCAGGGTTCGACTTCCAGCTCTAAAAACAGTTGCCAAAAAACAACTTGCTCAGGCATTAAAAGATGTCAGTGCTGCACTTGCAGAAATAACAACCAATAATTTGCAAGAAACAAACCAACTCATGTACAGTGCAGCAACAATAACAACACAAGAGCTCGGATATAAGATCAGTGGACCTGTAAAAAAAAGAAAGCAGTACATCACCTAAATGGAAGATTAGATTAGAAAATAAAATCTCCAGGTTTAGATCAGATGCTAGTAAACTGAAAGATATGAAAGACAAGAAGCTGAAGAATGAAAACACCAAACAGTATCTGATCCAAAAATACCACCTAGATTCAAGGAAAATTAGAGAAGTCCTGGAAATAATAAAGCAGCAAATAACAGCAGTGTCAAAGAAGAATTCCAGTCGAATCAGAGACGTTTCTACCAAAGCATAGAAGGAGAAACTGCAAGAAATGTAGAAACACCAAATAAAGAAGAAACAGTGCAATTCTGGGGGAAATTATGGGACAATCCAATAGATTATACTAAAAAAGCAGGCTGGATGAAAGAGGTCAAAAAATGTAACAAACAAATGCAAGATCTAATAATAACACCAGAAGTAATAAGTGAAAGAGCAAAGAAAATTAAAAACTGGACTGCGCCAGGCGACGATGAACTGCATGGCTTTTGGCTTAAACACCTAACAAGCCTTCATAAACAACTGTCAAAACAGTTCAATCACATTTTGCAAGGAGGTGATATTGAACAATGGCTAACAACTGGGAAAACTCATCTCATCATGAAAGACCCAGCAAAAGGTGCAGTTCCAAGTAATTATAGACTGATAACCTGCCTGCCAACCATGTTCAAATTATTAACTGAAATAATAGCAGATGAAGCGATGCAACACTTATTAACTAACAAACAGCTTCCAGTTGAACAGAAAGGAAATTGCTCGAACACCAGAGGCACAAAAGACCAGCTGCTGATTGATAAAATGATTTTAGAAAATTGCAAGAGAAGGAAAACAAATCTAAGTGTTGCATGGATTGACTAAAAGAAAGCCTTCAATTCATTGCCTCACACATGGATACTAAAATGTTTAGAAACAACTGGTGTCAGCAAAAATATTCAGATATTTATTTTAAAAGCAATGAGCATGTGGAGTACACAGTTAACAATCAATGGTGAGACACTTGGACAGGTTAGCATTAGAAGAGGCATTTTCCAAGGGGACTCACTATCCCCTCTGTTGTTTGTAATCGCCATGACTCCACTTTCACAAATAGTAAACAAAACAGGTTACCAAACATCTAAAACATCAAGTAAAATAAACCATCTGCTGTACATGGACGATCTGAAGTTGTATGGAAAGTCCCAGTCAGAAATCAAATCACTGCTAAACACTGTCCGTATATTCAGTATTGATATAGCAATGGAGTTTGGACTAGACAAGTGTGCTGCATTAATAATGAACAGAGGGAAAATAACAAAAACAGAAGGAATAGAACTGCCCAATGGAAGCAACATCAAGAACCTGGAAGAGAAAGAACCTTACAAATACTTGGGCATTCTCCAGGCTGATAACATCGCACACACTGAAGTTAAAAGAAAGATCTGAAGTGAATACATCAGGAGAGTTAGAAAAATCCTCAAGTCCAAACTCAATGGCGGGAACACCATACAAACCATAAACACCTGGGCTATACCTGTTATTAGATACACTGCAGGAATAAATAGCAAATTAGTGTGGATTCATGGTGTCTCATTGAAAATCTCATTTGCTATCATAGAATCTACACTCAGAATACTTCAGAAACAACAGAACCCTTTACCCCATGGGTTAGAAACCCATAGGGGTGGTTGGCACCCTATGTGAACTACACCACCACTCGCTCTGGGCCACCCCAGCACCCCCCAAGTGCACATATGGGGCTGCTGAAAGCTCCGTTATACCTTATGAGGAAAAACCTTAAAGACGCGTAAACTTCAACAATTCACCAAAAATCAGCCCTCTGTCCAAATCCTTTGAAAAAATTCAGGTAACTTCCTTGCCCCTACCTGGCACTACCACCAACCCCACACTGCTCTAGTAGGCCACCCCTTTCCCCCTGATGTGACGCGATACACCCTCCATTATACCTAATGGGGGAAAACCTTAAAGATGCGTAAACTTCAACAATTCACCAAAAATCAGCCAAATCCTTTGAAAAAATTCAGGTAGCTTCCTTGCCCCTACCTGGCACTACCACCAACCCCACACTGCTCTAGGCCACCCCTTTGCCCCCAGCGTGAAGCTATACATTTGCTGACACCTCCATGCTTCTTTATGGAGAAAAACCTTAAAGACGCGTAAACTTCAAAAATCACTTAAAAATAATCCCTTTGCCCAATTCCTTTCAAATAATTCAGGTAGCTTCCGTGCCCCTACCTGGCACTTCCACCAACCCCACACTGCTCTAGGCCACCCCTTTGCCCCCAACGTGAAGCTATACATTTGCTGACACCTCCATGCTTCTTTATGGAGAAAAACCTTAAAGACGCGTAAACTTCAAAAATCACTTAAAAATAATCCCTTTGCCCAATTCCTTTCAAATAATTCTGATAGCTTCCTTGCCCACCCTAGGAACTACCACCCACCACACTCCATTCTACTACACCCCTTTCCCTCCAACGTGAAGCTATACATTTTCTGCAATCCTGATTATTCTCTATGAGGAATTCAAAAATACTTTAACATTCACCAATAATCAGAGGAGTGTCCAATTGCCTTGGGATTTTTTGGGTGGTAGTCACCCCTGTCTGTCTACCACCCACCCCGCTTTTGTGCCCCTAGGTGCTCCACAATAGGGGATATGGACTGGTTTGGGTCCCATTATACTCTATGAGAAAAATAATTAAAAATATTGCAAATATTCATAAAAAATCGTAGCGGTGTCTGCTTGCTTCAGGGTTTGCATGGTTGTTGGCACCCATGGGTGCTCCACAAGAAGGAATAATGGCCTGGTTCAGGTCACATTATATCCTATGAGAAAAACATAAAAATAATTTTCAACAATTCATAAATAATCGTACAAGTATTCGATTGCTTTGGGGTTTGGGTGACAGGTACCTCTGGGTGCCAGCTACCATCCTACCAATTTTGGAGTGTCTGAACTGGTCTGAACCACTCCGAACTGGTACGAATCCAAACTGAACCAGGGGGTGGTTCGAACAAAACCAAAACCAAACCATCCCCTCCTGGTTCGGACCCGGTTCGAATCTGAACCGAACCGAGCGAACCAGTTTTGTGCACATCCCTACCAATAACTTGCCTTCCAACAATGTTCAAGCTCATGACAGCAATTGTAGCAGATGCTGTGAAAGACCACCTAGAAAGGAACAGATTGTTACCAATGGAACAGAAGGAAAACCATCGGAAAACAAGAGGCACAAAAGATCAGCTTCTTATTGACAAAATGGTCTTGCAAAATTGTAAATGAAGGAAGACAAATCTAAATGTAGCTTGGATTGACTATAAGAAAGCGTTTGACTCATTACCACATAACTGGATTTTAAAATGCCTGGATATGGCTGGATTGAATGATAGCTTTGTAAAAAAGGCAATGAACACATGGAAGACTCATTTGCAAGTAAATGGAGAAGAAGTGGGAGAAGTTAACATCCAGAGAAGAATATTTCAAGGAGACTCATTGTCGCCTTTACTTTTTGTAATCTCCCTAATTCCGCTATCCATTATCTTGAACAAAACAAACCTTGGATACCAAACTTCAAAAACATCAGTTAAACTTTCCCACCTTCTTGACATGGACAGTTTAAAACTTTATGGAAAAGTCACCATCCAATATTAAGTCATTATTCAATACGGTTAGAATTCATAGCCGTAATATCGCAATGGAGTTTGGACTGGACAAATGTGCTATATTGGCAATAAATCGAGGAAAAATGACAACTAGTGAAGGAATTGAGATGCCAAATGGAAACAACATAACGAGTCTGTCACCTGAGGAAAGTTATAAGTATTTGGGCATTCTCCAAAGTGACAAGATCAAGCATGCTGAAATGAAGACCAAAGTTAGTAAGGAATATATCATGCGAGTAAGAAAGACACTGAATTCCACACTTAATGGTGGTAACACTATCAAAGCAACCAACACATGGGCAATTCCTGTAATCCAATATATAGCAGGTGTTGTTGATAGGACACAAGCAGAATTGGACCAGAAAACCAGGAAAATATTGATCATCAATCATGCCCTGCACCCAAGAAGTGATGTTGATAGGCTCTACCTGCCAAGAAATGAAGGTGGACGTGGAATGTTTCAAGTCAGACAGTCTGTTGAAGTAGAAAAATGAGCATTGGCGGAATACATCAATGAAAGCCAAGAAGAAATGCTACAGGAAGTGAGTAAGACAGGACTGTTGAAAATAAAGGAATCAAGGGATGAATACAAAAAACAGCAGCTGAGGAATCAACAAGAAAAATGGCACAACAAACCATTTCATGATGGTCAGTTCTTTAATGACATACAATCAAAAGTCAACAATAGCACAACATGGCAGTGGTTAAAGAAGGGGACACTGAAGAAAGAAATGGAAGGTCTCATTTTTGCAGCCCAGGAAGATTCACTACGAACAAATGTTATAAAAGCAAAAATTGATAAGACCTAGAAACACAGTAAGTGTCAGTTATTCAAGGAAGCGGATGAGACGGTTGAGCACCTTGTTGTTGTAAGAAAATTGCACAGACTGATTATAAGGAAAGACACAATAAAGTTGCTGCAATGATCCACTGGAACTTTTGCAAGAATTACAAATTGCCAGCAAGCAAGAATTGGTGGAATCATCTGATTGAGAAAGTCACAGAAAATGAGGAGGCAAAAATCCTTTGGGATTTTCGAATACAAACTGATAGGCATTTAGCGCACAATACGCCGGATCTGACAGTCATCGAGAAGAATCAGGTTCTGATAATTGATATTGCAATCCCAGGGGATAGACGGGTCAACGAAAAACAACTGCAGAAAATAACTAAATAGAAGGACCTTCAGATTGAAATTGAGCGGCTCTGGAAAAAGAAAACAATAGTGGTGACAATAGTTGTTGGTGCCCTTGGTGCAGTACCAAAAGAACTTGAACACCATCTTGTCATCTTGGGCATCAATAAAATTACAAGACATCAGCTACAGAAGGCCACACTACTTGGGACAGCACAAACACTACGATGCTACCTTTAATTTTTCTTTAGTTATCCTAGACCCTTGGAAAGGACCCAATAATTAAAGTACCAAATCCAGTCAATAACATCTGGTAGACTGTGTGTAAATAGCATAATAGTAATAATAACAATAACAATTGTTGTTGTTATTATTCTGCCTTGCCAGCCTGAGCCTTGCCACCCAGCTGGCCACCCCATTTCCCCCCAGATTTTCCAGGCTTTTGCCCCAGCTCCCCTCCCCCCACAATCTGAAGAATGAGGTAGGAGAAGAAGTTTGAAGAAGAAAGAGTAGACTCAGCGACCCACAGAAGTGGACAACTGGACACAACATGGGTGAAGTCCTAGACTGGATTAGTGCCCATTTTAACACACACACACACACACACACACACACACACACACACACACACACCTCTGAAACTGTGTATTCTTGGAGTTTTTTCCTTCCTGTTTGGAGGGAGGTTTCGGGTTGCAATTGAATTTAAAAAGTTGTGTGTTGTTTAGTTTAGAAGTTTAAACAGGGGTTCTGTGTGGGAGGGATCCCTGTTAGCTAGTACTAGTAGGTGGTTAGAAGGGTAGTGTAGCCTCGTGGTTTTAAAAAACAATTCTGTCTTTTCCCCCATTCCAAAGATCTGCGGGGGGCAGCATTTTTAAAAAACAGAAGCCTGTCCTCCAGCCCTCTGTGCCCATAATATATCAATATCACTATTCTCTGCCCAGCAGCCTACAGGTTCTGAGTGGGCAGGAAGGCACAGACTCTCACCTCCTCCCTGTACCAATTTACCCCCCACCCCCAACTGCAGAATTCTGAGGCCATGACAAAAATTAACCCTAAACTCACTAACCCTTCTGCAGAGCACTATGCTTCCCCCCCATGCTTCCCCCCCTACATAATCTCAGGTCTAGCAGTATATGTATTATGCAGTTCAAATGCCCTGGATGGTTTGTTTTTCAATGACAAACAATGAATCCACTCTTATTTGCTACCAGAGAATCTACTCCCAGAACACCTCAGAAACAACAAAACTCAGTACTCCATGGGCTTGTGGGTATGGGGGTGGTTGGCACCCTATGTGCACTACACCACCACTCATCCTGGGCCACCCCTGTGCCCCCCAAGTGGAGTTATGGGGCTGCTGAAACCCTCATTATTCCCTATGGGGAAAAAGCTTAAAAACTTCACATTTTTTTTAAAAAAATCACCCCGTTGCCCAATTCCTTTGAAATCTGGATGGTAGCAGGCACCTATTGGGGCACTACCACCTGACCCACTCTTCTGCCCCCAAAACCCCTTTTCTGCCCCGAATCTGCCCAAAAGACATGCCAACTTCAAAAATCATTTAAAAATCAGCCCTTTGCCCAATCACTCTAAAATCCGGGTGGTAGCTTCCTTGCACCCATTGGGCACTACCACCCACCACAAACCACCCTGGGCCATCCTGGTGCCCTCCCAGGGAGTTATAACTAAGGCTGCTGAAATCCCCATTATTCCCTATGGGAAAATGCTTAAAGATGCATAAACTTCAAAAATTCTTTAAAAATAACCCCTTTGCCCAATTTCTTAGAAATTTGGGTGGTAGCTAAAGTGGGCACTACCCCCCCCTTTAGCCCCAATACTCTTTTTTAGAATCTGAATCGATCCAGATTCAGATTTGGAAAATTCAGGTACAAATCAAATCTGGGGTGATTCTAGGGGGTCAGATTCAGACCCCAAACAAATCAGGGGTGTTTTGATTGGGGTACAAATTGAAATTGAAAAATCGATTTGTGTACATCCCTACTTACAACACAACATTAAAACATGAGATAAAAACACACATTAAATCATCTGGATTTCTTTTGACAGCGTTTGTGTTCCTTTCTGTTCTCTTCATTTGGACAGGCCTTCAAATTTCTGATGGAAGTCTTCTTCCCCTTTATAACTTCCCTGACTTTACCTGTTAGCCACACTGGCATCCTCCCAGACTTGGTGGTACCTTTCCTCCTTTTTGGGTATACATTATAATTGGGCTTCTAGTATTGTGGTTTATAAAAAAAACTCCATGCATTCTGGAGTGAAGTGACACGCCTGATTTTCCCTTTCAGTTTTCTTTTCACCAAGCACCTTATTTTAGAGAAGTTTCCACTTCTCAACTGTCTGTGTTAGACTGCCTTGACGATTCTCTCCTTGACTATTCATGCTTGCTACCACAAGACCAGCTCTCCTCCCTGAGGGAAATGTGGCTGGGATACTAACATTGGCTGCTTCATGCTGGGAGCAGAACTTGTGGCTTACTCACTTGGAGCTGGCGGTTGACATGAAACTGCCCCAGATGAGTACTGAAGTTACTCTGATTGATTGATTGATTGATTGATTGATCAATTGATTAAGTGTCATCAAGTCGGTGTTGACTCTTAGCGACCACATAGATAGATTCTCTCCAGGATGATCTGTCTTCAACTTAGCCTTTCAGGTCTCTCAGTGGTGCATTCATTGCTGTCGTAATCAAGTCCATCCACCTTGCAGCTGGTTGTCCTCTTCTTCTCTTTCCTTCAATTTCCCCCAGCATTAAGGACTTCTCAAGGGAGCTGGGTCTTCGCATAATGTGTCCAAAGTATGAGAGTTTGAGCCTGGTCATTTGTGCCTCAAGTGGAAATTCTGGTTTGATTTGTTCTATGATCCATTTGTTTGTTTTCCTGGCTGTCCATGGCATCCTCAAAAGTCTTCTCCAGCACCAAAGTTCAAAAGTGTCAATGCTTTTTCTAAAGTTACTCTGATGAGACAGGATAAATATAAAGGAGAGGATTGTCATCACTAAGATTTCCCTGCTGGCATTGCTTTCCTATCACAGTGGCTTTCTAAATCTGCACCCCTCTGGAAACTTCTGTGGTGATAAGTTTTAAATCTTCTGCTTACATGGTTTAACTTCTCTGCATGAGCATTATTTCTTTTGCAGGCATCCTAAGTTTACCAGTTTGCTTTCCATGAAAGATAATTACCCTTGGGCCAGCTACAGATCGCCCCCCGCCCCGCCTCAATATTTTTAGATTCAACTTTATATTACATTTTAGGACAAATCATGTTAAAATGGAACTGCAAGTGCTTGAGGGTGGAAAAAGCCTTTATCAGCATCAATCAAATTTAGAGACTCGTTGTCAAAATTGTATTACATCTTGATGAACATAAGGATAGTTGATTACAGAACTAAGCGTGATTGGGGAAGAGCTTTACTAGAGGGATATCCTCAGGGCAGCGGCAGCAAATGTATGCTTTTGGGCCTAAGCTGTGCAACTGGAATACATTTTTAAACAATTCTGATAAATACCAGTGATACAGTGCGAGCCAGAGGAGAGTTCTGCAGGGCTTCGGAGTATAAACTATGAGACAGAACATTCCTAAAGCAAATTTTATTTTATTTTTAAATTTTTATTTCAAAATTTGTATTCCTGCTTTCACTGACTGGCCCCAAGGTAGCTAACAACCTGAAGTTAAAAAACCAGTAATTTAAAATAAAATTCAAAAAACCAAAACATAATTACTGCATCCAAGAGTAGGTTTCCCCCCAAGTTCTTTGATGTTAGAAACTGGGAGTTTGTCTTAAATTCAGGGCCCTCTTCCTTATGGGTAAATAGCATAATCTCTATTTAACCCATATTTTTAAAGGGAGTCATCTTGACTAGCAAGCCAAAGGTTGCTGGTTCGAATCCCCACTGGTATATTTCCCAGGCTATGGGAAACACCTATATCGGGCAGCAGCGATATAGGAAGATGCTGAAAGGCATCATCTCAACTGTGTGGGAGTTGGCAATGGTAAACCCCTCCTGTAGCTCTCTTGCTGCACCGGTGTATCCTTGCTCTGTATGTCAGCTGCTAATTTTCTCAAATAAACACAGAGCTGGCTTGATTGGCTTCCTTCAGGAAGGCATCCAAAAGAAGAGGTGCCATCACCAAAAAGGTCCTGCTGCCTGATGCCATCAAGCCACTTAATGGTGCAGCAGGGAAACTAACAAGCAGAGAGTTGCCGGTTCGGATCCCCGCTGGTATGTTTCCCAGACTATGGGAAACTCCTATATCAGGCAGCAGTGATATAGGAAGAGGCTGAAAGGCATCATCTCATACTGTGTGGGAGGAGGCAATGGTAAACCCCTCCTTTATTCTACCAAAGACAACCACAGGGCTCTGTAGTCGCCAGGAGTTGACACTGACTTGTTGGCACACTATACCTATACCTTAAAGTCAAGGTCATCTTCTATTGGGTAAAAAAATACTCAATTACTCAACTACAACAGCCTGAAACATAGCAAAATAACTGCAGATGAAAAGATAGTTGCAGTCACTGATCAAAGCCCCACAGCTCCTTAGGCCTGATGGAATAAATGGTATTTTAGAATCCTCTTGGAGGCAGGAGGAAGAAACAGTCCAGATCTTCTGTACCATGGAGTTCCAAAGTCTGGGGGCCACCTCTGAAAAGTCCTGTTTTGTGTGCACTTAAGCCAAGTCTCAGCAAGTGTCAGCATATGGAACAGAACACCTCCTGAACATAATGGATGAGGATCTTAATGGATGAGTAGTTCCAGGGAAGTAAGTAAGGACTGCACAACTTCTACCCTCCTGCTGCTGTTGGATTACAACTCCCATACAATTGGCAACTCTAGTTAGGGATGATGCGAGTTGTAGTTCAAAACCAGCTGGAGAGTTGAAGTTGTGCAGTCCTGGAGTAGGTAGTCCGTAAGATACCCAGAGCCCCGAAGCATCATGGGCTTTAAAGGTAGCAACCAGCACAAATGAATTGAACCCAGAACAGATGGAAATTGGAGTGATGTGCTGCATCCGAGAGGTCCCCATCAGCAATCTAGCCACAGCATTTTGGACCAGTTGCTTTTTCTGAATGCTTTTTGAGGGTACTACTATCTATCTATCTATCTATCTATCTATCTATCTATCTATCTATCTATCTATCTATCTATTCCACATATAGAGCTCATTGCAATCATCTAAATGAGATGTGTCCAAAGCCTGGATAACCGTGGCCAGCAGCGCTGGATTATGACATACTGAGGCCCTTATGAGGATGATCACAAGCTTAAAAGGCCCTATAGCATCATAGGATCCTGTAGGAAAAGTGTGCTGAAAATATGAGAAGGGATCAAAACTGATCTTGGGATCCCAGAATCCCAGAAAAACCGTTCTAAAGCATTTTTGATATAACTTACAGTTCTTTTGGCACAGATTAATAAGCTCAGTATGAAAAATAACTGTGTAGCCATATAAGCATATTTCTGTCTTATTGGAATGATAATAAGGCTATTCACACGAACAGCCTAACCTTGCCTAGGCTGCTTTTGTGCAGTGTAGGGAGCGAGGTCACTCCCAGCGCTGCCCTCCCTCCAAACCTTGATTTTTACCCCGGCCTTTAGCTGAGGTTAAGGGTGCCAGGGTCCATGTGAACACTTGGGCTGCTTCCAGCCTCAGCGGCCACAGAGACAGGAGCCTAGAGCGCCCCTCTCCTGGGGGAATCCCCCAATGCACAGCGCTTGTCACATAGTGCATTGTTTGTTTGTTTGTTTGTTTGTTTATTGTTCAGTTTTTATACTGCTTTTCATAATGTGTCTCCAGGGGGTTTACAGATGTTAAAATACAATAAAATTCCATAAAAGTTACTTTTGAAACCTTATGATCAGTTAAACATTAAAAACCATTAAAAAAAACCCCAACAATTTTTTTAAAAAAAAGATAAACAGAAGCAAGAAAGGTGAGAAATCTGGCGGCCAATAAGGGGTAAAAGCCTGTGCAAATCCAAAGATCTTTAGTTGTTTTAAAAAATAGCCACAGTAGTCAAGGAGTGGACATTCACGGGAAGAGCATTCCAGAGCCTGGGGAATGCTCAATTGAGAAGGCCCTGTCCCGTCTGCATGGTAATTTAGTCCCTCTCAATGTCGGCACATGGAACAAAGGCCCATCTGACAATCTTGTTGTGTAGGCAGGAATCCTTGGGAGCAGGTGGTCCTTCAGGTATCCAGGGCTCAAACCATTAAGGGCTTTAACCAGCACCTTGAATCGAATCTGGAAACAATTTGGCAACCAATGCAGCTCTTTCGGAATTGGTATAATATGCTCCAAGCAAGCAGTTCCAGAGATAACCCTGGCAGCTGCATTCTGCACCAGCGAAGTTTCTGAATATTCTTCAAGGGCAGCCCCACGTAGAGCGCATTGCAGTAATCCAATGATGACGTGACTAAGGGCCTGATCCCAGCATGGCAGCACCGCCTAGCCTGGCTGTTAGCCTGAAAATGGCTGAGTTAATGGCACCAACGCATCGTTAACCCAGGATCTGGGATCGTGTGTCTCCTCAGGCTACATTTAGCCCTAGGAGACACAGAGATGGGCATCTAGAGCACCTGTCTTCTGAGGGAATCCTCCAATGCACCGCACTCCAGAGATGTCCCAGCTTCCAGAGCTCCATGCTGCCTGGCACAGCAGCCGATTGTCTGGGAGAGCGGTTCGTGCTCCCAGCAAACTTCCATGGCTTGTCTGGGGGGAAGGTAAACTTCATGCAGCCTTCCCCCACCTGCACCTCCTCCCACCTGGTTGTGTGAATTGCCCCTGCAAATCTCTTCTCCCAGCAGTTTCATGTAGACAAAGCGGGCAAGATAAAACCCTGCAGGACCCCCAAAGCCAAAGGCCAAGGAGCAATGTCCTGGTGACACTTTTCAGAGTGACCTCTAGACCCTCCCCTCTAGACAGGGCCAGAATAAGCACACCACAGTGTCTGCCAGTCCCAATCCAGAAAGGCAATCCAGAGGATACCATGGTCAGTGGTATAAATCAGTTTCATCCAAGACCCTCTGAAGCTGATCAGCCAAAAATGACACACAACAGGTAAAAAATAAAACAGAACAATATCATTTAAGTAAATAAAAACACAACAAACAAAAAGCTTCAGGACAGATAATAAATAACAGGTGGTAGGCAAATAATGCAATGAATTGCACAGCAATGAATGCACCACTGAGAGAGCTTAAAGGCCAAGTTGAAGACAGATCATAGGAACATAGGAAGCTACCATATACTGAGTCAGACCATTGGTCCATCTCGCTCAGTATTGTCTTCACAGACTGGCAGCGGCTTCTCCAAGGTTGCAGGCAGGAAACTCTCTCAGCCCTATCTTGGAGAAGCCAGGGAGGGAACTTGAAACCTTCTGCTCTTCCCAGAGCGGCTTCATCCCCTGAGGGGAATATCTTGCAGTGCTCACACATCAAGTCTCCCATTCATATGCAACCAGGGCTGACCCTGCTTAGCTAAGGGGACAAGTCATGCTTGCTACCACAAGACCAGCTCTCCTCTCCTTGAGAGAAGAGAAGAGATCATCCTGGAGAGAATCTATCTATGTGGTCGCTAAGAGTTGACACCGACTTGATGGCACTTAATCAATCAATCAATCAATCAATCAGGCAAATAATAGGTGATAGAAGAGGTCAGTTCAATACTTATCAAAGGCCTGATGAAACAAAAATAATCCACCTGGCATCTATAGCCAACCTGTGGTGGGTTTGTTCCATAGCTGAGGTGCCACCACGGAGAAGGCCCTGTCTTGCATCCCCACCAGCTGAGTTTCAGTCAGCAGTCCAATATGGAACAAGGATTCCATTGATGATCAGAGAGGATGGATAATTAATTTAGTTATTTCCATGTTCCAATGAACCATACTTCAATCTCTGGAGCATTTGGAGGTTTCCAGGACTTCCCTGTTTTTATCTTTGCAGAAATTAATGCATTTGCCTCTAACTTTTCCTCTTATCTAGAAAATTACCACTAGTTACAAAAGGAGTTTATAATCTCTAATAATGCATATAATTTATGCAGTGATCCCGGTATTCATGTATTACTTTGCATTTGCACTGTTTCTCAGTTAAGGGACCTTTTAAATATTGTATCCATATTTAGTGCCATCAAAGCACCATACTGAGTGCACTGATGTCATGAAAGAACCTCAATGTAGCATTGTATTTATTTAATATTTCAGCATACGCTTTTCTAAAAGTTTGCCTGCGGCTTTCAGTCACATTTTTCTTATATAGCTTTGTAAGATATTTATGAAATGAGTAGACAGGTTATTTGTTGAAGAAGGAAAATATCTGGTGGCCAAGACAACACGTGTGTATCCTTCCGCCAGCAAAGATTAACATGTGTTAAATGCCACATGCAAAGGACACTTGTTTGCCAATTCACCATTTGGTGAGAGGAGGATCATTAACATATGCTTCCCCTGTAATCATCCAATTCATTAAAAAAAAAAAAATCAACTCCTTGTTTTTCTGTTTTAAAGCAGTCCTTGGATGAAGGTGGGAGAAAAAAGCGTAGCTTAAACTACAAGAATTCAAAAATGGTGGGAAAGTTGAGAACTGGAGGAGGAAGTTTTGAATGCTTACAAAACTGCTATTTTACATGTTTATGTTTATTTTTTCAGACATTGCATCATCTCAGGGCTGTGGAAAGCTTGTGATCTGGTAAGGTCTGGCTGGGAGAGAGATTAGGCTTGTTCACATGATCACCGGTAGGGTAGGCAAGTTGAGTGCATTCATTCATGTGTAACACAGAACTGCAAGTCCAATGGACCCACGGTTCTGCACGCCTTTTCTTGCATTTATGTCTGCATTCAGGCGCACCGGAGAGTGTCCTCTCAGCAGTCAGCAAGACTGCAGAAAGGTAGGGTAGTTGTCTGTGTGGGCTTCCTTCTTGCTTGAACAGTTATTCACATCCAGATCTGTGCCTGTGTTGAACTTGTGGGAATAGAGCTCCAGCCACGCATGCACTTGATTGGTTACATCCTACTACATGGGGATTCTCTTAAAGACAGTTCAGAAGCTTTGGTTTCATGTCAGAAAAGGAGGTCATTCACAGACCAGCCCGATGGGGTAGAACAGGGCTACCCTAGGTAGGGCTGGTCATGTGAAGTACTGAGATCACTCTCAATCCCAGCACGCCACCCCTGGGTAGCCCTGGTTTTAAACCTGGGCTAAAAGTAAGGTAGGAGGATGTGTGTGCGCCTCCTACCTCACTGTCTTGGGCTGTAGGCAGCTCCTACCAGGTTGCCGGCAGCCATCTTGACCATAGAGTCTGTGGGAGGGAGCAGCCTGGCAGCAGGGAATATATCCAGCAGTGTGCATTGTAGGATACCTGGAAACTCAGCTATCTTTCCCTGTCTCCTGTTTGCCATGCCAGTCATCTGGGCATGTGAGCAGTGGAGCCCTCTTCAGGCTTGAATCATGTCGGGGGAGGCAGGTTGTAGTCCCCTACCTTCTCCCCAACCCTCTGCAGACCCAGCTGATTTGGTCATGAGAATTATTGTGCACTGTCCACATTCGGACCTGTCATGTGAAGGAGACTAATCCAGCGGTGTTCTTTGCTGTTCAAGGTCGCTGGTTCTTAATTCAGACTGCTGCCCTTGCATTTCATTTTCAAGCATTCTTCAGTGGCACCCTCTTCTGATCTATGATGGCTCTCTCAAAGGAAAGCAACTCTTTCAGTGCCTCTCTCTTTTCTGACTGTAACAGATTTCTGCAGTAATGTGGCTGGTGGACATTTCTGGAAAAGAACCTCAGTCCAAGAGTGGAAATTGCACAAGTAAAGGGCCACCACTAAAAAAGACCCTTATTCTAACTGGACTTACATCTTTAAATAGGGCATTTTTGAACTGGGTGTTTTGAGTAGTTTTTTTGAACTTCTGTAAGTCACTGTGTGTGTGTGTTTTTTTAGCAGAAAATTAACATATCAATTCATAAAAGAAGCCCAAAGCCTTAAGTCCCACTGAACAAAGTGGGACTTGCCCCTGAGTATACGTGCTGCACACAAATAAAAGAGACTTTTAAAAGCAGATTTTTAAAAGCACAGGCAAATAAAGAGACTTGGTTGTTCAAAGGCTGGTTTTACTGAACTGTCAAATGATTGCCTGCACAAATAGTTTGTGCAAAAACCTCTTGGAAGATTTTGCTCATGAAGAAATTCCACTTTGTAGTTCTCAGCAGGGGGGAATAGTTCCAAATTCTGTTTGATTCCACTTTGGATAAGAAAATAATGGCAAGATCTAAAGGTATTTTCTGTTCCTTTGGGACTTGCATGGGCAAGTATCCTTCCTTCCTTCCTTCCTTCCTTCCTTCCCCCCCTCTCTCTCTCACACACACTTACTTCACTTTGAAAAATGCATTCATGGGCTTGTTCTTCCTGGATGATTGAAAGTTTCAAACAGCAGTATGAGTATCTTCTTCCACCAGGAGTGGTGCATTTTTCATCAGAAGTGTCTTCCATTTCAATATACTAGAACCGCAGAGAGAATTTCATGCTTTGGTAACTTTCCTGACAATGTAATTGACACAAGGGATTTCCTTACAAAGAAGGTTCTCTTTGTGCTGGAATAAATATTTTTCTTCCTAGAGGATGATATGTTCCTTTTACTCCTTCTCAGAACTGAACTCATCCCCTCCGGGAATACAGGCAGTGCTGAAATAGCACCAGTATTCTCTAAATTGACTTCGTGGCATAGCAGAAGATGACACCAGATCCAGAGTGTTAGATCACCTTGATGATGTCATGCACTGCTCTGAGTTTAGCTGTACGGGCTCTTGGTTTAGTTTCCATACTTGCATTCAGTAGCTCCCAAATGTGGCGCTTTCTCTTCTCCTGCTGCTCACCTCCCCTGCCCCAACCTTACTCACATGCTTTTCTTTGGGTATGAACAACTGGAAGCCTGTAAACTAAATGGCCTTTGGCCATTGTGGCTGGGGATTATGTGAGATGTAGTCCAAGAAGTTGAAGACAGATCATCCTGGAGAGAATCTCTCTGTGTGGTCACTGAGAATTGACACTGACTGGACAACACTTAATCAGTCAGTCAGTCAGTCCAACAACAACTGGAGACCCATGTGTGAGAGCTCCTGCTGCAAACAGAGATAATAATTTCATTTTTATATATATCTGAAACTTTTTGGTCAACATTTAGAAGTTGGAATTCAAATTGTCTGGAGAGGTCTGTCTCCAAAATGCATTGCACTTGTATGCTGAGGTCCTTTAATGTATCTATATATTTATTAATCCATCATATCTATAAACCACCCAACACATACATCCCAAGGCAGTGTACAACAATTTAAAACACAATTAAAACAATATGACTATGATGCATACTTATATACTGCTTTTCAACAAAAGTTCCCAAAGTGAGGGAACATTTCTCTATTTACACAGAGAAATAATAAATAAATAAGATGGATCCCTGTCCCCAAAGGGCTCACAGTCTAAAAAGAAACATAAGGGAGACACCAGCAACAGCCACTGGAAGGATGCTGTGCTGGGGATGGATAGGGCCAGTTGTTCTCCCCCTGCTAAATATAAGAGAATCACCACATTAAAAAGTAATCTCTTTGCCCAGTTAGTTCAAGTTATCATCACAATCCTCATCAAAATACATTAGATCTGCCAGTTGATTAAAGAATTCTTAGTCAATCAAATGTGTTTCAGTTAAAACTGCATAATTTACACATGACTGCATACATTTACACAGTTTTAAGATGAGCTTCTGACCCACCAAGTTATTCCTTAACTGACCTCTGACTTTGCCCACAGACTAGTGTGGGTTTTAAAAATAAATCAATCAATCCTACCTTGGCAGCCCTGCCTGTGGGTTGCCAAGTATTCACTCTTGATCCTGCTGGTTAGATTTCTGCTGTAATCTTAAAATTGGTGGCTCCACAACAATTCCCAATCACCTTTCTCTTTGCATGTCCATAAAAGCTCAGTTTGAGGATGCAGAAAGACATGGCAGCAGGAAATCCCTGTGGGACATAGGTTTCGGGGTGGGGATGTCTTAGGAAATATAAGGGCATAGGGCGGGGGTGTCAATCAACAGACACTGCAGTGACAAACTGTTAGAGGAACACTTTGAGCTCTTCACCCTGGATATCAAAGAGGATACAGCATTTCCAGTTCCTATGGAGAATCTGTCCAAGCAGGTGGTGGTTTCCTGCTGTCTCTTGGGATGCTGCAGGTGGATACTGGTGGTCCACAGCTGATGGCTCCACATTCCCAATACCTTTGGATTCCTCCCAGAAGAGGTGTTTCAGTTCAGTCATTCAGATCAACAGGTCTCACTTCTGCCTCTGTTTTTGTTTTTGTTTCTGTTGTGTGTGTATGTCCCATCTTTGCAACTGTATAAAAGGCTCAGAAAGAACTGGGTAGGTCATAGGCAGATGCGCCATTTCCACCGCCAACCAGTTCTGATGTAGGGCTGGGACCGCAAACAACATGTGTAGGAAAGAAGATGTCTTCTGTTCTTCAGCTGAGTTTTGTTGCGGCTGTCAAAAAGCACAGCTCCTGTCATTCGTCATGCTTGCCCCTTCTGCCTCCCTGCAGATATACTTGGAGACCATCAAGATTGCTCAGGGGCAGGGCATCAAACAAGCCTGTCTTCTGCCACTTAGGGTATGGTGAAATGAGGCTGGTCCACTTCAAAATTTGGAAGTTCAAACCACATCCAGATGCTGGAGGACAGTCAAAGGAGGTAATTTGTAGCCACAGCACACTTTGCTCATTTGAATGGGGACATGTAACCAGCCCTATTCAAACACTGCTCATCATGGTAAACAGTGGGGGAGGGGGTTTGCTTAAGACATACCTGCTTTCTCTTTTTCAGGCTGTTGGTTAAATCTATCTTTTTAATATTGTTTTTATCCCCTGCTAACTGAGCTTTGGAAACTTTTGTTGAAAAGCGGTATATAAATATTTGTTGTTGTTAAAGTGGTGACTTTTTTATATTTAGTAGGAGGCAGGATCCAGCCTCTGTTCAGTCCAGCACAGTGTGTGTACCTCCATTGACTATTGCTGGTGGCTGACATCCAGATTAAATTACTCAAGAGTAGTCCGATTGAAATTAAAGGGACAGGTTGATTGATGGATTGATTAAATCAGTCATTGAAAGTGTCGACTCAATGTGCGGCAGCTGTGGAAAAGGCCAATTCCATGCTAGGGATCATTAGGAAGGGGATTGAAAATAAAACGGCTAATGTTATAATGCCCTTATAGAAAACTATGGTGCGGCCACACCTGGAGTACTGCGTACAATTTTGTTCACCACATTTAAAAAAGGACATTGTAGAACTGGAAAAGGTGCAGAAGAGGGCAACCAAGATGATCAGGGGCCTAGAGCACCTTTGTTATGAGACAAGGCTACAGCACCTGGGTCTATTTCGTTTAGAAAAAGAGACAACTGCAGAGAGACATGATAGAGGTCTATAAAATCTTGCATGATGTGGAGAAAGTGGGGAGAGAGAGAAATTCTTCTCCCTCTCCCATAACACTAGAACCAGGGGCCAGCTTTCTGTGTAAATGACACTGAGACTTTTTGGGGGGTTGAAAACCTATATAAGAACAACAACAACAACAACAAAAGTTTGATTTCAGGGATCCAGAGCAAATACTGTAGCTACCACTATGATTCCTCCACTAGAGACGAATGTTTTCCTTGATAGCTGAAAATGAGCTCCTTGCAGCCTCTCTGTGATTTCTTTTGGAGTGAAGGCATGCTCATAAATACAGCTCTGCTGCAGCCTCTGCTCTGCTGAAACATCTGCACTGAGGACTCAGAGGAAGCACCGGCTGACGTCACAGCTGCCTTTGTTTCTGGAAGTGCATTAAGTTTGGGACATGACTGGGAAGCCTCTATATTTATCCACTAAGCCTCGGCCGGTCACGCCACGTAATCTGGCAGAACAGTGATCTCTCTGCCACAGGCTGCTCAGGGTGACGTCCAGGTTTGACTTATGCATCCTTCTCCCCTCTGTCCAGGGTGTGTGTGTGTGTGTGTGTGTGTGTGTGTGTGTGTGTGTGTACATCACAATTTGCAGAGAAACCGTTAGGTGGCAGCACACAAGGCGGCAATGACAGACATTTTCCTTTGTGTTCATGGCAGCTCCCTGCTGAGGACAAATTCATCTCACAAATGCTGGAGGCAAACTTGTAAAGTTGCATGCCACCCACCAGCCGGAAAGCAGAGGCTTAAGAGTGGCATCCAGGGTTGCAGTCTCTGTTCATGATAAATCAGTCATGAACAGTCTCTGTTCATGAGTCAGATGAGGGGCATTGCTGGGCCCACAGCAGGGGTACAGATAGAGGGAAAGCTTGAGGAGTAAACTCCTCAATTGGGGGGGTGGGGCAGGGGTGCCAAAGCATTTTACTGCTGAACAGAGTGTAATCTGGAAAGAGCACAGCTGTTTTTGAACTACAACTCCCATCGTCTCCAGGGACAATTTATTGTGGCTGGGGATGATGGGAGTTGTAGTTCAACAACAGCTGAATGGCCAAGTTTGCCCACTCCTGCCTTAAGCTATGCCAAGCTTAAAAGGCCCCATAACTTTACAAAATGGCTCAGAATTCCCAACCTGGCGCATCACTCACCTGCCACCACCACCCGCAACCATGCTGCTCATGTTTAAAGCAGCGTTCATCTGAAGAGGCAAACACTACCTGTAAGCATGATGGTGGGTGCTGGTCTAAACCAGGTCCTGGTCTAATAAAATTTTGATATAACTTATATTATATGTGAGGATATTATTGTCTTAGAATAATAATGTCTGTTTTCTAGTCTTTTCCGTGTGTGTGTGTGTGTGTGTGTGTGTGTGTGTGTGTGTATAACAGACATTATCATACTAAGAAAATATATATGTAAAACTTGAAATATAGTCATTTTTGGTATTCAGAGGCCCCTCATAATGTGAGACCTTAAGCTGTAGCTTACTTAGCTTTTGCCTAAATCTAGCACTGGGACGAGAATTGGCGGGAAGGGGAGAAACATATGTTTTGGGGGGAGTTCAGTAAAATGAAGGGGGGAATTCTGCAAATGTTGGCGTGGGGGGTCCACACCCCTGGTCCACAAGTCCAGCTCCAGCCCACTTCCTTGCCCCATTTTGGTAATCAAACTTTGCCTCATCTCCCAAAGAATCTCTCCATCTCTGGTTCTCTCCCAGTTTCTGAAGCCAAATGGTCCCAGGCAGGTTCTTATCCTGGCTAACATCCAGACTAGTGCTGCGCTTGAGCAAGCATGTTGTTGTGCTAGTCAGGCGTCCTCCATCAGGAGTTGGTATCCCAGACTAGTGCTGTGCTGTCAGCACAAACACATTTGCAATTATGCAGCAAGGTGATGAGCCTCCTTTTGTGAAATCCCCTCTTCATCTATCTTGCAGGGAAGTTTTGTGCAAGAGCCCAAGGGTGAAACTTCTGTGGACATCCCTGCAACTTTGTGCAGGTAAGCCTGTATTAGCACAGCGTCTGTGTGTGTGTGTGTGTGTGTGTGTGTGTGTGTGTGTGTGTGTGTGTATAAAAATATAAATGTATATAAAATGTATAAAAATTATATAAAAATTAAGTGGGCAGAGATATTTTCTCTCTCCCTCTTCACAATACTAGAACCAGGGGTCACCCCATGAAACTGATTGCCAGGAGATGTAGGGCCAACAAAAGGAAGCACTTTTTAACCCAGTGCATCATTAACCTATGGAATTCTCTGCCACAGGATGTGGTGACAGCCACCAGCCTGGATGGCTTTAAGATGGCTTTAAGAGGAGCTTAGACTAATTCATGGAGGATGGGTCTATCTATCAATGGCTGCTAGTCTGGTGGCTATTGGCCATTTCCAGCCTCAGAGGCACAATGCCTAAATATCAGTTGCAGGGGAGCAATGGCAGGAGAGAGGGCATACCCTCACTTCTGACCTGTGGGCTTCTCAGAGGCATTTGGTGGGCCACTATGTGATACAAGATGCTGGACTGGATGGGCCTTGGGCCTGATCCAGCAGGGCTGCTCTTATGTACGGATGTTCTTTCTTTCTTTCTTTTTCTTATTTATTTATTTATTTATTTTTTTATTTTATTTTATTTTATTTTATTTTATTTTATTTTATTTTATTTTATTTTATTTTATTTTATTTAAGACATTTATATACCGCCCAAAACGCAAGTTCCTGGGCACTTTTCAACAACACAATAAAAACAGATAAAAGATTAAAACATTACAACAATTAAAATTTGAAATGTTAAAACGATTAAAAACACAATGAAAACAAAAAGCCTGGGTGAACAAATGCATCTTGACTACCTTTTTAAAAGTTGCAAGAGATGGGGGGGCTCTTATTTCAGCAGGAAGTATGTTCCAAAGCCTCGGGGCAGCAACGGAGAAGGTCCGTCTCTAAGTAGCCGCCAGACGAGCTGGTGGCAACCACCGACAGACCTCTCCAGATGATCTCAATGGGCGATGTGGTTCATAGCAAAGAAGACGTTCTCTTAAATACCTCGGGCCCAAACTGTTTAGGGCTTTATAGGTTATAGCCAAAAGCTTGTGTTTTGCCCTTATGTTCTGAACTGCCTTGCACTAGCGCAATTTTGTTCCTTGAACAAGCAGAGCCTTAGTTGGGATGTGTCAGCTGCTGTCCTTTTAAGCAGCCAGATCTCTACCCCATCACCCCTCACACAAGGTTGCCTTTGCTCCACCTCATCCCCACTCCTTCCCTTGTAAGCATGGTGCCAGCAAGCTCCACATGCTTTCTCCGGTTTCCCGCTGGCTTCTCGGTGGTGGGAGCGGACGGAAGAAGGAAGGTGCTGCTGTCTGTCACTCAGCACCATGTGCACACACTGCAGGAGCTTCTTGCTGGAGCTGGGTGAGCAAGTGCTGCTATGGCACTTTGGGGGTGCCTGCCAAGAATGCAGAGGCCATGCAGTGAGCATGGCAGGGGGCTGTGAAGGGTAGGAGGCTGATGCTGTCATTGAGGTTGTGAAGGCAGCAGCACACCTGGATGGTCAGGCAGGGCAAAAGATAATCTGGGCACTCAAGAACTGACCCAGGGCAGTTGCCCAGGTGGTTCAGTGCTGTTCATGCCTCACAGAGGATGCAAAGAGGGAGCTGCCACAAAGGAGGGGCAGGGGAAGCATCTACTGTATCTAATGCTTGAATTATAGGGGGGGGGCAGAGGGGAGCATCTTTGGCAATGGCTAAAAGTGGAGGGAGGATTCGAGGGGGGAGGCGTTCAGATTTCAGTAAGGGCTCCTATCTTCCACCCAGAGTCTGAGCACTGCAGCTGACTCAAACAAATCCTGCACGAAAGAGGGCGAGACCTTCAGCAGCACCCTGCCAGAGCAGACAGGTTGCGTGCAGAGGGTTCCAGGCCCCTTCCTTGGCATCTCCAGTGAAAGTTGTGCAGGGAAGGGGAAGGACTTTGGAGAGCTGCTCCAAATGGGGGTAGAAGAGAGTATTGAGCTGATGGAGTTAGGAGGAGAGCTGGTCTTGTGGTAGCAAGCATGACTTGTCCCCTTAGCTATGCAGGGTCCACCCTGGTTGCATATGAAAGGGAGACTAGAAGTGTGAGCACTGGAAGAGATTCCCCTGAGGGGATGGAGCCACCCTGGGAAGAGAAGCTAGGTCCCAAGTTCCCTCCCTGGCAGCATCTCCAAGATAGGGCTGAGAGAGATTCCTGCCTGCAACCTTGGAGAAGCCGCTGCCAGTCTGTGTAGACAATACTGAGCTAGATAGACCAATGGTCTGACTCAGTATATGGCAGCTTCCTATGTTCCTATGGATTAATGGACTCGCTTAGGCCTGATTGATATATTACTGGGTGATGCAAGCAGAGGTGCATCTAGGTAATATTTCTTTCCCCACTCCCCCATCTGTCTCCAAAGCACCTGGTGCAGTTCACAATCACGCTCCGCCGCCCAGCTCAGCACAGGCTGCAGTGGGGCATGGCGACCACTAGGACAGACTAAAGAGGATTTGGGGGCTCCCAGCGAGTGGTAAGGTCCGAGACCTCAGCCCCAAAGTCTGGAGCAAGAGCACCTCTGGATGCTAGAACACAAAGGAAGCCTCCTGCAGCTTCTAAGGAAGGACCTCACAGTTGCCTTGCTTGTTCAGACCCAGGTTCCTCTAGTGCAGAAGTTGGTTTTTAGCATCAGCCTCTGAGGCTCATATGCAGATCATAAGGAGGACTTCCCCATCCTGTTCTTTGTTCCTACAAGCTATCTATGGAGGTTCTGTTTTGCTTCATGGCTGATAGGCTGGTCCCCCGTGCATCCAACTACTGCTTTATCAACAGCCATCTATGCTGCTGGCCACCACCGCCACGTCTTCTGATAGTGAATTACATTAATGGCACATTGTGTGCAGAAGTACCTCCAGACTCATACTGAACTTGTGCATGGATGTTTTGCTAGCCAGTTCTAAGGAGCCTGCATCCCAGACTAATGTGGTGTCTCCTGTTGTGAACCTTCTTCCTCAGTTCGTATATGTCACAGGGAATTGGGCAAAGCCATCCACTATCTTTGTGCAATTACAATGCTTGTGCAAGTGGACCAGAAGTACAAAGGACTGAGCAACTGGAGGATCCGCTCAACTCTATGACCCTCATGCTTGGCTGCCTCTTTGTTCATGGCACTAGTGCAGTGTTCGTCTGGATGCCAGCCACCATCTTTTGTCCATCCTGAACAGACTGTAAATTGGCAGCCCCATGTGACTCCTTCCTACAGACATTACCAGCAATTCCACAGTGGTTCCTGGGCTGGCAGTAATGAATGAATCGAGCCATCCTTATTCCACCCTGGACATCCTCCTTAATACCTTGATAAATGAAGCTCGGCGACTGCATTGTTCCAGATTCCAGCTACAATCAGCCCCTGCTTTTCCCATCTCCCTTTTTCCCCTTCTCAGAGATCCTTGAATGCTCATCTCATCATGTGGATTTCTCTCTTTAGCTCTCTCCTTTTATTTTATTTTATTTTTTAAAGAAAAGCTTGATGGAAAAGGCTGATTTGAATTTCCAATCTGGTTTTCAAAACTCTTGGCACGTTGAATGCCATTAAGCCACAGAATGGCTTACTCAGACCTTGCCAAAGAGGTGACATCTTTGGCTTGATTTGAATTACAGGGTCTCCCTTTTGCAAAAGTGTATATATGTATATAAAGAGAGCTGTCGGGACTCCACTTGATTAGCTGCAGCTGTTTTTACTAGCCAGGAGAGGCTGCAGCTTTTGACAGCTATCAGTGCTATAATTAGTCATTTCGGTGAGTAGGGCAGGCTCCTCATTCCAGGCACCAGGGCACCTTAGGAATGATTGTGGAGCATCAAGAGGACTGTTGCTGAAATTTCCGCTGCCCTCACTGCTCTTGCTTAGAAGGTGCTATGCAGGAGATCCGAGGAGTGCTCTTGTCCATCTCTGATTGGCTCTCCTCCGCTAGCCGTATTCAGTGGCTGAATGTAGACCATGCAGGCAAAGGGCCCCTGTGAAGCTGCAGTGGCGCTGCTCAGTCTGGCCTGCTGCCTTCACTAAGCTTCTGAGCATTCTGACAGCTGGCTTTCCATCTACCACCTTGGAAAAGAATGAGGCTGTTCACACAAAAACTTAAAACTGAGTAGACACATGTCCTACCCAGCTTTGGAAACTGAGCACTCCCAGTCTTTGGTTGTATGGGAGCAAACAACTAGCTAGGAGGAAGGAGAAGAGATTGTGTGGGAGACAGGATCTGGGTAGGACAGCATCGTCCTACCCAGCTTTCATACCCAGGATTTGACAAGGTAGGAGGAAATGCAGTCATACCCAGATCCTGCCTCCCACACAATCGCTTCTCCCTCCAACTACTGAGTGGTCCCTCCTCCTGTCACACAATCGCTCCTTCCTCCATGCTCCCACACAACTGAAAATTGGGAGCATGCACAGTTCCCTACCACTGGTCCTCCTCAGTTTTTGGTTGTGTGAACAGCGTCACTGTTTGTTTAATCCATACTGCAAAGAAAACACAACATATAGGAAGCTGCCTTATACCAAGTCAGACCATTGGTCCATCTAACTCAGTATTGTCTACGCTGACTGGCAGTGGCTTCTCCAAGGTTACAGGCAGGAGTCTTTCCCGGCCTACCTGGAGATAAAAACATAAGAGCAGCTCTGCTGGATCAGGCTCAAGGCCCATCCAATCCAGCATCCTGTTTCCCACAGTGGCCCACCAGAGGCTCCAGAGAAGCCCTCAGGCAAGAGTTGAAGGCATCTATTCCTGTTGCTCCCCTGCAACTGGTATTTACATGTATCTTGCCTCTGAGGCTGGAGGTGGCCTGTATCAACCAGATTAGTAGCCACTGATAGACTGTCAATGACTGTCCTCCATGAATTTGTCCAAGCCCTTTTTAAAGCCATCCCAGCTAGAGCTGCTGCCAGGAACTGAAACTTGGACCTCCTGCATACAAAGCAGATTCATACAAAGCAGATATTGAGCTATGGTCCCATCTCTGTTCTCTAAGGGGCACTAAGGGGGACTATAGAAACCAGGGGCACAGTTAGGGGAGATGGAGCCCGTGTTTGCCCCCCTCCCAGGCAGCTCCTCAGAGTGAGGGAGATAATGAAGAAAATAGGGAGGGGTGGATCTGGAGGTCCTTCAGTTGCTAGGGGGCCTGGGTTCTTTGAAGCCATCTGCTCAGTTATAGCTACACCCCTGGTAGAAACACAGGAAGTTGTAGTTGATCCTGTGTAGGGACATAGGGGCATCTAGCTCAGTATTGTTTACATTGACTGGCAGTAGCTTTTCAAGGTTCCAGGCAGGAGACTTCCCCAGCCCTACTTGGAGATGTTGGGGATTGAACCTGGGTCCTTCTGCATCCAAAGCAGATGCACTTTCACTGAGTTATGGCTTCATTGTCTTATAATATGGTATCTGATACTGAGGCTTTTCCCGCGATCACTGGAAAGTGGGCGATTCCGCTTTCCAGTGATCGTGGGAACTCGCGGGTGAGCCCAGTGCTCCCAAGGTGGGTAGCTTGCCTAAATACCCTTCCCTTAAACTAGGTTAATGGATGCTCTGTTGTTTTCCTGCTTGTGTGCTGCTGTGGCATATGGTGGCACACGGGTAGACCCCTGACCAGGAGGATACCAACAGCCTCCTGGTATTGGGGGTCCCCCCAGAATGGCTCCCCAAGTGGCCATTGATCCCCACAGCCCCCACTGGGATGCTAGAGGATTCCTCCCCCAGCTTCCAGCTCTGCTGCTTGCTGCGGTGCCTTTTGTGTGCCACATGAGCAGCAGAGCCCTCAGTAAAATAGTGATGGTGTGTGGGGAGGTAGGTAGGAGCCTGCCTCCCCACCAGCCTTCTCTGACTTCAGGTAAGTTGGTCATGTGAACGACCTTATTGGAGATCAGCTCATCAGGCACTTGGGATCAGAACTAGAGCTAAGCTGAAAAATGTATTTCAAATTATTTGATCACAAAACTGAGGGCTTTGGGAGGGGGATAGGTTTCATGCAAGCACCCCCTGCTCTCCTTATTTTTGCAGTCATTTGTTTCTTGGTCCTGACAGCAGTGATTTCACTTGTGGCTGTTGCTGCTGCTGCTGCTGCTGAGTTACCCTCAAGGCTTCAGAGTGAGGGCAGAAAGTATTGCCCTTACTCTGATTTGGCTTTAGGTATGTGGTATGGTCACGAAGCCAAATCAGAGTGAGGGCGCTTCTTCCTGTTCTCTCTCTGGGGTCCAAATAATGACCAGCAGCTGTCAGGAGCCATTACCTCTGCTGATGAATTCACCCCGTTCGTATCATCCCCAGTACCACTGAAATGCCCCCAAGACTGCAGCCTGTGAATGGGGGGAGGGGGGGAAACTGGGGGACATTTTGTTTCAGCACTAATCAGAACCACATCAGACAAGATCTCCTTTTTCTTCTTGTTCAGTGATCATATAATGATCCAAGAGGAGAAGATACAGTAATGTATACAGTGGTAGTCAGCACTGTATGTAGGTATGTAGAACCTCAATCTTATGGTGGTGGTGGTGGTGGGGGGTGTGTCACTGTATATAACACAATAATCTACAATACCATAATGCAATAATATATAATGAAAGTAGGTATGTTATTGACTTGCTCCATAATTTTTTAATCAACCAACTCTCTAGCCTTTAAACCAATTAGGCCGTAATTGAACTGCATT
The DNA here is from genome assembly GCF_027244095.1 of Hemicordylus capensis. NCBI lineage: Eukaryota > Metazoa > Chordata > Lepidosauria > Squamata > Cordylidae > Hemicordylus > Hemicordylus capensis. The sequence continues at coordinate 10,929,044 of NC_069660.1, forward strand.
TCAACATCTTTCCAAATTGCTAAACCTCAGTGAGAGACAGCAGCATAGTGATTAAAAGTGAAAACCAGAAAGCCACTGATTCAAATCTTGTTTCTGCCAGGGACTCACTAGGTGGCTTTGGGTAAGTCACTTGCTCTCTCAACCTTCCCTCCCCACACCTGCAAAATTATGATAATAATACTGGTGCCTTATAGGGCTCTTCTGAGGATTGCAAAGATAACATGCAGAATAGCACACTAGGCTTCCTTTTGAATGCATTCTACAAGGAGAAAGGTGTGTGTGTGTGTGTGTGTGTGTGTGTGTGTGTGTGTGTGCTGGGGCCAGGGGGGTCATGCTGAAAAACGACTTCTAAACATAATGCAGCAACATTCAGCCTGGTGCAGCACTTTCAAAACAAGGGCCTATTTCCATTCTCCAGAAACTTTTCAATTGATTGATTTTCCATTTCAAAAGCAACACACGAAGCCACTGAGCTGTTGCTCCGGCAGGATTATGTTTCTGGAACCAAATGACAAATGTATTAGCCCGTCCCTTGATGGTCTTGGTTTCCTGGACTGAGTTAAAAATGTTTGTCAATTCTTAGTTTCCAAGAGATTGATAAGCGTCTGGAAGAGAGAGATTATATTCACAGAACCCTTGAAAGGTGTGAGGCCGGTTCCAAGAGGTAACACTGGCGCTGTTCCGTCACCCGAAACCCACAAGCGTTGATTAAAAAGCTCATCTGAAGTGGGACTGAGATTGACGGCCAACGCTACCCTTGGAGTCACTTCTCTAAAGCTGATTGGGTTACTTGAGGGGATTAATTTGGTTTACACTGCTTTATCCACTACTGGTATTTGTGCTGAAAAATGGCTGAGCTACTGCCTGGAAGGGTCTCTCATAAATATCCCTCTTTCTGCATTCAGTGGATATGGACTTTCCTCCTTTTCATTGCAAACCGTGGTGCCTGTCTGATGAGTGTTCTAAATTTCAGTTCCACCTCCAGGACTGGCAAATTGTTGCTGTCAACCAACAGGTAAAGAAAAGACTTAGAAAGCTACTGATGGATTGTCTGAGGCAGCAGGTCAGAGGATTCCTCCTGAAAAAATTAGTTAGAATCAGAGTGACTGAGACCGACGTGTGTGTATTTTTAAAATGCAAACCTAAGTTGTGTTTCCTCACTGTTGGAAAACAACATTCCTGTTGAAGGTGAGAAGCACAGCAAAGAGAAGTCCTTGAAATGATTTGTCCCCTCTGTATCATTTAGTTTTTCTACTCAAAGGAACCCCCCCCACACACACACAATGAATAATTCATGCTATTTTTGCTTTCCTGTTTCCTGTCCAGTCAACTTTCACACAATCCAGGGTGGATCACACTATATTCAGATAATGAGATAACAAGGAGCCCAATTCTCACCTGGTGCAAACATCTGGAGTTCAGTGGTGCAGCAGGTGAGAATTTGAACTCCTTTAACATCTGGAGTTCAAGGGGTGGGGGTAGGGCACTGGCTAGGTGTCAGCTTGCTCTTCACTCTCCCCCTCCCACCTCCTTGAGTCCACTGACATGAGATTGGCTCCCAATCTTAACTTCATCCTCTCCAGAAGGGGAGGGAGGGAGGGAGGAGTGTCAGGTAGTGTCCCTCCAACTTCCTTTCCTCCTGACTGGCTGGCTAGTGTCAGGTTTGGCTCACCCCTCCCTCAGCTTGACTGACAGGTTCCGCAGCTAGAGAAATGTTGCTGAGCATCAGCCAGCTGGCCAGTAATATGGAGTGGAGGCAGGAGAGATGCTGCCTGACACTCCTCCCCATTCCCTATTCCTTCCTGAGGCTGAGACTGAGATGAAGGTCTTCAATTACACAGGTTTTTGGCACCCTTTGGGGGCATTAAAAAGAAGGGGAGAAAGAGAAAAAGGTGGGGCTGGTGGAAGCAGGGCCCATCTTCACATTTTGTCCCAGGGCCTACTCCTTCCCTGTTGAAGATAGATTGCTGCCCCAAGCAAAAAATAAATAAATAAATAGATTATTCTGCCCCTGCTCCACATTCTGCTGAATGTTAAAGTGGGGTAGGGGATTCTGATATCTCTTCAAGGGATTTTCTGATTCCAAATACTGTATTCTGCTTCATATGTAGGGGTGTTGCCAAAACTCATATTTCCTGGATCAGAAATTCAGATTTCTTGACTCAATATTATCTTAAAGAGTGCCTTCTTCTGCACAATCCCCACCACACATTACAGTCATCTGAGGAGGTCCGTCTTCAGTTACCACCAACATGACTGGTGGCGACTCAGAGGCAGACCTTCTCTGTAACTGCTCTTGGGCTGTGTAATGAACTCCCGGCAGAAATCTGTAATCTGAGTTCATTATTGGCCTTCAGGAGAGCCCTTAAGATCTATCTGTTTGGCCTGACCTTGCAGGGTTTTTAAACTGTTTTTAAACCATAAAGGTCTGGCCTGGTTTTCCAGGGTTTTAAAAATTAAAAAAAACTATTTTAATTGTTTTAATGATGGTTTTATGTTGTTTTTACAGTTTTTTATTTTAATAATTAATTGATTTTAGTTTTGTTTTAATGCAAACTGCACTGAGCTATGTTTGGAAGGGTGGTATAGAAATCAATCAATCAATCAAATAAATAAATCTCTGTCTTAAAGTAAAATCTGAGCCAGAAAAGAATTCAGAGCCCTTATACTCTCCCTCTAGCCCCCCACCAAAACCTTTAAGTCTCTCCCCCAACCCCAGCCACCCACCCACCCAATGCAAACCTCCACCCCACCGTTCCTATCTGCTTACATAACTGGCTGGATTCCAAAGAGGGAGCTAAAATCTTAGTAGGATGGACAACATGTATTATGAAGTGAAAACAATAACCAATTCTTGTGCACCTTAAATACTAGCACAATTATTGTGGCATCAGCTTCCATGAACTAGAGATTTAAAGAGAGCTGGGAGTGGCAATTGGTTCAAAACGGGGGCGTGAGGATGCTGACGGGGCCAGTCAGTTAATGTACATTGTGCTGATTTTAGAACAGTTACACAAGTTACCAATTTGTTTTGGAGCTCTATTTAATGTGCTGGTATGGAGCTTCAAAGCCCTGCATGGTCTGGGAATGGGTTATCTTAAAGACTGCCTTCACCCATTCCAGACTACCTGTCCTTTAGGACCAGGACTCCATAGGTCTTAAGCTCTGCGGTGCTTGTGGAAGAGGCTTGCACTCAGTTTTAGCTTATTTCCTCTCCCCTTGCAGTCTCACCCCCTCCTGGAGGGTCCCCTGACACCCAGCATCAAATGGGAGGGGCACATGAGCTGCTCTGTGGAGGAGGGGGTGGGAGAGCCCCCAAATGCAGTCATATGTCTATTCTGGATGCAATGCCCCCCCTGCCCCTGAAGTGAGACCAACGTGCTATGAAACACATTCTTAACATTTCCGTGCAGAGCTCAAACACATATACAATCAGAGTGATTCACTACCGACTAGCAGCCACTTGCAATGAATTAGGGAAGCATATATTACCATGCATTGTGCACTATTTCTTTAAATCCTTGGCTGCTCTGATTTAATTCTGGCAGAGCTCTACTTCCTGGTCTCACATTATTCAGAAAGAACAATACAGAAATTATAGCCGGCAGCTGTGTTGAACTCGACATTCCCCTCTCCGTCTCTCTCTTCTGCCAAGAGAATGGTAGCCATTTGGAGCACTGGTCATCTCATTAGGCACACGCGAAACAGTCAAGATGGTGGAAGTCACAGGAACATAGAAAGCTGCCATATACTAAGTCAAACCATTGGTTCATCTTGCTCAGAATGGTTTACACTGACTGGGGTTTCAGAAAGGTGGTCTTTCTTCCAGCCCTACCTGGAAGTGTTGGAGATTGAACCTGGGATCTTCTGTAGTAAGATGCTTGGCTACTGAGCTACTGCTCCATCCCCATGAGTAGTCAGAGACTACTTTGTACATAAGCACCACCATCTAGGAGTTTGACATATAGGCGCTGTACCAGGGGCGTAGCAAGGCATTTTAAACACCCCCCCCCCCACTGAAGCTCAGCTCATGAAGTAAAGAAATCTTAAAAGAGGCTGAATAAAACCTCATAGCAAAAAGCAACAAGTAACAAAAGTAACAACAGGTAACAAAAAGCACAGTAAAATCTATCTATCTATCTATCTATCTATCTATCTATCTATCTATCTATCTATCTGTCTGTCTATCTATCTATCTCCAACATGCCACAATAGAACATCATCCTAAATTATTTTTTTTAAAGGTTTTGTAAATTGTGGACGATGCAAGGCATATCATGGTACCAGAGAAAGACATGCTGTTCTGGTAGCTCGAGGTCTTAACACCCACATCAATTTTGGAGGACGAATACAACTGAAGGAAGCCAGGGCGGGTGTGCAGCTGGGGGAGTCAGTCATGTGACTTGCCTCTGGGGGCCCCCCAGGCAGTGGGCCCCCAGACAACTGTCTCCCCTTGCCTTATTGTAGATATGCCCCTGCACTGTACAGCCACCAAGCTTGATAACAACTCTTATGCCAGGGCAGGGTTCACAAACTTGGATCCCCAAATGGATTACAACTCCCATCATCCCCAACCCCAGTGGGTGAAGGCTTTATGCTACCCTTTTTGTTAATTCCACTGGTCAACCATGTTCTGGAAATTCAGGAGTCTTAACAAGGCAAGAAGCCACCTAATGGCACAGTGGGGAAATGATTTGACTAGCAAGCCAGAGGTTGCCGGTTTGAATTAATTCATTAATTCATTCTTTCATTCAATTTATATACCACCCTTTCAAAAATGGCTCAGGGCAGTTCACACAGAGAAATAACAAATAAATAAAATGGATCCCTGTCCCCAAAGGGCTCACAGTCTAAAAAGAAATATACGACAGACACCAGCAACAGTCACTGGAGTTACTGTGCTGGGGGTGGAGAGGGCCACTTGCTCCCCCCCCCCCGCTAAATAAGGAGAATCACCACGTTAAAAAGGTGCCTCTTTGCCAATTTAGCAGGAATCCCCGCTGGTATGTTTCCCAGACTATGGGAGACACCTATATCGGGCAGCAGCGATATAGGAAGGTGCTGAAAGGCATCATCTCATACTGCGTGGGAGATGGAAATGGTAAACCCCTCCTGTATTCTACCAAAGACAACCACAGGGCTCTGTGGTCACCAGGAGTCAACACCGACTTGGCAGCACGCTTTACCTTTACCTAAGCAAGGGCTTTTGATGATGTTTACTGTAGAGTTTAATAGACTTCCATATTAATATAACGTCTCACAGGGGCTCAGGGCTGGTGGCCATGCATATTTCTAGAACTGTGTTAGTGGGCCAGTCAAACCCCATTTATCGGCACAGGTCATGATCCACAGGTCATTACGTGCGCAGGTCATTATGTGCATAGGTCATGTGCAGCATGAATCATCTGGGTATGTGGTCTGTGCTCGCAACAACATTTTTGCTGTCAACTGGGAGGCAAGGGAAAGGTAATTTTGGAATAGCCTCCTTCTCATCTCCATGTCCGCCCACCCACCCACTCATGTGGTTGTGTAAATACCCTTATAGTCTATGGAAAAATCCCAACACTTTAGAAACAAACCAAGAGAACACAGGTGCCGTTAAATATTTATCAATGGTGCAGGGCTGATAGACAGTGATGTAACCAGTCACTGTAAGCCTCCAGCATTTGGCAAAATTTCAAACTCCCAGTGTGGAAATTTACATCCAAATAGACATTTCGTTCGCTCTGCAGCCTGAGCCTATGCATGTTTTCTTAGAAGAAAGGTCCATTGACTTCAGAAGGACTTACTCTGGGGGTGGGAGTAAGCCAGTGAAGAGGTGATGCCTATAGTCTCCCATGTCTTTACACGAAAGCTTATAGCATGGGAAACAAATGGATGATCTTGAGATTTTAAAAAAACAAAGGAAAGATGATCTGATAGGTATTAGTGAAGGTTGGTAGAATGAGAGTCATAATTGGAATAAAGTTCCTGGGGAATAACTTGCTCAAAAGAAATGGACTGAAGAGAAAGGGAGGAGAAGTTGTATTATATGTAAACATTGTATACACCTGTACAGAAATCCATAAATATGATGAACATGGAAACCCAGCTGAAAGCGTCTGTGTAAAAATAAAAGCAGTAAGAAATAGAAATAAACCTCAATAACATCATTGAGGCTTATTAGAGATCATCTGGCCAAGCAGAAGACAGGAACTATGTTTTCCTAAATCAGACTGCCAAAAAGGGGCCCACCATTCTGACATCTGCTGGAAGTCAAACTCTGCTAAGAGTGGGATGCCCAATCCATTCTTGCCCTGCCTTGCTTACAGTTTCATCTTTCAGAAGAAGGAAGAAGGCTCCTGGATTTAATCTTTACTAACAGGAAAGAATTGGCTGATGAAGTGAAATTTCAAGCTGAAATTTGTCTGACATCTTGAAGTCATTAAAGAAGTCATCAGATACTATCAGAAGCTGCTGCATTCACTGGGGCAGGGGTTCTCAAACTTGAGCCCCCAGATATTGTTGGACTACAATTCCCATCACCCCCCTTGATTATTGTGGCTAGGGATGATGGGAGTGGTAATTCAGCAATACCTGGGGACCCAAACCACATTAGGGGTTTGATCCCAACCAAAGAGACTTCCCATCCCTTTCTTCAGTGCCTAGCAATAACATTGATCTGTCATTATTTGGTCCCCAATTGGTAACCTCACAATAACGATAAGGAATTCTCTTGATTTCAGTGCAGCCCTCCCTATGGCCTGCAAAACCTTCCCACCTGCTTCAGCTTTGATCATTCCTACTGGCCTGCCAGCACTGTGTACACCCAGCCTGTCACATTTTGGCAGATGAACCTCAGCCTGGGGAAGCAACCCTGGAAGGGTAAACATTCCTCATTACTAATGATCTCCTTGTCATTATAAGCCTGGAGCTCTGTTTACCATGCACACGGTAGCTTTCAAAGAGACAACTTCCCCCAATAGATGCTTGTTCTTTGAAAATGCTCATGACAAATTCAAAATAATGTTATCTAGCTAATTGCCACTCCAACCGATGACATCCAGGGTTTACTCTGATTCCAAGAACAGAAAACTAAGGCATGGAGAACATGACGGTTTCAAGGTGAGAATTACCTTGTGAAACTTAGATCAGGGATTACTAGTCCTGGAAAGATCACATTATTTATTATATTTATTATTTTATTTTTACATTTCATATCCCGCTCTTCCTCCAAGGAGCCCAGAGAGGTGCACTACGTACTTATGTATCTCCTCACAACAACCCTGTGAAGTAGGTTAGACTGAGAGAGAAATGACTGGCCCAGAGTCACCCAGCTAGTTTCATGGCTGAATGGGAATTTGAACTCGGGTCTCCCCGGTCCTAGTCCAGCACTCTAACCACTACACCAGGTGACATAAATTGTTGCGCAGGCTGCCAATAAGTTTCCAGGTAAATTATAAAGTGCTGGTTATCACTTTGAAATAAGGATGAGTCCGAAGCCTTTCGGCGCCTCTTTGGAGAGGCAGCAAAACGCTTCAGCTCCCTGGTGCCGAAACGTTTCGGCATGGGGTGAGGAGTTCCCTTAAGAGGAGGTGGGCATGTCCAACCTGCCTGTCCTCCAATCTCCTGCCACCCTGCGCCACCCTGCTGTGGCACTGTTCAAACTTCAATTAATCAATCTTTATTTCGGTCTTTGACCAATATAGCAAAGGACAGATTATGTTCAAACTTAAATACCTGTGTGAAAGTGGCAGATTGTGTGGCTTCCCGCTTTAAAACACCACGCCGTGGCGATGGGATGCTTCCCCGGCGTCCCTTGTGCAGCATCGGCATGTAAATAGCATCGTCTCTGGCTGCCACCTGATTGTGTGGTGGTGACTTAAGAGTGGACCTTCTCCACAGCTGCTCCTATGTGGTGGCATACACTCTGCACATATATCCAAGACTTAACAGTATATACCTTCAAGAAAGTCCTTACTTTTTTAGTCTGGCCTTCCAAGGTTTGAAAACTGGTTTAAACTGCTTTATATTATTTTTATTCTTGATTGTTAAATGGATTTTAATTTATTGTTATGTTTTTGTTTTATTTAATGTGTAAACTACCCATGGCTAACAGATGAAGTGTAATAATAAACTCTCTAGGAAGCTGCCTTGTACTGATTCATCACTGTCACCACCCAGGTCTCTAGAACAGAAGACATGACAGGCCCATACCAAAGTCCAGAGTCAACTCCTCTGGCTGCCCAAGACCCCTTCCGTGATTTATATTCTGGAAGAATTTTATTTGTGTGTTTTGAGGGCTGTGAGCCTTCACATACAATTTGAGCTTCTAAAGAAACAGTAGGGAGCCTTGAAGTCTGGGATCTTCTAGATTAAGTTCAGGAAAATAATGTGGAAGATTCCTTCCTGGATTATACCACTTCAGACTGCAGGAGGGGGAATCACATGCCTGAATGCTTCTCCATGTAATAAGATTTACTGCAATATAGAAAAATTGGCCACCAGGAAGAAAGGTTCTGATCTAACCTCTAGGGGTTATTTTAGCATAAAATAGGCACTCTGTCCCTCCCCCTGGTTGAGTGGTGTAGTCCAGAAAGGACCCTTTTTCATGATACAGCAGATTGTGCTGATCAGCCTTCTTTGCTGGCCACTTTAAATGGGCAAAGAGAGTCTCTCTTCACATACGTCTTTAATGACTTCAGGATGTCAGGCAAGACGTCAGACTTGGCCCTAAGATGTTGTAGAAATGTATCCGCATCATATTTTATTCATACGCTGCCGCATTGTAGGCATAGATAGAACTGATGGCCTCGCATCTGTCAGACAGTTATTGGAGAAATCAGAGGCAGGAGAGTTCAGCTTGCATTGAGTTCCTTTAATGAAAACACCCCCAGTTTTCCAGCCTGCAGGGTAGCTGGAATCTTGACGGTGTTAACACAATGACGCTTAAGGTTTCCTGGCAAGCTCAGTCTTTAAACAGACTCATGTTCTCTGGGTCAATGATGAAGCAGTTTCCAACTGGTGGATGGCAGCACCCCAAGGGGGTTACGTCCTGACTTACAGTGTCACACTTGATGTTTGATCTAAGATCGTAAATAAACAACTATCAACTACAGTGTCACACTCACAACTCCATGACCATTTAGGATAATGAGAGAGGCAGAAAGAAACAGAGAAGAAGCAAGACAGACAGGGGGAAGAGGGAAGCAAAGTAGAAGAAAGAAGCCTAGATGGACAGACAGACTAGCCCAAGCTATAAGCTGAATGTAAATGTGTGCTGTGGTAGTCTGTTGGCCCATTTGGAAGAGGAAAAACTATTTCCAGGGCTGATTGAAATTGGAGAGCAGATTTAGGTGCCCCAGGGGAGGGAGATCTAACCCTGCTTGTGAAGGGAAGGGAGATCTGGCAAAAGAGGAGAGGAAGGATATGAAAACTAAATATAAAATATTATTAAGATAAATATTATTTTATCTGTTGTATTGTTTTTATGCCTGTTTTTCTATGTTTTTATAATTTTTTGCTTGATGTTCTTATTGTCTTTTTATTGTATGTTTTAACTTTTGTAAACCGCCTTGGGGTTGTCTTTTAACGAAAGGCGGTATATAAATGCAAAAAATATATATAAAAAAATAAAAAAATAAAAACCACGCACGCACACACACAGAGCATATACACATACAAGCCCACTGCATGTGAGTCACACTTAAGAAATTCCTCTTGATATCTAACATCAATCTGATTCCCTGTAATTTCTTCTCTTGGTTGTAGTCCTGCCCTCAGGAACAGCAGAGAACAAATCAGTTCCTTCTGTATGACACAGGTCTTCAGTTATTTGGAGACAGCTCATCAGTATCAATGGGAGGAGAGCTGATCTTGTGGTAGCAAGCATGAATTGTCCCCTATGCTCAGCAGGAGCCACTCTGGTTTTTATTAGAAGGGGAGAGTACGAGCCCTTTCTCACGATCTGTGAGAAGGGCTTGGTGGGTGGACGGGGAGGAAGGTTTTTGTCACTTTACCTTCCCCGCAGACAATCCTCCACTACCTCTGGCAGGGCAGAGGGCAGGAACATGTTGCTCCACCCCCTGGGACTCCCATAATGCACTGAGCAAGTGCATGGTGCATTGTGGGTATCCCCCGGCACTAGCAAGCAGCCGGGGCTGGCAGACGATGGGTGGAAAGGAGGTTAAGGAAGCATGTGCTTCCCTCCCTGGCATCTCCAGATAGGGTTGGGAGAGACTCCTGCCTGTCATCTTGGAGAAGCCGCTGCCAGTCACTGTAGACAGCACTGAACTAGATGGATTGATGGGCTGACTTGGTATAAGGCAGCTTCCGATGTTCCTATTTCCCCTCAGTCTTCCGTGGAGGTAGCGGCAAATAAGCAGAGAAATCCAACAAAGAAGCAGATATGAGCCACCAGAAGGGTGTGATTGAGCTAGCCAGGTGGGCACGGCTATCTCTTTTAAGTATGCACATAACTGGATGGATCCACCATAGCATGCCGAATGCAGACACCCATACAGAGTCCTATTCGCACCCCACTACCTGGTGGCTTAACTTTGGGGGAAAGTAGGGCTAAAAGGGTCCGCTCCAAGAAAAACCAGGGGAAGGCCCTGTCAGATGGGCAGCCTGCATGTCTGCTGGCAAACCCCTGCAGTACGCCCTCTCCATGTATATTAGTGACTGGCCTTTCTCTCGATTCAGTTGGTGAGATAAAGAAATCTGTGTCTGAGATCAGAAACTGGGCAGAACTGAGACTCTATATCTATGCACAAGTTTTGTCAGCAGGGCACAGTCTGGACATTTATTACTTGCGTTCACCAGCAGAGCATGGACAGACCCATCAAGCAGGGACACCCCCACCGGAAGTACATTCACTTTTTAGTATCTCCTATCGATTTCCAACAGGGATTACATTAAAGTACTCTGCTCTGGACAGGGTTGTAAATGAGCTAAGACTTGTAAAGCACTCCAGAGATGAAGCCATCGTGGGCAAATGTAACATACATAATTAAAGAAACATTTTTTGTTATGCCTTTGTGCTATAACAATGATATTTCACCAGTACTTTCAATCTCAGCAGACTCTGAGCCCTTTCTCATGATCAGCGAGAAGTGCTTGAGGGTGGATGGTGGGAAAGGCTCCTCAAGCTTACCTTCCCATTGATGATCCCTCCATTCTTCCTAGGTGCGCCGATCCTGGGTGTGCCTGGATGATTGCCAGCTGCCCCTGGCAGCATGGAGGTTTGGGGGCCAGGACACATCGTCCCGGCCCATGAAACTCCCACAATGCACTGTGCAATCCCGGCCATGATGGGCGGGGACCCATCACTGCTGCAGTGCCGGCCAAAAGCAGCCAGCGCTGTAGATGATTAAAAAAACGTGGCTGAGGAACCACTCGCTCCCAGGACCCAGTTTAAGAGGTGGGCTTTGCAGGCGGGTTTGGCTACCTTAACCTGCTCTTGGCTGCACATGTGAACAGCCTCTATCTCTCAGTAGCCTCTAGGATAACTTTCTTCTTCTTTTTTTTTTTGGCTAAGATCTGGAAGGAAAGTGCTAAGGATTGTCTTAATAACATTTTGATGATGATGATGATGATGGATGATGATGATGATGATGGATGATGATGATGATGATGATAATTTTTCAATTTTTATACCGCCTTTCCAAAAATGGCTCAGGGTGGTTTACACAGATAAATAATAAATAAATAAGATGGCTCCCTGTCCCCAAAGGGCTCACAGTCTAAAAAGAAACACAAGATAGACACCAGCAACAGTCACTGGAGGTCCTGTGCTGGGGGTGGAGAGGGCCAGTTACTCTCCCCCTGCTCAGTAAAGAGAATCACCACATTAAAAGGTGCCTCTTTGCCAAGTTAGCAGGTATCGTGGGGAGGAATAAAAGGCTGAGTCATAAATATACACAGAAAAGCATGCAACCAATGGGCAACGTGTATTGTAGGGAATGCTACACAACATGGGGAGTGCTATAGAGCTGTGAAATATCACATTCTTTTGGTTGTAGTTCTTCCTGAAGCTTTTGGTGGCTATCATGGGACAGGGTGGGATAGGGCAGGATGGGAGTAATTGGGGGGTTGTGATTATTATATAGTCACCTGCTCTGAGGCCTTATGGACTGCACTGGAACAAGATGTGGGTGATGGTAACTTAGATGGATATCAAAGTGGACTCAACACATTTTTGTAGGATGAGTCCATTAACAAAATATTAGCCAAGAGAGCTACACTAGATCTTTCTTGTTCAGTGGCATTATATCTCTGATTACCAGCTGCTGGGGACAAAACATGGTGGAGGGCTATTCCCTTCAAGTGGGCTTCCCAGAGGCACCTGCTTGGGCACAGATGGTTGTGGATCTGCTTAGTTGAATTTGATCGGTTTGGTTGGTCTGATGGACTCTTGGTCTCATCCAGCATGGCTCTTCCTACGTTCTTATGCCTTGTCATGGAGCATGACATAAACAGAATAAAATAAAATCTGTACATGTTTTTAATCTAGTGAATAGAGAAACAAAACCACAGAGAAGCACTGATACATAGAAAAGGCTATAATCATCATTACCTCTATTATCAAGTTTGCTGTTTTGTGAGAATTCATCATCACAATGATGGATAATAAGTTTGCATCCTTATGTTTATCTCTGTTATCCTTCTCACCACCACGACCACCGAAGTGCAACATTATGTTTTGCAAAATTGCTCCAAGCACATTGTGGGGCTGCCTTGAACAGTGTTAAGGAACTACAGTTGGCGCCAAATGTTGCATCCCAGTCATTAACCAAGACTGCACATTGAGAACATAGTAACCTAGCCATGTGGGATCACCAGTGGTTGCCTCTTCATTTCCGGGCTCAGTTCAAGTGCTGGTCTTAAGGTTTAGAGCCCTGAATTAGGGGTTCTCAAATGTGGGCCCCCAGATGTTGTTGGCCACAATGGACAAATGGGAGTTTTCATCCAACAACATCTGTGGACCCAGGTTTGAGAGCCCCTGCCCTAAATGGTTTGGGACTTGGCATTCTTTAGGACCACCTTCCTTGGTACCTGCCATTGTATATACTTAGATTGTCACTGGAGGCCATGCGGCAGATTCCCTTGCCATTGGGGGTGAGGCAGGCATCCACAGGTAGAAGGGCCTTTCCACTGGAGGTCCATTTGCCCCCCATATTATGCTCCTCCATATGCCCAATTAAGACATTGTTTGTTCCCATTGGAATTTGAGGCTGGTGAAGCTGTGCTGAATGCAGTGGCAAAAATAAGAGAAGCCTGTTGCATTTACATGGGCTTTTAATATGCCTGTTGTACTGCCTAAACTTGAGTGGGGTTTTTTGTTGTTGTTCTGAAGTCTTTTGATTTTAATTGGTTTTATGATTTCCCTGTCTATTTGTGTTTGTGGTTATCTACCTTGGACTAGTGACGAGAAAGGTGGGGCATCATTTAAAAACACAACAGCATTCAAATTCCCGTTGCTCAAACAAGTGCAAATGAGAAATTTATCCAGTTGCCATTAGAGTAGCCCAGCTGGTTATGTCAGCTGAGGGAGCCCAGTGGGAATCTGTCACTCTCTACTCACCCCTTTCCTTTAAGATGTGATCCATTAAACCTCCAGTAAAAAGGATGATGTCTTAAAGAGGTCAAGGCTTGCCAAGCCACTGATGAAACAAAGCCTTTTCATCTGGGAACCTGGAATTGGATTAAGATGTCGAGCTGAACGTTCCATCCACTCAGTCGCATGAAATGCCATTTTCGGAGCAAGTGAATTGTGACAGCTGCAAGGGTGCATCACATTGCTGACGTTTGTTAACAAAAGTTGGGGGTGGCAGAGAGAGAAAGGGGGGAGGGAGGGGGGAGAGAAGGGAGGGAGCTGAACTGGAACTACATTGTATGCGTTTATTAATTTTTGATTGCTGGTGCCCAGAAAGGGAAAGTTAATAATGCATTACTGCCGACGGCAAGGCCTACTCCAGAGAGCAGGACATCGGAATGACTAAAGCAGTGAAGCATGAAACATGAACACCAAGGAGGAAGGACATCAGCCAGTAAGTTTCCACCACATGAGTTCAACTGAAACACTAAATGCCACCGCTGGTGACTAGGAATATAGTCATGACTGCTTACCTGACATACACCTGAGAACCCCTTTCTCTTCCAGTGGATGTCAAGGTGGTGAATGTGCAAACCTCATCCAGTGTCAGACTAGGTAGTGTGTCAGTATTTCTGGTGCAAGATCATGACCGCCAGCTTCGTTGATGTAGGAAATATGGAGTTGGCTGGCTTCCTTTGGGATAGAGGACCCTGACTCAAGACTCTTTTGGCTCAAGCTTCTAGGAAGCAAACATATGTATTTATTTATTCATTAGATTTATATACCGCCCTTCCAAAATGGCTCAGGGTGGTTTACAGCACGATAAAAACAAAACAAGTTAACAATTAAAACCAAACTATTAAAACACAATAAAACCAATTAAATAGCTAAAAACCCTGGAAATCAGGGCAACAATTTAAAACAATATAAAACAGTTTACAGCAATTTAAAAACCCTGGAAGGCCAGGCCAAACAGATAGGTCTTAAGGGCTCTCCTGAAGGACAGCAGTGATCTCAAATTATGGATTTCTGCCGGGAGTGCATTCTACAGCCCAGGAGCAGCTACAGAGAAGGCCCGCCTCTGCATCGCCACCAGATGAACCGGTGGCAACTGGAGAGGGGCCACCTCAGCTGACCTTAACGTGCGGTGGAGATCATGTAGAAGAAGGCATTCTCTTAGATAATGTGTAGAAGGCGCTCTCTTAGATAATGCTCTCTTAGATAATATGTAGAAACAGAGAAGTGGAGATTCCAGTCTAGGAGCTTGCAATACAAGCAGAGGAGTATGGTACAGCAGGGTGAAGCTTGAGGGATTAATTGAGGAGTTGAGGAATTGAGGGATGCAAAATACAGACTTAAATGGGACAATTTACATTCTGGCAAAGGACAGTTCATTGAGAAGTGCTAAAACTTTGTTCGGCACATGTCAGAAAAAGGCACGGCCTCTTGGGTATATATCCCTATGTTTGCAGGTGTATTGGGCCAGCTACTCCTTTGGTCCCCAAGGCCCATGTCACAGAGAATCCGTAAGCAAGCCATCGTGACTCAGCATTAATGAGTGTTCTGACTGCAGCAGGCAGGCTGCAGCCCAGTAGAGTGAGGGAAGGCAAGGGAAGGGTGGGAGGCATCTGCCCTTCTCCCCTCTGGCACCTGGAGGGCTGCTATGCAGTATGCCTACAAGCAGCACACTGAGGGAGGCTAGATGGGTGAGTGGAAGGAAGGAGATTGGGGGGCTCAGGGAAGTGAGGTTGGGATTAATCCCAAATCTGGGGAGAGCACCTAGGCTTATTTTTGAGCCAATTCAGTTCAAGCTGGGTGAGATCACCCATCACAAATGTACTCCATGATTCAGTGCCAGCAGAGAACTACTACTACTACTACTACTACTGCTATGAATATTTATATACCACTTTTCAACAGAAGTGCTTAAAGCAATTTCCACAGAAAAATAACTAGTGACTAAATGGTCCCCTGTCCCCAAAAGGCTCACCATCTAAAATGAAACAAAAGGAAGAGACCACTGCAAGGATGCTGTGCTGTTGGATAAGGCCCGTTGCTCCCCACCAGCTAAATGTAAGAGAATTGCCATTTTAAAAGGCGCCTCTTTATTCAGCAAGGGTAGCAGGCTCTTTGCTTCAGCTACCTCTGCTGAGCAAAGAGGCACCTTTTAAAGTGGAGGTTCTTTAATATTTAGCAGTGGTAAATGTGGGGAAATGCTTGACTAACAAGCAGAAGGTTGCCGGTTCGAATCCCCACTGCTACTATATTGGGCAGCAGCGGTATAGGAAGATGCTGAAAGGCATCATCTCACACTGCGTGGGAGGAGGCAATGGGAAACCCCTCCTGTATTCTACCAAAGACAACCACAGGGCTCTGTGGGTGCCAGGAGTCGAAATCGACTTGACAGCACTCTTAAATGTGCTACCTTTAAATGTAGTAGTCATAGTCGTAGTCATAGAATATACAAAATTCAGCTACCTAGAGGCCTCAATTTTAATTTTTAAATGCACAGTTTCTCTTCTAGTCCGTGCGACTGCAAAAGTGTGCTTGAAAGCACACCTGGTGAAATTTCAGAATCCAGAGGAGTGCTGAATATGTTATTCCCAATAGTCAGAAACAAGCCCTTTTGTGCCTGCATAGCTCATCTCCAGGGCAAGCAGAAGCAGATTCTGAAGTGGTGCGTTACTAGTACTACTGTATGGATTTTTATTTTGTACAAAAAGGGCTATTGTACCTTGCCAGTCACCGTCAATGAGGCCACATATTCTCCTCTCCCCGAGCCAGACTGACAGCGCCTCTGGTCAATCCTATTAGGTGAAGCAATCTGGAAGTATTTGAAAATGTGATTCTTCCTGGATGAAAAGAAAACGAGACAGATCAAAGATGCGTAATGCTGGCTAAAAGCTCCTCAACTCCCATCCACTCTTAATTAAGATTAGAGCATAATCTCCGTGACGGGAGGCTCTTGTGCAAGCCCGAGAAAGGAAACTTGGCAAATAGAAGGCCAGGACCTTTAAAAAAAATATATGATTAATTTTTTCAAACTAGCCACCATATACCATGAAACAGACAAATTACCCTTTGGGACCTCAAATGTGACAAGAAGACAAAAGTGGAAGGGGGGAAAGGAAAGTGTCAAAACAAGAATTAGATGGGAAATTGCCAATGAATAGCCTGATAAAAATAGTCTTTTCTGTCTTTCTTTAGCTGGTGCTTTGCAGCTCTCTCTCTCTCTCTCTCTCTCTCTCTCTCTCTCTCTCTCTCTCTCTCTCTCTCTCTCTCAAAGACCCAGTGTTTTAAACACCACAACTCAGCTTTTCTCTGCAGTTTTATAAAGTTTCCCTGACTTTTTTTAAAAAAGACTTCCTAATGAATGATTAAGGCAAACACACAAAGAGGTGTTCTGAGACAACAGATTCTTACTACACTTCACTTTCTGTTTCCTTCACATGATCAGAGGTGAAGTGAATTAAAAGTGAGGAAAATAGTCCTGGAAAATTAGGGGCTCATGGTTCACTTTTGATTTTTGCCAGGATTAAGTGATTCCATACACTCTCTCTGCTCCAGGCTCTGCTTTTAAAAAGATGAGAGTGATGGCATCAGGTAAGTAAAGGTAAAGTGTGCCGTCAAGTTGATTTTGACTCCTGGTGCCCACAGAGCCTTGTGGTTTTCTTTGGTAGAATACAAGAGCGGTTTACCATTGCCTCTTCCCGCGCAGTATGAGATGATGCCTTCCAGCATCTTCCTATAATGCTGCTGCCCAATATAGGTGTTTCCCATAGTCTGGAAAACATACCAGCGGGGATTCGAACCGGCAACCTTCTGCTTGTTAGTCAAGCATTTTCCTGCTGCACCATTAGGTGGCTTGATGGCATCAGGTAGCAGGACCTTTTTGGTGATGGCACCCCTTCTGTTGGATGCCTTCCTGAAGGAAGCCAATCAAGCCAGCTCTGTGTTTATTTGAGAAAATTAGCAGCTGACATACAGAGCAAGGATACACCAGTGCAGCAAGTTCGCAGCCTAACAAAACCTCCCAACTAATTAGCATTGCTGCAGCAGGGAAGCAGCAATTTTTGATGCCCTCTTCCCCAGGAAACCCTCTGTGCATCCTTGCTCTGTGTGACAGCCACTGAAAACCCCTTTCCAAGCCTTGGTGGTAGGTGTGCTCTTAATTCATGAGCTAGTTAGTGAGTTTGACATATTGTGATATAATGTTATGCTGCTTTACCACTGATTTGTTGGCTTTATGCGTTAAATGTGTGATTTTAAATTGATATATTTTATATTGACTTCTTGTTGCTCTTACATTTATTGTCGCTTTGACAATATGTTATTAGCTATGCAGGGAGTTCTGCTGAGCTATATCTGAAGAAATGAATGAATACATGAAGGAAGGAAAAGAGAGAGAGAGAAAGAAAGAAAGAAAGAAAGAAAGAAAGAAAGAAAGAAAGAAAGAAAGAAAGAAAGAAAGAAAGAAAGATTACTGCTCTATAAGTCACAAGATTCTTTCTTTTTCATTTCAGGCACTTTCAGCAATTTATAAGCCTGACAGCTAGATAGGAGTGTCCTGCCATGTTAGGAACCCTGTGTGTGCTCCTGAGAAACAGCCGTGTGTCAGCAAAATCGAGGTAGGGAGAAGGGGAAGTGATTGTGTGCTAGCCACACAGGAAGCTGCCTTATACCGAGTCAGACCCTTGGTCCATCTAGCTCAGTATTGTCTCTAAACAGACTGGCAGCAGCATCTCCAAGGGTGCAGGCAGGAGTCTCTCTCAGCCCTATCTTGGAGATGCTGCCAGGGAGGAAACTTGGAACCTTCTGCATGCAAGCATGCAGGTCCTCTTCCCAGAGCGGCCCCACCCCCTAAGGGGAATATCGTACAGTGCTCAATCAAATTCAAGCCAGGGTGGACCCTGCTTAGCAAAGGGGACAATTCATGCTTGCTGCCACGAAAGACCAGATCTGGGTAGGCCAACCCATATCATGTACCCAGCACTGAACTCAGTAGTGGAGGGAAAGCACATCCTGCACCATCCTACCCAGATCACAGCACACACAGAAGCACTTTCTCCTCCTCCTACCTTGATTTTGCTGACAGCTGCTGACCATTTCTCGGGGGTGCATACAAGGCTTGGAGCCTGGCTGGACCCTGCCCCTGCCCAGCTGTTGGTCATGAGAACAAGCCCATGGGCTGTCTAAGTTGGTCCATTCTAGGCCATTGATGAGTTGCCTTCTGCCTTGTGTGCATCTCTATAGGATACTGAGGAGGAGATGGAGACATGGGTACCTCTTTACAAGGGGATAACTGCTTGGAAGTGCTGTCACAAACGGCATACTGCTCAGGGAAGAAGAAATGGGGCAGTCTCTTAAAGCAATGCAGCCAACTGGAATCGGAGGCCTGCCCTCCCTGTGCTTTTAAAAAATGCATGCCGGGCTGGCACGGTTGTTGTGTTGTCTGTTTCTCCCTTTGAACATCCTGCTTTCACAAACTGCAGAAAGGGTTTGGGGTGGCAGCTGGGTCATCTTGCTGGAACTGGAGACGGCGGGTTGGAGAGGCGATGGGGGGAGGGTTGAAAGAGGGAGAGTGATCATCATCCTCCGAGATGGCAAAGGGGCAGAATTATCCTAATCCTTTTGGGGGGGAAACCTGGATAAAAATACCATAAGTAGAGATTATCTATTTCTAGAGCCATGTCCTGGGCTATACATTAAATACAAAAACATCCCCTCCCCCAGTATATTAAAATGAAAGGTCAGGAAGATTGAGATAAGCTGGTGAAACTCGGCAATTCCAAACCAGAGCTCCTCTGAACGCCTCCTATTATGCTTAAAAACTATTAGGGAAGGCGGGTGGGGGGGGGGAACCCAACAAACATGGGATTACAGTATCAGCGGGGTTCCTTACGAATCTGTTCCATCACTGACCTCCACCTCCTCGGCTTAGCTTGTAAAGGTAGTGGCAATATTTTTCCATCCAGTTTGCTCACAGTGTGTTACGAGGGAAAGCCCTGCCGATTCATTTACGACCAAGATGGCCAAATGTATTAAAAAGCATCATGAGTGTCAAAGGACTATGAGTGTGCTTTGAGATCACTTTTTAATGTATACCTGAGTGTAGCATATGCTGCCTTAAGTGACGCAGTGGGGAAATGTTTTTGTTCTAATAATATTTTTATTATTTACCCATAACATAGAAAAATAGAAATGACGCCCCCCCCAAGCTTGACTGACAAGCAGAAGGTTGTGTTTTTTGAATCCCCGCTGGTACTTTATCGGGCAGCAGTGATGTAAGAAGATGCTGAAAGGCATCATCTCATACAGCACGGGAGGAGGCAATGGTAAACCCCTCCTATATTCTACCAAAGACAACCAAAGGGCTCTGTGGGTTCCAGGAGTCGAAATCAACTCGACTGCATGCTTTACTTACTTTACTTATGTGTAGCATAGCAACTAGGGTCACCATAGGCCAGTTCCCCAAATCTAGGCAGCCTAGTTTATAGGGCTGTGCATTGCAGCAAACTGATAATCAGGTCCAAGGAAATGCAAGGCCTATCAGGGCATTTTTCAGCAGAAACGATTCTGAGGAAAACGTCTCCAATATTTGGAGGCATTTGGAAATAATCTAGAATCGTATTGATATTACACTGGATATTATCGGTGTCGGGGCCTGTGGGAATTGTAGTTCTTAAGAAATTACCATACAACAATACTACAATTCCCACAGTCTTCCATGCCACTTGGGACACTAAGGGCTCAAGGGAAAAAAGAAGCAGAAGTCACTGCAAGAAGTAAGCACAGCGGCCAAAGAACCTGGCTGCCACTCCCAGTGGAGCCGCCCCATCCAACCTAGCCACACCCCCTGTGTCTGACATCTGACCCAGGGGGCTTGGCCATATGCAGAAACAGGGTTGCACAGCCCCGCTTGCAAAGCACTTCCGCCAGCACTGGGTCTCCAGCTTGGCTGAGTGAGCTTTTCCCCACCTTGAAAGGTGGAGAGACACATTCCTAGCCAGGCTGGGAAACCAGGGCTGGCTGAAGTGCCTTGCGAAGTGGCTACTTGGCCCCATTTCTGCATACGGCCACGCCCCTGCATCTGATGTCAGACACAGGGGGTGTGGCTAGGGTACCAAGGGGCCGCTTCCAATGAGTTGCACCCATGTTGCCAGTGGCTTCCTTTGCGCCTGGGTCAATATCCAGGGGCAGTTGTCTCCTCTGCTCGGGGGTGGGGGGTGGGGTGAAGAGGATATTGTGCTTGCTGTCTGCTCCACCTATCCAGATCCAAGTTAAGGGTGGCGGACACGGAGAGTGCAAAAGGGGGCAGGGGAAGGGTCAAAAAGACCTGACAGTTTGGGGTGGCCATGTTGGCTCTTCCCACATTTTTTTCTGTTGAATCGGATATGATTCAACATAGAGAGCCAGCGTGGTGTAGTGGTTAGAGTGCTGGACTAGGAGCGGGGAGACCCGAGTTCAAATCCCCATTCAGCCATGATACTACTCTGGGCCAGCCACTTCTCTCTCAGCCTGACCTACTTCACAGGGTTGTTGTGAGGAGAAACTTAAGTATGTAGTACACTGCTCTGGGCTCCTTGGAGGAAGAGCAGGATATAAAATGTAATTAATAATAAATAATCTGATCAGAAACTTTTTCCTGTGCACAAGGCTAGAACAGGCTATAGAATAGGCATCTCAGTGGATTGGGGCCAGTCCAAAGAGTAGTACAGGGCAAGTTTCCTCTTCTTGAAAACTGCCCTGGGGGTGCAGGGAACCAGTATGTCTGAGCAGATTCTGTGGTCTGAAAACCCCAGTGCCTTACTCTTTCCAAGCAACACATTAAGAAAAAGATATCAGTGGGGGGAGAAGAAATGCACTTAAATAAATAACCCGGGAGCAACATCTCATTAAAAGCATGTGCTCTCTCTCTCCCCCCCGCCTTCCATGAGTAAATTGAAGTGAACAATTTGGTGGCTTGAGCAAATATAAAGTTTTATTAGTTCCAGGCCGCAAAAAGGAAGGAAAAGGTCTTCTAAATGATTAGTAAATATTTCATGACATTTTTTGCCGAAGCCAAGATGCAGGGAAGCTGATTGCAGATAACAAAGTGGTTAATATGGGATTTCAGGTGCACCATTAAGAGGCTATTTGAGAAAAAGCCCTCGGAAAATAATGATGTTCTCCCATATTCCCAAGACCTGCGGGTGCATCCGGATACCGGCTTGACTGCCTATTACTATCTGCTTTTCTTCTTTTATAGGGAAAAATCCTTCAGGCAATATACAGAAGCAGCCATCTCAGCGAGTGTTTCTCTCTCCATAGAAGGGAGTGGGAAGCTGGGCTTCGTAATCCTTTATTTATGTACGTCTGAGAATATAATAGTTCAATTCAGACTCTGAAATGAGACGGGGCAATGGGGAGAAATGGTGATGGGGAATGTTGCAGCCCTAATGTTGTGCCCATCTGAAATATTGCCGAGAGTAATCTGGCAAACAGGGATGGCGAGTGCAAAACAAAGCTCTTGTCAAGCTCCACTTCCCTGCATTTATATGGAGCAGGGCTCGCAAGACTGTTTTCCAGTCAGAGGATGCTCTTATATGAAAGATTATTATTATTATATGCCCCTTAATTTCCAGGGCTTTAAAAAAATGTGCACCAAGAAATAGTGGCAGTATGATGCAGTGGTTCAGAGTTGCCAGAACCTAAGGGGTATACTCGTGGGTCAAATGGGCCGTAAGCCAGAATTTGGCTTTTTAAAAAGCCAAATCTGGCCACCTAGGTTAGAGTGTTGGGCTAGGACTGGGGAGACCCGCATTCAATTTCCTGCTCAGCTGTGAAACTCACTGGGTGACTCTAGGCCAGTCACTTACTGTCTCTCTCTCTCAGTCTAAGCTACCTCGCAGGGGTGTTGTGAGGACACACATGCCATGCACACAGCTCTGGGCTCTTTGGAGGAAGCGTGGATGTGAATGTAAAAATAAAGAAATACAATAAAATGTAAAACATGCAATTTAAAAAAAAAGGGGGGGAAGCAGTGCAGTTCCAAAAGAACATTCATGCAGTTCAAAATTTTGACATGCAAATGTTGTATTATGTTAGATGATGTGAAAAGTGACTGATAACCATGAGAAAAGTAAAATGAGTAGTCCAGGCTCCTCTAGTACCCAGACCCTTGTCAAGCACCCTTATTTCTCCTCCACCTGCCAAAGATGCTTCCTGCAGACTCCACTGCTACTCCCGACAGACTCCTCCCCAATGGATAAAACACTCATCTTAAAAAGTACTGTCAAATTCCCAGTTATGAGGATGTTCTCCCACTCTCTGTAGTCAGGGGTGCAGCTATAATTGAGCAGGTTCAAAGAACCCGGGGCCCCCAGCTCCTCAGGCCCCCACAGCTCCACCCCTCCCTATTTTTCTTCATTACCTCCCTCATTCCGAACAGCCACTGGGAGAGAGGTGAACATGGGCCCCCTCTCCCCTCGCTACGCCCCTGTGACTCAAGGCAACAAATTATTTGTGCACAGACAAGGCAAGGCACAAGTGTGTGTTGTGATGGCGCATGCTACATGTTCCAATTATATTCATATACGATTGTGCCATTCTGAATTTTTCTTCTAAAAAGTCCTTCTAGCAACTTAAAGCAGGTTTAATTTCTGTGTTTTGTTGATGGAGAAGCCAAGATCTTAACTGACGGGTAGGTGGATTTTCCCCTTTCTGTTCCTTTATTGCTCTATGGGTTTGGTCTGTCCTGTATTCCATTTCTTTTGGATTCTGGTTTAACTAGGGGGAAGTTCTAATATTAATGCCTGAATTGGAGCACATCTGATGCAGTGCCCAGTTTCTGCCATTATTTGCATCTCCCTGCCACATTACTAATGTGTGTGAGTGCATTGCTAAAACATTGCAAGAAAGCAGTTGTGATGTGATGGTACATACAATTCCATTTATACTTTTGTACAGTGTTTGATACACATGTGTTCTCATGAATTCTGCTAAAACATCACATGAAAAGGATATACCACTTTGATAGAGTGCTTTATACAATCATATAAAAAGACTCGAACTGCATAGTACATATATCTGGTAATTTATTATACACATAATGAAACTGGCAATTTTCATTTCTGATAAACTGGCTCCCCTCCACCCCAAAGCATCTGTTTGTATTGTATTGGAGATCTCTCCGCAGTTGAAAACGGGATCCCATTATTAGCACCGGGAAGTGTTATAGCACTTGGAAATGTTGATTGTTGTATCTTGTTATTTGATATCTATATGCATATTATTTATTTTTTAAAAAAGATAGTTTGTAGTGTTTTGCACTGTGCACATTAGTAATGGGAGGAGGAAAGCCCTGAAGCTACAAAGGAACTGAAAATGGCAGCAACCTGCACTGGAACAGGGATCTGCACACAATTGGGAATTTTTAAAAAATATATATAATGGAGAATACTCAGTGCATTGATTCCATTCTAATTTCACTCCTACACAAGGCCAGATAATTCACAACTCCAGATTTCAGGAAATCCTAATGAAGAGAATTTTGAGAGTATCCCTCATCACCTGGCAAATTTTATCTGAGGCTGTCAAGCTTGCATTCTGTAGAATCTATTTTTCTACAGATGAAACTGATCACACAAGCCTTGACTTCTCAAGAGAGTTTCCAGTCCTCATGCCTATGAAATGTGGCACAGAAAGCATGCCTGGCAACCGTATTGTGTCTTGCCTGCAAGTGGCACTTGGCCACTAAATCTCAAGCCAATCTACAGACTCGCCACAAATAAAATTAATATGCAAAGGATGAACTAACTCCCCATCTCTATGGATGTATAGCTATGAAGGTTGTTCACACGTCCAACATGAGGAGGGCAGGAGGGGAGGCAGGCTCCTACCTGCCTCTCCGCACATGATCGCCCTCCCTCTGAAGGCTCTGCCACTCATGCAACACACAAGCGGTGCTGCAGTGAGCAGCAGAGCTGGGAGTCAGAGGAGGAAGTCCTCCAGCATCCCACAATGCCCTGCACCAGGAATGTGGTGCACTGGGGGATTTCCCTGTTTTCGGGTGTTCTTGCTATCTGGCTCTGAGGATGGATGCTCAGACTACAGGCAGCCTAAGTGTTCATAAGACTGGGAAGTAAGGTAGACGGGGGAGTAGGTGCACTCATGCACGTCTACCTCACTATAAGCCCGGATACAAAACTCGGGCTAACCCAGTGAAGAGCGCCAGGATCGGGACTGATCGTGGCATTCCACATGAGCATCCATGTCCAGATAGGGCTGTGCAACCCGGGTAGGACAACCTAGGTATGGCTACCCAGGTGGGGCTGCTTGTGTGAATGACCTTATGTGAATATACCATCTTGTGTGAATATGTGTGAATATACCATGCTTGTGTGAATATACCATCCTTCCTAAAGTGGCTGGGGACACGCTATTCTAAAATCAAACATACATAACAATTAAAATCAAAACCCATTTAAAAGCAGATTAAAATTAACATTAAAACCAGATGTCATAAGTCAGGTGAAAAAGATGGGTCTTTAAGGCTCTCCTGGAGGCATCCAAGGAAGATAATCTAATCGTCTCATATCCACAGAGAGTGTGTTCCACAACTCAGGGGCAACAGCTGAGAAGGCCCTGTCCCAGGTCACCACCACATGAACTGGTGGCCCTGAGGACAGACCCCTCCTGATTATCTCAATGAGCTGTGGGGATCTTGTAAAGAAAAGCTCTCTCTCAGGTAACCCAGACCTAAGACATTCAGGGCTTTAAAGGTAATAACCAGCTCTTTTCCCAGAACAGCCAGTGCAACTGCTTAAGAACAGGCATAATGTGGTGTCTCCGGGATACCCCAGAGACCAATCTGGCTGCTGCATTTTGGACTAACTGAAGTTTCTGAACTATGTACAAAGGCAGCCCTACATAGAGCACATTGCAGTAGTCCAGCCTGGATGTTACCAACTGCTGTACCACGGTTTTCAGGTCATTCTTCTCAAGAGATGGGCAGAGTTGTCCAATCAATCGCAGCTGGTAAAATGCACTCCTCGCAGCCTTAAGCTGAGGCACCAGGACAAGACGCGGATCCAAGAGCACTCTCAAGCTATGAACATGTTCTTTATGGGGAAGTGTAACTGCATCCAGAACAGGAAGTTCTATCCTGCCTTGAGGATCACAACCGCCAACAAAACAGTAATTAAATTCCTGGACTTCCTGCCCCTGTAATGTCTTGCTGGCCTGCTAACGCCAGGCCCTGTATTCCCCACCACTACCAAAAATGCCACCCTAACCTCATTGAATGCACCCCCAGCTCCATCCTTAACAAGAGAGCCCAGACACATTCCTGTTAACAGCCTGGCACAAACCATGAGAACAAAAGCAAAACACAACAAAAAAACCCTAAAATTGGATTACCTTAAGCATAACTTCCCCTCAGACCTCAATCCCACACCAAAGGCCTGGCACCTGCAGGTGGCCTGCCTACTGGCGCCCATGCCAATGGCCCAAATACCCCAGACCCCACCTCTCAGGTGGGCTCTGGAGCCTGGCTGATGAAACTGGCCCCCCCACACAGCTGCAGCTCATCAGGGCAAACCGGACCGTGGCTCAAGCCGGAAGCAAGAATGCCATCAGCCAATGTTCTCAGCTGGTCAAAGCTGAAGGGAGGAGGCAGGTCCGGCTCAGCAAATCTCCCAGTTTATCCTTTAGGGATTGCATTTGTCACTCCTCAAGTACAGTTAAGGCCTCCCGATGATCTTTCTGTCTAAGGCCTAGTTCTCAAGGTAGTGGTAAGCAATAGCAATAGCAATAGCACTTACATTTATATACCGCTCTATAGCCGAAGCTCTCTAAGCGGTTTACAATGATTTAGCATATTGCCCCCAACATTCTGGGTACTCATTTTACCGACCTTGGAAGGATGGAAGGCTGAGTCAACCCTGAGTCCCTGGTCAGGATCGAACTTGTAACCTTCTGGTTACAGGGCGGCAGTTTTACCACTGCGCCACCAGGGGCTCCTTAACAAGGTAAGCCTTTGGACTGCAAGTCAGGGCTCCCAAGAAGATCAGAATGCCACTCCACACACAACCCCCCCCCCCCGAAAAAATACAGAAAACTAGTTATCAATTATGTGAGACCCCATTTGCACCTTGTACTGGAGCAACCCAGATAGCATCTCAGAGAGAATGGGGTCTAAATCTGTGCAGCCTAGAGAGGATGTGGGGGCTTGCGGGAGGGGAGGGTCATGGAGGTGGGGGAGGGATGGGCTCAGGAACTGTGTCCCTGAGCGAGGGCGTGATGGGGTTTGAACTTATCCAGACTGACCTAGGTTAAGCCAAGCTGCTTCCTGATTTTGGAGGGCCTGACTTAATTTGAGCCAATCTGACTGAATCTGGAGGAGCTCACCCAATAATAGTAAACAACAATAAAAAGAAGCGAAGTCATAGAAATGATGCAGGTCATTGCAAGTCAGAGACAGTTAGGGAGCAACTTTGTCACTTAAACCCAAGCCCCATCTTGGAAATGAGGGAGTGTACGTGCTGTAATGAATGCACTGGATTTATAGGGTTAAATATGAAGCATTCAGCAAAAGGGAAGGGAGCTACAACTCCATCCATCGTAGATTGTTCTGGGGATTATTTTCTTTTTCCTGTTCAGTCTGTGTTTGTTTTGTCTCCAATAAACAGCCTATCATTTGAGACCTACAGACAGTGAGTAGATTCTGCATTTCTTTTAAGAGCAGGAACTTAACAGTGGATTTTTCTGTTACAGCTATGAAACAACACCTTTAAACAGGGAACCAGAATCTATTATTCCCCTCTTTCCCCATCACATCTGAGAGTCCTCAGTTTCTGCTAATTTCTGCAATCAAGTTACTTCTGCCCCTGTGCACTGGGAAACCATAAACAACTCCACTCTCCTGCTGCTTCCCCATCTCTGAGTAAATCCACTATGTCTCCTTTGATGGTGCTGACTCATTAGTTTATCATAAAGGACAGTCTGTACTGCAAAAGCCCAAGCAGGTCTCTAAGGGGCGTTGTGGACATCTTATCAAACAGAGGATTTGTATAGACATGATTTAAAACAGGACAAGGGAGCACACCGTCCCGGCGGAGATGAGGAAGAGAAGAAAGAGAAAGCTCAGACGTCAGCAAACACTTATCTGGAAATGGAACTTGATGTGCTGGTGACTAGATGCTGATGCATTAAAGTCATCTGTCATTAGGTACTGCTGTCCCCACCATCACTTTTTTTCTTTTACATACTTTTTGCCGACAAGTTGGCCACTGTGGGCTAGAATTGGCCCAGAGGCCTCCGTGTTTTTCTCAGTCTGACTCCTAACTGTAAATGTATTCATTTTATAAATAAAACAAGCATTGCATAAAATTAAAAACAATCACTCATGCAAAACTAAGATGAGAACAGTACAGCATGAATCAAGCAGATCAAATAAGGATGTAATAAGGAAGTTCAAAAAATCAAATCTAAGCAATAGAAACAGACACATTCTGGTGTGAAATGCCTTAGTACATGAAAAATATTTTGACTGGCACTACAAGATTTCAAGTTGTACCAGCTGTACAAATTGGGGGAGAGGCTTCCAGAAAAGGTGCCACTACAGAGTAGCATCAAGGACTCACCACTTCACTGGTTGTTAAGCTGCTCCAGTTGAAAGCCCCTCTCCTACAGTTGAGGTCCTTTAGGTATCTAGGAGGGATCTTTAAGGGAATGGGACCCAGATATCCATTTTGCTGTGCCCCAAGGGAGTTTTTATCACCCCCAAGAGTGTACGACAGGGCACGCATACATCATTTCTGCCACATTCATGTGACTTCTGGATAGACTGGTTTTGCTGTGGGGTGACAAAGAGCCGCAAGCTGCATTACCCTGTACAACTGATTTTTATAGCAGAAGAGCACAGCCTTTGAACAATTTGGCCACAGTATAGTGTGGCTTACCTTGGCTTGCCTTAGCTTGCTTGCGTGCTTCATTCATTCGGGGTAGGCCCCTGTTCCCTGTTTGTGGCTTACTGTGTTCTGCGCTATGGCTGGTGTGTGTGTGTGTGTGTGTGTGTGTGTGTGTGTGCTCGCATGCATATGCGCATGCATGTGATCTTGCTTTGTCATGGTGAATTAGACCTCTAGGCCCCACGGCCCTGTAAATCTGATTTTTCTTTTCAGCACCATGGACAGTGGTTCCTCCAGTGCTGTTGGTTAGATAATCAAACCGCACAGATAGACATTAAGCCTGTAAAGAGAGAGGTGGGGGGCAAGAAAGGGGGGGGGGATTAAGCTTTTTGGTGCCCATAGGCAAAAAGGCTTTTGCCGCCCTTTTACCTTAAACAAAAAGGTTTGCCTTTTTAAAAATAAGGGGGGGAAGGGGGGGCTTTCTCCTCGCCCACTCCACCCTTGCTGCAGCCGCTACTGCCCACAGAGAGGGGCGGCAAAATTTGAGAAGGGCCAAAGTTTGCTGCTCCTCAAAT
Organism: Hemicordylus capensis; assembly: GCF_027244095.1. NCBI lineage: Eukaryota > Metazoa > Chordata > Lepidosauria > Squamata > Cordylidae > Hemicordylus > Hemicordylus capensis. The sequence continues at coordinate 10,958,086 of NC_069660.1, forward strand.
TTTGCCACCATAGGCAAATACCTCTCTGTTAATCCACCACTGGGTGGGAAGTGAGAGGCTGGAAGGAAATGCTCTACTGATGTTGAGTATTCCATAGAGCACTTGAAATTTCATAAATGTGCCAGGAAGCCTTGTCCTCGGCCTCACTGCTCACAGTTATAGCATTTGTCTGAAGAGGCACCCGAGCCTCACCATCATGAATACACCCGCCATCATGCTTACAGTGTTTATCTCATCAAACAAATGCTATAACTGTGAGCTGCCTGGCAAGGATGACTAATGTACGGGGGCGGGGGGCTTCTGAGTGCACTCTGGGATGCTGTACTTGTCTGAACAGGCCTGTCTGGCTATTTTCTTTAACTTCTTAGGAAGCTAGAAAGGCACCTTTCTTGCTAATAAGCTACGTTTCAGGATCGTGCTGTACAGCACCCCTCTATTAGATGCCTCAGCAGCACTGGATCATGGGCTCATGATCTTCATGAACTTTTCACCCTGCCTAGTTCAAAAGACTTGGATAGCACAGGCTCTGGTGGCAGCATAACTTCAGGTCAAGCTGTCAACAAAACTGAATCAGGCCTTCCCCTCCCCTCTCTATAGAGCTAGAACCAAGCTATACAGACTCTCATCAATGGTAAATCATTCAGGGAAGGAATTCTCCTGCCTATGAGATAACAGCTAAATGCTCTCAAGGAAAAGCACAGATAAATGGCAAATATCACAGCTTGTTCACAGTAATGAATTGACAAGTCAAGTCCAGGGAGGAGTAGCTTATTAACAAACTGTGAGCCCTTTGGGGACAAGGAGCCATCTTATTTATTTATTATTTCTCTATGTAAACTGCCCTGAGCCATTTTTGGAAGGGCGGTATAGAAATTGAATTAACAACAACAACAACAAGAAGTTATAATAATCGACATAGCAATACCAGGGGATAGCAGAATAGAAGAAAAAGAAATAGAAAAAATCACCAAATACAAAGATCTACAAATTGAAATTGAAAGGCTGTGGCAGAAAAAGACCAAAATAATCCCAGTGGTAATTGGCGCCCTGGGTGCAGTTCCAAAAGACCTTGAAGAGCACCTCAACACCAGAGGGGCCACAGAAATCACCATCAGCCAATTACAAAAAGCAGCTTTACTGGGAAGAGCCTATATTCTGCGACGATATCTATAACAATTGAGAATAAAATTCTGGCATCCCAGGTCCTTGGGAAGGACTTGATGTCTGGATAAAACAAACCAGTCAATAACACCTGTCTGACTGTGTAAACAAGAAATAATAATAATAATATAGGGGTATATCTTTGCATCTGGAGATAACAGGATCTCTGAGACAGGTAAACAAGCACAGTCCCTATTCTCCCCACACAGCCACATTTGCATAAATTGCTCTTGCCTTTTGCCCAGGCGAATACACTTAAAGTGACTAAATCCAGACCACAATTGTCACCTTTGTTTTGCATGGAACTCTTCTCCCTGCAGGGATGGAGAAGCCATCTGATTGAGTCAATAGTTGCTTCAGGGCACATTTTCAGATATAAATACCTCAGCCAGGCCACAGTTGCCTCAGATTCTGTTTGGATCCCACAATCCTGCAGATTCTCACACACTGTGAGCTGTGTCTGCTGCTTCCTCACTATTTCTCCCTGCTTCAACCCTATGCTCCACTCCAGAAGAGGCCCTGGGGCCCATGTAACCAATGCGCCTCGGAAGAACCAGTCATACTAACATCTCTTCTCTCCCTACGCTCTCCTTCAGCTTCTCTTTGCTTCCCTTCCCTCTCTCCAGGCACTTGGTATTGCAAGCCTCTAAGTTGTCTCCTATCCAGGACTCTAGCCAAATTATTACAAGCCTCTAATCAAGACTCTCATTTAGAACCTCAGCCAAATTATTGAATTGCCTGACTAACGTCTCTTTTTGCCTTCTCCATTTTAACCTTCAATGAAGTCTTGAAACTATACCTCCGTCCCCTCATTCTTTCCAGATATACCAGAGCTGCTAAATTGATACTGGAACTGAACTACTCCCCAATCCAAGCTAATCTCCCCACTTTATAGCCAAAAGCATAGCTGGAGCACCCTAGCCAATCCGTCGCCCTGGGGGCAGTGTTAGTAACACTTTATACTGTGTCAGATTATTGGTCCATCTAGCTCAGTGTTATCTGCACTGACCAGTAGCAGCTTGCCAAGGTTTCGGGAAGAGTCTTTCCCAGCCCTACCTGGAGATGCTTCCAGGGACTGAACCTGGGATGGTCTGCATGCAAAGCAGTGGCTTTATCACTGAGCTACAGCCTCATCCCTCTTCTGAATCCTCTTCTGTTCTGGTGAGTCAGAGGATCAGGCACCTAATTGTGCTGCACCTGCTTCCTGCTTGTGGCTCACTGTGCTTTGCGTTATGGCTGTTAAGAGTGTGTGTGTGTGTGTGTGTGTGTGTGTGTGTGTGTGTGTGTGTGTGATGATCCTGCCTTGTGATGATGAATTAGACCTCTAGCACCTGGCAACTCTGGTTTCCCTCCCTTTTCAATACCCTGGACAGCACTTCCTCTAGACACTCTCTTTAACTTCTTGCTGAATCCTCTTCTGCTCTGGTGAGTCAGACCTCACACTTAGCAACCTCTTCAGGACTTTTCTTTCCAGTCAAAAGGCTGATGTTTGTACCCTGCAGTGCCTGCTCTTTTTAGATCATCACCCCCGGTGCTCCAGCTGCATGAATTATTACTAAGCGACAACTCTAAACCTGAGCGGTGGTTTATGTTCCTCCATAGGTGGTCTGAACTACACCAGGTATGATGGCCTTTTTCTGAATAATAAGGGGGGAAAGAAGTTTCCTTATTTGCCAGGCTCTCAAATTGACAACATGAACCGCAATGTTTTAAAGTAACTAGATTGGTTACCAGCCTTTTTGGGGGCCCAGTTCAAGGCACTGTTTTTGACTTTTAAGGCCCAATTTGGTTTAGGACATGGATATCTTATTTCATTTTAAGCTTTGCCCCTAGACCTGACCCATTCATTGGGCCTTGCTCTGTATTCCATTCATTAAATTGTCATTCACACGGGCCTTTTTGGTTATGGTCCCAAAGCTGTGGAATTTCTTCTCTCTCTCAAGTTCTAGTTGCCCATTCTTTTTCTCTACCTTGTGGGAAAGTAGTAAAGATCTATTCATTTCATTTTGCCCTTTCAGTTTGGTTTTAGCTGATAGTTTTTAGAGTTTTCAGATCAAAGAACCCTAAAAATTATTAAAATACCCAATACAGCTCATTAAGTATATAAACTATAATGTAAACATTTAATATCAAAGCAACAGAATTACTATAAAATTTGTATAAACCCAAATAAGTCAAATAGAGGATCAAATGGATATATCCTTTCCAAATAGGACATCAGATGAAATTCTTTGAGTGGATCCTCAAAAGAGAAATTCTTCACACAGTGGATCTTCAAAAGAGAATTTCTTCACACAATGCTAAGTCACATCCCCATTAAATATGATAAAATACAGTTCTCAGATAAAATGAATGTCTTTCCCATATAGAGTTTGAAATGGAATCACAAAATATCTTCATGGGAATACATATATAAAGTACCAAATGTCAAGTCACAGCTGCACACGTTATCCTAAAACCCAAAATCTTGAATATCTTTCCCAAGTGGAGTGACAAATGGGATCACATTAGAATCCTCATGGGAATATCTAAAGTGCCAGATGAGTTTTGACAAGTCTTCCTCAGTGGCAGTCCAAATACACCAGCTATCTATATCCCATACTGTTTTCCATGTCCTCATAGTAGTTCATCCTGCTCTTTTCCTGACCCAATAGCACCTGGTGGTGTGTAGTTTTTAGAGTTTTGACAATGTGATAGTGATCTTAAAGTTGCTTAAATTGATTAAAGCTGCTTTAATTGAAATTGGTCAACTTCCAGACTAATGAAACATTTGTGGAACTAATACTGCACTGGTGTTTGCAGGGAGGAGCAATTTTTCATCAATATTTCCTTCCCTCGGAAGCCAACTGTGATTCTTGAAAATAGGTCCCTGGGGGTTGCATGACCCTCAGGGACATATTTTCAAGAGTCACAGTTGACTTTAGAGAGAAAGAGAGGCTGACAAAAATGCCCAGCTCTGTAGCAACAGCAGCTTGTTGCTGTGCCAGTGCTTCATTAGTCTGGATGTTTGTTGTTGTTTATTGTGAACCATAATGGTTGCAAAGAGGTATACCAAATATTCCACACAAATTTAAAAAAATATGTTGGCCCTGAACATGGACATTCCATTTAGCTCTCCATAACTTTATCCATAACTGTACATAAAATATCTCCTTAGAATGTGTCTAATCCTCTCTTAAAGCCGTCTAAGCTAGTGAATGTCACCACTGGGGATGGGGTCATAGCTCCATGGTAGGACATCTGCTTTGCATGGAGAAGATCCCAGGTCAATCACGGACAGCATCTCCAGGCAGAGTTGGAAAAGATCTTAAACTTAGTTTAAGGCGGCTTCCCTTGTACATCTCGGTGAATTTCATAATTTCCAGCTGACCCAAGAAAGATACTGACATCAGCTACAACTCTGGTGTTTTTTAGTGGGTCAATCAACACCAACAACAGGGGCAATTGTGCATTCTCTTTAGTCCCTTCCCAGCAGGAATGTGCAAGTATAAATAGTGCTCATTAAATGTCCCCCGATGAGATGTATAGCAAACATATCCCATAAGGGCAGCAGCACTTTACAGAGGTGAGCTGATTTCTGACAATAGGATACAAATAGAAGTTCTTCCTGCATTCCCTGGCTTCATTTCCACCCTCGCTGCTATTTTCAACTTTTGAAGGGCAGATGTGGGAATCAGCTATTTAAAATGCTCATCTAACTAAGGGAAGTGGCGGCGGGACTCTCAGGCATTGTCAGAACAAATTAACAGCCTGACAGATGACCCTATCCTCAAAGGAATATTTGCAGCAGGTGATGCCTGAGGTCAGAAAAAGAGAGTCATTGGAGGGACTGTGGAGGATATTAATTTGTTTGGCACCTAGCAATCATGTAGGATTGAGGTGACTGAGTAGTGACTGACTGACTCATGTAATTATGATGTCCCAGCAATGCTCTCAATGAATCTTCTTGCAGCTGCTGCCATGAACGTCCCCTACTGCATCATACCTAAATTCAAAGGTATGTACCTTGCGTTAATTTCTTTCCTCATCCAATTAATGCATTAAAAAAGCTGAGCTCTACAAAATATATATGTTATCTAAAATTAAGGAAATTGGCATACACTTCTTTGTTTTACATACTTCCTTTCTTCTTACTGGTTTTAAGGAGAGGCAAAGAGCTATACTGGTCACTAAAATTCTACTACTATCCACTGGAAATCTTTTTCAACACAATTCTCCTTCCCCTGCTTTTATCAAATTCTACTAAACAGCACCATCCATCCCCAAGCCTTTCTTTGCAGAAGAATTCCACATATTGAGGGGGGAAAAGGAAGTTGTACAGAAACATATTTTTGTACAACTTCTGTTGAATTCCTCATCCAGTTTCAATGTCTGCAGGTATGTGATATAACCACAAAGTTGAAGTAATAATAAAGAGTACATCTGAGTACGACATGTGTAAAGGATAATTTTCTTCACCATTGACTAACCTCAACCCATCTCCACTAGTTATGGGCCAACCCCTCTCACCACCATCAAATTCAGAATGAGACTCAGGGATTATTATGCTCTAAACTTGGGGGGGGGGGATAGCTTAGCGTATTTTGATCCCAATTTAGTTCTGAGCTAAACTGGATCCCCAAACACAATGACATTAGGAGCATGATGGGGTCTGATAAGTCCCCCAGTTTTCTTAGTGAGCCTCTTAACACCCCCCCACACACACACACTCATTGTATGCCCATCTCTCTCCATTCCACCTGCCCATGCATTTACATGGCTTTTTGCTCTGGCAACAGAAATGGAACTTGGCAGCAATCATGTAAATGGGTGAGCAGGTCGTTCTCCCACTTTGATCTCTCTTCTCCTTCCCCTCACCAGTGATGAACCCAGGAAGCTGGACCAAAGGAAGAATTAACTTCTTCTTTGGCTCAGATTAAAATCATTTTGTTTTTGAGGCTAGCATTACGATCCGCCAAGGTTCATCTTTCCGAACCAGAAAACAAGCCCTTTCTCAAATGAAAAGGGCTTGGTGAGCAGAAGAAGAGGAAGGTTTTGTTACCTTCCCTTCCCTTTAGATGGTCCACGTAGGGTGCTGGGTGCGTGGATCTCGCACCCAGATGATCCTCCACTACCACTGGCAGTGCAGAGAGTTGGGGGCTGGAATGCATTTTCCCACCCACCCCAGAACTCTCATAATGCACCATGTGAGTGTGTGGTGCATTGTGGGTATCCCTCAGCACCAGCCAGGAGCCCCGCAGTCTACAAGCAGTAGACTTGTGCATTTCGATTCAGGTACAAAACATTTTGTGCCCCAAAATGGCAGTATCGGAGGTTTTATAACCAAAACAAAATCAATAATTAAAAAACAGAGATTTTTGTTACCAAATCGAAATCACGTTTTTTTGGACAGAATGCTTTGTTCTTTGGAAAAACATTGCAATTGAAATTGACTTCTCTGACTCTCTCCACTCCAGCTGAGGCACTGAGTGATTAGCAGAAGATAAGATATGCAAAAAGCTGTTGAGCATGGATGGTTTAGTTAAGTATGTGTTGTATGCAGTGTGATTGAAATGCAAACTGACCTTGCAAAGGGATTTGGAAGACAGCATTTGAGACAGAAATACCCAAATATCTTTGAGAGCTCAATGCAATTCCAAAGCTCTTGCTAAAAGCCATGGTATAAATTGTGTGGAGAAGCTTTTTGAGAAGCTGGTTAGGAAAGTTCTGAAATTACACAGGTTTTTCTTACCAAAGGTTTAGAAAGAACCTCTTGACTTGTTCAGGGGTCTTTTGAAGAGATATTTTGTTTTTCTTCTAATTTTTATGAGTTATAGTGGTGTCTAAGTTTTTTTGCCCAAGTTGAGCAGTCTAATGTAATTTAGGCCACAATATAATTTGGTGGGACATGATGTCTAAGCCAGTGGTTCACAACTTTTGCCATTGCAGGGACAGGTCATCCACATGGGACTACAGAAGACAAAAGGAGGGGGGTGGGGAATACCCCTGTCAATCTATTGACATCCTGAGGAAACTTAGTTGCTTCTCTCTTTCTTGTAACCATGATCCATGGTTTTGCACTTTCTTGAATGTGATGATAATAAATCTCAACAATTCTGAACAGTAGGCTGATTTGTTTGGGCTACGGCTCACTCCACTTCAGTTAAATGAACATTTGAAGTTGTTCCATAGTACCAAGGCAGTTCATTGGTCTATCTTGCTATCTCAGGTGACCTGTGGTCACTGTTCCATGGGGAGGGAGCATTTTTATTGAAAGATTGCTTGAATCCACAAATGGGTTGTGCTGCTGTGCTAGTGCCACAGGGACAGGCTCACGCCTGCTGTAAAATTCTCAAGAAACTGTGCCAAAAAATTAAGTGCCATCGTTGTTCATCATTCTTTTCACTCTTTCAACTTGTTTATGTGGGGCTTTGGGGGCAAAACAATGGGTTGGGTGAAAGTGCCCCAAGGGTGTTGCACCCAGATTCCAAATAGGGCAAAGGGCTGATTTCTTAGGAATTTTTGAGGTTTATGTGTCTTTAAGATTTTTTCCCATAGGGAATAATGGAGGTTTCAACAGCCCCATAACTCCACCTGGGGGGCACTGGGCTGGCCCGAAGCGAGTGGTGGTGTAGTGCATAGAGGGTGCCAACCACCCCCCTGGATTTCTAACCCATTGGGGTACTTGGCATTGTTGTTTCTGAGGTGTTGAGTTTAGATTCTCTGGTAGCAAATGTGATTTTTTAATGAAAAACCATGAATCCACTCTCATATGCTACTAGAGAATCTACTCTCAGAACACCTCTAGAACAACAAAACCCTGTACTTCATGGGTTGGTAACCCAGGTGGGTGGCTGGCACCCTATGTGCACTACACCGCCACTTGCTCTGGGCCACCCCAGTGCCCTTCAAGTGGAGTGATAGGACTGCAGAAACCTCCATTATACCCTACGAGGAAAATCTGAAAGATGCGTAACTTCATTAATTCTTTAAAAATCAGCCCTTTGCCAAATTCCTCTGAAAAAAATGTGGTAGCTTCCTTGTTCCAGCTGGGCACTACCACCAACCACACTCCACTCTGGGCCACCCCTCCCCCTCCCCCACATGAAGCTATACTTCTCCTGAAACCTCCATCATATCCTATGGGGGAAACCTGAAAGACGCACAAATTTCAAAAATTCACCAAAAATCAGCAATTTGCCCAATTCCTTTGAAATTTATATGGTAGCTTCCACTCATTGGGCACTATAACCCCCAACCACTCTTTTGAACATGTGACCCATTTTAAAATCTGAATTAATTCAGATTCGGATTTGGATTAATTCGGATACAAAACAAAACTGGGGTGATTCGGAAGGCTTGATTTCAGACAAATACAAAATGGGGTTGATTCAGATTTGGTACAAATCAAAACAGAAAAAATAGAAAACGTGCAACCCTAGCAAGCAGCCGGGGTTGGCAGACGATCTAAAAAATGAGGCTAAGAGAGTGCTTGCTCCCTTAACCACATTTAAGATTGGGCACAACACGCGGGTTTGCCACAGCGGCAGCTTCCACAGCTGCTTGCCTCCTACTGCTTCTCACGAGCAGCCAAGAATGGGCTTGGCTGCCTTAGCCCACTCTTGGCTACTCATGAGAACAGCCTCAGTATACTTTAGCAACATCACTAATGTCTATATATCCAAGATTAATCAGAATTAGCTGACCTGGCACACAGCAACTGCACCCCTAGTTCTCCCTATCTTCCCCCATCTTTATTTCATGCTCCCCCCTTCAGTCCCATTTTGTGCAGCCCCATTTTTCCTCCCTCAGCAGCCAGCCGGCCTGGCCACCACTTTTCCTCCCTTGGTGGCCAGCCAGCCGGCTGCTTCTCCTCCCCGGCTGCTTAGCCATTCTCCTGGCCAGCAATTTCTTTCTGCCTATCCCCGTCACTTATTGGCAGCTCACTTATGAACTCTCGTGAGAGCTGCCACACATGGAATTAGCGATGGGTAGGTTTAGGAGAATTATATAGATAGATATGTGCATTCCAAGCTTCAGGTAAACCCTCATTTTAGAAATAACCAATGGCAAACTGGTTTTGATGACTTTCAGCACCCTTGTTGAAGTCCCCTTGATATGTTTCTGTGAGGGGCTTCTATCAGATTGGACCAGGCCCAACCCTTTCTCACCCTTCCCCCAATTAAATCTGTTTCTGTTGCCAACTGACCATGAAATAACTTGAATCCAGTGCTGTTCATGGGAAAGGCTTAATTATGTTGTCTTAGGTGGTACTGATAGCGGGGGTGGGGGCACCAAAGGCCACAGGTACTGTCAGCAATCAGTTGGAAAAGTAAGGGGGCAAAGTTTAAACATGAAATCTTCTACTTAGGGGATGGGTAGTATCTCCTTAACTGAAGGACATAGGAACATAGAAAGCTGCCATATACTGAGTCAGACCATTGGTCCATCTACCTCAGTATTATCTACACAGACTGGCTGTGGCTTCTCCAAGTTTACAGGCAGGAGCCTCTCTCAGTCCTATCTGGAAATGGCAGGGAGGGAACATGGAACCTAGATGCTCTTCCCAGAGCAGCCCCATCCCCTAAGGGGAATATCTTACAGTGCTCACACATGTGTCTCCCATTCAAATGCAAACCAGGGAGGACCCTGCTTAGCAAAGAGGACATGTCATGCTTACTACCACAAGACCAGCTCTCCTCCAAACAAGCAGAAGTTGGATAGGCATCTGTTGGGGATGCTCTAGCTCTGGATTTCCTGCATGGAGCAGGGGGTTGGACAAGGTGGCCTCCAATACTTCTTCCTCCAATGCTATAGTTCTGTGATTCTAAGCATTTTGAGCTGGCATTCTTCCTCAGGGACCACATCTTGTATTCATTGTTCTTTTTGTGTGTGGAACCTGTCCAGAACCAGAAACGTTCTGGAGTGCAGACATGAGTTTGTCAAAAGAGTTAGTTCAATATTAATTGCTATCAATGTGCCCAGATATTAAGATAACCTCAGAGATGCTTCCCAGGTTCCTTTACTACTTGAGGTATGGCAGACGGGGACTGATGACAGGGCCTTTTCTGTGGTGGTACCCTGTTTATGAAATGCCTTCTCTAGAGAGGAATTGCCTGGCACTGTGTCTGTTATTTCAGCACCATGTGAAGACCTTTTCATTTTAGCATTCCAGTCTCCAACCACCACCAGCATGACTTACATTATGACTAAATGTCAAGAAGACTAAACTAATGACAACGGGCACAGCAACCAGCCTCAGAATTGACAATGAAGACATTGAAGTGGTGGATAGCTTCTGCCTTTTAGGATCGACCATCAACCTTAAAGGACCCAGCGATCAAGAAACACGCCGCAGACTAGCACTTAGTAGAGTTGCAATGAAGGCCTTGGAATTTAGATGCCATGATGTGTCTATACCTACAAAGATTAGAATCGTTCAGACAATGGATTTCCCTGTGACACTCTATGGATGCTAAAGCTGGACTTTGAAGAAGCAAGATAGAAAAAGTATTGACGCTTTTGAACTTTGGTGCTGGAGAAGACTTTTTTGAGGATACCATGGACAACCAGGAAAACAAACAAATGGATCATAGAACAAATCAATCCAGAATTTTCATTCAAGGCACAAATGACCAGGCTCAAACTATCATAATTTGGACACATTATGTGAAAACCCAGCTCCCTTGAGAAGTCCATAATGCTGGAAAAATTTGAAGGAAAGAGAATAAGAGGACGACCAGCAGCAAGGTGGATGGACTTGATTACGACAAGGGATGTGTGAAATGATTTGGGTACACAATGATTTCTACCTGAATCTGGCTGATTCAGGTGATTTGTAGACAGAACAATTCACTCCTATCTTCAACTGCCCAGATTTGGGTATAAAATGAATCACCCCAGATTCTGACCTGAATAATTCAGAGTTTTGGACCTCCATTTTGTGGCCAAAGTGAGTTGGGTGCAAGCTACCACCCAAATTTCAAAGAAAAAGGCAAAGGGATGATTTTTGAAGAATTTTTAAAGTTGGCACATCTTTAAGCTTTTCCCCATAGGGAATAATGGGGATTTCAGCAGATTTATAGCTCCATGTGGGAGGCACTAGCATGGCCCAGAGTGGGATGTGGTGGGTGGTAGTTCCCAATAGGTGCAAGGAAGCTACCACCCAGATTTCAAAGAAATTGGGCAAAGGGGTGGTTTTTAAACAATTTTTGAAGTTTATGTGTAGTTTAAGCTTATGTGAAGTTTAAGCTTTCCCCCCATAGGGAATAATGGGGATTTCAGGAGCCGCATAACTCAACTTGAAGGGCACCAGGGTGGCCCAGAGTGAGTGGTGGTGTAGTGCACATAGGGTGCCAACCACCCCTAAACCCACAAGCCTATGGGGCACTGGGTTTTGTTGTTTCTGAGGTGTTCTTCTGAGAATAGATTCACTGGTTGGAAATGAGAGTTGATTCAATGTTTGTCATTGAATCCACTCTCATTTTCTACCAGAGAATCTACTCTCATAAAATCACCTCAGCATTCCAATGTACTGGGAGCATTTGTTTGGACGCTGCATCATTTTTTAATGCTGCTGGGTTTATCTTATTGTTTATTGCTTTTAGTATGATTAAGTGTTCCTTGCTGTCCATGGTTTAAAACAAAACAAAACATTGTAACCCCCCTGGGAGGTTTTCATCTGAAGAATGGGCTAGAAATATTATAAAGATAATGGTTATCTGAAAGCATATCAGAGTGCTGCTGTACTCTGCTAACTGAGCAAAGAGGCACATTTTTCAAGTGGTGGTTCTCTTTAGTGAGCGGGGGGAGAGTAAATGGCTCTACACATCCCCAGGACAACATCCCTCCAGTGGGTGTTGCTGGTGTCTTCACTTACGTTTCTTTTTAGATTGTGAGCCCTTTGGGGGACAGGGAGCCATCATGTTAATTTATTAATTAATTCTCTATGTAAACCGCTTTGGGAACTTTTGTTGAAAAGCAGTAGATAAATATTCTTTGTCGTAGTAGTAATAGTAGTCATAGTAGTACTTCCAGAAGATGTTCAGGATTTGATAACCGTGTAGTGAAAGGGAGTTGGAGAACCTCCCTCCAGCAGCTATGCAGAATGTGGGGAAACTTCTTGAATTCCCTTTCTCTGGATGAGAGTCAAATCCTAAGCATCTTTCAGAAGCAATTGCTTTGTTTTGCAATCAGATAATTAATACTAAAGAGGAAGAACAGCAATACGAAAAAGAAACAGCAATATGAAAAAGAGAGGAGAGCTGGTCTTGTGGTAGCAAGCATGACTTGTCCCCATAGCTAAGCAGGGTCTGCCCTGGTTGCATATAAATGGGAGACTTGATGTGTGAGCACTGCAAGGTATTCCCCTCAGGGGATGGAGCCGCTCTGGGAAGAGCAGAAGGTTTCAAGTTCCCTCCTTGGCATCTCCAAGATAGGGCTGAGAGAGACTCCTGCCTGCAACCTTGGAGAAGCCGCTGCCAGTCTGTGAAGACAATACTGAGCTAGATAGACCAATGGTCTGACTCAGTATATGGCAGTTTCCAATGTTTCCTATGTTCCTAAACCAAAATTGTTCTCCTGAGGAAGAGCATCGGCTTGAATAATGTTAGGCACATATTTCTGCATTACAGAGGATGGTGCCTGTGACTTTGCTCCTGCACCCGTCTTGATATGCTGCTGCTGCAAGGATACCCTTCAGCTTTTTCCCTTGTTTTCAGTTGGTACTGCTATATGAACCTTCCTCTTTTTCTTCATTAAAAATCTGATGAACAGGCATGCCTGTAGGCATGTGGATGAACTGGGTGGGGCCATCTCTCTCTGTCCCATCCTTTGCTTTCCCCACCACTGCAAAGCTGTTGGAAACTGAGACTCCTTAGAACAGAACCCCCTTCTCCTCAGAGCAGCCTGCCAGGGCCAGCCAGAAGGGGTTTATGGACTCAAGGCAACAGCAAGGAGGATCTCTTGCAGCGGGTGCTTTGTGACTTCCGCAGGACTGGCCCCAGGGACGAATAATCTCATTTGCTCAAATGATGGGCCAAGTCTACTAATGAGTAAAAACCATTCTATTAAAAAAAACCTTATCTGAGTTCATACCATGTCCTAATCCACTAAATTAGTTGATTTGGAATTCCCTAGTATACCAGCTGGTGTGGCTCTCATTCTAGCTCATTTATTTTGTTTTTGTTTTTATTTTATTTGTTTCTTTGGGCAGAAGAGTACTGATAAGAAGGGAGATTTAGTCCTAGAGAAAATTTTTCTATTGAAATGAATGAGAATTTAATATGCTGAATTTAATATTTTATATGCCTTGTGCTCAAAACATGCTGTCCCATGAACTCTAACCTCACTAAACCTAGACAAGATCTGAGCACGGGGGTTGAACCAGAAAGTAGCCAATGTAACTCCAGGGATCCAGGGGCTATCTGGGAAACTACAGGCTGCTTAGCTTAAGGTCTGTGTCTGGTAAATTGATGGAAAGTCTACTTAAGGTCAAAATTGTTAAACATGTAGAAGAACAGGCCTTGCTGAAGAAGAACCAGCAGGGCTTCTGCAAGGGCAAGTCTTGCCTCACTAATGTTTTAGAGTGTTTTGAGAGTGTCAACAGGCATGTTGCAGAAAGGTGATCTTGTTGACACAGTATACTTGGACTTCCAAAAGGCTTTTGACACAGTTCTCCATCAAAGGCTCTTGAGTAAACCTAGCATACATGGGATAAGGGGACAGGTTTAATTGTGGATTGCTAACTAGTTGAAGGATGGGAAACAGAGGGTAGGAATAAATGGACAATTTTCACGATGGAGGGAAGTAAGAAGTGGGGTCCCCCAGGGATCTGTACTGGGACCAGTGCTCTTTAATTTGTTCATAAATGATCTAGAAGTTTGGTAAGTAGCAAAGTGGACAAATTTGCAGATGACACCAAACTATTTAGGGTAGTGAAATCTAAAACAGATTGTGAGGAGCTCCAAAAGCATCTCTCCAAACTGGGGGAGTGGGTGACAAAATGGCAAATGTGGTTCAGTGTAAGCAAGTGTAAAATAATGCACATGGGGCAAACCCCCCCCCCGCCCAGCTTCACATATACGCTGATGGGATCTGAGCTGTCAGTGACTGTCCAGGAGAGAGATCTGGGGGTTGTGGTGGATAGCTTGTTGAAAGTGTTGACTCAATGTGCAGCAGCTGTGAAAAAGGCAAAATCCATGTAAGGGATTATTAGAAGGGGGGCTGAAAATAAAAATGCTAATAGTCTAATTCCTTTATACAAATCTATTGTGTGACCACATTTGGAGTACTGCATACAGTTTTGGTCACCATATCTTAAGATGGACATTGTAGAACTAGAAAAGGTGCAGAAGAGGGCAACCAGATGATCAGGGGCCTGGAGCACCTTCCTTATGAAGCAAGGCTACAGTGTGTGGGACTTTTTAATTTGGAAAAGAGGTGACTATGGCAAGACATGGTAGAGGTTTATAACATTATGAATGGAGTAGAGAGAGTGGAGATAATTTTTTCTCCCTCTCTCACAACACTAGAACCAGGGGTCATCCCATGAAACTGAAGGTCGAGAAATTTAGGATCAACAGAAGGATGTACTTTCCCCACACAACGCTTAATTAACCTATGGAATTCTCTGCCATGGACTGTAATCATGGCCAATAGCTTGGTAGGCCAGTGGGGCTTAGGCAAATTCATGGAGGACAGGTCTATCAGTGGATACTAGCCTGTTGGCTATAGACCACCTCCAGCCTCGGAGGAAAGATGCCTCTAAGGAAAGATGCTCCGGCTGTTGTGGAAGAGCAACAGCAAGAGAGAGGGCATGCCCTCAGCTCTCGCCTGTGGGATTCTCATAGGCATCTGGTGGGCCATTGTGGGAAAACGATGCTGGACTAAATAGGCCTTGTTGGGCCTGATCCAGCAGGGCTATTCTTATGTTCTTATGCAACTGACTTAAAATCTTGCCTTAGACTATTAAGAATTCTAAGTTTGGCACTGAACCTAAAATGCCTACCTGAAAGTATTTTGATTGTGAAAATCTGTGCAGTCTGTATGGTTTCTCAGAATCCACAAATCCTGGGCAACTTCAGACTATCCCTGGAAAGTAAGTAGGAGGGGACTGGGGATCCCTAGTGAATGCATGCTCTTGGCTTGAACCAGTACTTCTGCCCCTTTCTGTGTCATCTGAAGACACCTATGCCAGGTGGAGATTGTCAGGTTCTCTCTGCTGTCCAATGTTCTCTGCCCAACTTTAGCTCTTGGTAACAGATGTTAGGTGGATGTCAGGCCATGGAGGGAATGTGACATTCTCCACCAGACACTGGCAGCTTCAGACAACACGGAAAGGGGCCAAAGTAAAGACTTCCACTAGGAGCACATGCTTCTTGGGAACCAGGGGTGGACCAACCATTGGCCGACCCTGTGCAGAAAACATGGGCTGTCTAGTGGGGCCAGGGCAGGAGGAGCCACACACCACTTGCCTCTTGGATGCCTCCCTCTCTCCCTCCCTCTGTGGCCCCTGCTTAGCCATGGACTCACTGCCACCAGCAAAAAGCTGGCAGTGATGCAGTTTAATTATATCACCACTTGGCACCATGCACCAGGTTAGTGATGTTATTAGACCGCGACCACAAGGACCAGCAGTGACAAGATCAGTCGTGAGTCCAGGGCCAAGCAGAGGCCACAGAGGAAAGCAGGTGGGCAGATGGGTGGGCCAAGGACAGTGGAAATGATGGTGTCAGGAACCTCTGGTTCCCTCCTACATGTTTTCTGGCAGTTGTGTGAAGCCGTCCACAGAGAGACTATAGAAACGACTGCATTCCATCCTGCTGGCCACAGTGGACAATGCTCTGTTCCTGGTCCTCTGTACCAATGGCTTTCCAACTGTTTCGCTTACCTGGTATTGTTTTGCTGACCTGGCATGGGTCGAGGAATCAGTTTGAAGGATTGCCAAGTAGAAGGAGCTACCTGATTTCATTTGTCCTTGGTCAAAGTCAAGTTTTTGCAGAGGGGGAAGAAATGTCAGTGTTAACTCAGCAAGATACTAGAGCAGCAAGTTTGCTAGCATCCTGATTCTACGAGGTGAATAATGATGAGTAATGAATAGCTTGACCAGAGGGGCAACTCATCAGCGTTCTAATGTCATCAGAAGGGAATACATGTTTGCAGTAGCTTAACAGTGCTTCTCCCCTTCCCCTCAATTAATGGAAAGGGATTCCCTTCAACAAGACATAGTTGATGCCACACAAGAAGAATTATCCAATGGTGATTAGTCACTAATCTCTACCAGCGTGGCCCAGCGTGGGCAGGGAAGCCTAATGACATTCTGCTTGCAGTGTGGGATTTAGCTGTAATGAATCACATCCTCTGAGGACAGGCAATACCATCTGAGCATAAAATGAGCTGGAAAGAGCAACTCCATTATCTCATCAAGAACATTTACAATTCATTTGGATCCTGGATCCCTACAAAGTGATGGCCAAATCTAGGAGAAATAGACTGCTTTTCAACTCAAGGGGATACAAAGTAGGTAAGGGGCTATCATTACCTACAAAATAGGCAAGAGGCTATCAAAGTAGGCAAGGGGCTATCATATAATTTTGCTATTGTGGGACTGTACAGACTTTTGGGGTTGACTTTTTAAGGATCATTTGTGTCTTCCCCCAAACCATTTGCTGGAGAAGAGGATGAGGAGGATATGCCACACAGTTATTTTGATTGAGTCCCCTGGCAACTGAGCAAAGAGGCACTTTTCAAAAGTGGTGATTCTCTTTATTTGGCAGGGGGAGAGCAACTGGCCCTATCCATCCCCAGCATAGCATCTCTCCAGTGGCTGTTGCTGGTGTCTGTCTTATGCTTCTCTTTTAGATGGTGAGCCCTTTTGGGGACAGGGAGCCATCTTTATTTATGTATTCTTATTTCTATATATAAACCGCTTTGGGAACTGTTGCTGAAAAATGGAATATAAATATTTGTTGTCATCATTGTCATTTGAGCTGAGGAACCTGCTATCAGAAACATAAAGGATCCTGGAGAAGGATAAAACCTGGAGTAGGTGCTGAGCATGGGGGCACGCTGTGGAAAAGAGAGGCTTTCTCTGATACAGCATTCCCCTGCTGAATTTTTTCTCATCATGACCCAAGTGTCTGAGAGGGGGAGGGAGGCTTCACCACAGTTCAAGAATCAAGATGTAACCAAGATATTCTTCAGCCAGCAAACACTGAACTGGGTCTTTGTTGAATATTGGCTAATTTTGAGATTTGCTTCAAAATTAAAACAGTCAGTGGTGCCAAATTAACTCCTGGGAAGTGCCCATCCCACCAAATGTTTCCATGATGTCCAATACCTTTTTGTCACCCTGGCTGCTGGCTGCTGCCACTGCTTCTTAGCACCATTTTTCTTTTTCTGGCTTGCCTTTGCTGCTCCTGTCCAATACACCCTCACTGCTATTTGAAAGTATTGACTCACATACTGTGCAGCAAGCTGCCGATCTACTGACAGGCAAACCTGCTGCTTCTGAGCCCCTTTAAACGCCAACGGTGCAGCTTGTGAAGGCAGGAAGGCTCCATGGCTACTAAGGAATCCATGATTACACCCCCGCTGCTACTCCCATGATTCTCAAGTGCTCGAGCTGCCACTGGATTAGGATGTCTCATGTGTCTGTGCTGGCAGCCTACAAAAAGACCTATTCAGGCTTGGTTTCCCCATGGTGTGAGACCACTTCTTTCCTGGATTCTCTATCTTACAGAAAGGTTTGAAGCTCATAATGTCCAAGAAGGAGCAAGAGATAGCCAGCCAGATTACCTGGCATTATGGAGAAAGTACATCTACAGTCACAGAATAATTCCATGAAGATGTTCCTTCAAATCAGTGAGTATTGTGGGCTCTGGATGGGCTGGGCTGGCCATGTCAGCCTCGGACTGGCTTTAGTCCGGTGCTGCTCTCTGTAGACTGCACAAAAGAATCCTCTCTTCTGCACCACTGCCAAGTAGTTGGTACTGTGTTATGGCAGCAGCAGTAATAATCTGAGATACTAGGAGGTAATCGGAGACACTAGGAGGAGAGCTGGTCTTGAGGTAGTGAGCATGAATTGTCCCCTCTGCTAAGCAGGGTCTGACCTGGTTGCATATGAATGGGAAACTACATGTGTGAGCACTGTAAGATATTCCCCTTAGGGGATGAAGCCACTCTGGGAAGAACACCTGTACACTTGCATGCAAAAGGTTCCAGGCCCTGGCACCTCCAAGATAGGGCTGTGAAAAACACCTGCCTGCAACCTTGGAGAAGCCACTGCCAGTCTGTGTAGACAACCCTGAGCTAGATGGACCAATGGTCCTACTCAGTATATGGCACCCTCCTATGTTCTTATGTTTCTGAGCTCGTTCTCGCAACATAGGGTCAACACGACATGAAGTCATTCTTACAACATGAGGTCGTTCTCACAACACGAGCTACCTGGGTTACCCCAGTCAGCCCATGTTGTCTGGAGCGTTTGGGAGTTTTCTGCTCCCAGCTGCCCCAGTTAAGGCTAGCCAAGCTCTTCTGTCTAGTGTTTTAATGAGGTAGGATGAACTGTGGGCTCAGCAAGCAATCATCTGTGCAATCGCCGCCAGGCCACACATGTGGGGGGTCATGAAATACCCAAATACTACTATGTGGAGATGTACTTGGAAAACTAAACAGAAGTGCCTGTCTAATTCTCTACTATGCATTGTAGCATCACCATTACATAAGTTTTAAAAATCAATGGAGAATTTGACTTTTCCCAAATACTCTGTAAATAATTAAAGGATATGCAGAGGAAACTGTGTCACTGCTTGGAATATATGCTAGTCTTTCAGAAAGACAATTAAAATGAGAGAAAGAGAGCAAGAAACTCCCAGTGGGCCTTAATATTAAGGGTTTCACACTGAGTCAAAGACAAACTCACCATTAATAGCCATATTAGCAAGACATCACATTTAACTCACTTATCACAATAAGCAAAGTAAGAGCAAATGAATACAATCCTAGGTCATAAGCGTCAGCTCAGTATTCACAAGCCCTGATTCTCTGTACATAGTGCCAATGTGAATGTGTACAGTGTCTTATATAATATATAATATATAATATATAATATATTATATTTTTTTACCTGTAGCCCCTTTGGGCGGCTTCCTAAAGGCTGTGGGGGGGATTTGCAAAGGTTCCCCCTCACCCTGCTGGCTTCTAGGGCCCCGCAGGTACCATTTGAGCATGTGCAGTGGCCATTTTTAAAAATAATCTTTTTTTTTAAGGCCACTGAAAACAAAATGGCCACCGCACATGCTCAAATGGCCTCTGCAAGGCCTGGCATGACCTAGGGCCTCACAGAGGCCATTCGAGCATGCACAGTGGCCATTTTGTTTTTGGCAGCCATTTTTTTAATTTTACAAAATGGCGCCCCCTTCAAGTGGCGCCTGGGGCACGAGCCCTACCTGCCCTACCCTAGATACACCCCTAGCTGGAGAACTTCTTCCTCCGATCCCAGCTCTGGCCTCCGCTGCTATAATGACCTGCCTTGGCTGACTGTCCAGCAGCTGCAGAAACCACCCTTTGCAGAGGGGAAGGGAGAGCCGACAGACGGAAAGGGAGATGGAGAGTAGTCAGTAATGTTGCCAGAAGTCAACACCAGGAATTCCACAGGATCAGGGATAAACACGAACCGTGGTCAGACAAAAACAAACAGGTCCAGATTTCCAGGTCAAGGTTGCTCATGTTAAGGGCTGGTCACCACAGACGTTGTTTCCAGCACAGATCCAGTTTTCAGGTTGCTCTGAATAGGCAGTGTGCTGAGAGCCCCGCCCATCACTGCAGCTGAGCCTTGTCAGGGAGATGCAGCCCGGTCCAAGCTGGAACACTTGTTCCTTCTGGCCAGCCTTTTTGACCTACAATGCTCCTCCCTCTGAGCCTGTACTCTGGCCAAACGTTGCTGTCAGGGATCTGGGGCAGGCACCTTGACTTCAGCAGCCTTGGAGGCTTCATCAGGAGGAGGGAGGGAAGGAGGCAGAGGGGCCTGCAGGCTTGTCAGCTCTGGCTCTGCTGAGTCAACTGAGGTTTCAGCCTGCTCCCCCTGCTCTGGGTCTTCATCTGAGGAATCCTCCTCCACGACCTCCATGGGAGTCATCACAGCTGTGCTGACACTCGTGTGGATGTGTGGCAGAAGCCAAGATGGCCACCACATATCTGTGGAGGAAAGCAAGTGAACTCCTGCCTTCCTTCCAGCCTGAGGGATCATGAGGCCGAGGTCGTGAAAACAACCTCTAGAAGGAACAGTTTTATTTATTTATTTGATCATTTTTTAAAAAAACACATTCAGTTCTTCCAAGCAGGAACTCAAAGCAGTCGACAGCATAAACACCACCACCACCACCACCACCACCACCACCACACATCAAAACAATATGACAACAGCATAATAATATGCTACAAGAATGTAGTCAGCTGTCAATAAAGTCCTCCCCACTTCATCAGCAGTAAAAAAAAACCTCGTCAGGTCAACCTCTCTGAAAAACCTCTTCAAAAAGTCAGGATTCCATCGAATGCCAGACAACATACATTGACGGGGCCGTGAGGGCTTCCCTGGGAAAGGGTACAGCCGAGTGTCAGCACCACACTTTAAATGGCCATTCTCCTCATGCTCACCCCCTGCACTTCCATCAGGATGGGAACATGGGCCAGGACTTCCAGGGTGGAATTTGGCAGGTAGATAGGTACCCAGGTTCCAAGCTGTTTAGGTCTCTAAAGGTAAGAAATGACACCTCAAATAGAGACCTTGAATTGACACTCTTCAAGGGAAGCCCTACACAGAGCACTAGATCAAGAAGTGTGTCTATGCTGTGGACTTCTAAGGGAGTGAAATCCCATCCATGTCCCTTTTACACCTACCCCAGTATTGACTGAACCCCACAACCAACTATAGTATATACTTATAGTACACTGGTGCAATCACAATTACCAAGCACTTAGCTTGCCTTCCAGCTTCACTCACCCAGTGTGTCCTTTAGATGGTGATGCAGCAACTCTGAAAGCAGTAGGTACGTGAAGTGGATGGCAACCAGTTGGTATTTTATTGATCTGACCAGTAAAACCCAGCTCTGTCTAAGGTTGGAATTGAAATTTCTCCAAACTGGAATTAGAAAGAGAATTCTAGGCTTCCTCCAAGGAGAAATATTGGAGAATTTTCTCAGTCAGTTTCTCTACTTCCTTGGCTTCTGTTGGGAAAATGGAGTATAAAAAGCCAGTTTACTCAAGATTCTGCCAAATTCCATCCATTTTGAACGATTAAGTGAACTGTTACATTAAAAAGGAATAATTGTTCTCCCTGAAGAAGGCAATATGCCACAACATGGACACACTCTATTTTAATTTTTGTTTTACTTCAAGCATCATTTTGAGGGTTTCCTTTCTCGTTTATTGGCTTCTTGTCCCTTAATGATGCTTCTCCTTTAATAGCCTTTCTCCCCTGCCACTATAGATGCTTTTCAGGCTTTTCTTTTCACCCACCATACTCTGCTTTGGCTGTGTTAGGCTTTGACAACAGCTGGATTCCCAGCAGCCAGGTTCCGGGACCCAGGGATAGATGCCTACCTCCCTGTGGGCCAAAAACACTTGTGGAGTGCTGGGATCCATGCCTAACCCCACTCCTTAGCCCAACTATTAGGTGAGGTTGAGGGAACAAGCACACCCTTAACTCAGCTGATGGGATTGTGTGTCTCCTTGGGCTGCACGCAGCCCAAGGAGACACAGAGACAGGCACCTAGAGTGCCCATCTGACAGGGAATCCCCAAGGCACCATGCTCCTCACACAGTGCCTTGTGGGATATCCAGAGGCCGGAAAAACAAGTCCTAGCCTCTGTTGACACATGCTTCTGGGAGCAGATTGGATCGTGTGGGCATGTGGCTCATGCACTGAAGACGCAAGCTTTGATTGTCTGGGGGAAGGTTGGTTGAACCCTGCCTTCCCTCCTGCTGTCCCTGCCCCAGTATTGGTTGTGAGAATGACCTCATAATATATTTCTATATAGTGCCAGGTAGAACAAGGAACAGCAGGAGACGGTCTAGATTCCATTTGGGGTTCTTTATGTATCATCACTGTCAGGGTTTCCTACCCTCCTCTGTGAGACAAGGTTGTTTACCCATTCAAACGGTGGTGCGTCAAGAAAAGCAGAGGACTCCAGGCACCAGGACAACCCCAGTAATTACCTTTCAGAAGTCAGGAAGGGCTCAGAGAGGTGGGCAACCGCTGCTGGAGGATGGGTGGGTATAGCCCAAGAGGCAGCAGAATGGTGGAGATGGAATAGTGGTAATATTAGCTCCACAGCTGCAGCCTTGTGTGGAAATGCTAGTGAAGGGGGTGGAGTTGGAGAACAAGCCCCCTTTGGAGGCCAGGGATTGGGTGGCTAATCCACTTGCCTGGCCAGGGAAGAAGGAGCAAGCTGGAAGGGGGAGGAGTGTCCTAAATGTAGGGCTTTATTTAAGGCAGGGGCTGCCAAAGATGAGAGGCTCAGCAGGGAAGGGGTTTGTGGGTCTGATGGACTCCTGAAGAGAAGCTCGGACCTTTGCTCCTACTGATAGGCAAAGGAGTGGAGTGACTATACTTCCCTGCTCCCCCAACTCTGAGGTAATGCCCGTGCCTATAATTTAGTGCAAGAGGGTGGGAAGGTTAGAGATGTGCATGGAACCACGCGGTGCGGTCTGGCACTGGGGGGGGCACCTTTAAGGGCGGGGGGGTAGAACTTACCCCTCCCGCCGCTCTTCCCCCTCCGGCGCTGCATTTTAAATTGAAGTTTTCAGGGCGCCAGCGTTCCTCCCTGCCGCCCCTGCCCCTGTCGTTGCCCAGAAGAAGGAGTAAGACGATCACTCATGTGTGCAGCGCAGTGCGCGCGTGCCTGTCACCGCCGTGTGTGCGCGCCGCATATGTCACATGCACGCTGCATGTGACATATGCGGCGCGCGCACACGGCAGCGACAGGTGCACGCGCACGCGCCGTGACGCACTCATGTGTGATCGTCTTACTCCTTCTTCCGGGCAACGACGGGGGCAGGGGCGGCAGGGAGGAACACTGCCGCCCTGAAAACTTCAATTTAAAACGCAGCGCCGGAGGGGGAAGAGCGGCGGGAGGGGTAAGTTCTACCCCCCGCCCTTAAAGGTAGACCCCCCCCTCAGTGCCGGACCGCTGGACCGGTCCATTTCCGAACCGGTTCAGAGGCCTCCAACATGGCCTCTGAACCGGTTCGTGCACATCCCTAGGGAAGGTTAATTAGAGAATTCCTCCTCCCTAAACACCAACAGTTGCCATGGCATCATGATGTCATCAGGACAGGCAAGCAAGATGCTGATGAGGGCTACTTGATTCAGCCTGGGCTAGAATTTGCATTAGGAATGCCAACTTTTGGTTTAAAACAATATTGGTTTTCATGGAAAGCTCAGGAGGTTGAACCAGGAAATGTGGAGCTTGTAGGATACCAGATAAGTACATATGGTGGGTAAGAGTCTCAGTCTGGGGTTCCCAGTAGTGAAGAACTAACATCTGCATCATTAGAACCTTCTTTTCATAGCAAGCTAGCAGACTGAGCTCTGTGCTTCATGGGTGCCCTTTAGGTTAGGGGTTCCCAATCTCCTGTCATGATGGGAGCTGTGTTATCAATATCTGGAGACCCAACAGTATCTGGGGACCCAAGGATGGCAATACCAGTCTGTCTGACCATTCTATCAGCTGATCCCCAGGAACCAATTTTGACCCACCAGGCCCTATAAAACCCTGGTCTCATTGCTCGCTTCTGAGTCTTAGCATCTTGTTACTAGTGTGGGGACATTGCCAAAGCGATTTTTGTTGTTCCTAGAGTTCCTTTGAAGAGAGTGGGGTAAATGAAGAGCTCTCACAGCTTATCTGTGTTGGGTTAAAGCAGTGGTTCACAAACTTTCTATCTCCAGGGAGGCCTTTCGACATTGAATTTTCTGCTGAGGAACCCTTGGGCATTGTTCATGGAGCCGTTCTATCTTGCAGAGGTTTCTGGTTAGTATTCTAGGGTACACACTCAGTCCATGCAGGGTTTCTGGCTGGGCCAATCAGGTTTCACCATTGTTCCATGTGAACTGAGAATGCACACAACATTTCCCTGCAGCTTTGTGGGAAGATTTGGTAATGATGATCAAAATGTCTTTCAGGGGCGCACATTCACCATTGATGATCTTATCACTGAGGATCCCCAGAGATCCCCACACCTCAAGTGTTGAAAATCCTGAGTGGCTGAGTGAATAGAGTGCCAGACACTAGTGAGTGGGTCTTGGGTTCAAATTCCTACTCAGCCACAAAAATTACTGGGGGCTTAGGGCAATCATTCTCTTTCAGCCTAACCCACCACATAGGTGTGTTGTGAGGAGAAAACAGAGAGGGGAAATAACTGTCACCTTAATCTCATTGGAAGAACGTGGGATAAAAATCTTAATAATAAAATAACAGAAAATTTGACAATTGTTAGGAAATTCCCACAAGAACTGTCAAATTTTTGCCATAAACCTTTCCTGTTTGTGTTTTTGTTTTGACTTTTGAGAGAGCAAATTCATTTTCCCCTTTCCATTCCCTCTGACCATGTATGGTTTCATAAACCTTTGTCATGCTCTTCTTCAGTTGCCTTTCTCCATAAACTATAAAACACCATGTTTGTCTAAGCCCTTTCCCATTAGCAATTATATCACTGCCTTCCTCCTGCAGTCATTGTCTCTTGCCTAATTTGTCCCAGAAAGTCCGGGGATTTCAGCTCTCCCTTCACTCCCCACCGACGTTGCTTCGGGAAAGAAGGTGGCATAATTTGCACTCATTCTCTATGCGGAAGAACAGATCCACAGAGTCGATGTGAGCAACAGCTGCTGATCCCAGTCATCTGATAAATGGCTTTTATGCCACTTAAGGAATTAGACCTGACAAGGAATCATTACCCCTTAAGGAAACAGAGCCAGCGTGCTCAGAAAGCTGGCAGGGACTCTGCTGTAACTCGGCACTTTCCCTTTGAAGGTGCCACTCAACTGAAGGAAGAGATGTGAAAATGCCAGCGTTCACGTCCAACTTGCGTCCCACAGTTGTGTGGGAACGTCAGCCCACAACCACACAGGGCTCTTTCTGTGACCGTACTTCAGTCTGCACAGTCATTAATTCTTTTTGAAGTGTGACCTATTTCCTTCGCTGCCTCTGAATCCCCAACACTTTCCCAGGTTTTCCTTCCTGTGATGCCTGGACAGGCCTTGTGCCAGATGCAGGGCCGGCGGCAGGAGCTGGCATTGCTGGGAAGCTGCTGAACAGAAGAAGCTACCTTGTATGGAGTCAGACCCTTGGCCCATCTAGCTCAGTATTGTCTACACTCAGGGGCGTAACTATCATAGGGCAAGGGGAGACAGTTGTCTGGGGGCCCACTGCCTTGGGGGCCCCCCAGAGGCAAGTCATATAACTGACTCCCCCAGCTGCGCACCCGCCCGGGCTTCCTTCAATTATATTCATCCTCCAAAATTGATGCGAGTGTGAAGACCTGGAGCTACCAGAACAACATGTCTTTCTCTAGTACCTTTAAATGACTTGTATCATCCACAGTTTACAAAACCTTAAAAAAAATAATTTAGGATGATATCCTATTGTGGAACATAGGTGTTATATATATAAATTTTACTATGCTTTTTGTTACCACTATTCAGCCTCATTTAGGATCTCTTTGCTTCATGAGCTGAGCTTCAGTGAGGGAGGGGCCCATTTTAAAATCTTGTCTCTGGGCCCACTCCAACCTTGCGACGCCCCTGTCTACACTGACTGGCAGCAGCTCTCCAAGGCTTCAGGCAGGAGCCCTTCCCAGCCCTACCTGGCGATGCTGCCAGGAATTGAACCTGGGACCTTCTGCATGCAAAGCAGAGACTCTGCCACTGAGCTACGGCCCCGCCACTGATCCCCGAGACCTCTGTGCTCATAGCCTTTGTGAGGTGGTGGAACAACCCTCATGACGTCCACCAAAGTAGGGCGGGGTCCAAGGAGTACAGTTTGCTGAGGTTGCCTGGTCTGGAGCTGGCCCTGGCCACACTCGAGGCTTTCGAGGGGTGCTGAGCTTCTAGCCCTTTCTTATTTCAGCCCCCAGAGTTGGTGTATTATAGTAGCTAGAATCTCAGTCTAAGACTGGGGAAATCCAGGATCTCCATTCAGTGATGAAACTCATTGAACACAGGACATAGAAAGCTGCCTTCTGCGGAGTCAGATCAGTGGTCCATCTAGCTCAGTATTGTCTGCTCTGCCTCCAAGGTTTTCAGATGACTATTTCCCAGCCTACTGGAAAATGCCAGGAATCGGACCTGGGGCCTTCTGTATACAAAGCAGATGCTTTACTCCTGAGCCATATGGTCCCATTCTGGAAAAGGGTGAAGCTGCCTTGTACTGAATCAAACCCTTGGTCCATCTAGCTCAGTATTGTCTGTTCAGATTGGCAACAGCCTCTCTGCAGGATTTCAGACAGGAGTCTTTCTCATCTCTAACAGGGATTGAACCAAAGCAGAAGCTGTACCACTGAGCTTTGGTCCCAGCCTCAGTGGATGACCTTGAGCCAGTCAAGATCTCCCAGTCTAACGTACCTCACAGGTTGATGATGAGGATCAAGTGGCATGGATGAGGGGAGAGGAGAACTGTGTATGCTTCCCCAAGCTCCTTGGAGGAAACGTGGGATTTCTGGGCAACAAATAAACCAATAACTGAATAAACTGTCTTGGGCCTGGGAGGAGTTGCGACCCTCACTGCCATGCACAAACCTTTAGTCATGCTAGGAGGGAGATGCAAGTACTGGTTGTGAGCAGCTACACAGATTTCAAATCCATGAGGGGATGAATGGAGTGAGTGAATCTTTGGTCTTCAGAAAAAGATCTCCAGGGCAGAAGTGCCCAACCTTCGGTTCCCTGATGTGGTTGGATTAACTCTCATCATCCCTAGCCACAATCCATTCATTCTTTTAATTTATATACTGCCCTTCCTAAAGTGGCTCAGGGCAGTTTACATGACAACCAAAAACAAATTAAAAACCCGATTAAAATCAGAAAACATTTAAAACAGATTAAAGTTAAAACTAGATATCATTAAAAACCAGGCTAAAAAGATGGTTCTTTAAGGCTCTCTTCTTTTACTACTACTACTACTGTTATGGGTACTTATATTCCGCTCTTCAACCAAAGTTCTCAAAGCAGTTTACACAGACAAATACATTAAGATGGCCCCCTGTCCTCAAAGGGCTCACAATCTAAAAAGAAACATAAGGCAGATTCCAGCAACAGCTATTGGAGGGATGCTATGCAGGGGTTGGATAGGGCCAGTTGCTCTCCCCCTGCCAGCCCCTGGTGGCGCAGTGGTAAAACTGCCACCCTGTAACCAGAAGGTTACAAGTTCAATCCTGACCAGGGGCTCAAGGTTGACTCAGCCTTCCATCCTTCCGAGGTCGGTAAAATGAGTAACCCAGAATGTTGGGGGCAATATGCTAAATCATTGTAAACCGCTTAGAGAGCTCCAGCTATAGAGCGGTATATAAATGTAAGTGCTACTGCTATTGCTAAATATAAGAGAGCCAACACGTTTAAAAATGTGCCTTTGCTCAGTTATCAGGGCAAAGGCCTCCAAGGAAGATAATCCTCTCATATTCACAGGGAGTGGGTTCTACAACCCACCCAGGGGTGACAACTGAGAAAGCCTGATCTCAGGTCACCACCATTAACTGGTGGCACCTGAAGACGGACCCCTCCTGATGATCTTAATGAGCATTGGGGATCTTATAGAGAAAGGCACTTTCTCAGGCAACATGGATATAAGCCATTCAGGGCGTTAAAGGTAATAACCAGCACTTTGTAATTTGCCTGGAAACATATTGGCAGCCAGTGCAACTGTTTAAGAACAGGTATAATGTAGTCTCTCTGGGATATCCCAGAGACCAATCTGGCTGCTGCATTTTGAACCAACTGAAATTTCCAAACTACATACACAGGCAGCCCTATATAGAGTCCAACCTGGAGGTTACCAGCTGGTCTACCACTGTTCTCAGGTTATTCTCTTCAAGAAATGGGTGGAGTTGTTGAATCAATCACAACTCATAATAAGCGCTCCTGGCCACAGCCTCAGCCTGAGGCACCAGGGTGAGAACTGGGTTCAAGAGCACTCTCAAGCTACAGACCTGTTATTTCTGGAGGAGTGTAATTTCATCCCAGAGATTACACTACAGAACAGGAGGTTCTATCCCATCTTGCAGCACGACCCACAGCAATGGGCACTTCCGACTTGATTGGATTCAGCTTCAGTTTAATACAGTTTATTTTCCCTTATCCAGCCCATTACACCCTGTAGGCAGGTATTTAAAGAATTAGTGCAATTTCCTGATATTGATGACAAGGAGAAATAGATTTGGGTTTCATCAGCATATTGATAACACCCAGCACCAAATCCCCTGATGCAAAGGTGCACCTAGATAATTCTGGAGTCTGGACCTAAAGGCCTTTGGAGGCCCCACCTCCCCTGCAAATCAAGCATCATCATGCTCTGCTGGGCAACCACACCACCTGGGACAGACTAAAGAGGATTTGGGGCCCTGGACTTCAGCCCCGAAGTCCAGGGGTAAGAGTGCCTCTGCCCTGATGACCTCACCCAGGAGTTTTATGTAGATGCTGAAAAGCATTGAGATGATGGGAGTTGTAGTCCAGTCAGATCTGGGGAGCCAAGGTTGGGAAATCCTCCTCTAGAGGACAATTCAGTCTTATTGTTGGCAAAGCAGGGGGCAGGGGAGTAGCCATAATCATCCCCATTAAGATGAAAGAAATTCCTTCCCCAAAATATGGCTAAGGCAGGGGTTCTCAAACCTAGGTGCCCAGCCTTTGGCCATTGTGGACAGGGATGATGGGAGCTGTAGTCTAACAAGATCTAGGAGCCATAGTTTAACCCTTGGGCTAGGTTTCCTGTGTATTTTTTTCCCCATTTGAAGATGTCTACAACCACTATTTCTGTACTCATCAGCCTTGGGTTATCTTGCCACATAAATATATATATTTTGGATGTATCTCCATCCCAATTGGTGGGAATTTGACATGTGGTG
The DNA here is from genome assembly GCF_027244095.1 of Hemicordylus capensis. Lineage (NCBI taxonomy): Eukaryota > Metazoa > Chordata > Lepidosauria > Squamata > Cordylidae > Hemicordylus > Hemicordylus capensis. Next base: position 10,987,333 of record NC_069660.1, read on the forward strand.
GGTTTTTAGGAGTGACAATGCAAGGCATGTCTCTGGGATCTTGGCATTAAATGCAAACCACTGCAGAAAATCTCTTCTGGAGGAGAAGAGTAGAAGGGCATATATACTGTGTGTGTATATATATATATATATGTGTGTGTGTGTGTGTGTCTGTGTCTGTGTCTGTGTGATTTTCCCTTAGAAGCTGGTCATTACAGGATTTGATTAGGGGACAACATATTTAGTTGGAATGAACACAGCTTGAAACAGTTAAGATCTTTTAGCATTATGGATTTGTAAAATCAGAGGTTAATTTTAACAGCAGTAGACAGCAAAATGTCTCGATCTATTTAGTCTGGGCATGATCCAGTCAAAGTAAAGTTGCTTGAATGATTATTGATTTCTGCGGGAGAATTAAGAAGTTGCTTAGCTCTCTTCCACTGAAATTAATGACTCACGGGGCTGTGGGTCTGCTAGGAGCCCTGTGCGGAAGGATTTTTTATACAATAGACCAGTAGACCAGTTGCTGGGGGGAGGGGGAGTGATTTTCATGTCTCTCCCTTCCCACTAAAGCCATTTCCATTTGTATAAATATGTTTCAGAGGTTTGTGCACAGCGATGCTAAAGGCTGCCCTTGCAGATCCACAGTCCTTGTGTCACCTGAGACTGCAGGACACGGGCTGACATCCTGACTAATGCTGTGTCTCTGCAGTGAAAAAATGCCTGGCCACAGTGCTTTGGAAGTGCTAAAATATATAACATGTGGGGGTGGGAATTCTGCCAATTTCCCCTTCCCTTTTGAGGTTCTGTGCAACCTTGAAACATGTCCCTGGTGGCCATGCAACCCTCAGGGACACATTGCATTGCTTAGCACTGATGCAATTCTTAGTTGTCACAGAGCCTTTCTGAGCTCTATAGCAGTGTGGCCACAGCTTTGAAATTGAAGGAACTAGTGCATGTGCCCCACTGTAGGATTGGCATGGTGCTGCATGGCATCTAAGCCTGCAAAACATTTTTATAAACTGCCCAGATATGTGAGATATGGGCAATATAAAAATGTGCTAAACAAACAAACATTTAAAGCTATTGGAAGATGACTGTCAGAAATGGAAGGATGTTGAGTGCTGATATTTAACATCAAGATTTATATGAATATAACGAATATTTATATACCACTTTTCAACAAAAGTTCCCAAAGCGGTTTACATATATATAAATAAATAAAATGGCTTCCTGTCCCCAAAGGGCTCACAGTCTAAAGAAGAAACACAAGATAGATTTTAGCAACAGTCACTGGAGGGATGCTATGCTAGGGATGGATAGAGCCAGTAGCTGTCCCCCTGCTAAATAAAGAGAATCACCACTTTAAAAAGGTTCCTCTTTGCTTAGTTAGCAAGATCAAATATCTGCCAATTTTTTTTTACACAGTCAGAAAACATTTGTCATCAAGATTTATAAAGGAGAATTTGGCGGGTGGTGGATTCATTTCAGCTTTAACAACATCACCAACAAAACTTAATTGTACACTCATGTAAATGGAAATATTTTGTAGGACTTTCAATAGGTATATGTCACTTCACTCCAGAATGCATGGAGTTTACTCAAAACCACAATACTAGAAGCCCAGTCAGATTGTATACCCCAAAGGAGGAAAGGTACCATTGAGTCCAGGAGGATGCCAGCATGGCTAACAGGTACCGTCAAGGAAGCCATAAAAGGGAAGAAGACTTCCTTCCGAAATTGGAAGACTGGTTAGCTTAATGTCCATTCCAGGCAAATTGATGGAAAGCATCCTCAAGGATAAAATTGTAAAGCACATAGAAGAGCAGGCCCTGCTGGGAGAGAACCAGCATGGCTTCTGCAAAGGTCAATCTTTTCTCACAAACCTTTTGGAGTTCTTTGAGAGTGTCAGCAAGTGTGGAGATCAAGGAAATCTGGTTGACATAGTATATCTGGACTTCCAAGAGACTTTTGACAAAGTTCCTCATCAAAGACTCCTGAGAAAACTTAGCAGTCATGGGATAAGGGGACAAGTACATGTGTAGATTGCTAACTGGTTGAAAGACAGGAAATAGAGGGTAGGTATAAATGGAGAGTTTTTACAACAAATGCAGTTCAATGTTGGCAAATTGCACATTGGGACTAAAAACCCTAACTTCAAGTATATGTTGATGGGATCTGAGCTGTTGGCCACAGACCAGGAGAGGGATCTTGGGGTTGTGGTGGACAGCTCGTTGAAAGTGTCAACTCAGTGTGCGGCAGCTGTGAAAAGTCAATAGAGAGAAATTCTTCTCCCTCTCGCATCACACTAGAACCAGGGGTCATCCCATGAAACTGATTGTCAGGAAATTTAGGACCAGCAAACTGAGGTACTTTTTCACACAATGCATAATCAACTTGTGGAATTCTTTGCCACAAGATGTGGTGACAGCCAGCAACCCAGATGGCTTTAAGAGGGGTTTGGATAACTTCATGGAAGAGAGGTCTACCAACGGCTACTAGTTGGAGGGCTATAGGCCACCTCCAGCCTCAAAGGCAGGATGCTTCTGAGTACCAGTTGCAGGGGAGTAACAGTGGGAGAGAGGGCATGCCCTTGGCTCTTGCCTGTGGGCTTCCAGTGGCATCTTGTGGGCCACTGTGTGAAACAGGATGCCTGACTGAATGGGCCTTGAACCTGATCCAGCAGGGCTGTTCTTATTTTCTTATGAATGTTATCTCAGTTGGTAACTCATTTCATGGGGCTGTATCCATCATTGAAAGTGTGCTACCATGTTTCTTAAGAAGGAAGTTTTTTTCATTGCTTTCTTTCAGCTCACAGAGTCGGCCTTGTGCCAGACTAGGGATGGCCAGGTGGTGGTTTATGGACTTCATCCATCCCTCTCCCCCAGATTCCCTCTAGTTTCCATCTTCCCATGCCAGTCTGGAGGCATTGTTGGTCTCTCATCTGCTTCCAGCCCAGCAAGCCATTCTCCCAATGTGACAGAAAGCCCCAGAGGCAGACAAACCAGCTGTGTGACTAACAGAAATTCAGCAACTGAACCTTTCCCTGCTCACTTTCTGATTATTACAAAGTTGTTAAAAGCACAGGTGCCATACCTACACAGGAAATAAAGAGTGGCAACCTTCTAACCTGATTTTAAAAAGCTTTTGTTGGTATTTGGCTATACTATTCCTGCATCTAAACTGTGACAGAAAAACAATTGTTGGCAATATTGTTACTTCTCACATATTCTGGACATGTACATTTATTTACCAAGGCTCTGTAGAAACAGATTTTGGAAATAATTGTAGAGATTATGGGTTTTGATTTCTATATGACTCTCTCTGAAAGTACCTCTGCAGTACTTTAAAAGCATTTTAAAGGATATTGTTGCAAATGACGATCTTGAATTAATACCTTGTTTAAGAAGGATGACAACAACATGTATTGCTTCTCATTGGATATCAGAGGCAGCATTACCTTTCATAAATGGGTATAAATGTGTTCAGACAGTTGCATTTCCAGTTAAATTAAAATATTATAGGAGAGCATATGAATGCTCTTACAAGGACAGACTGATTGAAAAACAGATTTTATTTATAATGTATGAAAGTGTAAAAGTAAGCTTCAAAAATAGACAAATGTATTATCTTCTCTCTCTCTCTCATCCTGTAATTGGCTGTTGGAATGTGCACAAATCCGATTTTCCCAGCTTGGTTCAAATCTGAACTGGATTAGAACCAGGCCATACCAGTTTATTTTTGCCCCACTTTGGACCCGGATCTGGTTTGGCTTGAATTCGAACCAGTTCGGAGCCCTGCCAGCAAAGGGGAGTCTGGTGAGGATTTATTTTTACTAGTCAAGGTGCAGTGGGTGCAGAGGGGGGCTTCTAAAAGTGTTTTAAAGATTAGAAAAATTAATGGAAATTACTCACTAACTGCAGTGGCAGCACTAGTGAAAGAAACGGCCCCCATGCATGCGCAGTGACCCAGAATGGGCTGAAGACGGCCCAAATTAAGCCCGAATTGGGCCCAAGAAGGCCCAAATCAAGCTTGAATCAGGCCCAAGCTGACCCTGGACATGGAGAGGAGGCTGGCAGGGACCAGGGAAGCCTCCACCGCTCCCCCTCACAGCCATCACAGCTGGCACAGGCACTGCTGGCGTGCTTAGTGAGTAATTTGTGTTAATTTTTTTTTGTTTAAACAAACACTTCTAGAAGCCCACCCCCCACATTCCTGCTGCCTCTTTACCTTGCCAGGTTCCCCTTTGCTGGGAACCGGCCCTGAACTGGCCCGAATGGGTAAAGACCTAAACTGAACCACACCCAGTTCGGTTTGAGACCGAGCCACTCGAACTGGTTCAAGTGCGAACCGGCTTGAATTGAAGCCGGTTCGCACATCCCTAATTGGCTGACATACTGCTCAGTATCCTGTGGGCAGTTTCTGCACCATCCATGCTGCCGTAAGCATTTTTTTAGAATTTGACAGTCCCACAAATGCCTACACTTGAGCAAACCGAGTTGCAGAATACTACAGCCATTGGAAAGAATGACCACAGTGTCGCACAACTGCACTTATGCAGTTTTAGACATTTGTGCATCTCTGCCAACTTTTTTATTTTTATTTTTTATTGTTGCACTTATATACTGCCTTTCGTTAAAAGACAACCCCAAGGCGGTTTACAACAATTAAAACATACAATAAAAAGGCAATAAAAACATCAAGCTAAAAATTATAAAAACATATAAAATACAGGCATAAAAACAATACAACAGGTAAAAACACACAGAAGCAGCAGTAAAAACGATTATGTAAAAGCCTGGGTAAAAAGCCCAAGTTTTAACAAGCTTTCTAAAAGCCGTCTTTATTTAGACGTCTGCCACAGAGGGTGGAAACCACCCATGGCACACTGCACGCTGTGTCAGCCATCATGTATATTTTCCTCACTATTAGAATAACATAAACATAATAAACAAAAATACAAAAGGAGGTCAGCATGAAGACTTCATTTCCCCCGCCTTTAATATGTATTAAAGTCTACAGAGAGTCGATAGTGACAAGGCCAATCCATGGCTGAGCAGCTATGAATGTAGCAAGCAAGTCCGACATGACAGTCCTGGGGGATGGAGAAGAGAGAGAAACCATCAGATACTTAGCTGAAAAGACACCAGCCTCATTAGCATTCCACCGAGGCGACAGCTGCTGGAGCAGCGCCACTGAGTGAAACAAATCAGCAAAGGAGAGGATTTTAAAGCACAGCTCAAGTGACGCGGAGAAGTGACTGAAATGGAAATCCCCATCAGGAAAGAGTTAATTGCATCAGGATGTTTTGCTCCAGATCAATCATTTCAGGATGAAGGGCTGCTTGGTGGGAACAATTCTTAAAATAAAATTTAAAAAAAAAATAGGGAGAAGAAGACACGCTTCTCTCCAGCACTGGGGACTTCTCCTGAGTTGCAGTGCACCATAATTTAGTCAAAAGACATCAAAATGGTATCTGGCCCAACCCTTTGACCTGGTTTATATGCTTATATCTGCATGGTGGAGAAACACTCCCCCACATTCATAACATATGATAGGAGGCAGTTATATCTACATGCTTCTTCCTCACTCAGTGGCTTACAGAGCAATGATGTGCCAGTTCCCTGAGAACTTCCTCACTAACTGCACTGATGCAGCAGTATTTGGTGCCCTCTCCTTCCCCAGAAAGCCCTCTGTGCCACCAGGAATATGCCCCTAAGGGCTGAGTAACCCACAGGGACATATTTTGGGGTGGCACAAAGGGCTTCCTGGGAAAGTGGGGGCATCAACAATTGTGGCTTCCCTGCTGCACCAGTGCAGTTGGGAACTTCTGTAAGGCTGCTCTCTGGCTGCACTGGTGTATCCATGCTTTGTATGTAAACCACCCAGAGATGTAAGTTTTGGGCAGTATAAAAAATAAGTTAAATAAATAAATAAAATATGTCGGCCTGTATCTATATGTAGAGTTTTGTTCTTAATGATGCATAGTCCATAAAAGTTTTTTTTTTTAAAAAGTTGTGGCTTATATAGGACTCATTTCCGTACATTGCATAGAATTAGGTGTTAAGCTGTAAAAGTAGAAGTTTGGACTGTATCATCTCCTCCAGTCTCAGCAGGACTATGATCTGAAGGCACATGGTACAGCCACCTTGCTGAAACTGAGCAGGTCTGGTCTGAACAATGTCTCAATGGGAGAACTATCTGGGAACTCCCATGGACCCAATGAACTAGAACTCAATGGATGAAGACATACAGATTCTGTGTGTGTGTGGTGGCGGGTGTGTGTGTGTGTGTGGAGATTTAGCCTATTTCTTAATGTTCCTCCATATAGATAAAAAGCTTCCTCCATCTAGTAATCCAGAACTTCAAGGAGAAAAGTTGAGTACAATCCTACAATGTTACATTGTAGGACTGTACTCCTACATTGTTGGAGGGCTGAAGACCACCTCCAGCCTCAGAGGCAGGATGCCTCTGAGTACCAGTTGCAGGGGAGTGACAGCAGGAGAGATGACAGATCCTCAACTCCTGCCTGTGGCTTCCAGTGGCATCTGGTGGGCCACTGTGCTAAACAGGATGCTGGACTAGATGGGCCTTGGGCCTGATCCTGCAGGGCTGTTCTTATGTACATATTTAGGAACACACCAAATACAGAGTGCCACCCAGTATAACACATGCACTTGTGCAGTTTGCCATAGGCTGGTCATAAAATACCCACATTCCATGTGCTGTTTGCTTCAAAGCAATGATGCGTATCACTTTTGTCATGGTTATGGAACAGAGTCCCATAGAAATGTTAGAAATTAGAGATGCCACCAAAATTCGTCCTTATCTGATAAGGTATATGGATTTGCCCAGCTTATAATGGTTAGCTATATTATGAACTCAACAGACATGTTGGGTGTATGACTGGCCCTGTCCTGATGCACATCATGACATGGGGACCAACATGGCCTGCAGTATCACTGTTGGGGTGAGTCAGAATCCAACATCTTGGGAAGGAGAACTGGTCTTGTGGCAGCAAGCGTGGATTGGCCCCTTTGCTAAGCAAGGCCTGCTTTGGTCTGCATTTGGATAGGAGACAACATGTGAGCATAGTATGACATTTCCCTTAGGGGATGAGGCCATAACTCAATGGGAAAGCATCTGCAAGCAGAAGGTCCTAGGTTCAGTCCCTGGTTTGCAGAGACTCCTGCCTATAACATTGGAGAGCCAATACCAGACAGTGTAGATCAGGCCTGCTCAGCAAAGGCCCCCCCAACTGTTTTTGGACTACAACTCCTATAATCCTCATCCATAGTGGCCAGTAGTCAGGGATTATGGGAGCTGTAGGCTGACATCTGCAGGAGGGCCAAAGTTGAGCAGCCCTGGTGTAGATAATACTGAGCTAGATAGACCACTGGTTTGACATGGTATAAAGCAGCTTCCTATGTTTCATTTTGGGCCACGTACAGGCTAAACTCAGTTCAGTTTAGAATATTAAGCAGAATGTATGATCAGCATTCATCATATGAGGTACCTAAAGCCAGCTGCTTTGTAGGCAATCACACATAAGTTAGGAACGTAGGAACATAGGAAGCTGCCATATATTGTGTCAGACCATTGGTCTTTCTAGCTCAGCATTGTCTTCACAGAACGGCAATGGCTTCTCCAAGGTTGCAGGCAGGAATCTCTCTCAGCCCTATCTTGGAGAAGTCAGGGAGGGAACGTGAAACCTTCTGCTCTTCTTCTCCACTTCATGGAGATGGCGATGAAGTATCCTTGAAGGGTTCATCATGTTCCTTCTCACCTAACATAGCCTCGCTGTAGCTATCCTCCTTGAGGTACTGAGAGCCACCCTTGTTAAGAAGTAGATTCTGGAAATGATTTTGTAGTTCCCATGGTTCCGAATGCTTTAAGACTCTCCCAGGGGCGTATCTAGGGGTAGGGCAGGCAGGGCACGTGCCCCAGGCGTCACTTGAAGGGGGGCGCCATTTTGTAAATTTTTTAAAAAAATTTAAAATGGCTGCCAGAAACAAGATGGCCGCCGTGCATGCTCAAATGGCCTCTGTGAGGCCCTAGGTCATGCCAGGCCTTGCAGAGGCCATTTGAGCATGCGCGGTGGCCATTTTGTATTCAGTGGCCATTTTTTTAAAAAAATAAAAGATTATTTTTAAAAATGGCCACTGCACATGCTCAAATGGTACCTGCGAGGCCCTAGAGGCCAGCTGGGTCAGGGGGAACCTTTGCAAAAAAAAAAACACCCTAGCCTTTAGGAAGCCCCCCAAAGGGGCTACAGGTAAAATAATAATAATAATAATATAAGACACTGTACACATATTCAGATTGGCACTATGTACAGAGAATCAGGGCTTGTGAATACTGAGCTGATGCTTATGAGCTAGGATTGTATTCATTTGCTCTTAATTTGCTTCTTGTGATAAGTGAGTTAAATCTGATGTCTTAATAATATAGCTATTAATGGTGAGTTTGTCTTTGAATCAGTGTGAAATCCTTAATGTTAAGGCCCACTGGGAGTTTCTTGCTCTCTTTCTCTCATTTTAAATGCCTTTCTGAAAGACTAGAATATATTCCAAGCAGTGGCACAGTGTACTCTGCATATCCTTTAATTATTTTCAGAGTATCTGGGAAAAGTCAAATTTTAAAACTTATGAAATAGTGATGCTACAATGCATAGTAGGGAATTAGACAGGCACTTCTGTTTAGTTTTCCAAGTACACCTCCACATAGTATTTGGGTATTTCATGAGCCCCAGCATACTGAAATCTGTAGTTTTCCAGCATTTTTTGGTCTGGCTACGTCCACTGCTAAATAGTTTTTGAAAGATTAAAAGATTAACGAGCCTGACTTGTATTTTTCAACTGATATTATGGTAAAGTTATCTGAAAAATGGGTGTCAGATGCTTGGACAGGGGGGGCGCAATTTCAGTGTTTGCCCTAGGCGCTATTTTCCCTAGATACGCCTCTGGACTCTCCTGCTCCTAACCATCACCTTCTTCCGTGCACTTCGCTCCCCAGGAGGCCAAGGGTAGAAGTAGAAAATCGCTCCTCCCTCCCCCCCGCATCTCTTCTAGCAGAGCAGCCAGATTAGCCTTGCTGGAGGTACAGAAAGTGGGCACAGGCACTGCCGGTCACTGCCACAGAGCCCTCTCTGTCCAACTCCTTATCTCCCTCTGCCCATGGAATGGTCTTGGCTGCGTCTTACCTTGCTTGTTGCTTGAAAATTGGGGAAAACAATGAATAGTAACCTCTTATTATCAAATAAACTCTCCTTGATTGCTGTCAATTATGCAACCAGGCCTGCCAGTCAACCAGCCTTTTGAATAGTGAATATATAAACTAGTTGTTGTTGTTGTTATTTTATTTATTCGATTTCTATACCACCCTTCCAAATATGGCTCAGGGCGGTTTACACAGAGAAATAACAAACAAATAAGATGGAACCCTGTCCCCAAAGGGCTCACAATCTAAAAAGAAACACAAGATAGACACCAGCAACAGTCACTGCAGGTACTGTGCTGGGGGTGAATAGGGCCAGTTACAAACTGGGCCAGTTATTACATTCTTTTGATTGTTTTTTGCAAACATTTTATTTGATTGTTGTCCCTCATCAAGAACCTTGCCTTTTTTTTCTTGGTGTGTTTGCTGGGGTGGAGGTAGGTGAATTTCCATGTGGTTCTCCACCTTGGGTGGTACCATGAGGCAAGTGGAGGACACGGAATCCGCACTATAATTCCCAGAGGACAATATGATAATTCATATACCTGCAGAACCGTCAGGGTTCATGCACCAACCTTATAACTGGGGAGAGGACTCTTGGAAGACAGACCAGCTTTTTCCAAGAATCTGAGGGAGTTCATAAATACGGAGCTGATTCCAAATTGAGCTGAGGAGAGTTTGCTGGGGGGTGGGTGGGGGTGGAGGAAGATAATAGGTATAATAGGTGACCTGAGTTCACTCAGATAAACAGCCAGTTTCCAGGAACTATCATCTGAGATATTTTTTGTTTGTGGCAGTGTCTATTTTTCAAGTCTTCCTAAAAGGGTCAGACTGCGCTCTTGGCTCATGATCATGGATAAATGGAGTAGAGTAGTGTAGAACTAAAACCACACACACACACACACACACACACACACACACACACACACATTCTGTAAAAATGTCCACTTGTTCATTTATATTAGCCTCATTTACTCTCACTCACCCCTTAAGATGTCATTATTTAGCCAAACCAGAATTGGCTATGTTCTGCTATGACATCATCCTGTTCACTGTATGATCCCTGCTTGAACAGGATCACCCCTATTTCTAACCAAGGAAGGAAGAAGCGGTGAAATTAGAGTGGATAAGAGAGTGAGCTATGAATCCGGAAGTCTCTGGGTTGAGTCGCACTACTGCCACCAACAAACTAGGTAGCCTCAGGCAAGGCTCTTGATCTCACTCTCAGCTGACAATCTGCAATATGAGGGCAACAGTACTCACTTTGCAAAGCCGTTGTGAGGATTACATGAAGACAACATATGTCAGGGGTGGCTAGTCTGAGACTCATCAGATGTTGTCGGACTACAACTCCCATCATCCGCAGCTGCAATTGCAGCTGGGTATGATGAGAGTGGTAGTCCCATGGCAGCTGGAGAGCCTCAATTGCCACCCCTGATATATGTCAAGTGCTGTGAACAACTGAGAGAACTATACAAAAGCAAAGAAAGTAGCACTCAAGAAACAGCAGGCACCAGGAAGTTTTCCACACAGGGCTGTTACCGCAAATCTCCTTTGGAAGAGAGTGTGTGCACTCACACACTGGTCAGACTTACTCCAAAGTCCATTCGAGATCTTTGGAAGCAACCCATACACAAATGAAGCATTGTCTTCTGAATTCTAGTTTGTCCTGATGTATTTCCAGGTTTTTTAAATTCTGGTTTTAAGCAAGTTTTTCTTAAAACACCACAGAAAATGTCAAGGAGAGACACTGACTAGAGTCTTCGCATAATCATTAACATGATAAGAGGAAAGCAATCTTTAGGAATGCAAATAGAACTGCCTTGCTTAGATGTGAACAGTGGAAAAAACGTTTTTCAGGAAGCAAACTCTTTGAAAGTTATAGTTACAAAACCTCTGTGTATGCTCAAGTTGACTTTTTTGAACAATATTAGTCTGCTTGCTTAAGGTTTTTGCTGGCTAAAAAAGAGGTTTTACCAGCAAACTGATGTAAAACACACCACACATATGTTGGGGGGGAAAGGGAAGAAATCTGTTAGTGTATACAAATGCTCCCAGCCTAGGACACAAGGTTTTGAAGGCAACTTTGTGTTCCACCCCTTGGTGTGCTCTCCCCACCTTTTCCTACTGCCCCTAACTGGCTAGAAGAAAAACACAGAGGCATGCAATGTGAGTGAGTGAGTGAGTGAGGGATGGATGGGTGGATGGATGGATGGATTAAGTGCCATCAAGTCAGTGTCAACTCTTAGCGACCACAGAGATAGATTCTCTCCAGGATGATCTGTCTTCAACTTGGCCTTTCAGGTCTCTCAGTGGTGCATTCATTGCTGTCCTAATCAAGTCTATCTACCTTGCTGCTGGTTGTCCTCTTCTTCTCTTTCCTTCAACTTTTCCGAGCATTAGGGACTTCTCAAGGGATCTGGATCTTCGCATAATGTATCTGAAGTATGATAGTTTGAGCCTGGTCATTTGTGCCTTGAGTGAAAATTCTGGATTGATTTGTTCTAAGATCCATTTGTTTGTTTTCCTGGCTGTCCATGGCATCCTAAAAAGTCTTCTCCAGCACCAAAGTTCAAATGCATCAAGACTTTTTCTGTCCTGCTTCTTCAACATCCAGCTTTCGCATCCATAGAGTGTCACAGGGAAAACCATTATCTGAATCATTCTAATCTTTGTAGGTAATACAATGTGAACCTAAACAAAAGGAAAACCTGAGAGCAGATGAGAGGGGCTGTTTCCCAGATGCCAGGAGTGTAATTTGAAGTGTCTTTGCTCAGCCTTTACCCTTAGAGCTATGTGTGGGAAAGCTCCAGGGGAAACAAAGGTGCCGAAATAGATGGAAAGCAAGTGGATATAAGATATTTTTCAGGAAAGCTTTTCATCCCACTAAAATCACCAGGCTTGACCTGAAAATCAAAAGTGGAGCTAGTTGGCTCAATTTGAAGACAGAGTGACTTGTAGCAGGATCGACTGCATGCTGAAGTGGTCAAGTGAGCAGATCCTACCATCCGAAACCTGTTGAATGTGGGCCAGTTTGAGGTTGGAGATGCAGAAACCAATTTAAGCATCCTCTGCAAAAGAAGCTTCCCTGTTCCTATCAGACTGAAAGCTGAGAGCATTTTTAGCAGAATACATTTTAGAAAAATCCCTGGGCAATTTTAAAGTGGAAAGAGGGGGAACAAATGTAATAAGGGAAAATATATGTATTTTGTACTGAAGTGTATGATTCATACTCAGTCATCCTGGCCTTCCCCCCACCACCCACACAAGTGAAAGTCGAAGCTTTAGAGAGGATATATTTAACTTTGCGCTAATAGATGAGGAGAAAAAAGTCCTTGGTACCTGTATTCTCTCAGGAATGTGAAACAACAGCACCCAATAGTATTGATCAGTGGGAAAGAATCTTCCGTACACCCTGCTGAGCATTGCTGTTGATTAAACAGAAAGACAGAGAACAGCTACACTTCTAAACAGATTCTCAGAAACACTTTCCCTGACTGACCTTGAGAGGAAAGTTTTCCCTTTCCAGACAGATATTTCAGATGATACAGCAGCGGAGGCAAAAGTAAGGGATTTTAAATTAGCGGCAAAGAGGAAGTCACACTTTGTCACTACAAGATTGTGCTGAAGGTTGACTGGCTGACCTTCAAGACTCAGATCTTGCAGGGATTCGGATGACCTCAGAGTGGCTTCCAATATGCCCAGAAGTCTGAAACTGGGCCCGTGGAGGTAGGCCTTTTTCTAAAAAAAAGGATTGCAACCTGACTGGAGGCATATAATTATGCACAGCAGCCTGGTATTTAAATCACAAGCTTTCGTGGACAATGTTCTTCACCATGACGAGGCAGACATTGTGAGGAGGATTCTGGGAAACCTTTATGCTCTTATAGATAGAGCTGGTCTGGAAGGTCTTTGGAGAACTTTCTCACTTAAAACCGGGGTCTCTGGAGTGGCAATGAAAAGTCTCACATATCATGCCCTCTGTTCACCACAACTGCCTATTCTATTGTCTTGGGGAGAGCAATTGAACTCCATGCCATTGATGGGTGCCACTTTTCTCCAGCACTTCTATCCAGAAGTTGCCGAGTGATGGCAAGAAGGATGGTTCCTTGCTTCTGTCTTCACTCTGAATTGGCATCATGATTATGCCATGTGGTGTCATTGTGAAGCTAAATCAGTGTGAGGGCACAAGCAGGAAGTTATGTTTCATGCCCTCCTGAAGAAACATGCCAGCAGCAGTGGGGGTCATGAAAGTGGGGTAAACATATTGCTCTTGTTCATGCCCTCCCAAATTGCCAAGATAGCTCCCTCCATCTTTTCAGCCTGCAGCTAGGCTCCAGTTTAGTTATAAGTTAAGTTCTAAAGTCTATAAGGTTTGCTTCAGATTAGTGGTGAGATCAACACTTTTGCTGAAGCCTTTTTGGTGGAAGTGTTTGATGGGGGACGGGATGTCAGGGAATAGGGGAAGGTGCAGAATGGGTGATTTTCCCCTGAAGTGTTATCTGGGGACAGTGGCAGTAGTGCAGGGATCTAGAAATCATTGGCTGATATGGTGCACAAGGGTATGTCAGCCCAGTAATGTTGCATGCATGCAAGCTACGCAAATGCAGAAATTGCACCAATGGTGTTACTCAAGAACAAGCCCATTATATCCAATGACTTATTCTTGTGTGACAGCATCTGTGCACTTCTCACGTTTGCCAAATCTGCATAACTTGGGTGCATTCAGCATTACTGGGCGAATGTATCCTTGCATAGGAAGCGTCACCTAGTGTATCCTTTCACACGATACCTCTGCAGCGGCAGGCACAGCAGCACTACTGGAAGCACTAGAAGACATCTCAGTGGTTGGATCCTGCCAGATGCTGGGAAGTCTCCCAGCACTTCCAGAGCCACTGCCACCTTTGTCATTGGCCACACAGGCATGACATTAATGGATTCCATTCTTTCAAGACACCCATGATTCTGCCCCTGCTTGCCCCTGCTCATCTGCTCAGGATGGCTGAATGGCTTCTTGATGGGTTCTAAACGGAGTACCATCATTTTGTTTGTTTAGATTTATGGGGAAAGAAGTGCCTCCCAAACCCCTTCCAGGGCCTCCAACTCTCTGAAGTGCAATAAATCAGAAAAGAAGCAGCTGCTTTGTCATGTTACTAAATAACCAGGTAGCAGTAATTCCCCCACCCCTCAAACAATTGTCCCCCAGCTACCCATAAATCACCCCTAATAAAAAATGCTTCTTTAGCATATGGTATGACTTATAATTTTCCTCTGAAGGTCAGTAGGCTTGACTTATAGGCAGCAGACAGAGAGCAGAGTGCAAGCACGGTAGGTTTTCTTCTTCCTTTTTTTGAAGCCTAGCCAACCTCAGCAAAGAAACCAAAGAGCAGCTGGAGCCAATGTGCAGGGATAAGGACCTCATGCTCCCTTGAAACCTATGACCTGTAACACAGCAGGGGCTTGCCTTAAGGTTTCGGGTTATCACTGAAAAGATCCTGGGATGAGGGACTCCACCTGGGGTCTGGAGATTAGCCACTATCATTCAGGGCATTCAGTGACAAACTAGAAGAGCCAGTCTTTTGACTCAGTGGTCGACATCCAGATGATGTTCATTTGGCCAACGCTATACTTGCCCAATGAACAAAGTAGCACTCATGCAAGAAAGTCACAGAGCTGCCCCAAATCACTAGATCTTTGAAGTTGTGCTCTTGAGCAAATATTCCTTAAAGGAGAGATTTCACAGCACGAAGCATGTCATCTTGTTGCACGCGTACAGGGATGGAGCTATGGATTCTTTGAATGGGTTCAAAGAACCTGGGCCTTCTGTGTCCAGGAGCTGTAGAACTTGAGCTGCCCTCTCCCCCTGGCCATGGCCACCGTCATTGCCTACCTGTCTGGCTCCCAGCCTCCGCCTCCTTTCTGTCAGCCAGGAGGCCAGCCAATGGGATGGGTCTGGGAGCCAGGCTGCCAGGGAACGGAATGGCAGAAGGCTGAGGTGGCCAGCAGCAGTGGTGAGGGTGGGGACACCAGCTGGGCTGGGGTGGAGGTGAGTGGGGGTGTCCACATGCTCACACATGTGCTCCTCCTATAGGGGGCTGCTGCAAGGGGGGCCGCCCATGTTCGCTACTTTAACACAGATCCACTTTCCCCTCACTCCACCCCCAAGTACATCAGGTTTGCACTAGTGCAACATTAGTGGGGTAAAGCAAGCTCTTGAGAACTCTGCACCAGCATAACATGATTGCACACAAGAAGCATTAGTCTGGATGTTGGTGAGTATAAGGAAGCATCACAGAGCAGCACCCTTATACTGGCTGTGGTTGCTGAAACAGTCACAAATTGCAGGATTATCCACTCTGTTTCCTGGCTCTATTTCAGCAAGGTACTCTTGCTGGAGCGGTAACAAATACATATTCTCTGCACAAGCCAGAGTCCCCGCCCTGTTTCCTATAGTCCCACATGCAGGAAGGGAATGACTGCAAATACTTTGCCAACAACACCACCTGCCTTCCCAGTAATCTCACTCTGTTTCCTATTGTACACTTCGGCTGGGACTGGAATACAGTCCCCTGTTCACCACCTCCATTCATTCTCTGCAGCCTCCTTGCTGGGGCTGGAATTAATAGGGGCTTCTGCTATAATCAGGGACCTCACCCAATTTCCCCCATGCTTTCTCATTTCTTTGTTGTTTTTGCTACTAGTGACCAACATCCCGATTAATGCTCTCTCTGTGTGTAGCCAAAAGAGGTGTGCCTGCACTGGATGGACTCCCCCTTCTGAAGCATGGGGGCTCACATGGGGGTTGCTTTTAGCCGATCTTCCCTTCCCATGGAGGCAGTCTGGGCAACGAGCAAATATGTCCTTGAGCGTCATGCAGCCCTCAGAGACATATTAGTTTGTTGTACAGAGCATTTCTGGGGGAAAGGGAGATTGGTGAAAATTGCCAACAAGCACTCATGCTTCAGAAATAGGAATGCTTCTGCTATATATATGCTACTTGAGGCTTATTTGTGCGTAGCATTAGACAAGATGTCAGTCATGATCTGTGGTTTTTGGTATTTCTATCTTAATTGTGTTATTGCTGCTCTTGCCACTGCTATTGCTGTAGCCATGCCAAGCTTCAGGTGCTTGGAAAGGAGGAGGACTTCAGTTCTTCTCCAGCTTAGATTAAAATGGGTAAAATCTGAGCTGGAGAAGAATTTTGGAGCTTCTAATGCTTGCCTCATATTAGTGTTAAGAATTAGGAGCTGCTGAGGTTTGTATACCGAGCTAAGAGATTACAAAGCTCAGAAACATTTATCTAGAACCATTTCAATCAGGCTTCAGGTCTGGTTTTGGAACAGAAACTGTCCTGGTTGCCCGGTGGGATGACCTGTGCTGAGAGAGAGACAGGGGGACTTTATTAATTCTCTTAGACCTCTCAGTGGCCTTCAGTACTCTTGACCATGGTGTCCTTTTGGATAGGCTGTCAGGGATGGGTGTGGGAGGCATCACTTGGTGGTAATTCTGCTTCTACTGAAGGCCCATTTCCAAAAGTTGGTGCAGGGAGATTACTACTCAGCCCCTTGGCAGTTGTGCTTTGGGGCCCCACAGGGTTCCATCCTCTCCCCTATGCTGTTTAACATCTACATGAGACCACTTGGAGGGGTCATCTGAAGACTTGGCTTGATATGTCATCAGTATGCAGCTGACACTCAGTTATATATCTCTTTTTCATCAGATGCAAGCGAGGCAGTGTTTTTCCTGAATCAATGTTTGTATGCAGTATTGGACTGGACTCCATCCAGACAAGACAGAGACTCTGGTAACCTCCCTTTAAATTGCTCTATGCATTTCAAAACAGTTGGAAACTGCAGTTGATCCAAAATAGAGCCACAAGATTATTATCTGGGGCTGGGCATTTTGATCATGCAATGCCAGTGCTTCGTCAGCTGCGCTGGCTCCCAGTCAATTTCTGGGTTGAATTCAAAGTCCTGGTTTAAACCTTTGGAGCCTGCGACCAGGCTACCTGAGAGAATGCCTTGCCCCATATGTCCTGACCCAGACATTGCGATCTTCTTCTGAGACCGTGCTTCAAGTACCACTGTCAAATGAGGTGAGGCGGGTGACTACTAGGGCGATGGTCTTTTCGGTGGTGGCACCCCATCTATGGAATAGCCTCCCCAATGAGGCTCGCCTGGCATTGTCACTTTGTGCTTTTAGACACCCGGGAAAGATCTTTCTGTTCACACAGGCCTTTTAAAATAGACTTGAACAAGTTTTTTAAATGATGTTGTATTGTATCGTATTTTGTATTTTATTGTAATTTTGATTTTGGTTTATGTCTTTTAATGGTATGTTTTATTGTTTTATTCTATCATAGTTTTATTGTGGGCTGCCTAGAGAATATTTTGTTATGGGATGGCTAACAAATAAATAACAAATAATGGGATGGATAACAAATAATAAACATTTTACGAATTGCCACAAATCTTTCCACGTCTGTTTCAGCAGAAAGTAGAAGATTTCAGTAGCAAATCTCTCTCTCTCTCTCTCTCTCTCTCTCTCTCTCTCTCTCTCTCTCTCTCTCTCTCTCTCTCTCTCTTTCTCTCTCTCAATCTCTCTCTCATATACCAAAGGCAAGGTGCCCCACTGAAACCAGCCAGCACTGTTCATCAGACAGTGTCTGGTCTTGACTTCAGTCATTTGAGCCCAGGCTGTCTGCTTTTATTTCTCAGATGTTACGTTCAAGGTTACTTTTGTGCCTTTTGTACAAAAAGGAAACAGAACAGGGATGAAAATCTGCTGTGACCCCAAGTACCTTGGCTTGGAAATGACTTCTGTTGAAAGCACTCAGATTTGTTACCAAGTGACTATGCTTAGCACCAGGGTTTCAAGTTAGGGCTGCCAAGTTGCAACCTGGAAATTCACTTTGTCTTCCTAAAACGGCTGACTAAGCAGGTTACTCCGGAGATGTGTCTTCTTTAGCCTGGCCCTTTCCTGATTTGTTTGTCCACACCGTCTGTCATTTGTTGCATGGTACCGGAAATCCTGATTGTTACACAATTCTATGTTTATGCAGTAAAGAAGAGGAGCAGAAGTAATTAGAAATAGTGGGCAGCCCTCCTCTCGGTGGTTAGGAACACAGGCAGCTGCCATATATATACTGAGTCAGTGTCAAGGCTGGGAATTCCTGAAGTCCCTGCCACATCTTTGATCACATAGGAACATAGGAAGCTGCCATATCCTGAGTCAGACCATAGGTCCCTCTCGCTCAGTATTGTCTACACAGACTAGTAGCGGCTTCTCCAAGGTTGAAGGCAGGAATCTCTCTCAGCCCTATCCTGGAGATGCCAGGGAAGGAACTTGGAGCCTAGATGCTCTTCCCAGAGTGGGAACCCTAACCCTAACCCTAACCCTAACCCTAACCCTAACCCTAACCCTAACCCTAACCCTAACCCTAAGGGGAATCTCTTCCAGTGCTCACACTTCTAGTCTTCCATTCATATGCAGCCAGGGCAGACCCTGCTTAGCTTAAGGGGACAAGACATGCTTGCTACCACAAGACCAGCTCTCTTCCTCCCTTACTAACCTTGAAGACAAGAAGTGCAACTTGATTGGAGACAATAAGGTCATTCACACAACCTTAGCTGCTGGGCCCAGGGACGGCTGGCGGGGAGAAGGCAGGAGATTACCTGCCTTCCTCCAACATGATCCTTGCCACTCTGGGAGCTGCTGCGCTCCGTGACTACACAACCAGCATGCAAGTGCTGACAGAGCAACAAGGAAGAGGATCTGGCTGCCTCCTCCATCAACCCCGTAATGCACCGCACAAGGAGCGTGTTGCTTTAGGTGATTCCCCACTACCAGGCTGCACCATCCACCCGGTTCTATGGAAGCTCAGGCTGCTGGGAGCTGGACCATTCACCTACCTACCTCACTTTTAGCCCAGGTACAAAACCTGGGCTACTCGGTGGGGGCGGGGGTGGTGCCTGGATCGGTCCCAATCCTGGCAGTTCTCATGACCAGCCCTACCCGGGCTAGTGCTGCCCTGCTCAGGTAGGATTGGTCGTGAGAACAACCTCAGGAACTGACATCCAAACTAACTTACAGAATAGTACTACAAGAGGAGTCATCTAAAGGAGCACTGCATTTCAATAGGGCTTCCTCAATTCAGTTTAATCAGGATGTCAGCAGTGGCTGACATCCTGCACAGCTTTCTGTCTGCCTTGGGGCAGAACTTTCGTGCAGTTGTAGAAGAGTGCTCTTGCGCAAGAATGGTGCAAACAGAGTTGCATGAGAGGGCAGCCATTATTTCCATTGGCCATCCATTGTGCAATTGCATTTGTACAAGTCTTACATTCTGCACAAGAGCGCTCCTGAACAACTGCGCACACCTTCTGTTACAACGTAGATGGATCATTGCTCAGTATGTCAGCCAGTACATCTCTGAATCCCAGGTACAGGAGATGACTGAAAGGTGACGAATAACAGGACAGCCTTCTCACCCTGTGGATGGTTGGGGCATCTGATTGGCCCACTGCTGGAGACAGAATGCTGAGGATGATGGACCATTGGATGGTGACCACATGGCGACCTGCAAGTTCTCACTGCTGTGCCATCTACAGAAAAAAAAAATTGCACAAAAGCTATCTATAGCAGGGGTGGAGCTGTAATAGTGCCTACAGCTTCAAAGAACCCGTCGAGCCCTTCACTGGAAATCTGGAGACCTTCTGGGAGCAGCCACAGAGCTCTTCCCTCTCTGAGGCTGGGGCTCCTGCTGCCTCCACCATCTACCTAAGGAGCCCCTGGTGGCGCATTGGTAAAACTACCGCCCTGTAACCAGAAGGTTACAAGTTCGATCCTGACCAGGGGCTCAAGGTTGACTCAGCCTTCCATCCTTCCGAGGTCGGTAAAATGAGTACCCAGAAATGTTGGGGGCAATATGCTAAATCATTGTAAACTGCTTAGCGAGCTCTGGCTATAGACCGGTATATAAATGTAAGTGCTATTGCTATTGCTACCTTTCGCTCACGCCTGGCTGAAAGAAAGAGGATGGATGTCCAGGCTGCCACTGCCACATCCAGCCAGACAGCTCCTTATGTCACCTGCCCAGCTGTGCCCATCCTCATTTCATTGGCTGGGCGCCCAGCTGATGGAAGGAGGTTGAAAGCAGCTGGGCAAGCCACTCCCACAGCCACCTCCTTTGGCTGCACTCACCGGGCTGTGTTCATCCTTCTTCCTTTGGCCAAGCCTGGAAGCCCGTCGGCCAAGCCCAGAAGCCCGGAAGATAGCTGGCACTGCAGATGTCCAGGATTTGGGGAGAGGGGAGTTCGGCAGCCCCCTCACAGGGGAGTGAAAGGGGGTGCGTACACACCTGAGCATGCACCATGAGTGGGAGGGCTGCCCATATTCTGAACACAGGCTGCTCTTCCCTCTACGTCCCTGATCAACAGTCCAACTTGCTGCAGATTGCTGATGTCCTCTTAACTAAAAGCATTTCCCCAAATCTGCTCAGAGGTGTATTGCAAAGCGGTATCTTGTCAACACAATTCATGTCAGACTTTTTTGTTTGGGCACAAAAACGAGAGAAGCAAAAAAGAAGACCATACTTATCTCCACTTCACACCTGCACTTCAGATGCTCACTGGTGAAGGCCTGCTAGCCAGAGAAGACTAACTCTCTGATAACCTCCAAGCCCTTCAGACAAAGTCCACCCCTATCAGAGAAGCCTGCCAACGTTTGAACAAAATCCACCAATTAGGCACAGATCCCAAGGATGGCATTGAAAAAACAGATCACATTCCTTATATAAACACACAGGTTGTTTTGTGATCCCTTCCTCTGAATGGATTGTGTTTTCAGCTTCCCTATACAGAAAACAAAGTAGGACTGATCTATTACAAGTTATCTGAAGGATGTAGAAAGCTTTCTTTTCTCTGCTGAGCTAATCATTCACATCCCATGATGGGTTTAGTGCATTTCTTTATGCTTGTCCTGGAAGCAGCTCTGGCTTTTGTGATAGGTTTCATATTTTTGATGGGAGTTTCAAGACCTCAGATGGGAAATGTAGGAAGGAGAAATGCATCTTCTCTGGCCTATTTCTCCTGATGAAAAAGTCACTTTGCAAATGCTGGTGCAGATATATGGTGGTCTACCTATTGTGAGTCATTTTGAAATATGGCCAAAGAATAGAGCTGGTCTTGTGGTAACAAACATGAATTGTCTCCTTTGCTAAGCAGGATCTGCCCTGGTTTGCATTAGAATGGGAGACTACATGTGTGAGCACTGTAAGAGATTCCCCTCAGGGGATGGAGCTGTTCTGGAAAGAGCATCTGGACGATGATGATGATGATTATTATTATTTACATTTTATATCCTGCTCTTCCTCCAAGAAGTCCAGAATGGTGTACTACATACTTAAGTTTCTCCTCACAACAACCTTGTGAAGTAGGTAAGGCTGAGAGAGAAGTAACTGGCCCAGCATCACCCAGCAAGTATCATAGCTGAATGGGGATTTGAACTCGGGTCTCCCCGGTTCTAGTCCAGCACTCTAACCACTATACCATGCTGGATTCCAAGATAGAGCCGAGACAGACTCCTGCCTGTAACCTTGGAGAAGCCGCTGTCAATCTGTGTAGACAATACTGAGCTAGATGGACCAATGGTCCAACTCAGTAGAAAACAGCTTCTTATGTTTCTATGTACTTGTATGAGATGGCTATAGGTAGGGAAAGCCTAAGATGTGTGTTTCAGACTACCAGAGCGGAGAACGCATTAATAGAAAAATAGATCTTTAGAGTTGGAAGGGCCTATGGAGGCCTTCTAGTCCAGGGATTCTCAACGTAGGGTCTCCAGATGTTATTGGACTTCAACTCCCATAATCCCCAGGCTCAGTGGCCTTTGGCTGGGGATTATGGGAATTGAAGACCAATAACAGCTGGGGACCCAACGTTGAGAATCCCTGTTCTAGACCACCCAGTGCAGGAAACTTCTACAGCATCACTGAGAGATGGCTTTTCAACCTTTGTTTTGAAAATCTCCAGCAGGGAGCCCACTGTTGCATGAGGCAGATTGTCAAACAATTTGTACAGTTAAGAAATTCAGTTCTTCTTAATGTCTAGCCAGAATCTGCTTCCTTGTCATTCCAACCATTTGCTTCTAGTCCTGCCCTCAGGAGCCACACAGAACAGGTCTGCTCCTTCTTGTCCATGACAGCCCTTTGGAGATGGCTCTAATCTCTCCCCTCAGTTTTCTCTCCTCCAGGGTAAACATCCGAAGCTCCTTCAACTGTTCCTCACAGGACTTGGCTTTCAGACACCTCACCATCTTTGTTGCCCTCCTTCTTCATACCTCTGGGAGAGTTGCCAGATTTACATGTTAAGAATTCTGGCAGCAAAGGGCAACGGCAGGGTGCCACTGAACATGTGCAGAGTTCATGCAGAGAATGAACTGTTTTTCAAGAGACATGAGGACAAAATGCCTTTGAACATG